>NC_091991.1:159189308-159877418 GCF_044704955.1 Pristiophorus japonicus | reverse complement strand
ATGTAGGAAACGCAACAGCCAATTTGCACACAGCAAGCTCCCACAAACAGCAATGTGAAAATGACCAGATAATTGTTTTTTTAAATGTTGATTGAGGGACAAATATTGGCCCAGGACACCGGGGATAACTCCCCTGCTCTTCTTCGAAATACATCCACTTGAGAGAGCAGACAGAGCCTTAGTTTAACATTTCATCCAAAAGACGATGTTATATATTTAGACTATAGATATACTCTCTGTGTAGTCACTGTATAGTTGAATAAGATGGAGACTTGTTTACCTGATGTACTATCAATAAGGTTTACACTGTTATATACATGCTAGCACACAAGAGGGTGCAATTGGTGGAGACCGGGATTTCCTGCCCTGGTGGCAGGGGCTGTATGGAAGGGGAGCCACCATGTTTGTGCCTCACTCTGGAGTTACGAATGGAGGACCAAGGTCACTACAGTTTGAGTACAACACATTGCCTCGTGGAGTCATTCATAGGTGCATTACAGACATAATAACTGGCGACGAGAATATGGACTTTCACCTTTGGCACATTAAAAGACTTCACAGAGGGTGATGATTGGGATGCTTTCATGGAAAGGCTCGAGCTATATTTTGTGGCAAACGACCTGGCAGCGGAGACGGACGCATTGGCGGAGAAGCGCAAGGCTATACTGCTGACCAGTTGTGGGCCCGAGGTCTACCGCCTCATCAGGGACCAGCTGGCACCCACGAATGCCAAGGATAAGACATATGAGGAGCTGACTGAACTAATTCGCGACCAACTAAAACCAAAAGAGACCATCCTCACGACCAGGCGCAGATTCTACACTCACCGTAGACCTGAGGGCCAGGAGATTGCAAAATATGCTGCCGACCTCAGGAGACTTGCGACAACGTGTGATTTTGGCACGTATGTCAACGAAGCATTGCGAGACATCTTCGTTAGAGGAATTGGCCACGAGGGCCTCCTTCACAAGTTATTGTCTGCCGACACCACAGTCAACCTGCAGAAGGCCATCAGCATCAATCAGGCGTTCATGACCTCGACCTGCAGCACCAAGCAAATTATTCATCCTGTGGACTCAAACCCGGCAAGAACTGTACACAGAATGGTACTTTTGATAGGCAAGACTGTAGAACTTGGCTCTGCCCAGGGCAGAGAGCACAGACCTCAGGGATCCAGAACTCAGAGTCCACCGAGGGATGCTAATCGAGCAGCACCATGCTGGCGTTGTGGAGGAAACCATAGGGCTCACCAGTGTCGGTTTGCGGAGTACGTATGCAAAGCCTGTAACACGAAGGGCCACCTCCAGCATATGTATAAAAGAAATATGACTCACCTTCTAGCAGAGGAGTCAGTAGATGACTTTGAATCCAGCTGATGATTTGGCCAGAGAGGCAGCTCAGCCCCAAGAAGAAGTGTATGGATTGTATACCTGCGGATGTAAGTGTAATCCATAATGGCGAGGTGCACAAGTTACCTCTTAGGATTGTTGCAGGTGATGGTCCAATGCTACTCGGAAGAAGGTGGATGGGGAAGATCCAGTGGAAATGGGAAGATCTCTTCACTCCAGCAATCGATGTCCCCCATGCTCAGAGGCAGAGCAAAACCTCACCTTTGCTTGGGCCAGGCACCAGAGAACAGACCAGCACAGCACCTGAGGCACAGATCATCCATCAGGATTGTGTGGCAATGATCCGACCAGAACAACCTAAAAGCACCTTCCCGGCTCCAGTGGCAGGACTCCTGGGGAGGAAGATCGAATTCACAGGCACTCTTCCAGCTTTTGTGGCAGAATCGCGGGAGAGAAGAATCAAGGCAGTCGACCTCGAGGACAGAGGCAAGATGACGTCCCTGCTGCAGTGAGAGGCAGCGTGGTGTGGCAGGGTTCTCTTAAAGGAGACCTGCAACCAACTGAACTTAAAGAGACATTGCATGCATGGCAATCAATGTAACAAACCGATTAAGAGTGTAAAGAACAAAATGTTGCGAGATGTCGGGAATAGAATGTCCCCAAAAGTAGCAAGCCAGCGACCTCAGGATCAGGGGTGAAGGCACTGATCCTGATACCCTGCCCCAGGTCTATCCTACACTGCAGGCATCCGATGGCACTATTCGCCATGGACCTGGAAACGAAAACGACGCCAATACGCGCAGTCGGCCGCCATTGCCCATCACCCGGGTGGAGACAGTGCAGCCCCCAGACCCAGTTGCAATCTCGGCCATGTCCGGGAGTGAAAGATCAGAACCAACAAGTCCCCCAAACGGGACCTGGAACAGCCAGGTTCCCAACACCATTAAAGAGCAGGCAGAAGATTCTGCAGCCCTCAAAGGAGAACAGGGAGGACAGACACATCTGTGGTTCTGCCCACCACTAGGCAATGGCAAAGGCCCCAAGTCCTGACAAGGTGAGCGAACCTAGCCCACCCCGTTAGCAGGGGATGTAGCGCCGCCATCAGATAACTAAGACCCCATTCAGTTGCTCTGGAACTAGCGTCCTTGCATACCTGTACTGCTACCTCAGTACTGACCATGACTGAACTAATAATGCAATCTACCCAATTTTAGCGCACGACCGTAAAACGTAATGAATGTAAGTCACTGAACCAAGGTGTCACGATACAAACTGTAAAAAAAAATTTATTTTTCTTCCTTACTTTGTACTTGGACTGTGTCTGATCCTGTATGTTAATGTAACGGGCCAGTTGCATGATCTCGCTGTGGGGGGGGGTGGGCGGGGAAATGGATGTATGTAGCCATGGACACACACATGGATCACACCCAGAACCCACTGGAACCTCCACTGCATCATCGAACCATCCAAACTGGTAGCCACTACACAATGTTGTGGCAAAAGGATTTGGGGTTAACAGGGAGAGAGCCAAGCCAAAGCACAGCCAAGGTGCAAGGGCTATTGGCACTATTGGCACTTAAGTCTGGCGAGAGCTAAGCCAGAGCACATAGTGCAAAGGTAATTGGCACAAATGACTTGGGGGAGAGTGATGTTATATATGCAGACTATAGATATACTCTCTGTGTAGTCACTGTATAGTTGAATAAGATGGAGACTTGTTTACCTGATGTACTATCAATAAGGTTTACACTGTTATATACATGCTAGCACACAAGAGGGTGCAATTGGTGGAGACCGGGATTTCCTGCCCTGGTGGCAGGGGCTGTATGGAAGGGGAACCACCATGTTTGTGCCTCACTCTGGAGTTACGAATGGAGAACCAAGGTCACTACAGTTTGAGTACAACACATTGCCTCGTGGAGTCATTCATAGGTACATGACAGACATAATAGATGGCACCTCCAACAGTGCAGCACTCCCTCAGCACTGCACTGGAATGTCAGCCTAGATTTATTTTTGTGCTCAAGTCCCTGGAGATATGCTGAAAGGCTGATATGTAGATGTAATGGGAGGAGACGCGTATGGACTATAAAGACCAGCACAGACTAGTTGGGCCGAACAGCCTGTTTCTGTGCTGTACATTCGATGTCATTCTATGTATTTTAACATAACTTCCTTTCACAAATGCCGGATTTGCCGGGGGTTGAACAGAGAGCTGCAATTGGTGAGCCGAAGTCTTGGTTCAGGGCCGCAGCTCTGGCATGAATGGCCACGTGGATATTTAAATTGCAACTCTGCCTCATGACTCATGACTTCATTCCTGGCCGCTGTCTCGAACATGGTATTAAAGTGATATCCCTCCCTCCCACCTTCAAGTTCAACTCACAGTGCACCTCTGTTTCCTTTTGCGTCATCAGTGTTTGCGCGATGACCACGAGTGCAATCGAATGACCAGTCCAGACTTGTTGTTCAGATTGTACTGTATTAGTAATCGAATGGGAAAATAATATGAGAGAAAATATAAATCATTGGTGGAATAGAGGCAAACTTATTATTTAAAAGTGCAATTCAATGCTTGACTGGTTTTGTAAAGGGTACGAACACAGATGTTTAAAAAAAAATCACAATTCTAGCAATATTCATGACAAACATTCACCTTGGTTTCATGCATTTCTTGCTGATTTTCCAAATGACGTCAATCTCCACACTTCCTGCTAAGCTGCAGCTGCTTAAATGATTAAAGCATAAGTTATAGAATATGTTAAGCCAGTCATGTTCGCAGTATTGCAATGGTTTTATTGTACGAATCAAGTTGTAATGTCGCTTTTGCTTTATTTTGGCCCAAAGTGCCTGACTCACAAAATTGCAGGCCTTTTATACCAGAGCCGCATCATTTGCGTGCTGCTCAGTGGCCTCCAACAATGACACTATCTGGTGGCTACAAACAGCATGTACATACATGACAAGCACAAAGTCACCTGATCGCATAGGTGATATTTCTGGAGTTTGCTCGTGGTTTTATTTATGATGTTTTTGGAATTCTTTTAATGAGACCTGCGTTACGCTTAACCAAAGTGCTGTCAGCCTCAGAGCAGCTGAAATTTTTCAGACCACCACCGCCCCAACCGCCCCTCCCACCACCCAACCATCCCACTCAACCCTTCCCCACCCACCCCTCTCACTCAAACCCCCCACCCCTCCCACTCAACCCGCCCCACCCCACCTCTCCACCCCGCCACTCAACCACCCACCCACCCAACCACACCCCCCTCTCACTCAACCTACCCCACCCCCACCTCCCCATCCACCCCACCCAACCCCCCCCTCCATCCACCCCTCCCACTCAACCTCCCCACCCAACCCTCCCACTCAGCCCCACCCTCCCTTCACCCACCACTCCCACCCAACCCTCCCACCCCTCCCACTCAATTCCCCTCTCACCAGCCCAAAACCAAACCCACCCCTTCCACCCAACCTCCCCCCACCCAACCCCCCTCACCCCTCCCACCTAACCTGCCCACCCCTCTCATTCAATCCCCCCCATCCAAATCCCCCCACCCAACCCCCCCTCTCCCCCACACCCCCCCAACCCTCCCACTGAACCACTTCCCCCCATCCACCCCTCCCATTTACATGTTCAGAAAGACTAAGCAGCTGGAATGGCCTTCTCAATGGGCATACCCTGTCCTGCGTTATAATGCCAGAGGAAGAGGAGATGCAGAGACAAGAGTCTCTGTCGGTGGCTTGTTTTATGCTAGTTTTACATTTCAGCATTTCACAATTGAGCCTAACCCTGTCCTCACCCAGTTCCTGCACAGGTACGCTTTCTGCCAGTGCTCACTCTATAGCATGGAGCAGCAACAGTGCTTGTTTCTTCTTCTACCTCTTCCGAGCCAAGGCTGCGGAGGCCAATTGTCACTCTCACCACTCCAGAGATCTGCAAACTGCAGACCGAATAGAGATCAAATCTGGGGCCTTCCTGAGCTGTATGGTTCAGTACCACACCATGTAGTGCATTTACCCACCATCAGAGGAGCCCCACAAAAAAACATTCTTTCTGCTGCCTAACTCAATACCTCCAACCTTTTCCCGATGGAAAGGATGGGCAGTTGAGTTGCTGCCATCTATGTTAATGACATTCTGCAATTGGTTACTGAGAGATGTCTGAGCATGACATGGGTTAGGCTATCGAGAACATTATCCAGCTATTTGAACTTGTAAACGGCATAGGAAAGATAAATACAGACACCACTTCAAATGAAAGCAAAGGACAAGGCACAGATTTACACTGGAAAGTATAACTTTGAAGTCAGGAAGCTTTTGTTTCACAGAGTGATCAACACTTAGAATAGACTTCTAGACAGAGTCGTGGAGCCAAGAATCCGGCAATCATTGAAGAAAAAGTTGAATGCTGTGAAGGGGAGACTGTAGATGTCTGGATAGACGGGTTAGGATGCACCACATTACCTTCCTCAATTTTATCTCTCTTGTGGCTGCCTTTTCTTCCTGACCTTCTCTGCAAAACTGCATCTGCTAATCACCTGACCCCAAATATAACATAGGTCAAGCAGACTCACCGGGGTAGATTTTCCCTCCGTGTGGTGCTTGAGCGGCTGGATGACAGAGCACTCCAATCTGCTGCCCGATAGTGCCGGCAGGAGGCCTGGTCCATTTTGAGGGCTGGGCCTTATTAACATAGAGCTGGCGGGGATAAAACAAGCACAATATCGGGTGGCCCGGTCAGACGGAGCATGCACAGCGTACCTTCCATCCAGCTGAGTCCTATAATGGTAATCGGGATCCTATGTACAGCATAGGACACTGATTTGCATATTAAAAGGACCCAGCCCCCGACTCAGATGGCACTCTGGCCCCTGGGATGGTAGTGTTGACCATACTGTCAGCAGGAACCAAGTGCCAAGTCAAACTCAACTGTTTCTGGGACACTAGCCCCAGTTTCTGCCCTGTGGTCAGCCTGAGAACCTCAGCCAATGTGGGAGTATGTGACACGACATCCTGCGTATAATTCTTTTGAATCTAACTATGATCCAAAACATTTTAAAGTAAATGCTTTAAGATGCAAATTGGGCTAGAAATTCAATTCATTTGTGCCTCCCGTGGGGCGCAAATGAGTTACCGGCCGCGCGTGGCGCTGTTAACGATTCCCGCTATATTGGGCCGGTGGTTAGCACCGGCAATATGGCATTACTCCCCGATCTCCTGGGCCCAGAGATTGTGACCTCATCGCTGTGCGCATCATCCCGTTAGTGCCCCGACCCCGAAATTCATTTTGGCCCCTGCAGCAGAACTGGCCGAAAACACCAGCAACTGAAGAAGGCGTGGCTCGGGCGGCCAGCCGCTACCAGGGTGAGAATTAAAGGCGAGGTGGCTGAGAGAAATTTTAAAAACAGCCAGTTGTCGTGGTGCATATAGGTACCAATGATATAGGTAAAAAACGGGATGAGGTCCTACAAGCTGACTTTAGGGAGCTAGGAGTTAAATTAAAAAGCAGGACCTCAAAGGTAGTAATCTCAGGATTGCTACCAGTGCCATGTGCTAGTCAGAGTAGAAATAGCAGTATAGCTAAGATGAATACGTGGCTTGAGGAGTGGTGCAGGAGGGAGGGATTCAAATTCCTGGGACATTGGAACCAGTTCTGGGGGAGGTGGGACAAGTACAAACCAGATGGTTTGCAGCTGGGCAGGACCGGAACCAATGTTAAACTAATATGGCAGGGGGATGGGAACCTATGCAGGGAGACAGAGGGAAGTAAAATGGGGGCAGAAGCAAAAGATAGAAAGAAGAAAAGTAAAAGTGGAGGGCAGAGAAACCCAAGGCAAAAATCAAAAAGGGCCACGTTACAGCAAAATTCTAAAGGGACAAAGTGTGTTAAAAAGACAAGCCTGAAGACTCGGTGCCTCAATGCGAGGAGTATTCATAATAAGGTGGAAGAATTAACTGCGCAGGCAGCTATTAACGAATATGATATAATTGGGATTACGGAGACATGGCTTCAGGGTGCCCAAGGCTGGGAACACAACATCCAGGGGTGTTCAAATTCAGGAAGGATAGACAGAAAGGAAAAGGAGGTGGGGTAGCGTTGCTGGCTAAAGAGGAAATTAATGCAATAGTAAGGAAAGACATTAGCTTGGATGATGTGGAATCTGTATGGGTCGAGCTGCGGAATACCAAAGGGCAGAAAACACGAGTGGGAGTTGTGTACACACCACCAAACAGTAGTAGTGAGGTTGGGGGCAACATCAAACAAGATAATTAGGGATGCACGCAATAAAAGTACAGCAGTTATCATGGGCGACTTTAATCTACATAAAGATTGGGCTAACCAAACTGGTAGCAATACGGTGGAGGAGGATTTCCTGGAGTGTATTAGGGATGGTTTTCTAGACCAATATGTCGAGGAACCAACTAGAGGGCTGGCCATCCTAGACTGGATGATATGTAATGAGAAAGGATTAATTAGCAATTTTGTTGTGCGAGGCCCTTTGGGGAAGAGTGACCATAACATGGTAGAATTTTTTATTAAGATGGATAGTGACACAGTTAATTCAGAGACTAGGGTCCTGAACTTAAGGAAAGGTAACTTCGATGGTATGAGATGTTAATCGGCTAGAATAGACTGGCAAATGATACTTAAAGGGTTGACACTGGATAGGCAATGGCAAACATTTAAAAATCATATGGATGAACTTCAACAATTGTACATCCCTGTCTGGAGTAAAAAATAAAATGGGGAAGGTGGCTCAACCGTGGCTAACAAGGGAAATTAAGGATAGTGTTAAATCCAAGGAAGAGGCATATAAATTGGTCAGAAAATGCAGCAAACCTGAGGACTGGGAGAAATTTAGAATTCAGCAGAAGAGGACAAAGGGTTTAATTAGGCGGGGAGAAATACAGTATGAGAGGAAGCTTGCTGGGAGCATAAAAACTGACTGCAACAGCTTCGATAGATATGTGAAGAGAAAAAGATTAGTGAAGACAAACGTAGGTCCCTTGCAGTCAGAATTTATAATGGGAATAAAGAAATGGCAGACCAGTTGAACAAATACTTTAGTTCTGTCTTCACGAAGACACAAATAACCTTCCAGAAATACTAGGGGACCGAGGGACTAGTGAGGAGGAACTGAAGGAAATCCTTATTAGTCAGGAAATTGTGATAGTGAAATTGATGGGATTGAAGGCCAATAAATCCCAAGGCATTCCAGCGTACTTAAGGAAGTAGCCCTGGAAATAGTGAATGCATTGATGATCATTTTCCAACAGTCGATCGACTCTGGATCAGTTGCTATGGACTGGAGGGTAGCTAATGTAACACCACTTTTTTAAAAAGGAGGGAGAGAGAAAATGGGGAATTATAGACCGGTTAGCCTGACATCAGTAGTGGGGAAAATGTTGGAATCAATTATTAAAGATGAAATAGCAGCGCATTTCGAAAGCAGTGACAGGATGGGATCAAGTTAGCATGGATTTATGAAAGGGAAATCATGCTTGACTAATCTTCTAGAATTTTTTGAGGATGTAACTAGTAGAGTGGACAAGGGAGAACCAGTGGATGTGGTGTATTTGGATTTTCAAAAGGTTTTTGACAAGGTCCCACACAAGAGATTGGTGTGAAAAATTAAAGCACATGTTATTGGGGGCAATGTATTGACGTGGATAGAGAACTGGTTGGCAGACAGTTGGATAAATGGGTCCTTTTCAGAATGGCAGGCAGTGACTAGTGGGTGCCGCAGGGCTCAGTGCCGGGACCCCTGCTATTTACAATGTACATCAATGATTTAGATGAAGGAATTGAGTGTAATATCTCCAAGTTTGCTGATGGCACGAAGCTGGGTGGCGGTGTGGGCTATGAGGAGGATGCTAAGAAGTGGCATGGTGACTTCGACAGGTTAGGTGAGTGGGCAAATGCATGGCAGATGCAGTATAATGTGGATAAAAGTGAGGTTATCCAATTTGGTGGCAAAAACATGAAGGCAGACTATTATCTGAATGGTGGCAGATTAGGAAAAGGGGAGGTGCAATGAGACCTGGGTGTCATGATACATCAGTCATTGAAAGTTGGCATGCAGGTACAGCAGGCAGTGAAGAAGGCAAATGGCATGTTGGCCTTCATAGCTAGGGGATTTGAGTATAGGAGCAGGGAGGTCTTATGCAGTTGTACAGGGCCTTGATGAGGCCTCACCTGGAATATTGTATTCAATTTTGTTCTCCTAATCTGAGGAAGGACGCTCTTGCTATTGAGGGAGTGCAGCAAAGGTTCACCAGACTGATTCCCGGGATGGCTGGACTGACATATGGGGAGAGACTGGATCGACTGGGCTTGTAGTCAATGGAGTTTAGAAGAATGAGAGGGGATCTCATAGAAACATATAACATTCTGACTGGACTGGACAGGTTAGATGCAGGAAGAATGTTCCCAATGTTGGGGAAAGTCCAGAACCAGGGGTCGCAGTCTAAGGATAAGGGGTAAGCCATTTAGGACTGAGATGAGAAGAAACTTCTTCACTCAGAGAGTTGTTAACCTGTGAAGTTCTCTACGCAGAGAGTTGTTGATGCCAGTTTGTCAGATATATTCAAGAGGGAGTTAGATATGGCCCTTACGGCTAAAGGGATCAAGGGGTATGGAGAGAGAGCAGAAAAGGGATACTGAGATGAATGATCAGCCGTGATCTTATTGAATGGTGGTGCATGCTCGAAGGGCCGAATGGCCTACTCCTGCACCTATTTTCTATGTTTCTAAGGTTCGAAGTACCTTATTGTTGGCGCTGCTGATCCGGTTTCTTCCTGGGGTCCTGGCTGTGATTGCTCAGCCCAGCATTGAGCTTGAGTGCTGGGCTGATCGCGTGGCATTCCCGCTCCATGGTGGTCCAGATAGGTCCCTCTTTACTTTGCAGAGTCGGCAGAGTGGGCTCTTCCCTTTAAGTGAGGGAGGGGCCCCTTGGATGTGGCAGCGCTGCACGGCCCAGTGTGCAGCGCTGCTGAGGTGTCCTCCCCATTAGCACCCAGGAAGGAAATAAAACACTTGGATTTAGCGCTCCACTTCCTTCCGGGGCTGGTAACCCGAATTTTGGAGAGGGGCGAGACTTCAGTGCCTGGCGCTAAATCTCACGCCTCACGACTGTTGTCACCCCTGAATTTTGACCTGAATCTCTTTATACTGATTTTTTAAATTCTTATATATCCAAGAGACTAAGCAGCAACTGCACAAAATCTCTCTACCTATTCCAATTGTTTATGAGAACAGCTACAAAAAGGTTCCAAAATAATGGTTAGAATAATATGGATATAATAGTAATTGTGAAGGTTTAAATTAAATTAATATCTTGAGACTCGAAAGTAGGAGTTGCAACACATTTTATGTAAACAGAGTCAGTATCTGATTGATAAAATAAATACTCTTTTGTGTGAGATTTTGTCCTGGAAACACAATTTGCAGACTGCTTACTTTCGTAACATGCTGCCTATGAGTTTCTGGCTCACTTCAGCCTGTCTGGTTCTTTGCTCATTACTGTACAATACATTCAAAATTATATTTAAAATTTGGAAGAATAGGGATACTCATTTTTCTTTCCTTAAGCCCCCAGTTGTACATCTATTATAAATGAAATGTTTCATGTACAGCGGGCACATCCTGTAAGTGTCACAATCACTTCTTGTCACACTTTGTTGATGTAACAAAGTTGAAAGGGCCAAAGTTGCCCATCGCCCAAAACGAGGTGCACCTACTGTTTTCGATGTGTTCTGGACACCCAAATGCACGGGCCGACCTAACCATCGAAATTCAGCACTTTGGGGATTTTTATGGAGCGGGGCGGAAGTGGCCTCATAGTGGTGGAGGAAGTGTGGGCGGGGCGGAGTAGCCGAGGCTGTCAGTCATCGGGCTGGCGCATTACAATGTCCCTCCCCTTCAGTTAAAGGGGAGGGCCGCTGCGAACTCTGCAGCCACTTCAATGGTGAACAGTGGGCCGCCAGGGAGCCTGGCCGAACCCGCGGGCATAATTGTCGGCCCGACCTAGCAGTCGGCCGGCAAAAAAAAATAAGATGGCGTTGACGGCAGCACCTTTAAGGGCGGCCGGGCCACCATGCCACAGAGAGTGTACTGACTGCTTCCACCGATTGGCGGCGGAGCCGCTACCGAGGGGCTATTCCGGGAAAGGAACAATTCCCGAGGGGCAATTTCAGGAAGGGGTCGGTAAGGGGTCGGCCCGTGCACGCCGCAGCAAGAAAACAGGTGGAGTGGTCCCGGACACCACTCCAAACCTGAGGAAGGGCAATTTTCAAACATGGTGGCCCCACCGCAGAGATTCAACGGCATTTCCGCGCCGACCCTGGCTGCCGCTTTCAGGCAACCAGAGGCCTTATCGGAAGGGCCAATTTCAGCCCCGGATGGTCCACCTAATAGGTGGGTTAAGGTTAAAGTATTAAAAATGTGAATCCTGAACTCAGCCCAGCTCTAACCCGTCCACTTCTCAACTGTACCTCCCAAAACCAGCAATCTCAAACCCCGGGAAATATAAATCACCTATATAAATACAAGTTGTTGTTGTAGAAGGACAAGGGCAGCAGGCACATGGGAACACCACCACCTCCACGTGCCCCTCCAAATCACACACCATCCTGACTTGGAAATATAATCGCTGTTCCTTCATCATCGCTTGGTCAATATCCTGGTGCTCCCTCCCTATCAGCTCTGTGGGAGCACCTTCACCTCACGGACTGCAGCGGTTCAAGAAGGCGGCTCACCACCATCTTCTCAAGGGCAATTAGGGATTGGCAATAAATGCTGGCCTTGCCAGCGACGCCCACATCCAGTGAATTAATAAAAAAACATTCTGGGCTCAATGGAAGCAGGACGGGGGGGGGGCGTCAGGCAGACAACCAGCCCCCGGGTGTTGGGTTGGCATTTTAACTATTATAATGAGGGTGGATAGTTCAGATTTAATCTGCTGCGCAGGTTTAACTGTGACCGGATGGAGATCCTGGTTCCTGGCAACTGCAGTGAGGCGTAAATAGCTTTGGGGAGCAATCCTTGTGGGCCGGGAGGACCAGAAGTGATTCCTCCCGGCTTCCTAACCTCCCCCACGATAAGCCCCCCGCCCCTGGATTCGGATAACCCCCTCCACCCTGGATCGGACCCTCCCCCCCCACCCCAGGGTCAGGGTTCGTAATTCTCCCTCTTCGGTGATCGAATACCGCACCGCCCCACCAAGATCGAACCTCTCCCTGAGGATTGCAGCCTCTTGTCCAGATCCACAGCATGCGGGGAAACCTGGATTTCCGGGTTTCCTGCGCTCGAACGCCACCATGACCACCACCCCCCTCCCCCCCGCCCCCAGCTCCCAGTGAGTCTAAACATCAAAAATTCCGGCCATTGTGAGCAATGCCATAAATGATCTGCTAGCAATCAATAAAATAAGAATCATGAAGCCACTCCTGGGTAATGATGCCTAGTGCACTTAGGGAATTCGTTACATGTGTTTACGGAAAAGCAAATGTACAAATCTAAGGGACTCTGTGTACCATGGGGTGAGGAACACATATAGAGCAGTACTGAGGCGGGAGAGTACAGAGGAAATGCACAAGGAGCTGGAAGAGCAAAACAACAAATATGCACTTAAAATGTAGATAATGGATGTAAATTATGATAAAAAGATCTTGAAAGATGTTTCTCATGGAATGTTGGCAAGATGCACACAAAACAATCTAAAGTTTGAAGTGTAGCTCCTTTGCTCAAACTCGATCTACAATAAACTTAGGGAAAACAACGAAAAAACTTCAATATGTGCCTTTCCCCCATCATGCTGCCTTTGAGTTTCTCATGTCAGTCTGTAGGTCCTTTGCTCATTGCTGTCTGTTATCTCATCTAATCTTTTTTGACTTATGCTCCTAGTTTTCCTGATCATCATCATAGGCAGTCACTTGAAATCGAGGAAGACTTGCTTCCACTCTAAAAGTGAGTTCTCAGGTGACTGTAAGTCCAATATGATCTACCGCATCAAATCCTTTTAATATTTTAAATCCCTCGATCAGGTCACACCTCAATCTTCTATACTCAAGGGAATATAAGCCAAGTTTATGCAATCTGTCCTCATAATTTAACCTTTTAAACCCCTCCAGTATCATTCTGAAGAATCTGTGCTGCATCCCCTCCAAGGCCAATATATGCTTCCTGAGGTGTGGTCCCCAAAACTGAAGGCAGTGCTCCAGCTGGGGCCTAACTCTAGATGCTTTTACTGTAGTTGCTGTCAGTGCAAGCACAATAGGCACTTTAAATAACTAAGGCATAGCTGCTGGATGAATGCAGAGAAAATAATTTTTGGTTGGAGAAAGAGCCTGTCATCATGTATCAGGCCTTGATTTAGAAACTGGCTTTACATTTTAAAAAGCACTTCATTGTACTTATACTAACTTAAGAAAAAAGGGCAGAAGAACATAAGAACATAAGTAGGCCATACGGCCCCTCTAAGCCTGCTCCACCATTTAATAAGATCATGGCTGATCCGATCATGGACTCAGCTCCACTCCCCTGCCCACTCCCCATAACCTCTTATTCCCTTATCGTTTAACAAACTGTCTATATCTGTCTTAAGTTTATTCAATGTCCCAGTTTCCACATCTCTCTGAGGCAGCAAGTTCCACAGATTTACAACCCTCTGAGAGAAGAAACATTTCCTCATCACAGTTTTAAATGGGCGGCCCCTTATTCTAAGATTATGCCCTCTAGTTCTAGTCTCCCCATCAGTGGAAACATTCTCTCTGCATCCACCCCGTCAAGCCCCCTCATAATCTTATACGTTTCGATAAGATCACCTCTCATTCTTCTGAATTCCAATGAGTAGAGGCCCAACCTGCTCAACCTTTCCTCATAAGTCAACCCCCTCATCCCCAGAATCAACCTAGTGAACCTTCTCTGAACTGCCTCCAAAGCAAGTATATACTTTCGTAAATATGGAAACCAAAACTGCACACAGTATTCCAGGTGTGGCCTCACCAACACCCTGTACAACTGTAGCAAGACTTACCTGCTTTTATACTCCATCCCCTTTGCAATAAAGGCCAAGTTTCCATTGGCCTTTCTGATCACTTGCTGTACCTGCATACTATCCTTTTGTGTTTCATGCACAAGTATCCCCAGGTCCCGCTGTACTGCAGCACTTTGCAATCTTTCACCATTTAAATAATAATTTGCTCTTTGATTTTTTTTCTGCCAAAGTGTATGACCGCACACTTTACAACATTATACTCCATCTGCCAAATATTTGCCCACTCACTTAGCCTTTCTATGTCCTTTTGCAGATGTTTTTGTGTACTCCTCACACATTGCTTTTCCTCCCATCTTTGAATCATTGGCAAACTTGGCTACGTTACACTCAGTCCCTTCTTCCAAGTCGTTAATATAGACTGTAAACAGTTGGGGTCCCAGCACTGATCTCTGCGGCACCCCACTAGTTACTGATTGCCAACCCGAGAATGAACCATTTATCCCGACTCGGTTAGTTAGCCAATCCTCTATCCATGCTAATATATTACCCCCAACCCCGTGCACTTTTATCTTGTGCAGTAACCTTTTATGTGGCACCTTGTCAAATGCCTACTGGAAGTCCAAATACACCACATCCACCGGTTCCCCTTTATCCACCCTGTTTGTTACATCCTCAAAGAATTCCAGCAACTTAGTCAAACATGACTTCCTCTTCGTAAATCCATGCTGACTCCGCCTGACCGAATTTTGCTTTTCCAAATGTCCTGCTACTGCTTCTTTGATAATGGACTCCAACTACTTCCCACCACAGATGTTAGGCTAACTGGTCTATAGTTTTCTGCTTTTTGTCTGCCTCCTTTTTTAAATAGGGGTGTTACATTTGCAGTTTTCCAATCTGCTGGGACCTCCCCAGAATCCAGGGAATTTTGATAAATTACAACCAATGCATCCACAATTCCTGCCATTATTTCTTGCATCCACTACTTCTCTTAAGACCCTAGGATGCAAGCCATCAGGTCCAGGAGATTTATCCGCCTTTAGTCCCATTATCTTACTGAGTACCACCTCTCTAGTGATTGTGATTGTGTTAAGTTCCTCCCCCACCCCCCGCCCCATAGCCGCTTGACTATCCATTGTTGGAATATTTTTAGTGTTCTCTACTGTAAAGACTGGTATAGAATATTTGTTCAGAGTTTCTGCCATCTCCATGTTTCCCATTACTATTTCCCTGGTCTCATCCTCTCAGGGAACAACATTTACTTTAGCCACTCTTTTCCTTTTTATATACCTATAGAAACTCTTGCTATCTGCTTTTATATTTCGTGCTCGTTCACTTTCATAGTCTATCTTCCCTTTCTTAATTATTTTTTCAGTCATTCTTTGCTGGATTTTAAAAGCTTCCCAATCTTCTGTCCTCCCACTAATTTTGGCCGTTGTTTTTAATTGGATGCCGTCCTTTATTTCTTTAGTTAGCCACAGATGGCTATCTTTTCACTTACACCTTTTCCTCCTAACTGGAATATATTTTTCTTGAGAGTTGTGAAATATCTCCTTAAAGGTACACCACTGTTCATCAACCGTCCTACACTTTAATCTATTTTCCCATTCCACTTTACCCAACTCTGCCCTCATACCTTCATAGTCTCCTTTACTTAAGCTTAGTACGCTGGTTAGAGATCCACCTTCTTCACCCTCCATCTGAAGATGAAATTCAATCATGCTATGATCACTCATTCGTGGATGATTTAAGATTTAATCGGCTAGAAATCTGGGACTGCCTATTTTTTGGGCTGTTCACTCTGACACAAATGGTGAGGTCTGAGGTGCCTTGGACCTCATTAGACCAAAGACAGCATTGCAGTAGGAGGTCACGCAGGTAAGTAACAGAAGTTTGGGGTGGGAGCAATCAGTGGCCGGGGGGTGAGGGAGGGGGAGAGATCAGAGGACAGAGAGCCTGGAGGTTATGAGGGAGATTGGAGTCCAGGGCCATGGGCAATATGTCAGGATCTCGGAGCCGGTGGTGGGGGGGGCGCGGGGGAGCGGGGCGGGTGGGAGGGGAGGTGGTGTTGGCGATGCCAGGAGTATCCGAGATCGGAATAGTGCTTTGAATATATGCAGTTAAGTAGCTTACCTTTTATTTACGGGTGATCTTTATGGTTGGTTTCCTTGAGTGCAGCCATCGCGGCAAACCAATATTGCAGCGGGGATCTGAAGCAGGCGTTCAGCTCTTTATTTGCATATGGAAATGGCCTAATGCCTCCTTCGAGGGTGGGTAAAGGATGCCTCTTTTCTTTACTCAATATGATGGGCGACGTAGTTTCGATTGAAATTGCACACTTCCTGTGAGCCATTCTGGAGCCTTAAAAAGCCATGTCATTGGAGGCATATACTCACTGGAGTTCAGAAGAATGAGAGGTGATCTTATTGAAACATATAAGATAATGAGGGGGCTCGACAAGGTGGATGCAGAGAGGATATTTCCACTCATAGGGGGAACTAAAACTAGGGGGCATAGTCTCAGAATAAGGGGCCGCCCATTTAAGACTGAGATGAGGAGGAATTTCTTCTTTCAGAGGGTTGTAAATCTATGGAATTCTGTGCCCGGGAGAGTTGTGGAGGCTGGGTCATACTTGAGGCGGAGATGACAGATTTTTGAGAGATAAGGGAATAAAGGGTTATGGAGAGCGGGCAGAAAAGTGGAGCTGAGTCCATGATCAGATCAGCCGTGATCTTATTGAATGGTGGAGCAGGCTCGAGGGGCCGTATGGCCTACTCCTGCTCATATTTCTTATGTTATTGGCCCTGAAAATTCGGCTGGAGACTTCCTTCGGACGCACGCCTCCGACCTGAAATTTCTCTACGAATGTACCGAGTGGTCCCAGAGGCGCCTTAGATTCCGGTCGGAGGCCTTCTTTTCCCGCGCTTCGTAGCACGTTCATGTCTTCGAGATACAGAGGGAGAAGCTGGAGTCACGTGGGCCTGGACCACCAATCACTGTGCAGTATTCTCATTGATAGAAATGGGAACTCCGATTTTACGAGTTCCCATTATTATCAATAAGAATAACCCCCTAAAACACCCAAACACAACATAATAATAATTTTTTTTTAAATCACACATATTTAAAATTAATTTAAATTAAAGTTAATTAAATGTTTTAGAAAAAAAATATTTGGGGGATTTTTTTTTTATGTGTTTAATAGGGTTTAAAATAAACTTATCTTAGTGGACAGGGTTTTTACTATAAAAATGTGTATTCAAATTTTACTTTTATATGTTTTAAAACTCTTATGCTAGTAGGCTATGTGCCTGCTTTTACCAGGCGTAAAAGTTTGAAGGACATTCGCTGGGCAAGAGATGGGCAAATAGCCCAATCTCACCTGCGCGGGTTTCCTTCCTGCGGGGATGCGGAGGATTTGTCAAGAGATATCTTGACAGATCGAAAAAACAGGTTTTCGGCGCATGTACATTGCGCGCCAAAAACCGGCTTTTGTGAGGCCTCGCCGGGTCCATACGTATTGCGAGGCCGGAATTTCAGGGCCCTCATGTTCTTAAGTGGCGGCTGAAAAATGGCACTAAGAGACCCAGTTTCTTGGCCAATATGTTTATTATGTGATCATTTTTCATTTTTAGGTATATATAGTCAGCTCAGTAAAGAACTAACTCAAAGAGGTCTAGAAAATGTTTTTAAAGGATTTGATTGGTTGCTTTGGTAGTTGTTGATTGATTGCTTTTTTGATTGCAAGCATTTTAAAGCAATGTAGTGAATTTTCTTTCTACATATACTGGTTTTTGATTGGTGCATTGTTCAATTTGAGAAAACACCATTCACTTAACAGATAATGGTTTCTTCTTTTTCAGTAGGAAACATGAGCCAAACACAATTTTTCTGCCTTTCATGCATTTTTCCTTGACCAATACAGTTTCCCCATCCCGATTAAGACTTTTGATGGGTAACACAGTATAGGCACATGCTACGTGTAAGGTTTTTAATTATACAAACATAGTATTATTGAAAATATCCCTGTAAGGAGCAAGTAAAATAGAAAGAAAGGTGTGGGTCATGGTGGAGTCTGTTCTGCAATAATACTACATCAAAGCTCACAGCTTGTAAAGGATTCTCTCTTCCTCTTCACTCTGCTTGCTGTGCAATGAGATAACAATCATTTTTCTACCAGATTAATTATATGCACATACCTTGCACAGTTAACTCCACAGTTACTTGGCGAACCTCCGCCAACATTGACAGTTTCACATGTGTACTTTCCAGCATCTTTTTGCACTTCCTTAATGAATAAGCAGCCATGAGTGAGGGACAGGTCATATGTCTCTGCTGATGAATGCTGCTCAGTGATTCCTGCTTGAAAGTGTGAATCGAGCACGATTGTGATGTCAACCGCAGCTGAATAGCCCGCTGACACTCAAGGAAAAGTTTTAACCTTGCCCGCCCGGCGGCAATTGGGCGGGTGGGCCGTTAAAACCGCCAGCCGTGCCCCTGCTCTCTTCCCGCAGTCTTCGATTATAACCACCCCTTCTGAGCAGGCAGGAAGGACACCTACCAGAAGCTGTCGGGGTGGGGGGGGGGGTCCTCCTTTAATATGCGTACATTGGGCCCCCTGTGATGTCATTGGCGGGCCCATGGGCCTGAATGGTGGCACCAGTGTGGTCAACCTCGCATGAAGAGGAGCCGGGGCGAGATGAAGCCCAAAGAGGTCAGCCTCGATAGCTTTACTTGTGTGGGGCCAGGAGGAGCAGGAGTATTTAGCCGAGGTGCCAAGCCTCCTGCCTCCCGACACTGGGCCTCTGCCCTCCAACCAGCTGCAGCTTTCCACCAGTCACCGGCAGAGAACTGGCACGCAGGTGAGGCCCAGGGCCCCAAAAGGCTGTGGATGCTGAATCGTTGAGTATATCCATTACATCGGATATACGGCACAGAAACAGGCCTTCAGCCCAACCAGTCCATGCCAGCATTTGTGCTCCACTCGAGCTTCCTCCCGTCTTTCCTCATCTAACTCTATCAGCATAACCCTCTATTCCCTTCTCCCTCAAATGCTTGTACAGCCTCCCCTTAAATGCATCGATACTATTCACTTCAACCACTCCCTGTGGCAGCGAGTTCCACATTCTCATCACTCTGGGTAAAGAAGTTTCTTCTGAATACCCTATTGGATTTCTTAGTGCCTATCTTATATTGATGGCCTCCAGTTATGCTCTTCCCCACAAGAGGAAACATTCTCTCTGTATCCACTCTATCAAAACCTTTCATAATTTGAAAGACCTCTATTAGGCCACCCCTCAGCCTTCTTTTTTCAAGAGAAAAGCGACCCTGCCTGTTCATTCTCTCCTGATATGTATACCCTCAAGGATGAGATCGATAGATATTTGGACTCTAGAGGAATCAAGGCATATGGGGATCGGGCAGGAAAGTGGAGTTGAGGTCATAAGATCAGCTATGATCTTGCTGAGTGGTGGAGCGGGCTCGGGGGGGCTGGATGGCCTACTTCTGCTCCTAACTCTTATGTTCTTAAATCGGCCAGTACTCACGCGGCCAATATCAGGACAGTTTTCCATCCACCTTGGTCTCCGTCTGCTCGATTCCTGCCTGATTTGAAATCGGGCTTCACTGTCTCGATTCACATGAAAAATAGGTGCTTGGGTGAGTTATCAAAGGAGGACCAAGGCCCGTGTTGGCAATTACTGATTCCTGCTGCTATGAGGCATAGATGTAAATATAGGTCAACAAGATGCATCACCATGCTTCCCCACATAGCATCTCTGCTCCTTTAACCTCTGAGAGTTTTAATATAATGGGAGTTTGGAATCAAACAGTCCCAATTTGTATATGAACGGTCAGGACACTCGGCATAAATAAAATGAGGTGCTGACAATTGTGCAAGTCAGGAATAAATCAAGACCTGCAGACAATTTGCTTGAACAGAGCAATGGAATCTGTCAGGTTCAATAGATTAAGAATGTCATTAAATTTCATAGAGCCAGGTTCATCCACAGAACTTGGTACATCGAGAATAACAGATGTCTGCATATGTACTGCAAGACTGTAATAGGGGGGTTGGATGATATAATATGCCAAACCTCAAATGTTTTTCAAGTCCTCAGGATGTGTTGCATCTTTGTGTACTCTGCAGGCCCTTTGACATTGTTGTGCCCTTGGATGCTTTAATAATGACTCCATGAGGCAACGTGTTGTACTTGAACTGTAGTGACCTTAGTCCTTTATTTGTTAACTCCAGAGTGAGGATCACACCTGGTGGCCTGCCTTTTATACTAGGCCAGGCACACCTGTACAGGTAACCTACAAGTCTCCCACTGCTGTGCCCTCTGGTGGCACACCTTGAGATAGTACCAACAGTAGCCATGTAGGATACATGACAGATATTCCTTGTAATATTTGCAGTCTTGCTGTTAATGACGCCATCTTTTGTTCTTAACACAGCCAGCAGCCATTATGGATGCCAAGTTTTCCCATGTGGCTTTGCGTCACACGGCAGGGAAAGGGACCTTTTATGAAATTCTTCTGATTTACTTTATTTAAATGGATAATAGATTGTGTGAACTTCTCACCTGAGAGAGTGTTTTACTGATAGGTAATGCAGCCTTTATTTGGTTTATAGAAACATAGAAACATAGAAAATAGGTGCAGGAGTAGGCCATTCAGCCCCTCTAGCCTGCATCGCCATTCAATGAGTTCATGGCTGAACATGCAACTTCAGTGCCCCCTTCCTGCTTTCTCGCCATACCCCTTGATCCCCCGAGTAGTAAGGACTTCATCTAACTCCCTTTTGAATATACTTAGTGAATTGGCCTCAACTACTTTCTGTGATAGAGAATTCCACAGGTTCACCACTCTCTGGGTGAAGAAGTTTCTCCTCATCTCGGTCCTAAATGGCTTACCCCTTATCCTCAGACTGTGACCCCTGGTTCTGGACTTCCCCAACATTGGGAACATTCTTCCTGCATCTAACCTGTCTAAACCCATCAGAATTTTAAACGTTTCTATGAGGTCCCCTCTCATTCTTCTGAACTCCAGTGAATACAAGCCCAGTTGATCCAGTCTCTCTTGATAGGTCAGTCCCACTATCCCGGGAATCAGTCTGGTGAATCTTCACTGCACTCCCTCAATAGCAAGAATGTCCTTCCTCAAGTTAGGAGACCAAAACTGTACACAATACTCCAGGTGTGGCCTCACCAAGGCCCTGTACAACTGTAGCAACACCTCCCTGCCCCTGTACTCAAATCCCCTCGCTATGAAGGCCAACATGCCATTTGCTTTCTTAACCGCCTGCTGTACCTGCATGTCAACCTTCAATGACTGATGTACCATGACACCCAGGTCTCGTTGCACCTCCCCTTTTCCTAATCTGTCACCATTCAGATAATAGTCTGTCTCTCTGTTTTTACCATATAATATGCTGTGTGCAGTATTCAAGATATTATAAATTAAGAAGGGTTTGAATTGGGACTTTAATTTCCATATAATTGTGATTCATTTTTTTGTGGGTTGGACTGTACTTGCAATATTCAGATTCTCATTTCTAATATTAGATTGTAATTACCTGTCTTATGAGTGTATTTTTTTTTACATCTTTAAGTGTTTAGCAGTGAATTATTTTTAAGCCTTTATCTTAATCCCTGCATATGTCACAGCAATGTTTATCAGCATCTGGTATGGATGAGTAAATCCCCAATTGGATTAAGGACTGAATCCCATATTGACCATACATCATTTCAATATAATTTTTGAATAAGAGAAGGCTGCTAAGCCCGACAAGCCTAGAGTTTAGAGAATGAGAGGCGATCTCATTGAAACATACAATATTCTTACAGGGCTTGACAAGGTAGATGCAGGGAGGATGTTTCCTCTGGCTGGGGAGTCTAGAACCAGGGGTCACAATCTCAGAATAAGGGGTCAGCCATTTAGGACTGAGATGAGGAGAAACTTTATCACTCAGAGGGTGATGAATCTTAGGAATTCTCTACCCCAGAGGGCTGTGGAGGCTCAGTCTTTGAGTATATTCAAAACAGAGATCGTTAGATTTTTGGATATTAAGGGAATCAAGGGATATGGAGATCGGGCAGGAAAGTGGAGTTGAGGTCAAAGATCAGCCATGATCTTATTGAATAGCGGAGCAGGCTCGAGGGGCCGAATGGCCTACTCTTGCTCCTAATTCTATGTTCTATGTTCTATGTACTTTGTTCAATAATGTACCGATCGCCCTTTGGGACAAGCTGCCCATTCTTATACCATGTAATGTGAGGCTCTGGATGTCCCCTGGCCTAAAGAAAAAGCAATGAATTACTAGTAACTGTGATTGTTGCTGAGTGGCAACACGTATTACTCCAAGCATGAGGAGCAAAAGGGGAAGAATTGCTCTGATTACTTTGTGCAATGGCATCATAAATGCATTCAATGGGACCATTTTTACAGTTGCACTCCACATACTGACTGGACCAATATTTCCCCTAATATTGCTGTGTAGGTTTAACCATAATTAAAAAAATTAAGTTGACTAAACTAGGTCATTTATAATCATAGCATCTAGTTACATACAGTTGCTGCTTGAATTTTATTTTTAAATATTTAATATGTGTCACAGTTGGGACAGACAGTGGTTGAAGGAAAGGCTGGGTGGGGAGTCTGGTTTGCTGCACGCTCCTTCCGCTGCCTGCACTTGTTTTCTGCATGCTCCCGGAGGAGTGCATGTTCATTTTAAAGCGGTCCCGCCGTATGTCATAAAGTGGGAGCATGCTATGATGGGCACTGACCTCTGCGGATGCCAGAGCCGGGGTGCACACGTAATTCTGTTCCCCTAGCACTTGAATGCTTTTGCTTGATCAGAATGTGGGTTTGCTTCTGCAGGCGTGGAACCTATCAATTGCACCATGGAAGTGATGGCACCAGATCACGTACCTCCACAGGCAGCATATGCGGGGAGTGGGGGAATATACTGTGTCACCACAAGTGCGCTCCGCTACCGGTACAGCCAGGGCATGTGGTGCCCGGTGAGCGACAGCAGTTTTTGTTTCAAACCCAAGATGGAGGTTCAAGTGACACAACAGTGAATTATCCCATCCCCGAACCCTCAAGCATTCACCTCACTGTAAACGACACCTTCACGCATCTCCGGGGCTATGTGGAACATTTCGGGTACCCGATTCCTTTTCTGCCGGAACACCTCACTGAGTTAATAAAGGCCGTCGAGCTCTCCCAGAAACATTTTTACACTTTAAAGCAAAAGACAGTGGAAGTGGGGGAGGAGATCAAGGGGATTGTCTCGCCACCGTGGTGGGACATAGGTCTGAGCGTAGAGATTCCCCCCTGGATCCGTGTCTGTTCCCATGCATTAGTTGCTTGTAGGTTATTTGTTGTACACCAGTTGCAGGCGACGGAGCCAGATGCTCCGAACGCAGTGGCAAGGGATGTTAGATCAACTCGGAGAGGTGTAATTGTTGATGATGGTTTCTCGCTGCCAAAACTTGTAATGTACCAAAGTTCTGTAAGCAAGTGTATTATATTCTGGTTATAGTTTCACACTCTGTATTGCGCGATGTGCGCTGTTGTAGTTTTTGTAATGTGTCACCACCTGTCAATGCTGTACTTTGTGATGTGCGTGGTGATTATTTTTTTTTTGGTAACGTCTTGTGGATCTCATGTGTGAAGAAGCCGTTTTCTTATGTTTTGACTCTGTAGAAGGGAACTGTGGCATGCCGTAAGAGGTATAGTTCTGGGGTTTTAAAACGTAAAATCAGGGGAACAGCTTCATTTGTGGGAGACTCTGGCCTTTGCTCTCTCGTCGAGTGATATTTTATGGAAAGAAAAAGCATCAAACGGGGGACTGAAGTGAGTGCAAAGTCTCTATTTAAAGAATGGACTCAGTCGAGAATTTCGTGGACTTTATGTTTTTTTTTCTCTGAGGGCACTTTCCCTGTGATGGGGTTACCCTGTGCAGATACGTGAAAAGGCTGGTATGTTAAAACTCCAGAGACCGCACGGCAGTTGGCTGTGACAAAGAACTGTCAGTCATCCAGAATGTACCGGTTTGCCCGAGCAAAAGGGAAGGGGCTCAGATATCTGAGGCATGCATAAACTATTGGAAAACCACTCTAATATGTAAAGGCATTTCTCACTTCCATCTCAGAGGAGAAGCAGAACAATGGACCCACTAGCCTGGCCAGACCAAGAGGGGCCAGTTCTTCCCTACACAAAAGCCAAGAGATGTCCCAGACCCAGGGCCATCAGCCCAATACACATGGGTCTGATGGCCCATCACCGACTAAGCACCGGAGTACTTAGAAGCAAAAGGATTTCAAAGATTGGCAGGAGAGATAAGGGCAGCAGGACTCCTTTAAAGATAGACTCTTTTGCACCATTCTCTAGCATTCTGGAGCGTTCTCCCTCTCTCTCTCGCTCCACCAAGACCGACGTGACAAGAAGGGCCAGCTGAGCGATCGAGACCAATTGGTGAGCATGGCCGCGAGTGTCCCAAGCCGGTAACCAGGGCGCCAGGCGAGCTGTGTGGCGTGTAAAGGGCTCAGAGTTTTCTTGGAAGTGAAGCTTTATCGGGCTATTCCGGGGCGGGAACTTCATGCGACCGGGTAATTCACTGGTAGGGGGAAGCTAGTCTCCACCATAGCAACAACGAAATTACTGCATGTCACCGGTCCTCAGTGTTATACTGTATGTTGTTTTAACCTGGATCGTATTCTCCACAGAGACAGTGATTTCGTTTAGTAGTGCATGTTTTAGCCAGTGTATGTTAGACCAAATAAATAAGTGTGATTTTTCACCAAAGCATTCATGTCCGTGACTTATTCCATTTACACTCTGAATAATAATCCCCGGGTATAGAATTCTCATAAGGCGGGGGCGATTCGAACCGTCCGTCTAGCCATTGGGCTAGGAGCAAAACCGCTTACATCGGCCAGGGACTCCCAGGTGTTGGTGGGGATGTTGCATTTTATCAAGGAGGCTTAGAGGGTGTCCTTGAAACGTTTCCTCTGCACACCTGGGGATCGCTTGCCATGTAGGAGTTCCGAGTAGAGCACTTGCTTTGGGCATCTTGTGTCAGGCATGTAGACGATGTTCCCCACCCAACGGAGCTGGTCGAGTGTGGTCAGTGCTTCGATGCTGGGGATGTTGGCCTGATTGAGAACACTGACGTTGGTGCATCTATCCTCCCAGGGGATTTGCAGGATCTTGCGCCGCCAGCGTTGGTGGTATTTCTCCAGCGATTTGAGGTGTCTACTGTATATGGTCCACGTCTCTGAGCCATATAGAAGGGTGGGTATCACTACAGCCCTGTAGACTATAAGCTTGGTGCCAGATTTGAGGGCCTGGTCTTTGAACACTCTCTTCCTCAGGCGACCGAAGGCTGCACTGGCACACTGGAGGCGGTGTTGGACCTTGTCGTCGATGTCTGCCCTTGCTGATAGTAGGTTCCCGAGGTATGGAAAGTGGTCCACATTGTCCAAGGCTGCGCCGTGGATTTTGATGACCGGGGGGGGCAGTGCTGTGTGGCGGGGTCAGGTTGGTGGAGGACCTTCGTCTTACTGATTTCCTGATGCAGTGCAATTGGCCAGAGACAAAACACAGATTTTTGGTCCATACTGATATCAAATGATGATGTTAGGTACAGTAGTGGTTTCTGCCAAATATTTCCCAAGACATGCAATCATATCGTTGAGCTGTCAAGACATGTTTCTCAAACACAATTACTGGAAGATCATAGCTGTGATCTATGTATCACATTCACGAAACTGGAATGCAATTTCAGGGCTCAAAAGACTGCAAATCTTGTTTCAACCTCTTGATCGTGTAACAGTCTGACTATGTAGTTCATCGTGTGTCATCAGTCAAGCAATTCAGGCGCCACTTTTACGATCCTTATTTCGGGCAGAGCGCCTCCTCTGACTGGTCCCATCAATTTTGAGGCCCGTGTCTCTCTTTCCAGCTGGCTGAAGATTAATGCATTACATTTCTTTATAAGAAGCTCCAATCACACTGAACTGATGTTTATCTGGAAAGTTAAACAGGACAGTTTTAGGATTTTTTTTTTTACTTGGATGCTGGAAAGATGAACTAAGTTAGATTGAGCCAATCACATTGTTGATCACTGCAGTGGGATTTAGCACCAAAATGAACTCAGAATCGAAATGACTAGATTGGGGCCTGCTTGGGTTAATTTGACCAGTATGTGCATTAATGAGAGATGGGAAGTGGGGTGAAAATCATGTGCTGCTACTCAAGGGAATGACATACATATGTGTGGTTCAATAGTGATAATGTATGGGAAAAAGTGCTTTCTTAAAGCAAAATTTGACACCGAGCTGCATAAGGAGAAATTAGGGAGGAAGTGGTAGGTTTCAAGGAGCATCTTAAAGGAAGAAAGAGAGGTAGAGAGTTGGAGAGGTTTAGGCAGGGAGTTCCAAAGCTTAGGGCTTTTGCAGCTGAAGGCACGGCCATCAGTGGTTGAGCGATTAAAATCAGGGATGCTCAAGAGGCAGAATTAAGGGAGCGCAGATATCTCGGGGGGGTTGTGGGGCTGGAGGAGATTGCAGAAATTGGGAGGGGTAAGGCCTTGGAAGGATTTGAAAACAAGGATGAGAATTTTAAAATCGAGGCGTTGCTTAACTGGGAGCCAATGTAGGTCGGCGAGCACAGGTTTGATGGGTGAACGGGACTTGTTGTGAGTTAGGACGGGCAGACGATTTTTGAATGACCTCACGTTTATGCAGGGTAGAACGTGGGAGGCCAGCCAGGAGTGCATTGGAATAGTCAAGTCTAGAGGTAGCAAAGCCACACTAAACAGGGATGTTACAGGGCACGAGAAGGAGCTGAAGGAGTGGAGGTAATGCTGGAAATCTCAGAAGAACAGAGCACCCAAGTCTCTGCTTCACTGATACTGATGCATTGTGAACCATCTACTAGACTGCAGAATGGCAGAGTGCCAGACAGTGAAAGAGTGAGCACAAAAACATCCAGAACAAGCTAGGTCTGTGAGGGAGCCATTTTGTTCTCTCTCTGTATCTCTATCTCACATACACCCATCTGCACACACTAGTGTTGTTACTAAGATTTCAGTAAAGCATAATGATGAATCCAATTTTCTTCTATCTCTGCCAAGTAATTGGTACTAGGATTAGAGGGGAAATTGAGGGGAACTTTTTTCACCCAGAGGATGGTGGGGGTCTGGAACTCACTGCTGAAAAGGGTGGTAGAGGCAGAAATTCTCATCACATTTAAAAAGTACTTGAATATGCACTTGAGGTGCCATAAGTTACAAGGCTACAGACCAAGGCTGGATAGCTCTTTTGCGGCTGGCACAGACACAATGCCCTCCTTATGTGCTGTAAATGTCTATGATTCTATGATTCTATTGGGTGTTCACAATGAGAAAGACCCTTGGCCATTGAAGAAAACATTTTACTTTTTGTTTAATTTCATATATTTGTTAAATATTGTTTCACAATACCCCAATATTAAGGTATGATTTCTCTGTCCACCACTTCAATCTCAGTGCACGTTTACTGGTGAAAATTGCCATTAAACAGTTTTAAAAAATAAATACATTGGTTCAGAAGAGTAGCAAAGCCATATGCAAAAAAAGAAAAAGAAAGTCTTGCATTTATATTGCACCTTTCATGACCTCAGGACATCCCAAAGTGATTTACAGCCAATAAAGTACTTTTGAAGTGTAGTCATTGTTGTACTGTAAGAAACACGGTAGCCAATTTGCGCACAGCAAAGCTCCCACAAACAGCAATGTGATAATGGCATGATAATTTGTTTTAGTGGTGTTGGTTGAAGGATAAACATTGGCCAGGGGTAGGCCTCCCCCACTCCTCTTCAAAATAGTGCCATGCAATTTTTTACGGCCACCTGAGAGGGCGGACTGGGACCTCGATTTAATATGTCATTTGAGAGACAACATCTCCGACAGTGCAGCACTCCCTCAGCACTGCACTGGAGTATCAGCCTAGATTTTGTGCTTAAGTCTCTGGAGTGGGGCTTGAACGCAGAATCTTCAGATTGAAGGGCAAGGGTTTTACCACTGAACCAGGGCTGACATATTTAACATATAAATATGTTAAACACAACATTTAACATTGCAAAAAAGGAAAGTGTCACTTTCAGGGGATACTGAAATACACTCCTAAATTAAAGGGTCATTCTCCTCTGTTTTATAACAAAAGTAAAATCCTGGCCGAGGCTTTCCAGCTCTCTCTCTGTCTCACTGGTTTTGCGGTGGATCTGGGTTAGACGGGGCTGGAAAAGTGCTTGGGTCATGTTCCTTGCAGCTCCTTGGTGGAGGGTACAAATTTCAAAGAAAATGTTTGCAATTTATTTCAGGCAGCTCAATGGATGCCTGCTCCCCCCCCCCCCCCCCACCTCTCTCCGGCAGGCCTCTGGAGCCTGAAACCTGCAGCCTGAATTTGCAAGGGGCCTCCTTTGCAGAGGCCACAAAACCCCTACTCCGGTATACTAGTGACCCTGGCCTGGAAAACTGGATGAGATTAGGGGCCTACAACTCCCCGACAGATGGAAGACCCACCCATTGGCGATGCGCTCAAATCGGAAATTTTCGGTTCATATTTTCTGATTTTAAATAAACAATTTTTGAATATTCTTATCAAAATGATCACATTTTGTACAAAATTTAATGTAGGAATTTCCAAAGATAATACGATTGCCATAGATCTGTTACCATAAACTATTACATGTGCATATTGTACTGTAAAACTTAAAATTATAAAATAACCTAGTTATACTTTGAAATCAATAGGTGATTAACCTGGATTATGTGCTCATATCTGTGGAGTGGGCTGAATACACAAGCCTCATTATTACATTATTGTGTCACCTGTAATGTATTGCTTTATGAGTTCTTTGCTTAAGAATTCATAGCAACACATTGCTCTTAAGAACTAGTTGGTTTATTAGCAAATGTTTACACATTACCAGTTCATCCACCAGGCTCACAACCACCTGCCTCATCGTTAATCCCCTGAACTCAACTGGCTGGGGTTTTATTGAGTCTTCTGAACATCACGTGACTGGCTAAGAACATAAGAAATAGGAGCAGGAGTAGGCCACCTGGCCCCTCGAGCCTGCTCTGCCATTTAATAAGTTCATGGCTGATCTGATCATGGACTCAGCTCCACTTCCCTGCCCGCTCCCCATTCCCCTTTATTCGCTTATCACTCAAAAATCTAAGCCACTCACAACTCGACAGCTCTACAAAACCTGTGAGCATACTCACAGGTGCAGACATTACATTACCCTCTAAAGGTGCAGACTTCAAGAAAAGGTGAATGGTGAATTGTTTATTGTTTGGGAAGAGTGAAGAGCCTGATGTCATTTTTGTTACTGGTATGCCACATAGAGTTGGAACTCTACAGCTTTTTCGCAGTTCATTTATACAAATTCCGGAAATAAAAGTTGAAAGCCATCCTAGTTAGAAGGATTTGCTTAGTGTCCAAAATGTGCTCCTTAACAAACAAGCCATATTAAAGGCACGTGAAACAGGCTCGGCATCCTTCATCCTTCATTTGCTTACACACTACATAACATAAATCAGATGGAAATACGTCACAGCTTATGTGTATGTGATGCAAAAGGAAAGGTGGTTGTTCTCCCGTCCTAACCATTAAAAAGATTTATCATAGATTTACAGACTGCGCCTTTAATGTCAACACAATAATGTAATAATAAAGTGGCAGCTGCAACTAAGGTTAGCCTTGAAAGGTTGTGAGTTCATTGCACGCCACAGACATGAGCACACAATCTCGGTTGACACTTCTATGTAGTACCGAGGGAGAGCTGCACTGTCAGAAGCACTAGGTGGACCTTTCAAATTTGGTAGGTGTTATGTATTGAATAAAGAATCTGACCAGATACTGTAAGCTCAAAGTAATGTGTGACTATAGTCCTTTATTACAGGTCTTCAGAGTGCCTCTCCAGCCTGTGAGGCCTCCTTATGTACCTGTACTCCCAAGGGATTGTGGGGTCCCTTGGGACTCCAGGGGATGAGCCCTCTGATGGTTAAACATTGTATTTACAGATTTACATATATAACAACACTCCCCCTCGCCCCAAAGTCAATAGTGTAACTATTTACAATGTGAGTTGATCTGGGGCCTTCCATTCCCTGGTTGATCATCTCGGTGCAAATGCTGGTTTTGGTGAATAGTTTGTTGGGCCCTCGCTGGGCTGCTGCGCAGCTGGCCTTGCTGGGTTGCTGGGTATGATGAGCCCTGCTAGGCTGCAGCAGGTGATGGGTTCTGCTTTGTGGTCAACCGCTGAGTCAGTTACCACTTGTGTGTGTGTTGGGGGGGGTCAAAAAAGGTAGAGTCTATTGTGGGTTGTTCTGGATAGTCCGTGAATTTTAGTTTGGTTTAGTCCAAGTGTTTCCTGTAGGTGAGTCCATTTGAAAGTTTGACCTGAAATACCCTACTCCCCTCTTTGGCCACGACAGTGCCGGGAAGCCACTTGGGACCTTGTCCATAGTTTAACACAAATACAGGATCATTAATCTCAATTTCGCGGGACACATTTGCGCGATCGTGATATATACTGTTGAAGCCGTCTGCTGTCTACCTGTTTGTGTAGATCAGGGTGGACTAACGAGAGTCTTGTCTTTAGTGCCCTTTTCATGAGCAGTTCAGCAGCTGGAACCCCAGTGAGCGAGTGGGGTCTTGTGCGATAACTAAGCAGGACTCGGGATAGGTGAGTCTACAGTGACCCTTCAGTTACCCTCTTCAAGCACTGCTTGATTGTTTGCACTGCTCGCTTTGCCTGACCATTGGATGCTAGTTTGAACGGGGCCGAAGTGACATGTTTGATCCCATTGCAGATCATGAACTCTTTGAACTCGGCACTGGGGAAGCACGGCCCATTGTCACTCACAAGGACATCAAGCAGTCCGTGTGTGGCAAACATGGCCCGCAGGCTTTCAATGGTGGCAGCGGATGTGCTTGCCGACATTATCTCACATTCAATCCTTTTGGAATCCGCATCTACAACCACAAGGAACATTTTTCCCAAGAATGGGCCTGCGTAGTCGACATGGACCCTGGCCCATGGTTTGGAGGGCCAGAACCATAAACTTAGTGGTGCCTCCCTGGGTGAATTGTTTAACTGGGAACTTGTGTTACATTTGTGCATGCAGGACTCTAAGTCTGCATCGATACTGGGCCACCACACGTGGGATCTGCCTATCGCTTTCATCATTACAATGCCTGGGTGAGGACTGTGGAGGTCACTAATGAAAGTGTCCCTGCCCTTTTTAGGCACCACTACCCGATTACCCCACAGGAGGCAGTCTGCCTGTATGGACATTTCATCTCTGCGCCGCTGGTACGGCTTTATTTCTTCCTGCATCTCTAACGGGACACTAGACCAACTCCCGTGGAGCACACAGTTTTTTACTAAGGACAATAAGGAGTCCTGGCTTGTCCAGGTTATAATCTGTCAGGCGGTAACAGGTGATTGCTCACTTTCGAAAGCTTCCATTACCATGACTAAATCTGCAGGCTGCGCCATTTCCACTCCCGTGGTGGGCAATGGTAACCTTCTGAGAGCATCGGCACAGTTTTCTGTGCCTGGCCTGTGGCCGATGGCGTAGTTGTATGCAGACAACGTAAGCGCCCATCTCTGGATGCGAGCCGATGCATTCGTGTTTATCCCCTTACTTTCAGAAAAGAGGGATATAAGTGGCTTATGGTTGGTTTCCAATTCAAATTTTAGCCCAAATAGATATTGATGCATTTTCTTTGCTCCTTAAACACATGCTAATGCTTCGTTTTCGATCATGCTGTAGGCCCTCTCAGCCTCAGACAGACTTCTGGATGCATAATTAACCAGTTGCAATTTCCCAGATTCATTAGCTTGTTGCAATACACACCCGACACCGTATGACGACACATCACATGCTAGTACCAAATGCTTACATGGATCATACAACACAAGCAATTTGTTTAAGCATAACAGTTTTCTAGCTTTCTCAAAGGCATTTTCTTGGCTTTTACCCCTTACCCAGTCATCTCCTTTACACAGTAAAGAGTGCAGTGGTTCTAACAGTGTGCTAAGACCCGGTAAAAAGTTACCAAAGTAGTTCAGGAGTCCAAGAAATGACCGCAGTTTTGTGGTCTCGGTGCGTTCCTGATTGCCTCCGTCTTCGAATCGGTGGACTTGATGCCGTCCACCGTGATTCTTCTCCCCAGGAACTCCACTTCAGGCACCAGGAAAATGCACTTCGAGTGTTTTAACCTGAGCCCCACACGATTAAGCCGACTAAGAACCTCCTCGAGGTTCTGCAGGTGCTCGACGCTGTCCCGACCTGAAATCAAGATGTCGTCCTGGAAGACCACGGTGCGCGGGATCGACTTCAGCAAGCTTTCCATGTTCCTCTGGAATATCGCCGCGGCTGATCAAATCCCAAACGGGCATCTGTTGTAAATGAAGAGACCTTTGTGCATGTTGATGTAGGTGAGGCCCTTCGATGATTCCTCCAGCTCCTGCGTCATGTAGGCTGAGGTCAAGCCCAGCTTCGTGAACGTTTTTCCCTCCCGCCAGTGTCACAAATAGGTCGTCTGCCTTTGGTAGTGGGTATTGATCCTGCAGGGAGAAACGATTGATAGTTACTTTGTAATCGTCACAGATGCTGATGGTGCCGTCTTCCTTGAGGACTGGAACAATCGGACTGGCCCACTCGTTGAATTCGATCGACGAAATGAAGTCCTCTCGTTGCAGCCGGTCCAGCTCAATCTCCACCCTCTCTCTCATCATGTACGGTACGCTCTCACCTTGTGATGGGTGGGTCACGCCCCTAGAATCAAATGGATCTGCACTTTTGCTCCTTGGAACTTCCCGATACCTGGTTCGAACAGCGAAGGGAACTTGTTTAAGACCTGGGCACATGAAGTGTTGTCGACGGACGAGAGCACTCGGACGTTGTCCCAGTTCCAGCGTATCTTTCCCAGCCAGCTCTTGCCGAACAGCATGGGGCCATCACCCGGTACCACCCAGACTGGTAATTTGTGCACCGCTCCATTGTAGGAGACCTTTAGGTAGCACTGCCGATTACGAGAATCAGTTCCTTTGTATACGTTCTCAGGTTAATATGAATTGGAGTCAGGAATGGCCTTGAGGCCTTGCTGCACCACAGCTTATCGAAAGTCTTTTTGCCCATAATGGACTGGCTCGCGCCCGTGTCCAGCTCCATTGGCACCGGGAGTCCATTTAATTCAATCTTCAGCATTATCGGGGAACACTTTGTGGTAAATGTGTGCACCCCATATACCTCTGCCTCCTCGGTCCGAGGCTCTGGTTCGTCATGATCTGTTGTGGATCTGTCCTCCTCATGGTGGTTTGCAGGATTAGCAGAGTTTGCAGCTCGCCTGCACATACATTGAAGGTGTCCCAATGTTCCACAGCCCTTGCAGATGTATCCTTTGAAGCAGCATGAATGGAAGCGATGATCACCCCCGCAGCGCCAACAAGGTGTTAATGGCCTTGGATTCACCACTCTTGATGGTGGACTCTGAGACATCTGCGGACATGCAGCTGCAGGCATGTGAGTTCTGCCCTGAATTTGAAAACAACATTACTTTGTTCACAGTACTTGCAACAGCACTCGTGTGCTGAGAGATTTGTTTCGTATTGTCACTGCTGGCAATGAACGCCTGGGCTATTGCTATGGCTTTACTCAAGGTTGGTGTCTCTACAGTCAAAAGTTTGCGAAATATTACTTCATGGCCAATGCCAAGTACAAAGAAGTCCCTGAGCATGTGCTCCAAGTGTCCTTCAAATTCGCAATGTCCTGCAAGGTGCCTTAGCTCGGCGACGTAGCTCGCCACTTCGTGGCTTTCAGACCTCTTGTACGTGTAGAACCGGCACCTCGCCAGCAGAACGCTTTCCTTCGGGCTCAGATGCTCCCGGACCAGTGTACACAAATCATCGTACGACTTCTCTGTGGGTTTCGCTGGAGCAAGCAGATTTTTCATGAGACCATATGTTGGTGCCCCGCAAATGGTGAGGAGAATCACCCTTTGTTTGGCAGCGTTCGCTTCTCCTTCCAGCTCGTTGGCCACGAAGTATTGGTCGAGTCGCTCCGCGAAGGTTTCCCAATCATCTTCCTCCGAAAATTTCTTCAGGATGCCCATGGTTCTCTGCATTGTTGCATTGGGGTTCGACATCTGTATCTCATCGCCAGTTGTTATGTATTGAATAAAGAATCTGACCAGATACTGTAAGCTCAAAGTAATGTGTGACCATAGTCCTTTATTACAGGTCTTCAGAGTGCCTCTCCATCCTGTGAGGCCTCCTTATGTACCTGTGTTCACAAGGGATTGTGGGATCCCTTGACACTCCAGTGGATGAGCCCTCTGATGGTTAAACATTGTATTTACAGGTTTACATATATAACAGTAGGAGCGTAGAATGGGCGGTAGTGGATGAGCTCCCCGTCACACACCTCATCTGACTTTCCTTTCCATTGAAGTTTTACGTCCAGCCTGCTGTGTCTCAGATGAGGTGTTGAACTGAGACCCTCTCTGTCCTTGCAGACAGATGTAAAAGATCCCATGGCACTATTCAAAGAAGAAGAGCAGGGGATATCTCCCGCTGTGTCCTGGCCAATCTTTATCCCTCAACCAACATCCCTAAAACAGATTATCTGGTTGTTTATTTCATTGCTGTTTGTGGGACCTTGCTGTGCGCAATTTTGTCTGCCGTGTTTCCCTACATTACAACAGTGACTACAATTCAAAAGCAGACCATTGATTGTGAAGGGCTTTGGAACATTGTAACAGGAGCGCTATCAAAGTAAATCCTGTCTTTCTAATAGAAAGAACCAGCTGCTATTTGGAAGTTTACCTACAAATTGCTGTTTTATTGGAGGACACTATTATCTCAGTTAAATTATTAACCTCTGACGGATAAGACTAAACAACCTGTCGGATATAAGAATTATGATTGAAACTTCAGATACTGGCAGTGTTTACAACTAGAGGGGGCGGTTCATCTTACACCATCAGCACAATCTCAAGTAATGCCCAAATAAGGCACTTGCTTGAGTTCAGTATCGATAGGATCTGTTTACATCACTTCTCTTATCTCTAAAGATAAATATGATAGAGTTTATATTTTGGTTTGATTCACACAGACTTTTGATTGTAGACGTGATTATTTTATACGTGACTTATATTTATTCAGTTTGTGATTAGTGTTCCTAAAACTATTTGATCAGCTGTGTTTACATCCTTTCTGTTTGATAACATTCAGTTCCTTTAGTGGTTGTGGAGCCAGGATGGCTCGGTTTACATGAGCTGTATTTTGCTAAATTTCTCTCTCTCCCTTTCTTATAAAAACAGGAGCGTTGTGCCAAGTAGTATTGCCAGAAACAATGACTTGTTATCGTTTGAGAAAGGATGATTTGCCTTTAATAGCTTATTTCATGACCTCAGGACGTCCCAAATTGATTTACAGACAATGAAGTACTTTTGAAGAGTAGTCACTGTTGTAATGTAGGAAACATGGCAGACAATTTTCGCACATAAAAGGTCCCTCAACTGCAATGTAATAATGACTATTTTTTTCAGTGGTGTTGGTTAAGGGATAAATATTGGCCAGGACACCGGGGAGAACTCTCCTGATTTTCTTCGAAATAGTGCCATGGGAGATCTTTTGCTTCCACTTGAGAGGGCAGCTAGAGGATGAGTGAACAGGTTCCAGAGTCTGACATTGTGTGTGAGCAGGGCATAGCTGTCCTGCGGGTTAGGGAGCCTAGGAGATTGAGACCCAAATTGCCATTGGCCACTTTAGCGCTATCTGCCCTCGCACTCCCCCTCCCCCCCCCCCCACTCCCCCCCACCCCACTCGGACTCATCAGCCTCATCCTTGACCTGTCCACATCTCTTCTTGCTCCTGTAGCTACCGTCTCACCATCTTCCCCATCGTCCGCCAGTTCCTGTCTTAAAACTGCTGCCTCGAAGCAGTTTAACATAAAGCTTCTGCTTCGTAAAATTAAATGAAAGAAAATTGACAGCAAATGAGAGGCTGGGGTTGTGCAACTTCCCTGATATGTACGCCTCGCACATGCTAGCCAAGCAGGGGTGGAAATCTTACTCTTTAGTGCACGATTAGTGAGTTTGCAAACTTACTAGGGATAGATTCTAACTTTCACCACTGAGCGGAACGCCAATGGGAGCGGATCGATCGGCGGCCCGTTGGCCACCCTGTGTGATTTTCCTTTACATTGACTGAAATGGGTGGATGACCCATTACTGCCAGTTGCCAGCAGTGGAAGTTTAAATCTACCCCACAGTCTTTAACAAACATGAATTTCCATCAACAAGCAAAAAGTACCTCATAAAATAATCGAAACTTCATTGTTTATGTAGTTGCCAAGATTTTAGATAAAAAATTGTCTTCCTGCTCAAAAATGAGAAAAACATTCTTTATAGTTGAATATGCAAGCAACTTTGAGGAAAGTGACTAAAACAAATCCTGCTTAAGAAGTAACGCCTTTATTTTATTTTTTGTTGAGAGTAAAACATGAGCACAGTGTGACTGTTCATGGTGTTGTCTATCAGACTGATTCATAACGGAAAACATCATTTCTTAATACATTTAAATAATTGACAGCCTAGCCTTACATATAGCTTTTTGAATTTAATCTCCAGTTTCTTTCAATGTATTTTGGAAAAAGCAACAAAACTCTCAAATCCTCACAAAAAGACAAAACGCACCATTCTATCCTTCAATTTCAAAGGTGTTTGAAAATCCTCTCCAACTGTTATGAGGTCAAAATATTCAGTTGAATATTGAAGCCCAAAACATTTGAGACTGTCTGAGGCCTTGAAGAAAAAACATTAATAAAGGTTATTAAAATATACAAAAGTCAGTTCAATGGGTAAATGTAATCGTATTATTCAAAACTATGTAATAGTGAAGTTTTATTTAGTTTAAAACCTTATTTCAGACATTAGCGGTTCTGGTTATTAAGAAAAAAAGCAGCACATGCGTTTTTTTCCCCAAAAAAACATTTTGGATGATTTAATCGGTTTGTTGCCACGGTGAAGAGTTGACACACTAGGCTCAAGGATCTGCTCAGGGTACATTGAGGCCTGAATGCTGGGATGCAGCTACTTGCGACGTCCACTGCTGATCCTGCCAACGTTTGAGGGGTCAGGGTGAGGTCCGGTGGTGAATGCCATTAAGAGCACATCTAGAGTAGTCATCGGACCCAATGTGTCAGAAAATCTGTAACAACGTTGTAATTCTGGCGGGGGTAGGGGGGGGGAGAGGGCCGTCTGGATCTTTGGGAAGGAACCATCACAACTCCCCCCCACCCCACCCCGGGGGCCTCCTTTTTAGGGCACAGGTTTTTTAAAAATTGATAATTCTAACGTTTGCTTCAGCTCACCTTTGCGGTGTGGATCCCCAAGGCCGGGCCCACTTCCAACATTTGGTGACATGCTCTGCATTGCTGCCAGTCATCGCTGGATCTGACTGAGTCAGGAACACAGGAACCGTAAAAACCTAACTGGGTATTGACCAGTTGTACCGGTTTGTAAGACCGGCAGTTCTGCTCACGCCTGTATTTGTGAAAAAAAATTGGTATTTTGTTTGTTGAAAAGAACCCATTTCACCTTTGCTCTTTAATATAGGTCAGGTACCGATTGCAATATACAAAACCATTTCGAGTCTGTTCTGCGAACTCACAGCCCCAGTGATCACCTCAACAGATAAAAATATGCGTTTCCATAATTTTAATATTTTTGCTCACTCAGATGTAATGCTTTCTAAACGGCAATTGATGAATTTTGCAAGACAGTGTCTATGGTAACTAATCTCTGGTGGTCTATATTTAAACACAGCACAGATGCTTTGTAACCTGTATTGGAAAGGTGTATCGTAAATAGATGTTTATTCAGTGATACTGATAGCTTTATTTTCAGTAACTAATGCTGTCCTTTTTTTGGAAGATGACATTGAAAACATGCTCTTTTATTATCTTTCACCGAGGTCGGTGAGATCTTGTAAGAGATTGGGACCGAGAGCTGGGGAAACTGTTTTGCACAGCGGGCTATGATTAAAGCAGAAACCATGACCAGGGATTTCCTCAGAGCTACTCCCTATTGGAGAAATTTTCTTAACCTATAACCTTTGTAACTTTTATAATGTGTAGCCAGCTCCCCTGTCTCTCTCTGATGAATTATGGGACAGGGAGAGTGGTCAAGTAAGAAATGTATACTTAAGCAGAAGGCATGTGTAGTCTCCAATGTCCGTTGACCCTGAGTCATGGAGATAGGGGAAGTCGGACAATGGGCGGTTGGAGAGGCAAACAGATGTAAATCGCTTGTATTAATAACAGGAAGATACTTCCGTGTTTTTCTGCTGATGCGGGGAACTAACCTCACTTGTGTCTGCGCCTGCTAGTTAACCTTTGACTTGCCACAATGTAAGACTGCCACAGTACTACCATATAGGGTAATACCATGCCTAAATGTTAAATAATTGGACGATGATGTAAGGGGGCGGGGCCGCCCCCAAAAGTATAATTGTAACTTGAAAACTCCACTCAGGGAGAAGGTGTGGCGAAGCTGCGGAGTTTCCCCACTTCTCCCAGAGCGCTCTGTACGAATAAACTGTGACATTTCCCTCACTGTTCTCGGACTCGGTGTGGAATTTATTTCCCTTACACTCCCACTCCACCACACTTCAGGCAAAGCAATGGCGGTGGAGCAGGACAGACCTGAAGAAATCCTGGGCCCATGTTAACTTTTAAGAATAGGTTAGATAGGTGTTTGAAGGAAAGGTGGATACAGGAATAGTTTTGCTGAGTTACGTAATTCGGGCCACGGTCTAATTTTAACTGTCAGATGCGTGAATTGCGCACAATCTCCAAGCCTCCAGCTGGTTCATTTAAGGCCAGAAGAGGTTCATGTATGTACAGTAATAAATTGGTACATTTTTGAAAGGTTGCTTATGGACTCACCCAAGAAGGAACACGGATCCTTGAGCCTCCTGTGCTCCAGCCATCCCTCAACTCTTCTGGCTGCGATCAGCCCCGAGCCTCCTCCGAAAAATGACATTCCTCATTCTCCGTTCTTGGTACTCCAAAGCCAAGAATAATGAATGAATGTGGAATAGGCTTACTGGAGACAATGTTAATTTTGCACATAAGCAACAGCAATCTTCGAGCTAACCTGCCTCTTTAAGGGATATCTAAAAGCCTCCCTGATAAAGTGCAACCTCCCCACTGACACCTGGAAGTCCCTGGCCAAAGACCGTCCTAAGTGGACGAAGTGCATCCGGGAGGGCGCTGAGCACCTCGAGTCTTGTCACCGAGAGCATGCAGAAATCAAGCGCAGGCAGCGGAAGGAGCGTGCGGCAAACCAGTCCCACCCACCCCTTCCCTCAACAACTATCTGTCCCACCTGTGACAGAGACTGTGGTTCTCATATTGGGCTGTTCAGCCACCTAAGAACTCATTTTAAGAATGGAAGCAAGACTTCCTTGTTTCCGAGCGACTGCCTATGATGATGATGACGTTTGGATTTTTCTAATTGCAGCCCATGAAGGTCAGAGCAGGAGTTCACATTTAGGAGGCATCTGGAAAAGTGGTCCCAGTTATATTTTTGACATATCCAATACATGTTTGTTATTCCACATTTTGCAAAGTATGCAGCACAAGAGAGACAGGACACACCTTTGCCTAAGCTTAAAATGAGCACGGGATCACTTCCCACACTAAAGTATAATTTATTCCTTCACCCTCTATTACTTTGTATAATGTATGCAAGGTGCTCTTTACTCCTTATCTGCACTTGCAAAAAAAATGCCCAATGACACATCAGGGTAAATAAAATGTGTGAGACAGCAAGAAGTAATAAAGAACAATGAGTATTAGAGACACAAAATGGAGGAAACCTGCACATTATGATAACACCGTATGGTTCACAGGAACACCATTTGTAGAGACTGTGGGAATTACAATGCCTTCGATTGGGCAAAGTTTGTATCTCCATTCATAAAGAATACACCTGCTATGTAAGTGCCAGTTATGTCACAAGGTTCATATTAGGAAGTGAGGACTAACCAACTTCTCAAGCGTCAGCTACAGAACTGAAATCGAAACTCCTGAACATTATGTTCAGAGCACTGACTTTATGAGTGTCTGATCACCACATATGGAATATCTTTGCAAGTTCTGTTATCTAATGATGATTACACACATTACTCATTGCACCAGTTATTACATGTATTAATCATTAACCATAGTCTCCTAAAGACCATTATGCAAAATACAGGAAACCTGATGCATATAAACATCTTTGCTCCAGATAGCAGATTAAACTAGCTCACTGAGCTATAATTGAGAGCAAAATTTAATTGCGTTCAGCTTTTCATTTAAATTGCAAGCATTTATATCAAGTCCAGAACTGGATTCAGCTTCACAGGGCCCAAGGATCGATCCTCCAGGCCAAAATATGCAAATCAAAAATGACATTGGTATCTACTCAACTCTTTAGCAGAGGCAGAATGAGTCGGTGGCGAGTTTACTGGAGTTTGTGCTTTTCGTGGGAGCCTCACCTCTTGCCTGCCAGCCATACATATCAGAAATTAGCAGGTCCTTGATGAAGAACTGTGAGCAGTGAGTCTGCAATTTCCCAATATTCCCTGTGGATGGGTGAGGCTCCTCCACAGCATCATAACCTTCAGTGCAGTACTGAGGGAGCGCTGTGCTGTCGGAGGTGCCAACTTTCGGATGCGGCGTTAAACCGAGGCCCCAGTCTGCCTTCTCAGCTGGACGTAAAAGATCCTGTTTTATATGTGGACTTGTATTTACTCTGTACAGCCACCAAAGGGCTCATCCCCTGGAGGCCCAAGGAATCCCATAATCCCTTGGGAGCACAGGTATTTAAGGAGGCTTCACAGGTTGCCGAAGCACTCTGGAGACCTGCAATAAAAGACTAAGGTCACACTTCAATTTGAACTCACAGTGTTCAGTCTGACTCTTTCTCCATACACAACAACTGGCAACGAGATACAGATAGCGAACCCAAAGATGCAGAGAACAGTGGGCATCCTGGAGAAATTGTCAGAGGAAGATGATTGGGAAACTTTTGTGGAGCGACTCAACCAATACTTTGTGGCCAACAAGCTAGATGGGGAAGAGAGCGCTGCCAAACGAAGGGCGATCCTCCTCACCGTTTGTGGGGCACCAACTTATGGCCTCATGAAGAATCTGCTCTCTCCAGTGAAACCCACAGAGAAATCGTCCGACAATTTGTGCACACTGGTCCGAGAGCATTTGAACCTGAAGGAAAGCGTTCTGATGGCAAGTTACCGGATCTACACCGACAAAAGGTCTGAAGGCCAGGAAGTGGCGAGTTATGTCGCCGAGCTTAGACGCCTTGCAGGACATTGCGAATTTGAAGGACATTTGGAGCACACGCTCAGAGACTTTTTCGTACTTGAGGACTGGGACGATGGGACTGGCCCACTCGTTGAACTCGATCAGGGAAATGATGCCCTCTCTTTGCAGCCGGACTAGCTCGATCTCTACCCTTTCTCTCAACATGTACGGTACTGCTCTCGCCTTGTGATGGATGGGTTGCGCCCCCGGAATTAGGTGGATCTGCACTTTTGCTCCTTGGAATTTCCCGATGCCTATTTCGAACAGCGAAGGAAATTTGTTTCAGACCTGAGCACATGAAGTGTCGTCAGGGCGATAGCGCTCGGACATCATCCAGTTCCAGCATATCTTTCCCAGCCAGCTCCTGCCAAGCAGAGTGGGACAATCGCCTGGTACCACCCAGAGTAGTAGCTTGTGCACCGCTCCATCGCAGGAGACCTTTACGGTAGCATTGCCCATTACAGGAATCAGTTCTTTCGTGTAAGTTCTTAGTTTCGTGCGAACTGGAGTTAAGACTGGCCTTGAGGCCTTGTTGCACCACAACCTTTTGAAAGTCTTTTTGCCTATGACAGACTGGCTCGTGCCCATGTCCAGCTCCTTTGACACCGGGACTCCATTTAGTTCAACATTCAGCATTATCGGGGGACAATTTGTAGTGAAGGTGTGCATCCCATGTACCTCTGCCTCCTTGATCTGAGGCTCTAGTTCATCGTGATCCTCCATGGATCTGTCCTCCTCTGCAACATGATGGTTTACAGGTTTAACAAGCTTTGCAGCTTGCCTGCACACTCGTTGTAGGTGTCCCATTGTTCCACAGCCCTTGCAAACGTACTCTTTGTATCGGCATGAATGGAAACGATGATCACCCCCGCAGCACCAACAAGGTGTTAATGTCCTTGCATTCATCACCCTTGATGGTGGACTCTGAGACATCTGCGGATGTGTAGCTTCAGGTATGTGTTACCTGCACTGTATGTTACGATTCAAAAACAACATCGCTTTGTTCACGGTACTTGTAGCAGCACTTGAGTGCTGAGAGATTTGCTTCGGGGTATGGAGAGAAAGATTTGCTTCAAGGGGTATGAAGAGAAAGCAGGAAAGGGGTACTGAAGGAATGATCAGTCATGATCTTATTGAATGGCGGTGCAGGCTCGAAGGGCCGAATGGCCTACTCCTGCACCTATTTTTCTATGTTTCTATGTTTCTATGTACTTGGCATTGGCCACGAAACCATACTTCGCAAACTTTTGACTGCAGAGACCCCAACCTTGAGTGAGGCCATAGCGATAGCCCAGGCGTTCATTGCCACCAGTGACAATACGAAGCAAATCTCTCAGCACACAAGTGCTGCTACAGGTACTGTGAACAAAATGATGTTGTTTCCGAATCGTAATGTACAGGGCAGGTCACACATATCTGCAGCTGCACGTCCACAGATGACTCAGAGTCCACCATCAAGGGTGATGAATGCTCGGCCATTAACACCTTGTTGGTGCTGCGGGGGTGATCATCATTTCAATTCATGCCAATTCAAAGAGTACGTTTGCAGGGGCTGTGGAACAATGGGTCACCTCCACCGAGTGTTCAGGCAAGCTGCAAAGCCTGTTAAACCTGCAAGCCACTATGTTGCAGAGGAGGACAGATCCACAGCGGATCACGACGAACCAGAGCCTCAGACCGAGGAGGCAGAGGTACATGGGGTGCACACATTCACCACGAATTGTCCCCTGATAATGCTGAATGTTGAACTAAATGGATTCCTGGTGTCAATGGAGCTGGACACAGACGCGAGCCAGTCCATGATGGGCAAAAAAACTGTTGAAAGGTTGTGGTGCAAAAAGGCCTCAAGGCCAGTCTTAACTCCAGTTTGCACAAACTAAGAACTTACACAAAAGAACCGATTCCTGTAATCGGCAGTGCTAACATAAAGGTTTCCTACGATGGAGCAGTGCACAAGCTACCACTCTGGGTGGTACTGGGCGATGGTCCCACACTGCTCGGCAGGAGCTGACTGGGAAAGTTACGCTGGAACTGGGACGACATCCGAGCGCTATCGCCCACTGACGACACTTCGCGTGCCCAGGTCTTAAACAAATTTCCTTCGCTGTTCGAACCAGACATCGGGAAATTCCAAGGAGCAAAAGTGCAGATCCACCTAATTCCGGGGGCGCGACCCATTCATCACAAGGCGAGAGCAGTTAACATACATGTTGAGAGAAAGGGTAGAGATCGAGCTAGACCGGCTGCAACGAGAGGGCATCATTTCACCGATCGAGTTCAGCGAGTGAGCCAATCCTATTGTCCCAGTCCTCAAAGGAGATGGCACCGTCAGAATCTGTGGCGATTACAAGGTAACTATCAATTGTTTCTCCCTGCAGGACCAATACTCATTACCAAAGGCCGACGACCTCTTTGCAACGCTGGCAGGAGGAAAGACGTTCATGAAGCTGGATCTGACTTCAGCCTACATGATGCAGGAACTGGAGGAATCATCGAAGGCCCTCACCTGCATCAAGGTCTTTTTGTTTATAACAGATGCCCATTTGGAATCCGATCTGCGGCGGCGATATTCCAGAGAATCATGGAAAATTTACTGAAGTCAGTCCCGCACACCGTGGTCTTCCAGGATTTTATCTTGGTCACTGGTCGGAACACAGTCGAGCACCTGCAGAACCTGGAGGAGGTTCTTAGTTGACACAACCATGTGGAGCTCAGGTTAAAATGCTCAAAGTGCGTTTTCCTGGCACCTGAAGTGGAGTTCTTGGGAAGGAGGATTGTGGCGGACAGCATCAGGCCCATCAACGTGAAGACGGAGGCCACAGAACGTGACAGAGCTGCGGTCGTTTCTGGGACTCTTGAACTACTTTGGTAACTTCTTACCGGATCTCAGCACCCTGCTAGAACCATTACATGTCTTACTACTAAAAGGAGGCGAATGGGTTTGGAGCAAAAGCCAAGAAAATGCCTTTGTAAAAGCGAGAAAATTGTTATGCTCAAACAAATTGGTTGTGTTGTATGATCCATGTAAACATTTGGTACTAGCATGTGATGCATCGTCATATGGCGTCGGGTGTGTATTGCAACAAGCTAATGATTTTGGGAAACTGCAACCGGTTGCTTATGCATCCAGGAGTCTGCCTAAGGCTGAGAGAGCCTACAGCATGATTGAAAAAGAAGCATTAGCGTGTGTCTATGGGGTAAAGAGAATGCATCAATACCTGTTTGGGCTAAAATTCGAATTGGAAACTGACCATAAGCAACTTATATCCCTGTTTTCTGAGAGTAAAGAGATAAATACCAACGCCTCGGCCCACATCCAGAGATAGGTGCTCACGTTGTCCGCATACAACTATGCCATTCGCCACAGGCCAGACACAGAAAACTGCGCTGATGCTCTCAGTATGCTGCCATTGCCCACCACGGGGGTGGAAATGGCGCAGCCCGCAGATCTAACCATGGTTAAGGAAGCATTTCAGAGTGAGCAATCACCCGTCACTGCCCGGCAGATCAAAACCTGGACAAGCCAGGACCCCGTATTATCTCTAGTCAAAAGCTGTGTGCTTCACGGGAGCTGGTCCAGTGTCCCAGTGGAAATGCAAGAAGAGATAAAGCCGTTCCAGCGGTGCAAAGATGAAATATCTATCCAGGCCGACTGCCTTCTGTGGGGCAATCGAGTAGTGGTCCCTAAGAAGGGCAGAGACACCTTCTTGAATGATCTCCACAGTACCCATCCAGGCATCGTAATGATGAAAGCGATAGCCAGATCCCACATGTGGTGGGCCGGTATCGATGCGGACTTAGAGTCCTGCATTCACAGATGTAATACATGCTCGCAGTTAAGCAATGTACCCAGGGAGACGCCGCCAAGTTTATGGTCTTGGCCCTCCAAACCGTGGTATAGGCTACACGTCGACTATGCAGGCCCGTTCTTGGGTAAAATGTTCCTTGTGGTTGTAGACGCATATTCCAAGTGGATTGAATGTGAGATAATGTTGGCTAGCACGTCCGATGCCACCACTGAAAGCCTGCGGCCATGTTTGCCACACACGGCTTACCCGATGTCCTGGTGAGCGACAACGGGCCATGTTTTACCAGTGCTGAGTTCAAAGAATTCATGACCCGTAACGGGATCAAATATGTCACATCTGCTCCGTTTAAACCAGCATCCAATGGTCAGGCAGAGAGAGCAGTGCAAACCATCAAGCAAGGCTTGAAGAGGGTAACTGAAGGCTCATTGCAGACTCGCCTATCCCGAGTCCTGCTTAGCTACCGCACGAGACCACACACACTCACTGGGATCCCACCTGCTGAACTGCTCATGAAAAGAGCACTTAAGACAAGGCTCTCGTTAGTTCACGCTGATCTACATGAACAGGTAGAGAGCAGGCGGCTTCAACAAAGTGCATACCATGATAGCGCAAATGTGTCACACAAGATTGAAATCAATGATCCTGTATTTATATTAAATTATGGACAAGGTCCCAAGTGGCTTCCCGGCACTGTCGTGACCAAGGAGGGGAGCAGGGAGTTTTGGGTCAAACTTTCAAATGGACTCATTCACCGGAAACACTTGGACCAAATCAAACTCAGATTCACGGACTATCCTGAGCAACCGACCTTGGACACAACTTTTTTGATCCCCCAACCTTACACACCAGTGGCAAACGGCAGCACGGTTGACCACGAAGCAGAACCCATCATCCACAGCAGCCCTGCAGGCAGCCCAGCGAGGCCAGCTGCACAGCAGCCCAGCGAGGGCCCAACAAATGATTCAACAACACCAGCTTTCACACCGAGACGATCAACCAGGGCAAGAAGGGCCCCAGATCGACTCACTGTTGACTTTAGGGGGGAGTGTTGTTATATATGTGGACTTGTATTTACTCTGTACAGCCACCAGAGGGCTCATCCCCTGGAGTCCCAAGGGATCCCTTAATTCCTTGGGAGTACAGGTATTTAAGGAGGCTTCACAGGTTGGAGAGGCACTCTGGAGACCTGCAATAAAAGACTAAGGTCACACTTCACTTTGAGCTCACAGTGTTCAGTCTGACTCTTTCTCCATACACAACAGATTCCATGGCACTATAGTGAAGAGGAGCAGTTGAGTTCTCCCTGGTATCCTGGCCAATATTTATCCCTCAAGTAACATCACTAAAATAATAGTCATTATTTGGTCATTATCACATTGCTGTGTGCAAATTGACTGCAACGTTTCATACATTAACTATACTTCAAAAGTATTTCATTGCCTGTAAAGCACTTTGGCTTGTCCTGAGGTCGTGAAAGACGCTATATAAATGCAAGTTCTTCCTTTCTTTCTTTTATATGGAAATGAGGCTGCCCTCATCTATGTTGAAGAGTTTGTAATGAAATGCAACCATTTTGTTTTGGCTACAGCTGTGGTTCTGAGTCAGAAGGTTGTGGATTCAAGTCCCATTCCAGGGATTTGAGCACAGAAATCAAGGCTGACACTCGAGTGCAGTACTGAAGGAACACTGCACTGTCGGAGGTGCCGTCTTTTGGATGAGACATTAAACCGAGATCCGTCTGCTCTCTCAGGTGGACGTAAAAGGTGGCACTATTTCGAAGAAGAGCAGGGGAGTTATCCCCAGTGTCCTGGACGATATTTATCCCTCAATCAACATAACAAAAACAGATTATCTGGTCATTATCACATTGCTGTTTGTGGGAGTTTGCTATGTACAAATTGGCTGCCACGTTTCCCACATTACAACAGTGACTACACGCCAGTACTTCATTGGCTGTAAAGCGCTTTGGACATCCAGTGGTCATGAAAGGTGCTATATAAATGCCAGGCTTTCTTTCTTTCTTTCTACAGATGCATCAGCCTTCCCCTCCTTCATTGAGAACTAGGGGGTTGCAATCTGCGTAGCAGTATAAACACGCTACCTTTCCAGCTCCCCTAGCATTATCAATGCTCAGATGTGTGCCTATTCACCACAAGCCTAGAAATTGATTGGAAATCTGGTCTGCTAGTGCTACAAAAAAACTGACCTGTTGTCCACGGGAGACAAGTTGATAAACCCGCCATTGTGGTTATAAAACGCCAAGCTGATTCTGAATGTTTCTTCAAGATAGAATCAGGCCATTTATTTATTTTTGAACAGCAAAATAGGGCAGAATCAAATTGCGATAGTTGGCTTCCTCAAAGTAGACACCCCCACCCCCCACGCTCGCACATGCCCCCGAGTTTGCAAATCCGATCTGGTGCTTCCTGTGATTGGCCCACCGAATCCCCAGGCAGCTCATTATAATACATGCTAATGGGGGCTATCTGATCATGAAATCCCTGAGAGTCAACAGCAGGCATCCTGGGTCTAGAAATGCACAGGATGCTGGTTATTCTGCAGACTCTGTGCCTCCATGGAGCTGGAAGCGCTGGCTGGCCCCTGGCCACTTCCTGGGTAGGAATCTGCTGCAGACTCCGATGAAGCTACCACATGCTCCATTGATGTCTGCAACGAAGAAAAAGCTGCCCAGACGTGCGGCAAATGAGTCACAACTATCAGTTGCTGCACACCCTCAGGGTACCCTCCAAGCCTGTGATGTTTCTCGAACAATCTTCTTTTCAAACTGCTTCTGGTTCTTAGTGTCAGCCAGTGGCTCAGTGGGTAGCGCTCTCACCACTGAGTCAACGGTTGTGGGTTCAAGTCCCACTCCAGGAAATTGAGCACATAAAATAGAGGTTGACACTCCAGTGCAGTTGCTGAGGGAGTGCTGCACTGTCAGAGGTGCCGTCTTTCAGATGAGATGTCAAACCAAGGCCCCATCTACCCTCTCAGGTGGACTAAAAGATCCCATGGCACTATTTCGAAGAAGAGCAGTGGAGTTATCCCTGCTGTCCTGGCCAATATTTTTCCCTCAATCAACATCACTAATACAGATTATCTGGTCATTCTCACATTGCTGTTTGTGGGAGCTTGCTGTGCATAAGTTGGCTGCTGCGTTTCCCACATTACAACAGTGACTACACTTCAAAAGTACTTCATTGGCTGTAAGGCACTTTGAGATGTCCGGTAGTCATGAAAGGTGCTATATAAATGCAGGTCTTCCATCCTTCCTTTTCCTTCCTTCCTTCCTTCCTTACTTCCTTATCCTTCCTTCCTTCCTTCTTTCCTTATCCTTCCTTCCTTATCCTTCCTCCTTTCCTTCCTTATCCTTTCTTCCTCCTGACTCTGAAACCTTTGGCCAGCTTTTTCCTGGGCCTTTGTTGGGAAGGTGGCACATTTTCAGCCATTCCTCACTCTATTGGCTTTCATGTGCTGCGAATCACCTGGTGCCATACCCTCACTGATCCTACCTGGATGAAAGTGCCGATGCTGGCTCGTGGTAGAGAAAATGCGAATAACACAGGTGGCCAGATCTAGCGGAGTTGGGGCAGAGGAACATGGGGCAGCAGTTCACCCAGAGGGCGGTGGGGGTCTGGAACTCACTGCCTGAAACCATCACCACATTTAAAAAGTACTTGAATATGCACCTAAAGTGTCGTAACCTACAAGTCTATGGACCAAGAGCTGGAAAGTGGGATTGGGCCAGATAGTTCTTTGTCGGCTGGTGCGGACATGATGGGCCAAACGGTCTCCTTCCATGCTGTAAATGTCCATGGTTTTATGATTCACTCCAGCAGCTGCTAGTTGGGCTTGATCTTGACTTCCTCTTGGTCTTCATCATCTTCTACTCGCCTTCAGCATTCTCACAATCCACGAGGAAGAAGTTCTGTGACTTCTATTCCTCCTCCTCCTCCTCTTCTGTGCCCTGTTGCTGCAGTGGCACTGCAGAAAATAAGGAGTCTAAGCAAGGAATAAATGAGTATTGGCCCCATGTGGTCAAAGAGACAGAGAAGAGGCAGTATAATCAAAGAGATGCCATGGTGATTGTACAGTTATTCAGTCACTAAATTGGCACTGGCACCATTTCCCTGAATTCACCACCTGCCATGGGGTGAGGTGTTTAAACACGGGCAAGCCTAGCACTTGAGGAGTGTCTGCCAGGTGGCTTGAGAGAATTGCATTAAGAGATGTGGTATCACCCTGTTCAAACGGAGGAGGGAGGTTTATGGTTGTGTGTGTAAATAATTGCCATTAGGAGAGTTAGGTAGATAGGTTAAGGATGCTGACTTCTATAAGTTTCATTTTCTATAAGTAAATGAGTTTAAAATCTACCCTTTTATCCATTGGTCTCCCCCACTACCTCCCCAGGCCCCTGCCCCATCTTGGTTTTGTTTAGTCCTGGATAAAGATTTCCTATCTTCCTGTTTCCCGTTCTGATGAAGGGTTTTTATCTGAAACACGGACCCATTTGTTTCTCTTTCAGATGTTAATAGATCTGCTGTGCATTTCCAGCATTCACAGTTTCTTTTCTCTTTTCACTTATTGTAAACTATGAACTTATAGCATATTGGACATGCCAAAGATACATAGCTTGCTTAATGAAATAATGACATTACATTATTTTGGTTCAAGAATTACATTTTTATAAAACACATCTGAAATATCTATTGCATAATAATGGACTTCAAACGATGGTGGGGATTTTGCTGTCAGCAATGAAGGAACGTTTGCTGTTCATTGCGCTTACAGCTCCCCACAGACTTCTCGCTGGCTTTCGAGCGGCAACTTACGGTATTCAGAGATCCTTTTCAGCGCGGTGCCCTCCACAGGAGATCTGTGGTGTGTGTCAGCAGGGAAAGCAACAGCGTGTCTCCTCAGCCAATCAGATTGAAGAATCCTCACTGAGACACACAGGGGCAGAAATTGCTCTCCCTGCCGAAAACGGGTCGCACCTACCATGTTGCAACTGTTTTTAACGTGGCGGTAGATGTGGTGGCCTCCTGTGCGAAATTGCGCTCTTTGGCTTTTTTTTTGAGCGGCCCGGAAGTCAGTCATAATGAAGGTGGAGGTGTGGCGGTGAGCGGAAGTTCGGTAAGTAGAGGGGCGGAAGTGGGGGGGGGGGGGGGGGGTAGCGGGTGGAGTGTCCACCGCTGTCCTCATCCGCGTAGCACCGATGACATCATCACACTGGCGTGTCACCATGCCTCTCCCCTTCACTTAAAGGGGAGAGCCTCTGCGATTGTTTACGTTCGATCCACTGGGCCACCAGGGAGGGTTTCGGCCGGGCCAGCGGTCTGGCACCCAAGAGGGGGTGCCAGGCTGCCATCCAGCCGAACCCAAGGGCATAATTGTCGGCCAGACCTGGCAGTCGGCCAAGAAAAAAAATAAGATGGCGGCCGCGGTAGTGGGTCAGCCCCTTTAATGCTGCACCGCTATTTTAAGCACAGTGCACCAACAGAAAAAACTGTTGGTGGCACCGGGCAGTGGCAGGAAGATTTTCAGTGTGGAATTTTGCGTTCTGGGCAGGGGGGGGGGGAACATTGGCGGTGCGCGCTCTGATGACACACTTAAGACCGATCGGCAGCAACAGAGCGGTAGTGGAGGGAGCGGGTCACCGCTGGGTTACCACAGGAGCGGAATTTTCAAAATGGGGGCCATTGCACGAAAACTCGCGGCCATTGCACCCCGCAGTGTAGCCGCTGATTTCCGGTGGTAACAGGCCTTAAAGGAAGGGGCAATTTCGGCCAAGCGATAGAAAGAAAAAGTTTTAAAAAAATGAATTTTCAATTTTTTTTTAAATTACCAACAATAATTACATCCTGAAGGAATGAGGCTCTATACTTGTAAAATTAAATTTTCAGAGCCATAGAGGTTGTCTGGCAGTAACCGCCATGCAGCTCTCTGCTGTCGCCCAGGACCGGCTTTTGCAATGTTAAGTTTCGCGCATGCGCAAAACTGTGAATAGAAGAGTCCACGCACCCAAAACAGATACGAGAAAACAATGCTTATCATATCGGAAAAAATTCACTTATCCCAGAATGTACCAGCCACAACATTTTCTGGCGGATTTAGTGGGTAAGTACCGCAACTTCACGCCCTTCACGTATTTTAGTACCGAATCTATTGGCGAGGTACCAGTGTCGAAAAGCTTGTGGAAGAGCAGGCTAACTCGGACAGCAACTTCCGGATTTCCGCATTTAACTACGCGTGTGTGGATGCCAGGCGTTGCTGTCCGATTTACTCCATAATAATGGTGATAACCTCACTGTTATTCCTAGCACAGAATCCAAGCCAATGAGCCCAGAGACGATCGCAATTCTTCATCTCGCGGATCCTGGGGTTGGAGAAATTAGCAGCCAAAGGCCCTGCCTCCCTGCCATAATTTACATGCGATGGGTGGAGAAAGGGTGGCCATCCAGTCAGGGGTAGGGAGAGAGAAATTGAGATTGCGGCAGGCATGCGATGGTTGGCTTTACCAGACTGATTCCCGGGATGGCGGGACTGACATATCAAGAAAGACTGGATCAACTGGGCTTGTATTCACTGGAGTTCAGAAGAGTGAGAGGGGACCTCATAGAAATGTTTAAAATTCTGATGGGTTTAGACAGGTTAGATGCAGGAAGAATGTTCCCAATGTTGGGGAAGTCCAGAACCAGGGGTCACAGTCTAAGGATAAGGGGTAAGCCATTTAGGACCGAGATGAGGAGAAACTTCTTCACCCAGAGAGTGGTGAACCTGTGGAATTCTCTACCACAGAAAGTTGTTGAGGCCAATTCACTAAATATATTCAAAAAGGAGTTAGATGTAGTCCTTACTACTAGGGGGATCAAGGGGTATGGTGAGAAAGCAGGAATGGGGTACTGAAGTTGCATGTTCAGCCATGAAGTCATTGAATGGCGGTGCAGGCTCGAAGGGCCGAATGGCCTACTCCTGCACCTATTTTCTATCTTTCTATCTTTCTACCACCCTGAATTCTCACCTTTTCTGCTGGAAAATCCAGGCCTAAAAAATATATATCTGAACTACATTTATAGCTGCCAAATAAAAGTACGGTAGACAGCCCCCACAAGATGCTTGTATTTGAATGGACCTACTGATCAGTTCCAAATACTTTGAATGATCTGTGAGACAGGTCTCCAGCCAAGGACATCTTACAACTACAGGAGCAATCCAATTAATACAGGAAAGGATGAACAGGCTGGGTCTCTTTTCTCTTGAAAAAAGAAGGCTGAGGGGTGACCTAATAGAGATCCTTAAAATTATGAAAGGTTTTGATAGAGTGGATACAGAGAGAATGTTTCCACTGGTGGGAAGAGCATCAATATAAGGCAATCAGCAAGAAATCCAATAGGGAATTCAGAAGAAACCTCTTTATCCAAAGAGTGGTGAGAATGTGCAACTCGCTACCATAAGGAGTGGTTGAAGCAACCAGCATTTAAGGGGAGGCTAAACAAGTATTTGAGAGAGAAGGGAATAGAGGGTTATGCTGATAGATTTAGATAAGGAAAGACGGGAGGAGGCTCGCGTGGAGCATAAATGCCGGCACGGACTGGTTGAGCCAAATAGCCTGTTTCTGTGCTGTATATCCCATGTAATCCTATAATACCTATAATACCACAATAACCTCAGAAAGCAGTGTCTTCAGCATATGAACATGCGGAAATGTGGGACAAGAAAAGACCAGCTGGTCCATTTAGCTTATGCAAGGTAGTCATGATGCCTTCAGCAACAACCCCACTCAGCAACAGCCATGTAAACTTGCAAGAGTTGAAAATCCACATCAAAAACCCCAAGGCCAATGGCGGGAGGAGAAAAGCTTGGACATTCTCTCCAAACCTCGAAAGTGATTAAAACAAACTGAAAGAGATCCAGTATTTGTGACTGAGTAACATTGTAAGGGAAAATCACGGATAGAAGACTGTCGGTTGAAAATGAAGCTGGAGGTAAGGATGGAGAGAGAGTAAGTTCCAGGCCACCAAGACTTCTGTAAACCTGTGGAAAGAAACAGTACTACAGGGATATGGAATATGATACAGGAAATACTATGTAAAATTTATTGTCGAGTGAATTATTCACCTCAGCTACTCCTTGTGGTAGCAAGTTCCACATTCTAACCACACTCTAGGGAAAGATATTACTCCTGAATTCCCTATTGGATTTAGACTATCTTATATTTATGGCCCCAAGTTTTGGTCTCCCTCACAAAGCGAAACATCTTTTCTACATCTACCCTATCAAACTATTTCATAACTTTAAAGCCCTCTAACAGTTCACCCCTCTCAGGGTTCTCGTTTCTAAAGAAAAGACCCCCAGCCTGTTTAATCTTTCAATCTTTCCTGATAGGTATAACCTCTCAGTTCTGGCATCATCCTGGTAAATCGTTTTTATACTTTCTCCAGTGCCTCTATATTCTTCTTATAATATGGAGACCCGAAGGATTCACAGTGCTCCAAGTGTGTTCTAACTAAGACTCTATACAAGTTTAATTTGAATTCTCTGCTTTTCAATTCTATCCATTTGGAAATGAACCCTAGTGTTTTGTTTGCTTTTTAATGGCCTTATTAACCTGTGTCGCTATGTTTAATGATTTGTGAATCTGTACCCCAAGATCCCTCTGCTGCTCTACCCCATTTAGACTTTTATTTTCCAAGGTATATGTGGCCTTCTTATTCCTCCTACCAAAAAATACCACCTCACACTTATCCATATTGAAATTAATTTGCCGCTTACACACCCATTTGACAAGTTTATTAATGTCTTCTTGTATTATGTATATTAAGGTGTTTGTTCGGTTACAAGTGTTCTTTTTAGGCTGATTTATACAGTCAGAAATAAAAGGATGGCTGGAGTCATTTTGAGATGGAAGATATTCCAAAAGGAGTTGTCTTTCCCAAGGTTTCTGTGAGATCGAGCTTTCCACAGATCAGTGTGACCAAATTGTTTATTATAGTCAATTTGTAGAAGAATGACATGTGATACTGTTTTTATACAGCCAGATTTAATAGCCTCTCACGGAACGGTGACATGTTACACACAGCACATAGATAAATTTGAAAAAGATAGAGAGTGACTTCAAGACTGTAATCTAATTCTCAGAGTGAAGGTGACATTTAGGACCTGCCCGTGGATTGTTCATGTGTATGGGGTTCCATCAGAATATATCAACTGGATTGCAGCCTTCTAAATTATTTCTATCTTTCTAAACAGGCAAGCAGAAAGTAGGCAATTAAATATTGGGATGACCGAAGCCATTGGCTTCGGTCCCTGCCATAAACTCTCTTCCCAACCACGGACTCCATTCCTTTCCCTGGCCACTGGCTGTTCTGGAATCAGGCCATTCACAACCCTGCATCCTACTGGACTCAGAGCTGAACCTAGGACCCCATTTCGGATTGAGGAGGAGAAATTTCTTCACTCAGAGGGTGATGAATCTTTGGAATTGCTTATTCCAGAGGGCTGTGGAGGCTCAGTCGTTGAGTATATTTAAGACAGAGATTGATAGATTTTTGATATTAAGGGATCAAGGGATATGGGGATAGTGCAGGAAAGTGGAATTAAGGTTGAAGATCAGCCATGATTTTACTTAATGGCGGAGCAGGCTCGAGGGGCCAAATGGCCTACTCTATTCCTGCTCCTATTTCTTATGTTCTTATCCTTTCTATCACCAAGACCTCTTCTGCCACCTCTGTAACATCTCCCTGCCTTAGCTTATCTGCTGAAACCCTCATCCAGGCCTTTGTTACCTCTTGACTCGACTATTCCAATGGTCTCCTGTCCGGCCTCCAACATTGCACCCTCCATAAACTTGAACTCATACAAAACTCTACTGTCTGTATCCCAATTCGCCCCGAGTCCTGCTCACCCATCACCCCTGTGCTCGCTGACCTACATCAGCTCCTGGTCTGGCAATGCCCCAATTTTAAAATGATCATTCTTGTTGTCAAATCCCTCCATGGCCTCGCCCCACCTTACCTCTGTCACATCCTCCAGCCCTACAACTGAATGAGATCTCTGCACTCCTCCATTTCTGGCCTCTTGTGTATCCCCGATTTTTATTGCTCCACCTTTGGTGGCTGTGCCTTCAGCTGCTAAGTCCCTAAGGGGAGAGAGAGAGAGAGAGAGAGAAAGAGAGAGAGAGAGGATTGGAGAGATTGCGTGAGAGGGAATTCCTTCCCTGAAGCTCACCACCTCTCTACCTCTCTCCCCTCCTTTAAGATGCTCCTTAAAACCTACAGGCTAGAAATAGTGTACCACCCCATTTGGGGCAATAACTTTCGCGAGAGTGCAAAAGTATAGCCGGATGCTACGCGATTGATTCCAACGGGAACTTCCGGCATAGTGCTCCAAGAGGGAAGTGGAACACTAAATCAAGCGCTACCACTTCCTTTAGAGCGCTAAAGGGAGTGAGAGGGGCAGTATCGGTAGAGCTGTCGGTTTTACAGGCTCCTTCTCTCCCTTAAAGGGAAGGGCCAATGCTGCAATCATTGAAGGCTATGGCTGGGAATGGTCATTGACGGCACCTGCGATATGTGCGTAGCAGCCTCAAGCACTCCAAGAGAGTGCAGGGCTGATCAACCGCGGGCTGGAAAAAAAAATAATCCAGCACTGGGGATATTATTAAATGTTGCGCTACCTGACCACCGCTGCCTTTAATTAGCGCTCCCCAAGTGATCAGCCAAGGTGACAACACCTCCTGCAACTTCTGTTGTTGACGCCCTGCGATGCAGCAGGGGGCGGAAGCGAATTTTACATCTGGGACTATAACGGGACGCTGCGCACTGGGTAACATTACAATCCCCGGGTCGCAGGAGATCGAGGCGGTAAGTTTCAGCGCCAACCCACCATGGAAGTTCCCGGCCATTGTAATTTCACCGAGCCCGGTCAGTAAACCCTTAGCGCCCCATTATCACCATCGCAGGTGCTAATGGGAGGCGCAACTGAGGCCAATTTCTCCAGATGCGTTTATTTGTAACACCTAAAGCTCTGATTGGGCCCCCCTTGATGATAAGTCATGATTGCTGATTGGTCCCCTTGGAGGATAAGACACATTCAGCAGTTTCTCTTTGCAAAGTGTAATTCGAACCATTCTGACTGCCGACTCCAGACAGAACAGAGCTCACTTGGAACAGGCAGGACTCACTCTCACAGGTTAAGCTCTTCTCCCACCCCTCAAAGAAGTTTCTGCCCCCACACCCCAGTTCCATGATCTTCTTCACCTGCCCAAGTGCCTGACCTTCCCCCACCATCCAAGTTCCTGACCTTCATCCACCACCAGCTCCCACCTCCCACCACTGGGTTCCTGACCATCTTCTCCTGCCCAAGTTCCACCCCTATGGATTCATGACATTCTCCCCCCAACAAGTTCCCGACCTTCTCTCCCACCCGCCATAGAGGGGGCATTGTGTGTTGGTCACCGATTGTTCATAGATTTATTGGGTATGAAGTGAATAGTGACAGTGTCGTGACTTACGGATTCCATCCAGTCTTACCATCTAGAGCACATTCTCACTCTCAATTGCACCCCCCAACCCCCCAACTTTAAAACTGGATCACCTTCTTTCACCATCCACACTGTGCTCTCTGCACTCTTTAATACCCACCCCGATCTTACCCTCTCCCCCCCCACCCCCCGATCTCCCCCTCTCCTCCCCCCCTGATCTCCCCCTCACTCCCTCCCTCTGATCTCCCCCTCTTTCTTCCACTCCCAATCTCCCCCCTCTCTCTCCCTCCAATCTCCCCCTTTTTCTCCCTCCCTCCTATCTCCCCCTTTCTCCCACCCTCCGACTTCCCCTCTCGCTCCTCCATCTCCCCAGTCTCTCTCTCCCCCCGATCTACTCCTCTCTCTCCCCAGTCTCTCATTCTCTCTCTCCCTCCGATCCTCTCTATCTCCCGCCTCTCTCTCTCTCCCTCCCTCCAATCCTCTCTATCTCCCATCTCTCTCTCTCTCTCCCAATCTCTCTCTCTCCCCAGTCTTCCCATTCTCTCTCTCCCCAGTCTCTATCTCTCCCCAGTCTCTCTCTCTCTCTCTCTCTCCCCTAGTTCTCTCTCTCTTCTCCCCTCTCTCTCCCCAGTCTCTCTCACTCTCTCTCTCTCTCTCCCTGGGTTCTCTCTCTCTCCCCCCCCTCTCTCTCCCCAGTCTCTCTCTCTCTCCCCTCCCAGTCTCTCTCTCTTCCTCCGATCCTCTCTCTCTCCCCAGTCTCTCTCTCCCTCCAATCCTCTCTCTCTCTCTCCCGTCTCTCTCCCTCCGATCCTCTCTCTCTCCCCAGTCTCTCTCTCCCTCCAATCCTCTCTCTCTCCCTCAGTCTCTCTCTCTCCCCCAGTCTCTCTCTCCCCCTCTCTCCCCATTCTCTCTCTCTCTCTCTCTCTCTCTCTCCCTCCGATCCTCTCTCTCTCCCAGGTCTCTCTCTCCCTCCAATTCTCTCTCTCTCTCTCCCCTTCTCTCTCTCCCCCAGTCTCTCTCTCCCCAGTCTCTCTCTCTCTCCAATCCTCTCTCTCTCCCCAGTCTCTCTCTCCCCCTCTCTCTCCTCAGCCTCTCTCTCTCTCTCTCCCTCCGATCCTCTCTCTCTCCCCCAGTCTCTCTCTCTGCCCTTTTGATCCAAGCTTCTCCGAGGCCTTGATTTGAGGAACGGAACAAAGCATGGCCGCATGTCGCACTGCGCTGTGGGGTACTGTGCATGCGCAGAGGGGCGGGTCCGACCGCAAACTAGCGCAGAAAGACATGAAAATGTTTATGCAAATAGTCACTTCAAATTTGGCCCCCAACCCTTTTGTCACCTGTCTTAATACCTCCTTATGTGGTATCGGTGTCAAATCTTGTTTGATAACGCTCCTGTGAAGCACCTTGGGATGTTTTATTATGTTACAGGCGCTATATAAATGAAAGTTGTTGTTGATAGCTGCATAGCAGAGGTGTAGCATATCAACAATTATCCCAATGAAATACAAATCCATTAGATAGAAAGACCATCTGTTATCAAAGTGAAAGGTATAAATTTAATCATTTACATTGCAAACAACTGCATGTTTACTGAAGAAATAGGGCTGTTCAAAGTGTAAAGAGTTGTTAATCATGTGTAGAAAGCCAATTCGCTTGAGTCACCACTATGGTATATTGTGATAGCACTGTACTGCTGCATAATGTTGCTATGGTAATGTAGATCAGTTCTACAGGGAGCTTCCAGAAGAGTCCAATGTAACAAAACACTCCAGTAAATTACATTCAATCACACGAGCTGTGAGAAAGGCAATTGGAAATCTAAAATGGAATCCGTTTCATTTCATTAGGAAGTTGCATGGATCTAAATGTACTTGCCAAACAGAAAATGCAGAGCAGGAGTATGGTCCACACAGCAACAGGAACCTGAGAAAATCTTCACCAAACCCCTGGACGGCAGGAGATACAAGTAACTGACCATGGGCTAGAACCGCCACTTTCTTTTGCATGCTTATCGCCCACTTAACGCCCATTTTACTGCTGAAGTGACATATAACGTCCAGATAGCGCCCATTTTGGCACAAAATGGAAACTGATGGGCATTTTTAGGAAACCTATCGCTGAGCGTTACTTTCCCCATGTGCTTAACGGCGGGAAAAAATATTACCGCTCGTCCATTTTTTGGGGGCAGAATCATCAGAATGGGCAAAATCAATGGCCATAATATCGCCCAGCGTTACTTTCCACACGGAATTTACGCCGAGATTCAATAATACTGCCCGCCCACTTTTTTTGTCGTAAAGAGCACATCTGGCGAAACTAACGCCCAGGAGATCGCCCACCCTCACTTTCACCACTTCGCGCACATATCGCCCACAATATCGCTCGCCCAAAAAACCACCCACAAAAAGTGGAACTGTTCTGAACGAACGCCAGCGGTGTGGCTGGCATTTTTAACATCGCATTCTTACGTGAGGAGCTGATATCTGAACGATTTGCCTGAAAGAGCGTTGATGTGAGTGACAGCGCTGACATTCTGATGTGTGTGTGCAGCTCAGACATCAATGGTGCCCATCACTTTGGTGCCAGTTAAAGTTTACGTTGATTGATGTTAAGTTGTATTTAACCCTTTCATGTTCAGGAATCATCAGTGTGTAATGGTCCAGCTATCTGAGACAATGCGCAACAAGGTTATTTCAATAACAAAAATTTTATACCAACATTGGTCTGAAATCAAAAGTAGAACAGGCAACCCCCGCCCACACCCCACTTTTTCCACCATTGACATCAATCAAATGTTCAACATGTCCAGCAACACAGAATACAAAGGCAAAGCAGGATGGTGGTCCCCTCCCCCCATACATTACAACAAATTGCATACACCCAGATGGAGATATAACACAGCCATCACCTGCGGACATGCACCTCACTTTCCTTCCTCCCTTTCCTTCTTCTCCCCACCTCTACCCCTTCCCCTCCTCGCTCCATGGCACCGGCCGAGGAGCTCCTCAGGCGGTGCCTCATTGGGGGGGATGAAGGCAGATTCGGTCGTTGCACGGGTACAGGAGTGGGGGGGTGCCAAAGGGACAACATTCTCTGATGCAGAAGCAGGATCTTGGTCCTTGCTCTCATCTCTTGTTCGCAGTGGGGGTGCGGAACCTAGGGGTGGAGTACCATGCTCCGGGACCACTGGGAGGCAGTGGTCACATCCGGGGCCTCCGCCATCTGCGGAATGTACTCGGTCATGGTGGCCAACTGTCGGGAGATGCCCCCCAATGCTTTGATGAGCTGGTCACAAATGTCTACAGCGCTCCTGGACAACTTTCCGCTGTCACGTGGCACTCATGGAACAGACCTGCCGCGTCCACGAGGCCTCCGCGGGGTCAGCGCCGTCCTGGGGACAAATGGGGTGCCCTGTGGCAAGGTGCTTGGGGCCGGTACCTCCAGAGTGGAGGCGGGAATGACCGGAGGACCACTAGATGGCCTTGGGGTGGAATCGCTTCTGGAGCGTGGTGATGCAGGTTCCTTGAAGTCCGCGCTCTCATCCGTGGAGAACAGACTTAGCGAACTGACGGATGAGAATTGAAGCTCCTCAGCACCAGATGTAGGATCGTCCGGAGAGTCGGGCCCCGCGTCCCCACCTCTGGCCTCTGTGGCCTTGCCTGTGGCTGCGCTGCTGGCTGAGCTGAAAAACACAAATGAGGTGATTAGAGGAGAAGGGGGTACTAGGGTCACAATGTGAGTCCAGCGCTACACACAGCATATGCACAACAAAAGCACCACCGCTCTCAAAATCATCACAGACATCACATTTCATGACCATCAACACATTGTGCATTGCAATGATTTTCATTAGGCCATCATTATTTCTATGACGATTTTAGAAATCATCTGTCATATATGATTGTTCGGATATGAGTGGATGTGGCATCTACTGACTTTACATCACGCAATGGCGTAAGCTTTACTCACGTGGCATCACTTCAGGGTCTGCAGGTGCGACCGTGGCTGTCCGGGTGTGCTTCACCACGAGTGTGAGCACCCGCTCCTCCATCTCTGTGATGTTGCTGGGGACTGGTGGCCCCCCCCCACCCATTCGCCTCTGCACAGACCTCATCGTCGATAGCTTCTTCTGTAAAAGGTGACAGGGCGACATGGCATGAGATCATTGCGTGATATCATTGCTAGGTACTGTCACAGAGACTGATACAACACATAACCGACAGAAGTAATCATGATTATTATGAAAATTATCATTCTTTACCTGAAGACGTACACCGTGACCGCAGGCTTTGAGTGAAACATTCCTGGTAAAAGTGAAAGACCTCACATCCGATGATAGTCACTCATGACTGTTACAAAGCAAATGATATAAATACATGTAAATTAATGTAATACTTGCTCTTGTGGATCCTACAAGGTCGTTCCATCGTTTGCGGCATGGGGTGCCCTCGCGAACCTTGTTGTTCACCAATGAGACTACCTCTCCTATCTCGGTCCATATCCTCTGGTATGCCTTTGGGGTGGGCTTCCAATGCCCTCCCTGTGTCAAATCACCCCAGCGTGATTCGACCTCCTGCAGGAGGGAGGCATTTGCCTCGTCCGAGAACATCCTGGCTGTTTTGCGCCCTTCAATGTGCTCCCCTCCCACCTCACTGCTCTCTCCAGCGTCAGTCTCCACAGCATAGAAACATAGAAACATAAAAAATAGGTGCAGGAGTAGATCATTTGGCCCTTCGAGCCTGCACCACCATTCAATACGATCATGGCTGATCATGCAACTTCAGTACCCCATTCCTGCTTTCTCTCCATACCCCTTGATCCCTTTAGCCGTAAGGGCCACATTTAACTCGCTTTTGAATATATCTAACGAACTGGCTTCAACAACTTTCTGTGGTAGAGAATTCCAAAGGTTCACAATTCTCTGAGTGAAGAAGTTTCTCCTCATCTCGGCCCTAAATGGCTTACCCCTTATCCTTAGACTGTGACCCCTGGTTCTGCTTCTGGTTCTGGAGGAATCATCACATCATGCTGTTATGCCTCCTCCTCTCTCTCCATTATAGGCCAAATTCAGGCAAATATGTGGCTGCTAACAGCTACTTTTTGTTTGCCTACTTGCTGTGAAGCTCTAAAGTCTCCCTCCTTCCTCCCAAAGCAGTCACACCACACCCATACACACCTTCAGTCTCTCTGTCTCCTCTTCTGCACATGTCATGATGACCCTTGGCCTCCTGAATCGCGGGAATCGAACATTCCCATGCTGTTGCTAAGGACGGCCACACTTTACGGCAGAAGGTCAAAAAAATTTAACTCTACTGCCCATTTTATATCGCTCACGGTAACGCCCATTTTCAAAAATGGAGACGAGGTGCTTTGAGAATGGGCGAGAAGCCGGCGATCTGGAAATCCTTTTTTATTGCCCATGCTGGAAATATCGCCTATTTTGGAGCGATAACCACAAAAGTGGAGGTTCTAGCCCCATTTGTTTCAACAACATTTCCAGCTGATCTTAATGCTAACTGTGATTCTGATGAATTTAGAAATGCCTAACTTGCAAATGATTTTATTCAACTTAAGCTGATGGACACTAAACCTTGGGTGTTACAGTCACTGCATTCAGTACGAATGTCTCCCCATCCATCATCATAGGCAGTCCCTTGAAATCGAGGAAGACTTGCTTCCACTCTAAAAGTGAGTTCTCGGGTGACTGAACAGTCCAATATGGGAATTACAGTCTCTGTCACAGGTGGGACAGACAGTGGTTGAAGGAAAGGCTGGGTGGGGAGCCTGGTTTGCCGCACGCTCCTTCCGCTGTCTGCGCTTGATTTTTGCATGCTCTCGGCGACGAGACTTGAGGTGCTCAGCGCCCTCCCGGATGCTCTTTCTCCGCTTAGGGTGGTCTTTGGTCAGGGATTCCCAGGTGTCGGTGGGGATGTTGCTCTTTATCAAGGAGGCTTTGATAAAACATCAAGATCTCAACGTTGTCCCTCACCACCATCGCTCAGGCCCTTTTGGACCCACGCGCTTAATCTTCGTTAATGCGACTTCAACCCTGATGATGCTTGGAAAGCCGGATGGAGTTCACAAGAAGTCACAAATAAACACCTCGTGAAAGACCCGACACAGAAGATCCCTGGCTTCGATCTTCCATGGAGCTTATAGGCAACCCTAAACTGCATCCGCACAAACCATGGAAGATGCAGAGACTTGATGCACAAACGGAGAATTAAGAACTCTCCAGTGTGCGACTTTGGTCACCCAGAACAGACCATGGAACATAGAACGACTCAACGCCCCATTCACAAATACGATGGAGGCTTCACAGCAAGAACTAATTGAGTTGATATATATCGATTACATACTGAAATAGTTGAGTGGCCTACAACATTTCATTTTAAAAGGCATGTAAAAGTCTTGCCACATCAATGGGAAGATGAATTGCACAAGTGCCAAGATTTAACTGCAGATGCAGGTGATGCTGTGATAAAGTTTCTCAGTTATATGTCACATTACCTTAGCTATTAAAACAACTGGTACCACATAGTATACTGTGTCATTGTCCCACAAACTGTCTGAATCTGGCCACCGAGTGTCATTGTGCAACAGCCTAACCTTTTGTGCCAGCAGCCATGTTGGTATAGTTAAGTAAAGACAGTATCAACGATTATAATCAAATGTCTTGCCACTGAGCAGGGAATTACCTCTGGCCCACATTTACACCCCACCTCCAGTGGAAGGAGAGGTTGACTGGCTCCCACTATAACTCCCTACTGAGCAGGAAAATCATCTTTAGTCCAGACCCACTTCCACTCCTGCCCCTCAACTAACTGTCCAAACATCTCCCATAGCCTCCTCACACCCCTGCCTCTCCCCTCCCTTCTCTTCTCATCTCCATCACACCATCTCCATCCCCCACCTTCCTCCTCTTCTCTGCTCATCATCTCTATCTCCACTATCCTCCCTGTTGCCTGATACAGTCCTTCTCTCCTCATTCCTCTCCACCTCTCCTCCTTCCTCACTCCTTAGTCTGCTCTCCTCCATCCCACTCTCCTTCTGCTTCATCCCCTACCCCTCCTCTCTCCTCCATGCCCTCTTTGGGCCAGTTATCCCTCCATCCTCTAATGCTGTTTGACTGAATACTACATTTGGTCTTGACTGCCTATATGCAACACTATGGAAGATCAACTTTAAATGTACTTGATACAAGGAGTGCAGTAACTGGCAGCAGGGGCGGATTAGCCAGGGGGCAGGTGGGGCTGCAGCCCCAGGCCCACCAAAGAACATAGGCCCACCAATTAAATATAGGAAAAAATATAAGGCCTCCCAAATAGGCTGAGAGAAATTTGCATATATGTATAGGCATCTAGTATTGCAATGTTACCAGACCCAGAATATACACCCACTTGATACAGAATATATGCTTTCATTGTTGAATATACTGGCCTATGTTTTCATACTCAGAATCAGAATCATATACGTAATGTAATGACCATGAACAAACATAACTATAGGCCCATTTGGATCAGTTTGGCCCAGGCCCATCGGGCCCTTAATCCGGCCTTGACTGGCAGCAGCCGTTTGTGTTCAGAATCCTACAGTACAGTTGGGGTGGATGCTCATTATGCTAAAGTCACCGACTTCGGTTTCTAGATTCTAAATTCCTGGCCTTGAAGGGATACTTACATTGCAGGTTCTTGGAACTACGGGGCAACCTCATCTACACTCACCACACTGGCTAAAACCGAGTGCTGCGAGACCTGTGTCTTTTACTACTGATAACCCAAGACCCTCAATAACCCCTGACCCAGCCAAACTCAGATACCTTTGCCAAATTGTCTTCATCCCATCCAAACAGCTTACAATCCCCAACATGTATTGACCTCCCAGTGTACAGGTGTATACCTCTGCAAGTACTGTGTGACAAACTGCAAAGTGGCTTCATTATATATTTATAGATATATATAAAAATAAATACAAAACAAACTTGTGTGTTATTGTAATGTCTGTAGCTCCACACTGTGGACTCCTGTGTTACTGCAGCCAGTGCTATTTACAATAAAGAGACCAGGTCCCCTCACAAGGAGACTTCTGGAATGTTCTTCCATCTTAAAAGCTGTGTGCTCTCTGGAAATATCACAATGGCGACGACGATGGGATTAAATGGATAAAACAAAGCTGACATTTTTTTGTTGGTGGAAGATTCAGCCAGCCAACAGAGAGACTTTGAAAGCTTCTTTGTTTTGATTAACAGCTACAAATCTGAGGTAAATTACAAGCACACTTGTTTGAACTGCCAGAGTCCAGATGGCAGTGCCTATGGGGGTAATAGGGCATTTGGGGGAGTTTCAACGCGACCATGAAAGTTTCAGAGCGTATGTGGATCGGTTAGAAATGCTTTTCACTGCAAATAATATAATCGAAGTCCCCAATAATGAAAACCAGAACCGGGCGGTGTTGGAACGAAAAAGGGCGATTTTCTTAACTGGAGCAGGGCCTGAGGTATATGAAACCCTGATAAATTTGCTGGTGCCTGACAAAGCAAAGGACACAACATTGAAGCAGATTCTAACTAAGTTAGAGCAGCACTACAGCCCCGTGCCCTTGGAAATTGCTGAAAGTTATCGGAATACGAAATCAGAAGGCCAAAGAAAATATCAGTGAGCATTGTAGCATTAAAAACGCTATCTATTCACTGTAATTTTGGAGACTTTCAGGACCGAGCATTGTGTGACTACTTTGTTTGCAGGATGAAAAATGATGCGATCAGAAGAAAGTTATTGACAACGCCTAATTTGACTTTTGATTTAGCTTGTCAGACAGCTATGTCAATGAGCATGGCCGACCAATATTCCCGAGAATTTCATATATTTCAGTCATCAGACAACCGAGGTAAATCACCTGTAAGTTAACAGTAAAAGGCGGTTGGGCCCCAAAGTCTCAGAAACTGGAAATGGTAAAAGAGCATTGAAGTCCTACTATTGGTGCCAGGGACAACACATTGCTCAAAGTTGTCCATATGTGAAGGCAGAGTGTTTCTTCTGCAGGAAAACTGGGCATCTTGTGAAGGCATGCCGACTGAAGGGTAAACCAGCTTTCAAAGCTATGAGTAGAAATCCCCAGAGACTACATAGCATGGAAGAAAAACAATAGGACGAGGAGATGTTAGAGCTAAACGTCATCAGGAGCACAAGGGTAACTGACAGTGATTCGAAAAGTATCATAATCCACATAGAAGTTGCAGGAATCAAGATACCCATGGAAATCGACACTGGTGCATCCATGAGTGTAGTACTGGAATCGCTACACCTCGACAAATTGTGTGATTTCCCATTGGAGAAATACAAGATAGAGCTGCGAGGCTACTCGGGAGAGAACATTCCTGTGGTAGGTCGTATCACCGTACCGGTGAAATACAAGGATTAAGTTCAGAGCTTGTCTCTAATAGTAGTGGCAGGAGACACACCTGCCTTACTAGGAAGAAATTGGTTGGGATCACTGAAGCTGGATTGGAATAAGATTTTTCTGTATTGAAACGAGATTTGCGTCAAAGGATGATGTCATCAAGAATTATCCAAAGGCGTTCTGTGAAACAGGCAGTCCGATCCAAGGCTTCAAGGCGAGTGTCAGGGTACAGAAGGATGCTAGATCAGTTTACTACAAGCCACGTTCCGTATCATATGCACTCAAGGAAAAAGTTGAGCAAGAACTCAAAAGACTAGAGACTGAGACTATTATTTCTAAGATAGATCAATGTAATTGGGCTACACCCATTGTTGTTGTACCTAAGTCTGATGGTAAGGTAAGATTGTGTGGTAACGTAAACCAGGTTCTAGAGGGTAATGTCCCCAATACATTGCCAAATGTAGAAGATTTGTTCACAACACTGACAGGTGGTCAGATCTTCTCAAAGTTGGATCTTACAAATGCCTACTTACAGCTTGAACTAGATGAGGAGTCCAAGTCATGCTTGACTATAAATACTCATCTAGGCCCATGTCACTTTAATAGGCTACCATTTGGAGTGCCTTCCGCCTCTGCCATATTCCAAGGTGTGATGAACCAGATGTCGCAAGGTATTGAAAGGGTAGTATGTTATTTAGATGACATATTAATTTCAGCACCAAATAGGCACATTCATAATAACATATTGAATGAAGTCCTCAAACAGCTCGAGAAGCACAAACTATGAGTGTCTGCTTGCAAGTGTGAGTTATTTCAAAACTCAGTGGAGTACTTAGGGTACATAGTAGACAAAGATGGTTTACATCCAACCAAGGGAAAGCTGGATGCAATCAGAAATGCACCCACTCCCAAGAATGTCACTGAACTTTGATCATTTTTGGGTCTTTTGAACTATTATAGGAAGTTCCTACCAAATTTGGCTACAGTATTACATCCACTGAATGAACTATTGAAAAAACAGGTTCATTGGAAGTGATCAGAAGAATGCATTCAAGGAGTGTAAAAGCAAATTGCTGGAAAGCATCATGTTAGTTCACTATGACGCATCTAAGGAGATCAAGCTAGCATGTGACGCCTCTCCGTATGGAGCTAGGGCAGTGATTTCTCATGTATTACGTAGTGGGGAGGAGAGACCAATTGCTTTTGCTTCTCGTACTCTCAATGCCAGTGAGTGTAATTATGTGCAAATCGAAAAGGAAGATTTGGCATTAATTTTTGGGGTCAAGTAGTTCCACAAATACTTGTATGGTCGTAAGTTTACCATCGTTATGGACCATAAGCCCCTAACAGCAATCCTCCATCCAAAGTCCCCAGTTCCAACATTAGCTGCAGCCCGAATGCAGAGACGAGCTTTGATTTTGTCAGCATTTACATATGATATTGAATACAGATGATCAGCTGATCACAGTAATGCTGATGCTATGACTAGATTGCCTTCCCCATCACAAGTTACACCCGATAGGGAAGAAGTGTTCTATTTTTCATACATTGATGAACTGCCAGTCACAGCTAAGGAGATTGGTAGAGCAACCAAACATGATGCAGTTATGTCAAAGGTGTATGATTATATTGTAAATGGATGGCCAAACCTGGTAACAGACAAATATATTCATCCATTCTTCATTTGTAGGAATGAATTATCAGTCAATAAAGATTGTATCATGTGGAGTGCAAGAGTGGTTATACCAAATAAATTCAGGTCTAAATTATTAGGAGACCTCCATGACCAGCACTTAGGAATGTGATTGACCAAGTGTTTTGCATGTAGTTACTTATGGTGGCCATGTCTTGATAAAGATATAGAGTACATCGTCAGTCAGTGTACGACATGTCAATCGGTAAGCAAGCAACCACCATCAGTGCCATTACAGCCATGGAAATGGCCTCCCAGGGTGTGGCAAAGGCTACATATCGGTTTTGCTGAGCTAGAAGGACAACAATTGTTCATTGTGATTGATAGCCATTTGAAGTGGGTCGAGGGGTTTCCAATGTGGAAAATAACAAGTAAAACATTAGACATTTTGCGAAGATTATTTTCTTCATTTGGTCTCCCAGAAGAAATTGTTTCTGATAATGGACCACAATTTTGTACAGAAGAATTTGCACAGTTCACGAGCAAAAATGGTGTGAAACATACCAAGGTTCCACCGTACCACCCTACTTCAAATATTGCAGCAGAGCGCACTGTACAAATTGTAAAACATGCTCTCATCAAACAGATGTTGGCTCCAAATCCAAAGAAATGACAGTTGTCATTGGACCACAATTTGGCTAATCTTCTAATTATGTATCGTAATACTCCTCACACAACTACTGGTAGAACAGAGTTGTTTCTCAAACGACAGCCATGAACCAGATTCTCGTGTTAAAACCAAACTTGGCACAGTCTGTAGAAGAGACACAATTAAGACAGAAAGAGAATCATGATAGAGGTAGAGTAAAAGAGAGAAGTGTGAAATTAAATCAGAAGGTGAGAGTGAAGAACCATCACCATAAATGGTTAAAGTGGTTACTAGGAAGTGTGGTGAAGATATGTGGTCCTCGCACATATTTGGTCAAGATGTTTGTGTTGTGTATGAATGCCTGTTTACTGTGTGATGTCTGTAACAATGTTATGCAACATTGAATGTACCCTTACACTGTACACACCTTACCTGTACACCAGACGGTGCTGCTGCTGGAGACCTAAAAGGAACTCACAGCTTGTTGTCCTCACTCAGGAGCTGCAAATAAAGGACTACAGGTCTACACAGTTTACGTATCATACCTTGTCTCGTGGAGTCATTACTAAGGGTGCCTACATATACTACAACTGGCGTCGGGAATATGAGGTCACGAACCACAAGCTCAGCATGTCGAATCTCAGCATCTTTCTGCAATTTACCAATGGGGAAGATTGGGACTCTTTTGTAGAAAGATTGGAACACTCAAGGACACCGTGCGACTTTGGCGACCACCTAAATAAGCACTAAGGGACTCTAAACCGATGAGAGCAATGCACCACATTGATACTTCTAAGGACAGAAACGTTGCCCCGAATCTAGCAACCCTGAGTCCGCCACATGGGGCAAACCGACTAGCCCCGTACTGGCGCTGTGGAGGAAACCACAGGGCCCACCAGTGCCGCTACTAAGACTATGCATGCAAATAGAAAAGGCACCTTCAAAGGATGTGCAGAAAAAGCTTTACTCACCACGTCTCTGATGAGTTGGCTGATCACCGGGGCTCCGACACAGATGAAGGTGAAGTTGTTCAACCCCTGGAAGAAGAGTATGGAACTCATACCTGCTCCACCGAAAGTTCTCCATGGACGATGAAAGTAGATATCGACGGAGTCCCAGTTTCAATGGAGAGCGACACAGGGGCGAGCCAGTCTGCGATGAGCCAAGCAACCTTTGAAGAACTTTGGATGAATCCCGCCAATCGACCACAATGGCATCCTGTCCAAGTGAAGCTGCTCCCAAGCCTCTGGGCTCCGGCAATCGACCTCGAGCATGGATCCATTGCAGCATGCGGAGGTTCCACTGTCCAGCTCGACTGCCCACAACACCCCGGTGAAATCTCCGAGACCGAGGATCCAAACTCCACTTTCTGGGATGGAACAGCACTCCAAAAGGTGAATGGCGTCGAAAGAAATGGATTCCCGATGTCCAGGGTTGAACCTGTGGAAGGAAAGAGCATCACAGCCTACTTGTAGGAAAGCCAGAAAATGGCTGCCACAGCACAAAAAGAAAAACCAAAAATCAAAATGGCCACGGCCATACCAGGAGGAGTATCGGAGGAGCATCACGTGACACCGGGCGACCAATCGGATTTGAAGGCTCCCTTAAAGGAGATCGGTAACCAAAAAAATTTAAAGGGGAAGTTTTAACTATTTGGGTACACAGACTTTAAAGCAAAAGATGTAATTAAAGGGTGCAAGTATGAAAATGTATGCAATGTAACTATGAATTGTGATGCTGGTTTAACTAATGTGACTAATGAGATGAATGCAGGTGTCAGTACGGTTAACAACAAGTTTATTATGCTTATCAATAATGATAGACAATGTGAAATGCCTAATGTAATAATGTCTGTTGAAACCAGGACACCCAAAAGGGATGCAAATGCTAGAATGTATAATGCAGGCTTGACTATGTGTGATCAGAGCCAAGGTGTCATGTATACCGGTAGGACACTGCCAAAGGACATTGGGTCCTACAGGGACCATGCTGATGCCAATGGAATCCCCCTGTGGGAGACCCCCAGGTCCAGCAGGCTACCTGACCATGTAGCCTGGACCTTTGGAACGAATGTGATGCCCCTTGCAGGACACACACAGCCAGTGGGAGCAGACCCACTACAGGGACAGTGGTCAATGGGCAGCCCAGCCACCACCAATGGTAACCTGCACCAGACCAGCCCTATAACCCCTGGCCATCAGGGCCAACACCAGGAGCATGAGGCCAATACCCTCCAGCTGGAGACCTAAGGGTTACCTGCACACTGCAGGTAATCCAGTATAAAAAGGAACTCACAGTTTGTTGTCCTCACTCAGGAGCTAAAATAAAGGACTACAGGTCTACAAAGTTTAAGTATCTAACCCTGCCTCGTGGAATCATTACTAAGGGTGCCTACATATACTACAGTTTGATCATGGACAGGTTAGGTTTGTTCATATTGATCATATTTTACCTAGAGACATGAAAGAAGTTGAAGGTGGGAATGATTCAATTATTTTGTTGTAGTTTTGATACACCAGTAGTATATCATATGTAGTAGTACATCCAATATACTGGAAAGAAATCCAAGAGAAAGTCAGAATTTAAGTCTGAGTCCGAGTCAGGCAGACAAACAGTCTGAGGTTAGAGAGAGTTCAAATGGAAATCAAGAGCTTCCCTGGGAGGAAAAATTTCCTCGGGATCAGTCTCGAATGAGTTTAAATTCGACACCATGTTTGGAAGGTTCTGTTCGAGAGCGAAGGTATCCCCTTCAAAACAGGAAACAAGTGGTTAAGCTTGATTTATAAATATGGCAAAATAAGTCCATATCCTTTGTTATGTATAACCATGCAAGTTATGTATGATGATTGTTTGTTATAATAACTTCTTCATTTAGGAGGGAGAAGTGTAATGTCTGTAGCTCCACATTGTGGGTTCCTGTGTTACTGCAGCCAGTGCTGTTTATAATAAAGAGACCAGGTAACCTCACAAGGAGACTTCTGGAATGTTCTTCCATCTTAAAAGCTGTGTGTGCTGTGTGATCTCTGGAAATATCACAGTTATAAAATGGGAAATGAAACAGGAATGGAAGAGAAGAGAGACAGACATCAAAGAGGAGAGTCACCAGTGAAAGAGGCGGGAGAGGGACAGACAGAAAGAGAAGTTAAACACAGAACCAGAGACTGATAAAAACATTTCTGTAAATGTTGTGGCAACTCATTGATTAATCATGTTGAAAATATCAAAGATCTGGGAATTAGAGTAAAACTCATAACAATTCACAGACTTGTCGTTACTTTAATATAAGTTGGGTAAATAACAGCCCTGTCGCTGCATCTGTTTAAGATTCTTCCAATTGTTCTCTCACTGGTATCAGCATTCCCTGCTACAGCAGAAAGACAAGATTGCTTTAAAAAGCAGCATGACTAAGTAGAGGCAAATTAACAGATGTAAATCGTTTGTAGCTGATATTCCAAGGAAATTCCCATCTGAATGCTGATCCTGACGAAGTTCACAAGCCATGCCAAATTCTTAAATCTGAAACTTTGAAACTTTCCCTCGCCTCCAAGTGCAATGAATAGGCAGCCCCTGGTGGTTGTGTCTGGTAGTGTTGCTTTTCCATTAAGATTTCTCATCTGCAGTACTTCCAGAAATATGTAAAAGCATCTGTTAATCTGGTCCTCACACACGTGGGAATTTACCCGGAGCTGCTCCTGCTCCATCGGCAGAAGTGCGGCGTGAGTCGTGAGAGTTTCCACTGCACTTCCAGTGAAGTCATGGTGACAGAGAAGGGGCATTGCTGAGGGAATTCCTGGCAATAGATTTTTAACATAAGTCACCAGTTATTGATCAGGAATACAGACCCTAGCTGATTTTCTTCCTCACTAACCCGGGAATGCTGAGGTCAATTGTATCGCTTCCTAGATCAGCTAGCTCAGCATGGACCAAGAAACAAATTTAGGGCCTTCCTGTCTAAATGTCAGTCAGTGGCTCTGAAACAGAAGGTTGTGGGGTCACGGCTCACTCCAGATACTCGAATGCAAAAATCTAGGCTGACACTCCAGTGCAGTGCTGAGTGGGTGCTGCACTGTCGGAGGTGCCGTCTTTTGGATGAGACGTTAAACTGAGACTCCGTCTGCCCTCTCAGATGAACATAAAATATCTCATGTCACTATTTCAAAGAAGAAGAGCAGGGGAGTTATCTCCGGTGTCCTGGCCAATGTTTATCCCACAATCAACGTAACAAAAACAGATTATCTGGTCATTATCACATTGCTGTTTGTAGGAGCTCGCTGACATCAAATTGGCTGCTGTGTTTAATAAGAACATAAGAAATAGGAGCAGGAGTAGGCCATATGACCCCTTGAGCCTGCTCCGCCATTTAATATGATCATGGCTGATCCGATCATGGACTCAGCTCCACTTCCCTACCCGCTCCCCATAGCCCCTTATCCCTCATTGGTTAAGAAATCGTCTATTTCTGTCTTAAATTTATTCAATGTCCCAGCTTCCACAGCTCTCTGAGGCAGCAAATTCCACAGATTTACAACTCTCTGAGAGAAGAAATTCCTCCTCATGTCAGTTTTAAATGGGCGGCCCCTTATTCTAAGATTATGCCCCATAGTTCTAGTCTCCCCTATCAGTTGGAATGTCCTCTCTGCATCCACCTTGTCAAGCCCCCTCATAAGATCACCTCTTATTCTGCTGTTTCTTACACTTTAAATAGCTTCATTGGCTGTAAAGCGCTTTTGGATGTCCGGTGGTCGTGAAAGGTGCTATATAAATGCAAGTCTTTCTTTCTAGTTATCGAACTGTTGGTTTATCTAGCTGAGCCATTGGCAACACATTACAAGTAGGATCTAATTAAAATAAGTGTACAATTTAAAATATCATTCATTAGATTCAGTGCATCCTGAGTTGTAACCCTGAGATAATATCCAAAGTCCTTGTGGTGCAATATCTGGATAATAGAAATCATCGTATCATTAGAGTGTAACTGGTGTTACAAAGCGACGCATGGGACCGCTAAGTCACACACACCATCCTGATTTGAAAGTATATTGCTGTTCCTTCATCGTCCCCGGGTCAAAATCCTGAAAATCTTACCTAACAGCACTGTGGTGTACCTTCACCACATAGACTGTAGCGGTTCACGAAGGTGGCTCACCACCATCTTCTCAAGGGAAATTAGGGATAGGCAATAAATGCTGGCTCACCATTGATCAGAAGTTTAATTGGACCACCCATAAACATAAGAACATAAGAATTAGGAACAGGAGTAGGCCATCTAGCCCCTCGAGCCTGCTCCGCCATTCAACAAGATCATGGCTGATCTGGCCGTGGACTCAGCTCCACTTACCCGCCCGCTCCCCGTAACCCTTAATTCCCTTATTGGTTAAAAATCTATCTATCACAACACTGTGGCTGCATAACAGAATGCAGGCTGGGTACTCTGTCACATGTAGCTTAACACTTGACCCCTTAAAGCCCTTCCATTATCTACAAGGCTCAAGTCAGGAGTATGGTGGAATATTCACTAGTTACGTGCAGCAGCAATAGCACTCAAGAAGCTTGACACCATCCAGGACAGAGTAGTTTGCTGGGTTGGCATCACTGGGTGAACATTCACCAACACACTATTGGTGGCCAATAGTGTCCAACTTGCAGGACACACTGCAGCAACTCACTAAGCTTTCTTTAACAGCACCCTGATGTCTAGCACCAAGAAGGCCAAGAGCAGCCATGGCTCAGTTAGTAGCACTCTCGCCTCTCAGTCAGATGGTTGTGGGCTTAAGTCCTAGGGTACTGTTAAAGAAAGCTTAGTGACTTGAGCACCAAAATCTAGGCTGACACTCCAATGCAGTACTGAGGGAGTGCCGCACTGTTGCATGTGGTTTCTTTTAGATGAGAAGTTAAACCGAGGCCCCGTCTATCCTCTCAAATGAATGTAAAAGATCCCATGGCACTATTTTGAAGAAGAGCAGTGGAGTTCTCTCCGGTGTCTTGGCCAATATTTATTCCTCAAACAACACCTTATAAACAGATTACTTGGTCATTATCATATTGCTGTTTGTGGGAGCTTGCTTTGTACCAATTGGCTGCCATGGTTTCTACATTTCAACAGTGACCACACTTCAAAAATACTTCATTGGCTGTAAAGCACTTTGGGACATCTTGAGTCTTGAAAGGCGCTATAGAAATGCAAGTCTTTTATCACGGGAACAGCATCACTTCCAAGTTCCCCTCCAAGTCATAACCATTCTGACTTGGACATGTATCATCTTCTTTCGTCAATAGATCAATATCCTGGAATTCCCTGTCTTGCATAACCAGGGAAGCACCATCAGCACAAGGACGGCAGCAGTTCAAAGAGAAGGCTACTCCAGCCTAATTAGGGAAAGTAGGAATGGGGAATAAATGGAGCCTTGCCAGCAGCAGCCACATTCCTCAACCACAGAAGGCCTTCAAATGCAGAGTCATGTGGAGGTAGAAAGAGAATTAGGCATTCTAGTGCATACATCTTTAAAGGTACACGAGCAATGCCATGAAGTGATAGATAGAGCAAATAGGACAACCGAGTACAAGGCAAGACATACTATTTTGTCCTTGAACAAGACCTTGGTCAGGCCACACTTTAAATACTGTGTCCAGTTTTGATCTCCTCACATGGTGGGTGATATTGAAGCTTTGGAAATGGTGCATAGAAGGGCCACTAGACTAATTTTCAGTTTAAAGCATCTCAGTAGCAAGATAGGCTAAAAGAGTTGGGATTCTACAGAACGTAGACTTAGAGGTGATTTGATTGAGGTTTAGAGGATAATGAAGGGAATAGATTGTGTTCCAGTTGACTATTCCAATTAAATAGCTTAGGGAGGATCAGGGGATCACAAATTTAAGTTACATAAGGCCAGACCTAGGTTAGATGTCAGGAGGTGGTTCTTTTCTCAGAGAATAGTGGTCCTCTGGAACAGGCAGCCGTTTCGTGTGGTCGATGGTGATTCGCTGAATTCTTTCAAGCGAGAGTTGGACCTGTTTCTGGCCGGGGCGGAGATCATCTCTTACAGAAGGTAGGTACTATAGGGAAATCCAGGCCAGAGTGACGTCCTGAACTAGTTTCGATCGCCTCGATGGGTTGGAGAGGAATTTCCCACATTTCCCCCACCACCTCACCCCTGTATCAGTCTGGGTTTTTAATCTGTTTTTTCGCCTCTCCCAGGAGATCACATGGTTTTGGGTGGAGTGGACAGTATCATCATCATAGGCAGTCCCTCGGAATCGAGGAAGACTTGTTTCCACTCTTAATATGAATTCTTAGGTGGCTGAAAAGTCCAATACGAGAACCACAGTCTCTGTCACAGGTGGGACAGATACGTGTTGAGGGAAAGGGTGGGTGGGACTGGTTTGCCGCATGCTCCTTCCACTGCCTGCGCTTGATTTCTGCTTACTCTCGGCGATGAGACTCGAGGTGTTCAGCGCCCTCCCGGATGCACATCCTCCACTTAGGGCGGTCTTTGGCCAGGGACTCCCAGGTGTCAATGGGGATGTTGCACTTTACCAGGGAGGCTTTGAGGGTGTCCTTGTAACGTTTCTGCAGCCCACCTTTGGCTCGTTTGCCGTGAAGGAGTTCCAAGTAGAGCGCTTGCTTTGGGAGTCTTGTGTCTGACATGCGAACTATGTGGCCTGCCCAGCGGAGCTGATCAAGTGTGGTCAGTGCTTCAATGCTGGGGATGTTGGCCCACTATCGTTGTTGCGTCTGTCCTCCCAGGGGATTTGTAAGATCTTGCGGAGACATCGTTGGTGGTATTTCTCCAGTGACTTGAGGTGTCTACTGTACATGGTCCCTGTTTCTGAGCCATACAGGAGGGCGGATATTACTACAGCCCTGTAGACCATGAGCTTGGTGGCAGTTTTGAGTGCCTGGTCCTCAAACACTCTTTTCCTCAGGCGGCCAAAGGCTGCATTGGTGTACTGGAAGCGATGTTGGACCGCGTTGTCAATGCCTGCTCTTGTTGAAAGGAGGCTCCCAAGATATGGGAAGTGGTCCATATTGTCCAGGGCCGCGCCGTGGATCTTGATGTCTGGGGGACAGTGCTGTGCGGCCAGGACAGGCTGTTGGAGGACCTTTGTCTTACTGATGTTTAGCGTAAGGCCCATGCTTTCGTACACCTCAGTAAATATGTTGACTATATCCTGGAGTTCAGCCTCTGTATGTGCGCAGATGCAGGCGTCATCTGCGTACTATAGCTCGACGACAGAGGTTGGGGTGGTCTTGGACCTGGCCTGGAGACGGCGCAGGTTGAACAGGTTCCCACTGGTTCTGTAGTTTAGTTCCACTCCAGCAGGGAGCTTGTTGACTGTGAGGTGGAGCATGGCAGCGAGCAAGATTGAAAAGAGGGTTGGGGTGATGACGCAGCCCTGCTTGACCTTGGTCCGGACGTGGATTGGGTCTTTGATGGATCCGCTGGTAAGGATCACGGCTTGCATGTCGTTGTGGAGCAGGCGGAAGATGGTGACGTACACCTACACAAGGTATCTCGATTGTGTGGGACATGCTCAATGGAGCAGAGGGTCTTTAGCTGTCTATCATTGTTCGCATGTTCGTATTTGGGGTTGGGAGACCAAAGGCTAGTTATACCATGCAGGGGTACCCATTAAACGTAACAAATCAAGGGAGGGACCTGGAGGTCATAGTTAACCACTCTTTAAAGGTACACAAGCAGTGTAAGCTGGCTACTTGGAAGGCAAATAGCATTTTAAATTATATTCCAGGCTTAGTGTGAATATGATTGAGGTTTTTAAAATGATAAAGGGATTGAATACTGATAAGCTCATAATAAAGGATGAAACTGAGTACTGTGTGTAATGAGCGACAGCTCCTTTTATTGTAGTTCCAGAGTGCAGCTACCTCGTGGGTGGCCTGCTTATATACCATGCTCCCAAGGGATGCTGGGATCCCTTGGGACTCCAACAGGTAGGCCCTCTGGTGATAGTGTAATACAGGTTGAAAAGGGTTAAATACATAACATTACCCCCCCGTGAAGTCAATAGTACACTTATTTACAAGGTGAGACGATCTTTTTGCTCCCTTGTCGATCGTTTCGGTACAAATGCGGGTGTGGGTGAGTTGGTTAGTTCTTCCCTGGGCTGCTGGGCAGCCGGCCTTGCCGGGCTGCTGGGGATGGTGAGTTCGGCTTCGTGGTCAACCGTGATGTCTGTTGCCACTTGTGTGTGTGTTGGAGGGTCAAAGTTCATGGTGTCTTCTTCGGTTTGTTCGTAGCTGTTGGTGAACCGCAATTTGATTTGGTCCAAATGTTTTCTGTGCATTAGTCCACTGGCCAATTAGACCTGAAACTCCCTATTCCCCTCTTTGGCTGCGACCGTGCCAGTGAACCATTTGGGACCATTTCCATAAGTGAGTACAAACACAGGGTCATTGATCTCAATCTCGCGTGACAAATTTGCGCAGTCATGGTACACACTTTGTTGATGCCGCCTGCTCTCCACGTGATCATGGAGGTCAGGGTGGACAAGAGAGAGCCTTGTTTTCAGCGCCCTTTTCATGGGCAGCTCGGGTGGGGGATCTCCGGTGAATGAGTGGGGTTCGGTGCGGTAGCTGAGCAGCACTCGGGACAGCCTGGTCTGCAGGGAGCCTTCCGACACACATTTCAAGCTTTGCTTGATGGTCTGAACTGCCCGTTCTGCCTGGCGGTAGGATGCGGGCTTGAACGGGGCAGATGTGACGTGCTTGATCCCATTGCGGGTCATGAATTCCTTGAATTCAGCACTGGTGAAACACGGCCCATTGTCGCTGACCAGGACATCAGGCAATGCGTGGCAAACATGGCTCGTAGGCATTCGATAGTGGCTGTGGACATGCTTACAGACATTATCACACATTCAATCCATTTTGAATAAGTATCCACATCCCCACATAGTCCACGCGGATCCTCGACCACGGTTTGGAGGGCCACGACCACAAACTTAGCAGTGCCTTTCTGGGTGCATTGCTCAGCTGAGAGCAAGTGTTGTACTGGCGCACGCATTACTCTAATTCGATGCCGGGCCACCACACATGGGATCTGGCTATGGCTTTCATCATTGCAATGCCTGGGTGGGTGCTGTGCAGTTTACAAATTAACGTATCTTTGCCTTTCTTGGGCAAGACCACACAATTGCCCCACAACAGACAGCCTGCCTGCAGGGTCATTTCGTCTTTGCGCCTGTGGAATGGCTTAATCACCTCATGCATCTTCGCTGGAATGCTGGATCAGTTCCCATGGAGGACACAGTTTTTTACCAAAGACAGTAAAGGACCCTGGCTGGTCCAGGTCCTGACCTGGCGGGACGTGACGGAGGACTTTTCATTCTCGAATGCATCCATTACCATGAGCAAGTCCGCTGGCTGTGCCATTTCCACCCCGGTGGTGGGCAGTGGTAGCCGACTGAGAGCATCTGCGCAGTTCTCTGTGCCCGGTCTGTGGCGGATTACATAGTTGTATGCCGACAGCGTGAGCGCCCATCTTTGGATGCGGGCAGAGGCATTGGTGTTAATCCCTTTGCTCTCAGAGAACAGCGATATGAGCGGCTTGTGGTCAGTTTCAAGCTCAAATTTGAGGCCAAATAAGTGCTGGTGCATTTTCTTACCCCGTAAATGCATGCCAGAGCCTCTTTTTCAATCATGCTGTAGGCCCTTTCGGCCTTGGACAAACTCCTGGGTGCATAAGCGATTGGTTGCAAAATTCCCGATTCGTTAGCCTGTTGTAACACACACCCGACCCCATATGACGACGCATCGCAAGCCAGCACTAATCTTTTACAAGGGTTATACAGGACAAGCAGTTTGTTTGAACACAACAGATTTCTGGCTTTCTTAAAGGCAGCCTCTTGTGAATTCCTCCATACTCAGTCATCTCTTTTGTGCAGTAGTGCCTGTAGGGCCTCTAGCAGGGTGCTTAACCCAAGTAGGAAATTACCAAAATAGTTAAGGAGTCCCAGGAACGACCGCAGCTCCGTCATGTTCTGTGGTCTCGGCGTGTTCTTGATGGCCTCCATCTTGGTATCGGTGGGTCTGATGCCGTCTGCTGCGATTCTCCTTCCCAAGAACTCGACCTCCTGCTCCAGGAAAGCACACTTCGAGCGTTTCAACCTGAGCCCCACGCGATCCAACTGACTAAGAATCTCTTCCAGGTTCTGCAAGCGTTCGATGGTGTCCCGACCTGTAACCAGTATGTCGTCCTGGAAAACCACGGTGCAAGGAACCGACTTTAGCAGGCTCTCCATGTTCCGTTGGAAGATTGGCATGGCCGACCGAATCCCAAACGGGCATCTGTTATAGATGAACAGATCTTTGTGCATGTTGATGCAGGTGAGGCCTTTCGAAGACTCCTCCAGCTCCTGCGTCATGTAGGCCGAGGTCAGGTCCAGCTTGGTGAACGTCTTCCCTCCAGCCAGGGTCGCAAATAGGTCGTCTGCTTTGGGTAGTGGGTACTGGTCCGCAGCGAAAAATGGTTAATCTTTACTTTATAGTCCCCACAAACTCTGACCGTGCCGTCCTCTTTAAGTACCAGGACAATTGGACTAGCCCATTCGTTGAATTCCACTGGCGCGATGATGCTTTCTCGCTGCAGCCTGTTCAGCTCAATTTCCACTTTTTCGCACATCATATACGGTACCGCCCGTGCCTTGTGGTGAATGGATCGCGTACCGGGAACCAAATGGATCTGCACTTTCGCCTCCCGAGAAGCTTCCAATGCCTGGCTCAAACAACGATGGAAACTTGCTCAGAACCTATGCACATGAGGCATCGATGACGGACGAGAGTGCTCGGATGTTGTCCCAGTTCCAGCGGATTTTTCCCAGCCAGTTTCTGCCAAACAATGTGGGGCCATTCTTGGCACAATCCACAGTGGGAGTTCGTGTACTGCTCCATCATAGGAGACTTTGAATTCTGCACTGCCAATTACAGGGATTAGTTCCTTGGTGTAAGTCCTTAGTTTGGTGTGAATGGGGCTGAGTTTGAATCTATGTGCATTGTTGCACCACAGCCTGGCGAAGGCCTTTTTATTTATTATGGACTGACTCGCACCCGTGTCGAGTCCCATCGATACTGGAATTCCGTTCAGTTCAACTTTCAACATTATTGGTGGACATTTCGTGGTGAATGTATGTACCCCATACTCATCTGCCTCCTCGGTTCAAGTCTCCGATTCAGTCTGATCCACAGTGGATCGATTTTCCTCTGCAACGTGGTGGTTTGCAGGATTTGCAGGGTTTGCAGCTCGCCTGCACATTCACTGGAAGTGTCCCATTGTTCTGCAACCGTTGCATGCATAGTGCTTGAAGCGGCATTGATGGGGCCGATGATCACCTCCACAGCGCCAACAAGGTATTAACTGCTTCGCATTAACGATTGATAGCGGACTCTGGGTCACCTGAGGTTGGGCAGCAGCAGCCAGCGTGTACATTCTGCCATGTATATTCCTGCTCGAAAACGACGTTACTTTGTTGACAGTACTGGCCGAAACTTCTTTACTCTGCAAAATCTGTTTGGTGTTGTCGCTGGTGGACATAAATGCCTGGGCTATCGTTATGGCTTTACTTAGATTCGGAGTTTCAACAGTTAACAGTTTGTGAAGGATTGCCTCATGGCCAATGCCCAGCATAATAAAGTCTCTCAGCATTTGTTCTAGGAATCCCTCAAATTCATAATGTCCTGCAAGGTGCCTTAGTTCGGCGACATAGCTCGCCACTTCCTGGCCCTCCGACCATTGACACGTGTAGAACCGATATCTCACCATCAAAACGCTTTCCTTAGGATTTAGGTGCTCCCAGACCAACATACACAATTCTTCATAGGATTTAGCTGTTGGTTTTACCAGAGCTAGGAGATTCTTCATGAGGCCATAGGTTGTTGCCCCACAGACAGTTAGGAGGATCGCCCTTCATTTGGCAGCGTTCTCATCCCCTTCCAGCTTGTTGGCCACGAAGTATTGGTCGAGTCTCTCCACGAAGGCCTCCCAATCGTCTCCTTCTGAGAACTTCTCCAGGATACCTTGTGTTCTTTGCATTTTCGCACGGTTGTTCGTTACCTCGTTGCCAATTGCTACACTCATAATAAAGGATGAAACTGAGTGCTGTGTACAATGAGCAAGTATGACCTTACCTCCTTTAATGAGACTCCAGAGTGCAGGTACCTCGTGGGTGGCCTGCTTATATACCGTGCTCCCAAGGGATGCTGGGATCGCTTGCGACTCCAACAGGTAGGCCCTCTGGTGGTAGTGTAATACAGGTTGCAAGGGATTAAATACATAACAAATACAGTCTGGTTGGATAGGTTATTTGAGATAGAAAGGGGCGCTAGGACTAGGAAGCATGTATATGAAATCCATTAACAAAGAGAAAGATTAGATGTCAGGAAAGATTTATTTTCTCAGAGTTATCAGCCTCTGAAGAAGATTATAAAGCATGAAGTGGGTATAGAATCGCTAGAATCATTTAAAATGATTATGGCACATTCCCAAGAGAAGCGGACATTTGTAGCTAGAGGTTAAATTGCTAGCTAGCTGGGATCATGAGGATTACAAGCTATCATTGATTGCCTAAGGGAGTTGGAAAGGATTTTTCTAGAGTTATTCCCGCATTGGCCGCAGAGTTTTTGTTTCTCTGTTTTTGCCTCTTCCAGAAGCTTGTGGGGTTGGGGCAGGTGTGTGGAGGCCATTTTCCTCACCCTTTTAGATTCTTTGCATGTTCTGTTTCCTCTGGTACATGTGGATTATGCTGAACAAAATCTTGTACATCTTGTTAAGTTGAAAATAATTTTTTTTTAAACTGTATAGCAAAGGAAGAAAATGCAATCTTGGTAACACAACTACAGCCTGCAATTTCTACGGGAGTTCTCTGATCTGTCATAACTATGGCAGAAGAATTACTTTAATGGCTGTTGATGCCATTTCTCCATGAGTTCTGCCAATCTTCTGCCAAAGTTACACATGGGAGATCAGGAAAATGCTGCAGAAATTCTACCTCCAAAATTGGAGTGAAACGTCTTTACTGCAGTGTCTACCAATTCTTGTCATCTGCCTGTACCTTGACTGTCAACGTGTCAATAATTTGTCTGTGTATTTACGTAACGATGTAACAGTAATATGTTATAGGGTGTGTGAAACAACAATTAGGATGTGTATATACTGTATGAGAATGAAATGAGAGGGGTAATTCTGTAATCCACTAGTGAGCTGTGCTCACACGAAGTACAGGTTGGATACTCTGACCTGAGCTTCCTGAGTCACAGCAATTTAGGGGCCGAACTTGGCCGCCGAGAGACCGGGCGGCACTTTGGGCGGGAAATTGATGAAAAATAATTTCAAAGTTGGGCCGGCGACAAACGAGCGACATACGGCGTCAAACTGGGCTGGAGCGGGCGGGAGCTCCCAATCTCGGTGGCAAAAGCTCTTGCCGCCAAAGTGCTGCCGAGGATGGAGTCGGGCCCACGGAGGGTCGAAGACGTTCAACTAAAAATGATTGGGGAAAAAAAACTACCCGGAAGACCTTCAGGGGAACCCATTAAGGTAAGTCGCTGTGAAAAAAGCGACAGCACCTCCCAAATCCGTGACTTCTAGGCAGCAAGCGGATGGGAAGACCACCACGTGCAAGTTCCCTCCGAGTCACTCAGCATCCAGACTTGGAGATATATCGCCGTTCCTTCATTGTGGCTGGGTCAAAATCCTGGAACTCCTTCCCTAACAGCAGTATGGGGAGTACCTTCACCACACGGACTGCAGCGGTTCAAGAGCATGGCCCACCATCACATTCTCAAGGGCAATTAGGGTTGGGCAATAAATCCCACATACCAGGAATGAATAAAAAACAAAGTTAGAGATTTAACAGTTTATAAGCAGGGACAGAGGTAGGAAAAAGATGGGCGTAAAGAAGAAAAGTCTGCGATCTGGTGGAGGGCAAGAGTGATTAAATGACAAAAAGGGTGATGGTGAAAGGTAAAAGGGGGTGGTAATGTGACAATAAAGAAACAAAAGATGGGTTCAGAGGATGTGTAAATGGTCACGGCAGAATCATTACCAGCGCTCGCTCTCCGAGAAAATGGGAGGGGTGATTATGATTTGAAGTTAAACTCAATGTTGAGTCCAGAAGGTTGTAAAGTACCTAATCAAAAGATGAGCTTGCATTGAGCTTCATTGAAACAGTGCAGAACACTGAGGACAGAAAGCACAGAGTGGGAGTGGAGTGGAGAATTAAAGTGACTAGAAGCTCAGGGTCACACTTGTGGACTGAACAGAGATGTTCAGCAAAGATTAAATCAGAATAAATCCCGTGCCCAGTTAGTTTAGTGTTGTAATTATCACTTTACAACTGCAACCAATTTAGAATTCAAAAATATTAACTCAAGAGAACTTTTTTTTTGTACACAATCTATACAGATTAAAACAAAGCTAAAGAAATTTAAAGAATTTCCCCCATTTTTAAATAATTTCTATGTACATGGATATGAGTGGACCATACAGGAAAAAAAGAATTAGAACAAAATATGCAGCTATACAACAATTACTGAACAAACCACTAAATGGCTTTTTTATACTTGTGGATGGACAAAAGTTTCCAAAGCTTGGACTGAGCCTTTCTTTTAGCACAAATATACACCACCTGGCTTTAAATTAATCTATTGAATGTACTCATTTCATGCAATGATCAACTCTGAAAAAATGGCGGAGGATAATCTGTTGAATGAGAAGGCTGGTGGGGTGGAAGTTGAGGACAGGTGAGACACTATCGTGGTTCTGGGAGGGAGGAGAAGGGGTGAGGGCAGAATAGCGGGAAATGGGATGGACACGGTCAAGGACCCTGTCAACCCCAATGGAGGGGAAACCCCAGTTGAGGAAAAAGGAAGCACTGGTTAGAAGGTGGCATCATCAGAACAGATGCGATGGAGACGGAGAAACTGGGAGAATGGAATTATGACCTGACAGGAAGGAAATGTAATCAAGGTAGCTGTGGGAGTCAGTTAGCTTATAGCAGATATTGGTGGACAGCCGATCCCCAAAAATAACAACTTGCTTGTGTCCATTTCTTTCTTGGGGTGCTTTCCTCTAGGATATACAGGAGAAGAGAAACTGTGTACAGGGAAAGTTTAGCTGTGATCTGGGAACATGTGGAGTGGGACTAGCTGAAGTGCTCTTGCAGAGAGCAAGCACGGGCTCGACAGGCCGAATGGCCTCCTTCTGTGCTGTAACCATTCTATGATTCTGTTATGTATTTATGCTTGGGGTCACCAGACACCAGGGGGCACCACTGTCGGAGGTCATTGGGCTGTACGCGTGCTTGCGCGGTCACTGGTATATAAGTGCGGGTACCATGTCATGCAGGTTACTTTGGGCGCGAATAAAGTTGGATCAGGTTTACATCTGAGGCAGTTTACAGTAACGTCTTTTGAGTCATTACATTCATTACATTTGGCGACGAGGTAACTTAAGAACCTTTGCATGTACAATGGGCACTATTGGAATTCCGGAGATATTCGCGGAGAGATGGCGAAGATTGCGCGGATTTTATTGACTGCCTGGATTAGTATTTTGTGGCCAACAAAATGGAGGGAGAGGCTTTCACAGTTCGGCGCAGGGCAGTTTTCCTCTCCATTTGTGGTCCAAAATTTATGGCCTCATGAAGAATCTTCTCTCCCCTTTATGTCCAACAGACAAAGAATATGGAGATGTGTGTGCTTTGGTATGTGACCATCTTAAGCCAAAAGAGGGGATCATCATCTCACGCTATCGCTTCTACACGCATGTTCGAGCTGAGGGCCAGGATGTGACGGGATTCGTCGCCGACCTGCGATGTCTTGCTGAGCCATGCAAGTTTGGGAACATGTTGGAAGACATGCTGCGAGATTTCTTTGTGATAGGCATCAACCATGATATGATTCTTCGGAAGTTATTGGCTGAAGAGAAGCTGGATTTGAGCAAGGCCATTGCAACTGCCCAGGCATGCATGACGATTGATAATAATTTGAGGCAGATATCATCGAAGAGCTCCACGGCAAGTACTGTAAACAAGATTGTGTCGTTATCTGGCATTGCTGCTAATGGCAGGGCCTACTGGACTGCTTATGTGAATCCAGTAGCTGCTCAAAGTCTGCCAACTGATACAAATCCAATTTCACCCTGTTGGCGTTGTGGGAGCAATCATCGGCCTCATCAGTGTCTGTTTAAACAGTACTCCTGTAATGGCTGTTCAAAAGTGTGGCATCTTCAGAGAATGTGCCCACAACTGAGCAAGCGTGCTGCCGCTCGTCACATTGCTGATGATGACCAGTCCAGTGCTAGCCCGGATACACAACCCGAGGAGGAAGTGTATGGTCTGTATTCATTCTTGGAAGGAGCCAGCCAATAATTGTTAATGTGAAGCTGAATAGCGTGCCTGTCTCAATGGAGCTGGACATGGGTGCGAGTTAGTCGATAATGAGCCAAAGGACATTCGACAAGCTGTGGGACACTGAGGCTGTGAAGCCTAAGCTGAGTCCAGTCAATGCCAAGTTGCGTACTTACACTAAGGAACTCATACCGGTGATTGGCAATGCAGTAGTCAAGTTGTCATATGATGGTGTGGTTCATAGAAACATAGAAACATAGAAAATAGGTGCAGGAGTAGGCCATTTGGCCCTTCGAGCCTGCACCACCATTCAATAAGATCATGGCTGATCATTCCTTCAGTACCCCTTTCCTGCTTTCTCTCCATACCCCTTGATCCCTTTAGCCGTAAGGGCCATATCTAACTCCCTCTTGAATATATCCAATGAACTGGCATCAACAACTCTCTGCGGCAAGGAATTCTACAGGTTAACAGCTCTCTGAGTGAAGAAATTTCTCCTCATCTCAGTCCTAAATGGCCTGCCCTTTATCCTAAGACTGTGTCCCCTGGTTCTGGACTTCCCCAACATCGGGAACATTCTACCCGCATCTAACCTGTCTAGTCCCGTCAGAATCTTATATATTTCTATGCGATCCACTTTCATCCTTCTAAACTCCAGTGTATAATGGCCCAGTTGATCCAGTCTCTCCTCATATGTCAGTCCAGCTATCCCTGGAATCAGTCTGGTGAACCTTCGCTGTAACTTTCAAAAGGGAATTGGATAAATACCTGAAGGGGAAAAAATTGCTATTATAATGTGTAAAGAGACAGGGGTTGTGGGACTAATTGGGCAGCTCTTTCTAAGAGCTGGCACAGGCACGATAGGCCGAATTGCCTCCTTCTATGCTGTAAAATTCTATGAATAAATAAAATCAGGTATTGCATTGTAGCACCAAGGTAAGGTGATGGAGTGGTGAGATACGGGTTTGATCTGCTGAGTCTGTGATCTCAGTTGCATCCTTTTTATTGTACACACATGCCTGTCCACAAGGAAAGAAGGGTGGAAAATGAGCGAGGTGGGGTAGAGTAAAGAGAGACTACTCAGTGGGCCATGCAGTTTACTCGAACAATGTAGGGATAGGTGTGGGAACAAATCACTTGCCGGCCATTAGGACACACATGGCTCAGTGAGATAACAAGGGATACAATTAATGCATAATATATTTTCAAACAAGAAGAAAAATCACTTTGGTGTTTCTCAGTTGTACAAGGCCTTGGTGAGGCCCCACCTGGAATATTGTGTTCAGTTTTGGTCTCCTAATCTGAGGAAGGACGTTCTTGCTCAGACAGCGCATTCCAGATAACAACAATTTGCTACGGAATAGAATTCTCATCTCCCATCTGGTTCTTTTTTCAATTACTTTAAGTTTGTGTCCTTTGGATGCCGCCTCTTCTGCAAGTTTCTCCTTAGTTGCTCTATCAAAACCCTTCGTGATTTTGAATGCCTCTGTTAAATCGCCCAATTTCTGCCGCACAGATGTCCTTCTCCCGGGGATGCGGTTGGTCTTTCAAAAGAAATTTTAACAGATCGGAAAAGCCGATGTTCAGTGCCTGTGCATCGCGCCCTGAGAACCGGCTTTTGCGAAGCCTCGCCAGGTCTGTGTGCACTTCACCCAGTGTGGCTGGAATTTTTGGCCCATTGTCACAGTCTCTTAAGCAATTTAAAAGTCAAAATAAGAGCAATGCGGAAAAGGGATCCTCTGATCTGAAAGTCAGCCACATTGAATACATTTTATCAGCAGCTCATATGAATCAGAGAGCTGAACCTGGACTGCTCCTTGGCAAAGACTGTTACCGGTATTTTAGGTCGGCAATGTCATGTTCAAGACGATGGTGCCATTTTCAGTTTTGTCTATTCTTGTTCTCCAGAGACGCAAATCAAAATGGATGTCAAGACTCAGCTTTGCAGGATATGTTGCTTTTCGATTTTCGGCATAATACCTCTAAATCTGTTCATGCAGCTTTTCAACATCCTTCAACACCATCATGATCTACCATTATGGATCATCCCAGGCAATGGTCCAACGCTGTTCGACAGGAATTGGCTCGAGAAAATCAAGTGGAATTGGCATGATATCAAAGCGTTGTCATTCATGGATGACACTTCATGTGCTCAAGTGTTAAAGAAGTTTCCTTCTTTGTTTGAACTGGGCACTGGTAATTTTACTGGAGCCAAGGTGCAGATTCACCTGGATTCTGATGCAAGGCCTGTCTATCATAAAGCTTGGTCTGTTCCCTACATGATGAGGAAGAAGGTTGAAATTGAGCTTGAAGGGTCATATCACCGGTCGAGTTTAATGAGTGGGCCAGTTCTATTGTTCCTGTGTTGAAAAGTGATGGCACTGTCAGGATGTGTGGAGACTACAAGGCTACGATTAACTGATTTTCAAAACAGGATCAGTACCAATTACCGAAGGCTGATGAGGTGTTCGCCATGCTAGCTGGTGGAAAGTCATTCACTAAACTGGATCTGACGTCGGTCTATATGACACAGGAGCATGTCAACACTTTGAAGAAACTCACCTGCATCAACACCCATAAAGGACTGTTTGTCTACAACAGGTGTCCTTTTGGAATTCGTTCGGTTGCAGCCATATTTCAGAGGAATATGAAGAGTCTACTGAAGTCCGTTCCTAGAACTGTCATGTTTCAAGATGACATTCTGGTCACAGGTTGTGACACAACTGAACATCTGAACAATCTTGAAGAAGTCCTACATCGTCTGGACAAAGTGGGACTCAGGTTGAAATGTTCGAAGTGTGTCTTCCTGAAGTTGAACTCCTGGGGAGGAAGATTGCTGCTGATGGCATCATGCCTACTGTTTCGAAAACTAAGGCCATCAAAAATGCACCCAGACTTCAGAATGTGATGGAGCTGCGTTCATTCCTTGGATTACTCAATTACTTTGGTAATTTCTTACCCAGATTGAGCACTTTGTTAGAGCCACTACATGTGCTCCTCAGAAAAGGTTACAACTGGGTCTGCGGTGTGTCTCAAGATAGAGCCTTAGAGAAAGCTAAGAATCTGTTCTGTTCAAACAAGATGCTTGTTCATGATGATCTGTGTAAGCATCTTGTATTGGCCTGTGATGCTTCATCATATGGGGTTGGCTGTGTACTCCAACAAGTAAATGAGTCGGGTAAGCTACAACATGTTGCGTATGCTTTGAGAAGTTTGTCAAAGCCTGAAAGAGCTTACAGCATGGTAGAAAAAGCTTTGGCCTGTGTTTAGGGGGGTCAAAAAGATGCATCATTACCTGTTTGGTCTCGTTTTGAATTCAAAACGATCACACATTTCATTGTTTTCGGAAAACAAAGGTATTAATACCGATGCATTGTCCTGTATCCAGAGGTGGGCGTTGACATTGTCTGCCTATGATTATGTTATTCGTCATAGACCTGGCACTGAGAATTGTGCCGATACACTGAGTCCTCTGCTGTTGCCCACACCTGAGGTGGAGGTGTCTCAACCTGCAGATCTACTGTTAGTAATGGATGCTTTTGAGCGTGAAGGAACTCCTGTCACTGCTCAACAAGTTAGGATCTGGACCAGCCATGACCCTATTTTGCCGGTTGTGAAATGTGTCCTCAGTGCTTATTGTTCTGCAATATCTATGGAAATGTGTGATGAGACCAAACCCTACAACCGTCGCAAAGATGAACTGTCCATTCAGTCAGATTGTTTATTGTGAGGTAATCGTGTTGCTATGCCTAAGAAAGGTAGAGAAAAATTTATACGTGAACTACATAGCACTCATCCTGGTATTGTCATGGTGAAAACCATTGGCACGACTTATGTATGGTGGCCTGGAATTGACTCTGATCTGGAATCATGTGTGCATCAGTGCAATACTTGCATGCAGCTAAGTAAAGTACCAGCAGAATCTCCGCTGAATCTTTGGTCGTGGCCATCTAAACCATGGTCGAGGATCCACATCGATTTTGCGGGCTCTTTCCTAGGGGAGATGTTTTTTGTTGTGGTGGATGCATATTCTAAGTGGATAGAGTGTATTATTGTCATCCAGTATGTCTACCGCTACTATTGAGAGCGTTCGTGTCATGTTTGCTACTCATGGTTTGCCTGACATTGTTGTGAGCGACAACGTATCTTGCTTCACAAGTCTGGAGTTTCAAGAGTTCATGAAACTCAATGGTATTAAACATGTGAGGTCAACCCCATTCAAACCTGCTTCTAATGGTCAAGCAGGGCGTGCTGTTCAAACGATCAAGCAGAGTATGAAACGTGTAACCCAAGGTTCACTGCAATCGCTTGTCCTGAATACTGTTCAGTTATAGGACTAGACCTCATGCGCTTACTGGGGGCTCCCCTGCTGAACTACTGATGAAGAGAAATCTCAAGAGCAAGCTCTCTCTTGTTCATTCCGATTTGAGTGATCGTGTTGAAAACAGACGTCAAAGTCAGCAAGGGTGTCATGACCGTGCTGCTGTGTCACGTGACATCTCGGTCAACGATCCGGTTTATGTACTGAACTATGGTCAAGGTCCAAAGTGGATCGCCAGTACTGTTACAGCCAAAGAGGGTAACAGAGTGTTTATTGTCGTGCCCAAGAATGGGCAAACATGCAGGAAATATGCGGCACACGGATGAACTGGAACCGCTTGAGGAAGATGCAGTCAGTGACTAACCAACCAATGTTCATTCATCAGAGGACTTTGCTGTCATTACTGAAACTGGACCTCCAGTCTCTGATGTGGTCATTACTACTCCCATCAGATCGGTTACTCAGCCCTCAGTCACAACTGACTCAGAACACTCACCTAGAACTGAAGTTCAACTGAGACGATCAACTTGTGAGCGGAAAGTCCCAGACCGTCTTAATTTGTAAAAAGACTGATATTAAGATCTTGAAAGGGGATGTTGTTCTGTATTTATGCTTGGGGTCACCAGACACCAGGGGGCACCATTGTTGGAGGTCATCGGGCTGTACGCGCGCGTGCGCGGTCACTGGTATATAAGCGCGGGTACCATGTCACGCGGGTTATTTTGGGCACGAATAAAGTTGGATCAGGTTTACACCTGAGGCAGTTTACAGTAACAAGTCTTTTGAGTCATTACATTCGTTACAGATTCTATTATGCAATTCAGCCTATCCTGATGGCAAAGAGCTTTAAGGTTAAGTATTATGCCCCACCTGTAAAAGGGACACTTGAAGCCATGAAGGGACATTGTAACCTTAAAGGCCATGCAAGTCTGTGTTAAACAAAGGATTTGTTACTTGAGCTGCAATTAGACCTTGATCAGTAAGTTACAAATGAGAGCTTTTATTTTCATCAACAGAGCTGCATACGAGCCTATGAGCACCACACTGTTCAACATTTGCAATCACTCCAGGAATTATATTTCCTTGGAGTGTTGTTTCCCAGTGACTGTGAAATGTACAGAAATAGAAGACGCACTTAATGACGTTCATTATTTTATTTTGTGGAATTAATTGTTTTCTTTTGCATGGATACTACTTTCTGGAATTTTTGTTTAGTAGGAATATTTTATGCTGATTACCCTGTGGTGCAGCCATAATTTTACACCTGTAGGTGACGCAGGGCTACTAATGTAGATCATGTGAAATAAATTCAGTGAGCAGAAACTCTTACGCTTCCTGATTTCTTCTGTATCCTAGACACAGAGCAGATTCAACTGGAAGAAATCAGTTCCTGCAAAAACAAGGGCTGTGCCAAAAATAGAATAGAAATATATTTGGGTAAAACTTGGGTAGGACATAGACATTCATGGGCCACAACTAATTTTGTTGAAGCAAAATCCTAAAGCTCTGGAGCAAAATTCCATTTTAAAGAACTTTTCTCATTTAAAAAAATATATATATACCTATATAAATTCCTTCTCGGGGTGTGGGCACCTCTGACGAGGCCAGCATATATTGCCCATCCCTCGTTGCCCTTGCGAAGATGGTGGTGAGCCTTCTTCCTGAACCACTGCAGTCCCTGTGGTGAAGGTACTTCCACAATGCTGCTAGGCAGGGAGTTCCAGGATTTTGACCCTGCGACAATGAAAGAACGGCGACATGTGTCCAAGTCAGGATGGTGTGTGACTTGTAGACAGTAAAACCTAATTAAAAGACATTCCAGTCACAAAGCTTTAGTTGCTAAGGTTTTTAAAATTAATTCACAGAATGTGGCCGTCGCTGGCAAGGCCAGCATTTATTGCCCATCCCTAATTGCCCTTGAGAAGATGGTGGTGAGCCACTTTCTTCAACCGCTGCCGTCCGTGTGGTGAACGAACTCCCAAAATGATGTTAGGGAGGGAGTTCCAGGATTTTGACTCTGCGACGATGAAGGAACAGCGATATGTGTCCAAGTCAGGATGGTGTGTGACTTGGAGGTGAACTTGGAGATGATGGTATTCCCATGCGCCTTCTGCCCTTGCCCTTGACCTTCTAGGTGGGAGTAAGCAAGCGAATCCCAGGAGGGCTGAGAAAACGCATCAAGGACATCCTCAAAGCCTCTTGAAAAAATGTAACATCCTCACTGACTCTTGGGAATCCCTGGCCCAAGATCACTCAAAGTGGAGGAGAAGCATTCGAGAAGGCGCCAAACGCTTTGAGTCTCTTCATTAGGAGCACATGGAAGCCAAGTACAAACAGCGGAAGGAGTGTACGACAAACCAAGCACCCCACCCACCCGTCCCTTCAACCACCACCTGCCCCACCTGTGGCAGAGTCCATAGATCCCACATAGGACTCATTAGTCACCTTAGCATTGTGCACATAAACATGTGTCCTACCACTTTGTGGTGTAGTGGTCAGAACTGGTGCAGTGTGCCAGTACAGTGCTCCTCTTTATCTATAGTTTTATTTCCATAGAGATGGAATTCAATTCAGTTCAAGACCCTGTCCCAACCAGGGTATATTTTCTCTTTAGGCCATTCCTGCAGCAGGGAGATTCAATTACTCAGTTGACACAATTGCTGACTTTCAATTTCCAATCAAAATGTATAAATATACAAATGTCAATAGTATTAACCAGATGAATATCTCCAGCTTCCAGTCTCAGACAATCCCAGAAGGGCAGACAAGTAACTTTTCTGTGGATCAGAATCAGATTAGTTTTATACACGTGATTTTGCTTAACAACGTCCTTGAATTTGTCGCTCACGTGCACTTGGAACTATGGTATAAATGGAATATTGATTGGCTGAACAGGTTAGTCACTTAAAATTAGATTTTCTTCTATAGTTGTTCATCCCTTTGATCTGTAGTCTGCACCATAATTACACATTGAGGATCAATGTTTAGTCTCCTAGCAAAATAGCCTCAGAATGTATTCATAACTTTCATAAAAGTGCACAGAGGCTGCTGCGTCATTTTCCTTTAAAGCGTATAATTTTCTTCAATACACTATCTCCGTTATTGTCCTCTGGTTTATATGCATAGCACATGTGCAAGCAAAGAAACTTAGAATTTAGACTTAGGTCACGGCAAATATTGGGGGTAATTTTAACCCCCAAGAATGGGTGGGTTTTGGTTGTTAAAATTTTTAAAATGTCAAACTTGACCCCAACCCGCCCACTTTCGGTTTTAATGGAGTTGGGATGGGCGATCATTCCGCTCTCGGGAGGCAGGTCATGCCTCCATTTTAAAAAGCTTTTTATTGTTAACCCATTTTGGACGGGTTTCCCAGGATTCAGGAAATCTGGCTGGTAAAAGGGTGCATCCATAAGGTAAGTGCATTTACAGCACTGCTTGTGGGCCAGGTGGAGCAGAAGTGATTCCCTCCGGACCAACAAGCTTACCTGCTTCCAGCTGTATAATCCCCAATGCCCTCTGTGATCTCTCCTCTAGCCCCTCCCCCCAACCACAATTTGCCCCCTGACCAGGAGACCCCCCCCCCAATCACGATCTCTCCCCCAACCACAATCTCTTTCTCCACCCCCCACTCCCCACGATCTCTCCCTCCCTACCTACCTACTCTCTGCTCTTCAGCTGCGGCCTTGTGCCGCGGGCTTTCCCGTCCAATAGGCAGCTAAACCTGACAATCAGGCTGGCTGTCAGGCAGGAAACCTGCAAAAAAAATTAAAAGACATCCTGCAGTTAATGGCGTCGAAATCCCGGCCTCCCCGGGTCCGTACTGAGAGTCCACATGCGCTGAAAACCGGCTTTCCCAATCTGTCAAGCTGGAGATTGACAGTTTCTCAGCAAATCGGGAGCGTGGATATTTGCAAGGGTAAGATTGCGGTATTTATCCATATCTTGCCCAGCAAATGTCCTCAAAATTCTTGTGCTGGTTAAAAGCAGGTGCATAGCCTACTTTTACAAGTGCAAGAGAGTTTAAAAACATACAAAAATATAATAAAATTAAATTTAAAAAACACATGTTATTTTTAAAACCCTGCCCATGTTACAGTTAGTTTTAACCATAATTTTAAAAACTTTTTAAAAACTTGGAAAAAAATAATTTCTCTAAGATATTTATTAATTTTAATTTCAATTAATTTTAATTATGTGAGGTGCGTTTTTTATTTTTTATTACATGTGTTTAGTGTCTTTGTTTTTTTTTCTCATTAATAGCAATGAGAACTGGTAGATACGGAGTTCTCAATGCTATTAATGAGAAAGCTGTGGAATACTGTACCTGATTGGCTGAGCAGTCACACGTGACTGCACATTCTGCATGGGAACCTGGAGGGCGGGAGCGCGCTACGCAGCGTGGGAAGAGAAGGCTTCCCCACCGGAATTTCACGCTCCCCCCGGACCACCGGGTAAATTCGTAGAAATGTTTCAGGTCGGAGGCAATTGCCGTGGAAAGCCAGCATTTTCTGTTTTGATTTAAGGTTTCCAAATCACTTAGTGGGCAGAAATATTTTTCCCCTAGGACTGAACTGGACAGGCTGGAAGCTCCCTGGTTTACTGATCTAAGTCAGGACAGCAGCTGGAGTTTACAACTGGCTACAGTGCTCGGAAGTGGAATTATCAGGCAGGGTTCCTGCTCCTGTTTACTATCGAGTAATCCCTACCAGAAAACATAGAGCTGATTTTCATCCTCAGGTCAAGGTCAGTTCTAATTTTATTTACGTTGCTTTGAGCTCAGTCTGAACCTCAAGGACAATCAGCACTCATTCTTCCACTCGAAATGCAAAATCTGATTGGTCTCGGGCTGACACCATAGGGGTGATGGAAAGTTCCCTCCAACTGAAGGAAAGTCAAAAATTGAAAAAAAATTAACCACTTTTAAAATGCACATAGACACACAGACTTTGAAGAATATACAAACCTACGTGTGCTGTGCCTGCAGAATGGCCACAGGGAAAACTTCTGCCCATTACTTTGACCTGCCACTGACTGTGTTCCAGATTTTGGGATTGCGGGCATTTTAATGATAAGAGGCGAGTTTATACTGTACTTATACTTGCAGTAACGTAATGAACTGGAAAAAATGAATCCCCTGAACAGAAACCACATAAATTCTATAATTCCCAAGAGATTAATATCTAGAAAATTGCTACTACAATTATTGTTGGCCTGGCAATAATACTTGGATTCGAATATATGCCATCCTCACAAGATGAGAATTAATGGAAACAGAAGTAGAGCTAAAAGTATAACATGTGTACCATTCCCACATGAACACCAAAAAGCTTTTTCAAACATTGAACATTTGTGTTATCCTATGTTTACCCTTTTTAATTTTATCACAACATTTGCGGTATGTTTTATTTGATATTTCGTAGAAAAATCATCAAGAACACATGGATGGTTTGTCATGTACTGTGCATGTTTTTGTGCCATCTAAGTCAGATTAGATGTTCAGTACCTGAAAACTCAACATTAGCAAATCAGGGGTAAAATTCCTCCCTCGATTATTTTATTGTAGCACAAAATGTGGCAATCGTGTCACCAAGTGGTATTACATCTGAGAATATCAGCATTGCATATGAGAAAACTGTAACAATTGGTTGAATTTACAAAAAATAACAGAAATACAGCTGCTAAGCATGGTGATCTTTAACTAGAAAGGCCATTTTCAAGCTGCACAAAATGAATTGACCTTTTAAAATCAGTTTTGTGATTAAATTCTTGTTTTAATTACATTTTTGATTACAACATATATAACATATCATTCAGTGTGAAAGGGTGTAACAGCCTTGTGTGAATCAATGGCCGATTAATTCAGCTTGGATTCCATGGCAGCCAGTCAGCTCCCACTATCACACTCAGGCTAGCAATCGTTCTTGCATCCTCTACACTTAGAGCTCAGTCATTAGCTACTTTCTGTGGCTTATGTTTTTTTATCCCTTAACCTGCTACATTTGGTTTTCTGCTAGTTATATATAACATTTTCAGGCTTATGGCTTAGACTAAATATAGATCCTGCAAATCATCGCTAATAATTATATGCCGAAAGTTATGCCGGCGATAAATGGTGGTAATTGGGTGTTAGTTTCCATTTTTAATCAAATATGGGCGTTAACATAGAAACATAGTAAATAAGTGCAGGAGCAGGCCATTCGGCCCCTCGAGCCTGCACCACCTTTCAATATGATCATGGCTGATCATGCAACTTCAGTATCCCATTCCTGCTTTCTCCATACCCCTTGATCCCTTTAGCCGTAAGGGCCACATCCAACTCCCTTTTGAATATATCTAATGAACTGGCCTCAACAACTTTAGAATTCCACAGGTTCACAATTCTCTGAGTGAAGAAGTTTCTCCTCATCTCAGTCCTAAATGGCTTACCCCTTATCCTTAGACTGTGACCCTGGTTCTGGACTTCCCCAACATCGGGAACATTCTTCCTGCATCTAACCTGTCCAATCCCGTCAGAATTTTAAACTCAATCTCAGCGGTTAAATGGGCAGTAACTGGGCAATCCCGATGGAAAGTCTAGCCCGATAATTTGCTCTTGTGCTAGCAGAATCATATCAGCCCCGATCTTTACTGGGACAGGAGTTACAAGCGGTAGGCGGGGGTGGGGGGGAGTTCTGACCCCCAATGGGAGTTCAGGCGGGGTCAGTAATTGCGGGTGGGTTGGTGATTGTGGCGGGGGTTTTGATCATGGAGGTGGGGGATGTCCTGTCACAAGGAGGGAAGCAGGTTAGCTTGGGAGCTGGGGGGAAGCATTCCTGCTCCTCCTGGCCCACAAGCAGTGCTGGAAAAGCATTTACCTCTTCCATGCAGCAGTCCTCGCCTCCCTTTAGCTGTCGTGTTTCCTGAAGCCCAGAAAACCTGGCTGTCCGGGGTAAAACCTGGAAGAGAGATAAAACCTGAGGCATGCGGCCTCATTAAAGTATTTAAATGACCAACCAGCCTCCTGGGAATGGGTTGGTTGCCCACCTCCCCTGCCACCTCCGTTAAAACCGGATATGGGTGGGTTCGAGGCCGGCTGAGTTTGGATTTGAGATTTTTTTAATTTTTGCATCCCAACTGACCCTATTGGGGTTAAAATTCCTTCATAGTCTCAGTAACCCTGCAAGAACTCACATATAATTATATTTTCCAAATGATTCTGCTTCCAACCTATCTTGTTAAACTCTCAAATAATGGCAGAGGAATAACGCATCTGACATCCAGGAGTGGAATTTCCTGTGTACTTCTGCCCAGAGACATACATAATTGGGCGTAAAGCAAATAAGCAGAGTAAAAGATCAAGAAAACTTGGGTGCATGTGTTGCAAGTAATTATGCTATGCCCGAATTTCCTCAATCTATTGATCCCTAGCCCCAGAATGCATCTCAGCTCATTATGATGACTCCACCTCCAGGCTAAATAGCCGTACAAGCAAATTTCTTGCAATTACACTGGTTCAAAATGTGTGTCAAAGTATGCCCAGAATTTTAGGAGCAGTAATTTTTTTTTAAGCAATTTTCTTTTATCTTCACTGAGACCTGCACTATATTTTCTGTTTCTTCGAATGCATTTTTGTGTCATCAGTATGAGTCACAATAAAAATTGAAAAGCTTCCACAATTGCATGTTAGATAGTATTACGTAGTATTTACAGCACAGAAACAGGCCATTTGGCCCAACAAGTCCATGCCGGTGCTTATGCTCCACACGAGCCTCCTCCCACCCTTTGTCTCTCAACATATCTTTCTATTCCTTTCTCCCTCATGTGTGCCTTTACCTGGCAGTATACAACCCTGGCTTCGTAACCAATTCCAACAATGACTGGAATGCCCCATATCAATAACTAAATATTGGAATGCATAAAATGAACAGTTTAAACTTACTGTCAAGTACAGTACCCGTGATTGGGTTTCCCTTATGGCTTAATGGGGTAAATTCACTGCCACTAGGTAGTTCTGCTGTGCCATACAGACCAGAAAGAAATAACTTGCATTTATATAGCACCTTTCACGATCTTAGGGATGTCCCAAAGCACTTTACATAGGATTACATATATAGGATGACATAGGTCATACAGCACAGAAACAGACCATTCGGCCCAACCAGCCCATGCCGGTGTTTATGCTCCACTCGAGCCTCCTCCTGTCTTTCCTCATCTAAATCTATCAGCGTAACCCATCTATTCCCTTCTTCCTCATAAGCTCATCCAGCCAACCCTTAAATGCATCTACACCATTTGCTTCAACCACTCCCTGTGGTAGTGAGTTGCAGATTCTCACCACTCTTTGAGTAAAGAATTTTCCTCTGCATTCCCTATTGGATTTCTTGGTGCCTATCGTATATTGATGGCCTCAAGTTATGATCTTCTCCACAAGTGCAGACATTCTCCCTGTATCCATGCTATCAAAACCTTTCATCATTTTAAGCCTTCACAGCCAATTAAGTACTTTTGAAATGTAGTCACTGTTGTAATGTAGGAAAATGTGGCAGCCAATTTGCACCCAGCAAGGCCCTACATCAACAGCAATGAGATCAGTGACCAGATAATCTGATAAAGTGATGGTGGTTGAGAGATAAATGTTGTGGATATCACTGGGAGAACTCCTTGGGACTTTTTATAACCATCAGAAAGGGAGTTAGGGCCTCGGTTTAACATCTCATCTGAAAGATGGCACTTCCGATAGTGGAACACTCCCTCAGTAATTGTACTGAAGTGCCAGACTGGATTTAAGTCTTTGGAGTGTAGCTTGAACCCACGACCTTCTGACTCAGAGATGAGAGTACAAAGGCCTCAAGTTCAATCTCTGGTCCATGGTGTGTTAGCTGATCTTAGTCAGTGTTGTAACAGTAGCAAGGATAATGTTCTAATTCCCTTCATTGTTTTCAAATCCTTTCATGGCCTTGCTTCTGCCTATCTCTGTAACATCCCCAGTTCTACAACCCTCAGAGATCTCTGTTTTCCTTCAATTCTGACCTCTTGTGCATCCCCGATTATCTTTGCACCACTATTGGCAGCCGTGACTTCAGCTGCCAAGGAATTAAGCTCTGAAATTCTCTCCCTAAACCCTTCCACCTTTCTCCTCCTTTAAGACGTTCCTTAAAACCTCCCTCTTTGACCTTACGTGGATTGGTGTCAAATTTTGTTTGATAATTGCTCCTGTGAAGCGCCTTGGGATATTTTACTACGTTAAAGGCGCTATATAAATGCAAGTTGCTGTTGCCTTTGTCCTTCTTGGATGTGGTAAATGTTGGAACTCAACAAATAAGATTTATTCTAACACCACTGCAAAAGCACAACTTTACTGAGATAGGGCAACGTATAGGACTGAATCTGCTGTCCCGCACTCCAGGAGGCAGCTATGCTCAGAATGGCTGCGCAGCCTGTGATTTTCCAGTCATTAAAGTTAACGTATGGAACATCGGAGGCAGCATGGCTATAATTTCCCACCATCCACTTCTCATTCCTCGCTGTAAGTGTGAGATTAGGAAAAGAAAATCATATTTTTATGTAGAATTTAGCTGATTCTTTATAGCTGCGTCAAGTCAAAGCTAGCTTTGCGTTTAAGCACTAACCACATTTCAGAATATACCCATATTATTTAATAGTAATTACAATGTGGTCTTTTTTTTCCACACATGAAATTGGGCCATAGTGCATTCTTCGTGTTGTACGCGGCCGTCTTTAAACAATTTGAAAACTGCACGTCACATTCGCAAATCATCCTTTCACAATTGTTATAGACGTATCCTGTAATAAAAACAAATAAATAAAAAGAATGTCATCACTTGCTGTTAAGTAATTTGGTATTAAGCACTCAGTTGATGGTACTCTTGCCTGAATCAGAAAGTTGTGCGTTCAGACCTTACTTAAGCACCTTACGTAGGCTGAAACATCAGTACAGTACGCAGGGAGTGTTGAATTGTCACAGATGTCATTATTTCAGATGATATATTAAACTAAGGCCCTTCTCTGCCTAGTTAGGTGGGTGTATGAGATCCCACAGCACTATTTCAAGAAGATCATTGTAGCTGTCCTGATGTCCTGCCCAACATTCATCCCTCAACCAACACCAGCAACAATAAAAAAAATAACTGATCATTTATCTCATTGCTGTTGTAGAACCTTTCTATGCACAAATCAACAATGACTGCACTTCAAAAGTAATTAATTGGTTGTGAAGCACTTTGGGATGAAGCAAATTGTGAGGAGGACACAAAAAATCTACAAAAGGATATAGACAGGCTAAGTGAGTGGGCAAAAATTTGGCAGATGGAGTATAATGTGGGAAAATGTGAGGTTATCCACGTTGGCAGAAATAATTTTAAAAAACAAATTATAATTTAAATGGAGAAAAATTGCAAAGTGCTGCAGTACAGAGTGACCTGGGGGTCCTTGTGCATGAAACACAAAAAGTTAGCATGCAGGTACAGCAAGTGATCAGGAAGGCAAATGGAATATTGGCCTTTATTGCAAGGGGGATAGTGTATAAAAGCAGAGAAGTCCTGCTACAACTGTACAGGGTATTGGTGAGGCCACACCTGGAGTATTGCGTACAGTTTTGGTCTCCGTAATTAAGGAAGGATATACTTGCATTGGAGGCTGTTCAGAGAAGGTTCATTAGGTTGATTCCGGAGATGAGGGGATTGACTTATGAGGATAGGTTGAGTAGGTTGGGCCTATACACATTGGAGTTCAGAAGAATGAAAGGTGATCTTATTGCAACTTATAAGATAATGAGGGGGCTCAATAAGGTGGGTGCAGAGAGGATATTTCCACTCATAGGGGAAACTAAAACTAGGGGACATAGTCTTAGAATAAGGAGCCACCAATTTAAAACTGAGATGAGGAGAAATTTCTGTCTCTCCGAGGGTTGTAAATCTATGGAATTCTCTGTCCCAGAGAGCTGTGGAGGCTGGGTCATTGAATATATTTCAGGTGGAGCTAGACAGAGTTTTGAGTGATAAGGGAGTAAAGGGTTATGGGGAGCGGGCAGGGAAGTGGAGCTGAATCCATGATCAGATCAGACATGATCTTATTGAATGGCAGAACAGGCTTGAGGGGCCAAATAGCCTACTCCTGCTCCTATTTCTTATATTCCTATGTTCTTACGATGTCCTGGGAATGTGTAAAGAGCTACATAAAGTCAACTTGTTCTTCTTCATCTTCATTAGATTAAACAACCTTTTAAGTTGTTGCTCCAGGGCTATGCCCCAGGACTAGGTGTGAAAATCATTAATATACTAATTCTGGCACGAATCATTGAAACATGCTTTTTCTTCAGGGAAAATGAGAAAAAACACTCCTGTATACTCATTGGACACACTCAAATCAAAACAAATTCAGAAATGGCAGCTCGGGTGATTTCTTGGTTTTGTGTTGTAAAATGATAAATGCAATAGGCTCACTATCCACATCTGTCACTGCACCTAACTCAAGGTTACCGAAGTTTGGCGAAACTGTCTTTTTTGATAGTGTACTACCTTTAAAAAATCAAACTAAATTAAAGTAAATAAAAGTTTCAGATTTTAAAATGTTCCAATTGGAATTCAATAGGCTTGGTTAAACTCGATTTGCAATCTGATCTGTTTTATTACTAAAAGAGGCTTGTCCACTGCTGAGACCAAACGCACTGTATTGCTGAGGTATTCCAATCACTCAGAAGTTAAGGGAGATGGAAATATCAGTAATAGGAGTCGTGGGTAGCTGGGTCATTAGATGTATTACAAGCTCAGTGATGTTATGTTTCACAGTTTAATTCATTCAAGGTGAAAGTTGGTAAAATGGTGTCTCCATATTTATTACGTGAAGAAATAAAACTTAAGAAAGGAGTTCCAACAGTCTTATTAAAAATCAAATTGGGACAGATAAGGTGCTGACCTTGAGGAATCGATCACTAACTTTCAGTGCAATGGAATGGGACAACTCTCGGTCCGATCCCCGTTTGCTCAGCTCCCTATTTGAGCTGAGCTGAGCTGAGAGGTACCAACTGGAGATTTGGGTGTCATCTTGTAGGGGATAAGGGAGAACCTCAGCTGGGTAATCAGTGCTCGAATGCTCAGTGTCACCGCCTGGCCAATAACCATTTGATTATTAATAGGACTGTTGACTGCGTAACTCGCTCTTTAAACTTTATGGGTTTTTGTTTCACTGCAGAACAAATATGGAGACACCTAAGAATAACGTTTTCCAGCTTTCACGTTGAAAGATTAGCTACACATGGCCCCGTGCTTAACATAGGAGGAGATAGTGAGGGTTCAGAGCAAACATGTTCCCACAAAGATAAAGGGTAGGACTCCCAAATCTAGTGCCCTTTGGATGTCAAGGAGCATAAGGGGACAAAAAAAAGGAAGCTTTTGTCAGTTACCAAGTGCTCAATACTGCAGAAAGGCTGGAGGTGTATAGAAAGTACAGGGGTGAAATTAAAAAGATTAGGAAAGCAAATAGAGGGCATGAAAAAAATTAGCAAGTAAAATCAAGGAAAACCCAAAGATGCTTTATAAATACATAAAGAGCAAGAGGGTAACTGAGATGAGGAGAAACTTCTTCACTCTGAGATATTTGTGAATCTGTGGAATTCTCTACCACAGATACTTTCCTTTATTAGTCGAGACATAGAATATAAGGGCCGGGAGGTTATGCTAGAACTGTATAAAACATAAATTAGGCCACAGCTAGAGTATTGTATATAGTTCTGGTCAGCACATTAGAGGAAATATGTCATTGCACTTGAAAGGGTACAGAGGAGATTTATGAGGATGTTGTCAGGACTGCAGAATTTTAGTTCTAAGGAAAGATTGGATACATTGGGGCTATGTTCTTTGGAACATAGGAGGCTGAGGGGAGATTTAATTGAGGTGTATAAAATGTTGAGGGGCCTAGATAGAGTAGATAGGAAGGTCCTATTTCCGTTGGTAGAGAGGTTAATAACAAGGGTCATAGATTTAAAGTCATTGGTGGAAGGATTAGGGGGAAGTTGGGGAAAATCTTTTTCAGCCAGAGGGTGGTGGGGGTATGGAATTCACTGCCTGAAAAGCTGGTAGAGGTAGAAAACTTCATTGCATTTAAAAAGTACTTGGATATGCATTTGAAATGCCGTAACCTACAAGGCTACGGGCCAAGAGCTGGAAAGTGGGATTAGGCTGGATAGCTCTTTTTCGGCCGGCACGGACACAATGGGCTGAATGGCCTCCTTCTGTGCTGTAAACGTCTATGATTCTATGAAGAACTTTGCTGGGTTTTCAATGTCTCTTGACCCAGCTACCCTTGACTTCTGTTAGAGAGACTTTCAACTGTTGGTGGTGAGGAAGTAGACTATATGCCTACTCTCTCTAACAGAAGGATGAAGGCTTCACAAATCATCTTTTAAAGGGTTACCAAAAATTATAATTAAATCTATCAACCTTTGTGTTCTGTCATTTCCGTAGGCTTACACAAGAAATATAGAAACATAGAAACATAGAAAATAGGTGCAGGAGTAGGCCATTCGGCCCTTCGAGCCTGCACCGCCATTCAATGAGTTCATGGCTGAACATGCAACTTCAGTACCCCATTCCTGCTTTCTCGCCATACCCCTTGATTCCCCCTAGTAGTAAGGACTACATCTAACTCCTTTTTGAATATAAATGAATTCTGGTGACATTACTGAGAGCCCTGAGTTTAAACAGCCGCTGTGCCTTGGGTTGTGGAGATAAATTTAACATACCCAGTCAAAATAAAATAATTACCGAAGCACTTTAGACTCGTGACTATCTTTGATGATGTTAAGTTAGCTGTTGGGTACAGTAACTTCTTCAACTCAGTTCCCTAGATATCATTAGCACTCACTGTTCAACAACAATCAAAAGCTCAGCAGAAGTAGATTAATCATTTAAAAAATGGTAATCTTAAGTAAGTAATTTTTGAAATTACATTTTTAAAAAGGAGTCCTGATGGTTAGACCACCTCTTGAAAATTAAGGGAGGGAAATTGCTCCTTTTTATAGCTCCCATAGACGCTAACAGGGCGCAATGGTGTTTTCGCCCGAGGGAGGGGATGCTACTGCCTGGGGAAATTGTCCCAGAAGTCTGGGGGGGGGCGCTGTTCCGGCAGTGCCACGCCCCGCAATTAGTGCCCCGGGCCGGCGCGTAACCAGCAATGATGTCACCGCCTGCTTAGCGCCCCACCAGGGAAATCGCCCCGTGGGCCGTGAGGCTGGTGCGGTCAGATGTTAATGCCACATTTGCGGGCCACGAAGCTGGCGGACATCCACCGCTGGGGCGTGCCTTAAAAGGGGAGGCCTTGAGTGACCCGGGCCGCCATCTTTATTTGTCAGCCGACTCTTGGGTCGGGCCCGAGAATAGCAGTCCGCGCATCGAGCAGCCCGGCACTCCGTTTTGGGTGCCGGGGTTCTGGCCCGGTTAATCGTGTCCCTGGTGGCCCAGTGGCAGTCACCAAAGGGCCTGCAGTGTGCACAGCGGCCCTCCCTTTTAATGGAAGGGGATGGGCGTTGTAGTATGTCAGCACCGCGCTATCGCCCCGGGAACACCCCTCAAAAGAAGCGGAGCACCGAAGACAGTGCTCCGCTTCCTTTGAGGGGCTTACGGCCCAATTCCACATCGGGGGTAGGAAGTGCCGGCCCTTGGAAGGTTCCCACCCCCAATCTGGGTGAGGGGCAATTTCTAACCCTAAGCATTTGGGATGAAAGTGTTTTTGGAAATAAATCACATTAGTTAAACAATGAGGAATTCTCAGCAATTACTTCCAAATAGTTTGTGGTGCTCATTAGAGTACATCATCCCTGGTATCTGTTAACAGACATGATGCTTTCCCTTGGAGTACTGAATGCCCTTTTCACTACTCATCATGTTCTTTATAACAAACTCAATGAACCAAAACAATTGTGAGTTTTGTATATTGTTTTATCTTGATGTTCAAACTGTGCCGCTGGGCACCTCATTTTCTAATAACTTTCAAGCTGTGAGATCAGTCTCAGGGACTGGAAAGGGAGTTGATTCCCATTCGACTTTAGATTGAAAGTATTCCATCATTCCTCTCCCTCAAATACATTATTGCTCCCCCTTTAATTCTAAAGTAGATTGTTTTTTGCCAACATTGATCTTACATCTGATGTGTTTGAAACCTGGAAGGAAGTTTCAATTTCCTAAAAGCAGCACCATATTTCTGAAATATTTCAATTATTTTGACTTGATTTGACTAAGATTGATTAGAAAATATAACATTCTCAAATACTAGCAATGGTTGTTGCGCAGGACAAACACTCTGAGGCACAGATTGTTGTTACAACCATTGTGGCTTCTCTCCAAAAGAGGAAAAAACAAGTTGAAACAGGTCAGAGGAGAAATTCGGGCCTGCCTCAGTTGGGGCGGTGTCCCTGACGGAGCTGTAAATTTTGAGCTGGCAAATGGCTTGCGTCTGCCGTGGCAAAATTCATCAGCTGGGCCCGGAGTTTGGAGCGGGGCGCTAAGGGAGGCGTTGGACACCTATTTTAGGACGCTAGGCCGGCTGAGCAACTGAAAATCCAGAGTTAAACAGCCGGCCTCGGAGCATCATAACAGAGGCCTGAGGGGGAAACCTGAAAAAACCCAACAAAAACGTTCCCAATACATAGCTCACGTCACCACAACATAAATCACAAAAGAAAATTTTAAAAACACTTATCTGAGGTCGACATTACTTATCTCACTGCAGCCGCTACAGCTCGGAATGCCAGCCTTCACAGGCGGTCCCAGCATGGCGCACTACGGAGCGCTAAGGGTCGGGCGGCAAACAAAAATCAAGCTGGTGTTGTAACCAGTGGCGTTGCACACTGGCTCGCCACTTCCGCGCTCCGTCAATACCAGCATCTAATGTCCCGGGGGGGTGCTGAAGCTGGCCATCCGGGCGCAAGTGCTTTCCACCGCCATTGCCACCCCTCAGGGGCCCTAAGAGGGGCAGCTGAAAACTGAAAATCCAACCTGTTGTGTTTTAACATTGGTAAGCCCAGGACCACTCTCAATACTTGGAGTGAAATATCCAACTATTGATCTAGTATCAAGACACATATTTTAACACTGCGCTATTCATTAAACTAAATCTATATATACTGGTCGTGTTTGTTGATGGTCATCTTAATTTTAAAATTGCAGATGGCTTCCGATGATGTCATCAGGGCCTGACTCCAACATTAGCCAGATGCCTGAGTGGGGCGGGGGGGGGAACAGTGATGGCTTCTCCACAAGGTCAAACCTGCTGGATCAAAGGCCAAGAGAGACTGTGTAAGAAAGGTAAATTTCTTTACATTTCCTTGTGGGTCAGGAGGGGCAAAGTGCTCCTCTGGGCCCCTCAAGGAACCTTGGAGCCCTCCCCTGCACCGGACATCCCTCCCCCGTTCCCTGATCAACCTATCTTACTTTTGGGGACTGCTCCAGCGAGTCCCCGGCAATGGACTCCTACTGCCAGAAATCACACTCACACCGGCTGGGCGGTTGGGTGAGGTACCAGAGGCAGTGGTTTTGGATGGAAAGCCGACAATCTCCATGTAAGTGAGGCCTGGCTGGTAAAATCGGCTGGGTCTTGCTTAGTTCCCGATTTCCGGGTTCACCGCTCACTTCGGGCCCCTCAAGCACCGGTCCCAATCCCGCCTTCTACTAAAATCGACCCCTTGGTGTTTATTACCTTCCGAGGTACTCTGCCCCTTTAAGAGTTACCTCTTGAAATACTCACCACATTTAGGAATCTTGTATCTGCAAACCCAGTTATAATGGTCTGACTTGGGATGACAACCGGCTGACTCTGCTCTCCCATAACAGCAGTCGTGAGCATGGCAGCACCTTAAGTAAAAAGAAGGAATAAATGAACGAGGAAAATAAGTCTAATGTGAGTGTGTGGAGGGACACAATGTGCGGTCAGTGTCTCAACAAAAGATTTCCTTCCATGGATGCCAGTGTCTGCCATAGAAGCAAGTGATAAGTGACATTTTTCTTACCCACCAATTCCCGCCCCCCCCCATTCTTCTTCTGGAAGCACTGACTCGTGCCAGGGGTACAATTCTATGGGTCATCATTATCACCAAGGAAGTCCCTTGAAATCGAGGAAGATTTGCTTCCACTTTAAAAGTGAGTTCTCAGGTGACTGTACAGTCCAATACTGAAATTACAGTCTCTGTCACAGGTGGGACAGACAGGCGTTGAAGGAGTCTGGTTTGCCGCACGCTCCTTCCGTTGTCTGCGCTTGGTTTCTGCATGCTCTCGGCGACGAGACTCGAGGTGCCTCTGCTACCTCACTCAACTGACCATTGTCCATGTGTGCATCGAGACAGTGAGTATCAGCAGAGTTTTTGGCCATCGTAGCTGAGCCCAGCAGCCACACACACACATGCAGATGTTACTGGAGAGTCATCAATAACAGAAATCCTGTCTCAATGCTGCTCTTCCTAACCCAGGGGCACCAAGGCCTCTTGTGGCAGACCCATTGCTGTCCTGGCCGAGATTGCCTGAACTCAGCATTCAATTGTGCACAAGGCAGTGATTTCACTTGCGAGACTATAAGGGAAGTTTATAAGTGGTCTTTTTATTTATAGGAATGGTTTGGGGGTTAATTTTCAGTTGGGCGGGTGAATCCTTCCATCCTACAGAATTAAGGCAGGCTCTGTGTTCTCAGTCGGTGTGATAAGCTCTTCATTTAAATTAATTTGTTATCACTATCAGTAGGCAGGCTTCGAACATTTCAAAAATTTCATTTTAAGAAAGAAGCACACACCAGGATAATTTTTTTACAATTTTCCCGGCGATAAAAGTTAAAATTACCCCCAGGCCTTTAAGGAGCAACTGATCTCTGGGAGGGGGGACAGGATAAACAGGAATGTATTTTTTCTAAGAATGTAGATCAAATTGTTAAATTATTACAGCTAACTTTTCTGTTGCCTTTTACACATCTCGATCAGAAAATGAGGACTGGGGAAAGCAATCTCGTTCCTGGGAGTCTGGTGGTAAATAGATGTTTGCAAGCACTATTGATCTTGTAGGTGCGGACCATATGGGAGCAGCCACTGGTTAGGCAAGTATGTAACAAGTGACCTAGTGGGTGGACTTTATGACTGCACCCAAGAAAAACATTCCTGACTCCTAGCAACTGCAGCCATTAAAAAAGTACAGAAGCCTCCCTTACCAATCTGTGTCATCCCGTGGCCAGCCTTTCCCTCCGATTCCGCAGTAACAACCGTACATGAGGTAGGAAATAGAGCGGCTTGTGCTACACCGAATCATTCCCACCAGGTTTAAAATACTTCTGGCTTGCCGTCTGTGATGTTCTTTCACGGCTGTGATGGGCACTGGATCAAAAACATAAGAACATAATGTTGTGTATGCAATAACTGTTAGACTGAGTACTGTTTAACTCCAAGAGGTATGACCTTGGCTCAGCTTTATTAAGGCCCAAAGTGACTCATATACAAAATGGCTGGCCTTTTTTTTATACTTGGGCTGCACACACGTGCGTGCAGCCCAATGGCCTCCAACAGTGACGCCATCTAGTGGCTAGTGATCCCAAAAGTACATACATGACAAAACCCCACTCTGAGATATTAACACAGTCTTTTACAAATTGAGACGGTCCGGTGTTTTATGCTCCTGGGTTGACAGGTCTCAGTTCAACTCCAGCCTTGGGTGAGTGTTCAGAGTCTGTTGTGACTGGTGGTTGGGTGGCTGACCTGGTGGGAGTGGCAATGGCCATGTCAGGGATTGAAAGTCCCAATTCACTGGTCACCACTGAGTCCTCTGATAACTGGGGGTAGGTTGGTTGGTCGTTGATTGTCTCTTCCTCCGACTATTCTGGTTCGTCTGTGTGCCGCAGCTTTGTCTGATCCATATGTTTCCTGCATGTTTGCCCATTTTTGAGCTTGACAATAAATACTCTGTTGTCCTCCTTGGCCATGACAGTCCCAGTGATCCACTTGGAACCCTGACCATAATTCATAACATATACAGGATCATTTACAGAATTATCGTGTGACACAGCTGCGCGATTGTGATACCCTTGCTGAGTTTGTCTTCTATATTCAACATGATTATTCAAGTCAGTGTATACAAGAGATAGCTTGGTCTTAAGACCTCTCTTCATCATTAGTTCAGCAGGCGAGACTCCGGTAAGCGTGTGTGGTCTTGTCCTGCAACTAAACAGTATGCATGACAGGCGGGTCTGCAGTGACCCTTGGGTTACTCACTTCATACTCTGCTTTATGATTTGGACAGCACGTTTTGCTTGCCCATTAGATGCAGGTTTCAATGGTGCTGACCTTGATGTTTGATATCATTGAGTTTCATGAACTCTTGAAACTCCTGACTGGTGAAGCACGATCCGTTGTCGCTAACAATAATGTCAGGCAGACCATGTGTCGTGAACATGACACTGAAATTCTCAATGTTAGCTCTGGATGTGCTGGATGTCATGATTATACACTCTATTCACTTCAAATATGCATCCACCACAACTAAAAACATCTTCCCCAGGAAGGGACCTGCAAAGTCTATGTGGATCCTGGACCATGGTTTCGACGGCCACGACCACAAACTCAGTGGTGATTCCACAGGTGCTTTGCTGAGCTGCATGCAAGTGTTGCACTGATGCACACATGATTCCAGCTCAGAGTCAATTCCCGGCCACCATACATGAGACCTGGCGATGGCTTTCATCATTACAATGCCGGGATGTGTGCTATGTCGCTCACGTACAAATTTCTCTCTCCTTTTCTTGGGCATAACAACACGGTTGCCCCACAGTATACAATCTGACTGAATAGACAGTTCGTCTTTGCGACAAATGTAAGGTTTGGTCTCCTCGCACATGGCAGACCAATCACCTTTGAGGATGCAACTCTTCACCACGGATAAAATCGAGTCCTGGCTGTTGAGCCATGACAGGGGTTCCTTCACTCTCAAAAGTATCCATAACTAACAATAGGTCTGCCGGTTGTGGCATTTCCACCTCCGGTGTGGGCAACAGCAGACTGCTCAAAGCATCGGCACAATTCTCCGTGCCAGGTCTATAGCGAATGACGTAATCATAAGCGGATAATGTCAGCGCCCACCTCTGGATGCGGGACGAAGCATTGGTATTGATACCTTTGTTTTCAGAGAACAGTGAAATGAGCGCTTGTGATCTATCTCCAGTTCAAACAGAAGATCAAACAGGTGCTGATGCATCTTTTTAACCCCATACACACAGGCTAGTGCTTCTTTCTCTACCATGCTGTAGACTCTTTCCGCTTTAGACAAACTTTTTGAAGCATACACAACTGGTTGAAGTTTACTCGACTCATTAGTTTGTTGGAGTATGCAACCAATTCCATATGACAAAGCATCACAGGCCAATACTGAACGTTTACATGGGTCATAATGTACCAGCAGCTTGTTAGAGCAAAGCAGATTAGTGGCTTTCTCAAAAGCTCTGTCTTGAAACGCACCTCACACCCAGTTGTCACCTTTTCTTAGCAGCATTTGCAGTGGTTCTAATAATGTGCTCAATTTAGGTAGGAGGTTACCGAAGTAGTTGAGTAGACCCAGGAACGAACACAGCTCCGTCACATTCTGCGGCTTGGGTGCATTCTTGATGGCCTTGGTTTTCGCATCTGTGGGCCTGATGCCATCAGCAGCAATTTTCCTCTCTAGGAATTCGACCTCTGGTGCCATGAAGACACACTTCAAGCATTTCAGTCCGAGTCCCACTTTGTCCAGACCATGTAGAACCTCTTTCAGGTTATTCAGATGTTCCTCGGAGTCACGACCTGTGATCAGGATGTCATCTTGGAACACGATGGTTTTGGGAATGGACTTCAGCAGACTCTCCATGTTCCTCTGAAATATTGCTGCAGCCGAGCGAATTCCAAAAAAGCAACTGTGATAAATAAACAGTCCTTTATGCGTGTTAATACACGTAAGTTTCTTCGACGTCTCGACCAGCTCCTGTGTCATGTAGGCCAACGTCAAGTCCAGTTTGGTGAACGACTTCCCCCCGGCTAGCGTTGCAAACAAGTCATTAGCCTTCGGTAACAGGTACTGATCCTGTTTCAGAACCCTGTTGATCGTAGCCTTGTAGTCTCCACAGATTCTGACTGTGCCATCACTTTTCAGCACAGGAACAATGAGGCTGGCCCATTCATTAAATTCAACCGGTGATATGATCCCTTCATGCTGGAGTCTGTCCAGTTCGATTTCGACCTTCTCCCTCATCATATACGGAACTGCCCAAGCTTTATGATGGATGGGTCTTGCATCCGAGTCCATGTGGATCTGCATCTTGGTTCCCGTGAAGTTGACGATGCCTGGTTCGAACAGTGAGGGGTACTTGCTCAGTATTTGGGCACATGTATCTTCCTCCGGTGACAATGCCTTGATGTCGTTCCAGTTGGATCTCATTTTTTTCAAGCCAGTTCCTGCTGAACAGCGTTGGGCCATTGCCTGGGACAATCCATAGCGGTAACTCGTGAACCGCACCGTCATACAACACTTAAATTGTGGCACTGCCAATCACCGTTATGAGTTCTTTGGCATACGTGCGTAACTTAGCATTGACTGGACTCAGCCTGGGCCTCACAGCCTTAGTATCCCACAGCTTGTTGAATGCCCTCTGGCTCATTATCGATTGACTCGCCTCCGTATCCAGTTCCATCGCTACCAGCACCCCATTAAATTTCACGTTGATCATTATCGGTTTGCTCTTAGTTAGGAATGAGTACAGTCCATACACTTCCTCCTCTGGTATCTCGGATTGCATATCCGGATCCGCGCTAGTCTGACCATCATCCTCCACGTGGTGTGTCGCAGCATGCTTGCTCATCTGTGGACACTTGCGCTGGAGATGCCCTGCTCTATATTAAATCGACACTGCTCGTGCTGGTGATGTCCCCCACAACGCCAACATGGAGAAATCAGATGCATTCCCGCTGGCGGACTTTGGGCAGCCACAGGCTTCGTGTACGCAGTCAGGTAGGCCCTGTCTTGTGCCGCTCTGCCGAACGCCGAATCAATCACATTTACAGTACTTGCTGAGTTTCGATTTTTCACTGATATCTGCTTTAGACTTCCATCCGCCGTCATGCATGACTGAGCGATCGTGATGGCCCTGTTCAAGTCCAACATCACCACCGCCAGTAGTTTATGCAGGATCACCTCATGGTTGATGGTGATTACAAAGAAGTCTCACAGCATGTCTGCCAACACAGCCCCAAACTTACACGGTCCCGCTAGACGTCTCAGGTCGGCAACGATTATGGTCCTCTGAGCGAATGTGCATGTAAAATCTGTATCTCGAGATAATGATGCGTTCGTCTGGCTTAAAGTGGTCCTGTACCAGTGTGCACAATTCTTCATACATCTTCTCTGTTGGACTCACAGGCAAGAGTAGATTCTTTATCAAACCATAAATTTTTGGACTGCAAACTGTGAGGAACACCGCCCGGCGCCGATCTGCATCGCCGACCTCCATTTTGTTGGCCACGAAGAACTGGCTCAAATGGCTCATAAAGTCTGCCCAATCTTCTCCTTCCAAAAATCGCTCCAACGGTCCAATTGTGCTCATTTTTGCATACAAAGGTTCTTATCGCCTCATCGCCAAATGTTGTGTGTGCAATAACTATTAGACTGAGTACTGTTTAACTCCAAGAGGAATGACCTTGGCTCTGCTTTATTAAGGCCCAAAGTGACTAATATACAAAATGGCTGGCCTTTTATGCTTGGGCTGCATACACGTGCGTGCAGGAGGAACAGGAGTAGGCCATACGGCCCCTCGAGCCATTTAATATGATCATGGACGATCCAATCATGGACTCGGGTCCACTTCCCTGCTTGCTCCCCATAACCCTTTATTCCCTTATCGGTTAAGAAACTGTCTATCTCTGTCTTAAATTTATTCAATGACCCAGCTTCCACAGCTCTCTGAGGCAGTGAATTCCACAGATTTACAACCCTTTGAGAGAAGAAAGTCCTCATCTCAGTTTTAAATAGGCGGCCCCTTATTCTAAGATTATGCCCTCTAGTTCTAGTCTCCCCCATCAGTGGAAACATCCTCTTTGCATCCACCTTGTCAAGCCCCCTCATAATCTTATACGTTTCGATAAGATCACCTCTCAATCTTCTGAACTCCAATGAGTAGAAGCCCAACCTACTCAACCTTTCCTCATAAGTCAATCCCCTCATCTCCGGAATCAACCTTGTGAACCTTCTCTGAACTGCCTCCAAAGCAAGTATATCCTTTTGTAAATATGGAAACCAAAACTGCACACAGTATTCCAGGTGTGGCCTCACTAATACCCTGTTTAACTGTAGCAAGACTTCCCTGCTTTTATACACCATCCCCTTTGCAATAAAGGCCAAGATTCCATTGGCCTTCCTGATCACTTGCTGTACTTGCATACTAACCTTTTGTGTTTCATGCACCAGGAGCCCCATGTTCCGCTGTACTGCAGCACTTTGCAATTTTTCTCCATTTAAATAATAACCTGCTCTTCGATTTTTTTTCTACCAGAATGCATAACCTCACACTTTCCAACATTATATTCCATCTGCCAAATTTGTGCCCACTCACTTAGCCTGTCTATGTCCTTTTGCAGGTTTTTTGTGTCCTCCTCACAATTTGCTTTTTCTTCCATCTTTGTATCGTCAGCAAACTTGGCTACGTTACACTCGGTCCCTTCATCTGAGTCGTTAATATAGATTGTAAATAGTTGGTGTCCCAGCACTGATTCCTGCGGCACCCCACTAGTTACTGATTCCCAACCCGAGAATGAACCATTTATCCCGACTTTCTGTTTTCTGTTAGTTAGCTAATCCTCTATCCATGATAATATATTACCCCCAACCCTGTAAACTTTTATTTTGTGCAGTAACCTTTTACTCGCCTGAAACAAGTGGAAAGAAGCAGGTGGGCGGCTTCGCGCAGGTCAAAATCACGGGGCCCAGAGGTCGGCCTCCAGCACCAAGGAAAATTGCGGGGGTGCGAGTTGGGGCTGTTTTGTACGTGGGAAAGCGGGAGGGAAGCGTATAGTGCAGCAATGGCATAGACTTTCCTTGTGAGGCCTGAAGTATCATTCTTGCTTCTCCTGCCCCGACGAAGGAATTGTTTTGACTTACCTTAGAGGGCCTCCACTTCTCCTATTGCCTGTTATCCGCTCTGCCCGATATTCACTGACCTCAAAAGATCTAAATATCAGGCAGGGCATATAATGGTTGGAAAATGCGAATGTTTTGCGTCTTCACCCATGCCGAATCTCCCCCCCAGCAGAGTTTGTCAATGGCTGCACGGGGCGGATTTTGAAAATATTGTACTATTTCTGCTGAAAATAGGCATACTCACACGTTGTATATTTTTCCACATCAGTGCTAGGGGGTCTTTGCGTTTGTGTCAGCATGGATTTATGAAGGGGAAGTCATGTTTGACAAATTTGCTGGAATTCTTTGAGGATGTAACGAACAGGGTGGATAAAGGGGACCCAGTAGATGTGGTGTATTTGGACTTCCAGAAGGCATTTGACAAGGTGCCACATAAAAGGTTACTGCACAAAATAGAAGTTTACAGGGAAAGTGTGAAGTTATGCATTCTGGCAGAAAAAAAATCGAAGAGCAAGTTATTATTTAACCATTGCCAGCCCTCCGGGGCGAAAACACAGGCAGCTGGGAGCAGAAAATCCAGCCCCTACTATCTACTGCTTTTTATGGTAGAGAATTCCACACTTATACCACCCTTTGCTTGAAGAAGTGTTTCCTAGCTTCTTTCCTGAATGGCGTGGCTCTGATTTTAAGGTTATGTCCTCTTGTCCCAGACTCCCCTACCAATACAATCAAACATTCCTTCAAATATCTATACGGCTTTCAATTTTTCCACAATATTTGTTTCCACTTTTTCCCTGGGCCGTTTATTCCACACCTACACTATCTTCTGTGTAAAGTAGCCAAATCTAAACTCTCTGTGCACCTTAGCCTGTCTACCATTTTGTTGCTATTCTACAGTGCTCAAACACCAAAGAGGTGGGTGGGACTGGAAGGTGCCACGAGCCCGCACGCTGTCCATTTACTTACGGAGCGTGGGTTTGAATTTGGTCTTTACCGATGGGAAGAAAGTTTCCTCTGTCTGCTGGCTGTAAGGTTTCCACCCATGAAATGTAGGAGTTGTCATTCTACAGCAAGCTGTGCAAAACTTGGCCTGGAATTGCTTTGTGTTGACACTGGGTCACATTTAAAGTTAAAAAAATTCTACTCCCCAGAACTAACATCCTTCCACCGATAAAATAAGTTAAAGAAAAGGTTCCAGTAAGTCTAACTCCCTTGTGCTTGCTGGCTCTGAAAGTCATCTGTATGTACTGCAGAATGTTACGCCTAGTTAGCACTTTAACATTGGTTTGAATGGATACTCACTTAAGAATCCCTGAAGTTTGATTAAAAAATAAACATTTGTTGAAAAAAGATGGCTATGCATAAATGAGTGCTGTACATGCATCAATGTGCAAACAGAGGAGGGAAGCCATGGGCAGGAGAGGTAGCAGCCACAGAAAATTCTGGAAATACACAGTACGCCACTCTGAAAGACAAAGACAGATTAACTTTTCTGACTTAAACAAATATGACTCTGGTGTCTTTGTTGTTGTCCGGTCATATTGTAATCACAAAAATCTGCTGAATTTACAATTTTAAAAATGGAAACACAGCCCAGTGCTCTCTGGAATCTTACTGAGGAAATTATGTGTATTCCAGTCAATCACTGTTGTGTATCAGTGCCAGCTAATCTTGGCAGCGCACAATACAATGGCTAAAAGATAATGCCAGCTTGGGCCACATCGGAGTCACACCGCAAATGGCAAAAGGAACTGAAGCAGACCTCAAATTATGCAACTAAATTATACATAATGAGGACTATATAGAGTTGGAACAAATAAAAAAATCAAAAATCAAAACAGCAACAAAGGAGCAGTAACTTGTTAACCCCTTCATTCTAAGACAGTCAGGTGAATCTGACTGAAATGCATTATCTCGATGGAAGATATGGAAATGGCTATCAGTGAGCACAGAGTAAGAGAAAAGGAGCAATTCTGACAGTGCACTACACTAGAACCTCTATTATCTGTACTCCAACTAGCCACCTTCCCGATTATCCTTCAGTACTTCCACAGGATAAAGCCTTGATGGTACACAGCCTTGCAAAAAATAATCCATCCCAGCTATAGAGTTTGAATATAAAGGGAATCAAGGGATATGGGGATAGTGCAGGAAAGTGGAGTTGAGGTAGAAGATCAGCCGTGATCTTATTGAATGGTGGAGCAGGCTCGAATGGCCTACTCCTGCTCATATTATGTTCTTCCCCCACCCTATCTCACAGTCCCGAAAAATCAAGTTCAATTAATGTTATTTTAATTTTGTACTTAATTCCCAGGATATTGCTGCACCACAGATTTAAGACCAAACTGTAGGAACACTTAACTATCCATCAGTTTCTGTTATCCATCCGAGGTCTCTTCCATTGTGGCAGACAATGGATGTGCCACTGTAGTTAAATTCCCTCACTGACTCACTAGGAGGCTTGTATCTTTAAATATGAAATATTAAAGACATGATCGGCTTTACCCTGATTATTCTTTTAGTGTTTCTTGTAGAACGTTAAAGGCAGTACAGGTTGAACCTCTCTTGTCCGACACCCTCAGGATCTGGCTTGTGCCGAATATGGGATTTTGCCGGACGAGGGGAGGTCACATTAAATTGGATGGTACAGGTACTGAGCAAGAGTATATTAGGATTGTGGCAGAGAGATGGGGGGAGCGGTGGATCGTGGGAGTCAGCAGCGAGGAAGGACTTCAATTTATTCATGTCGGAGCAGCCGGGAATGGTGCTGGACAAGGGGTGGTGCCGGATAAGGGAGTCTCGCATAAGGGAGATTCAACCTGTATTACTTTGAACTGTTGTGTTGGTAGAAATATTCCTCCGAGCAAACAGTCTTAGCGCTTAAATGTCTCCAATTGAAGGAACAAAAGTGAAACAAAATAAGAGCAATTAATAAAAAGTTAGGTTAAGATTGTTTACCTGACAGCAGTAAAAACAGGCCAAGGAGCAGGGATTCCATTGATGAAAGCACAGGCAGGTCTCGGCTCCACTCAGGGTAAGGATGAGCTGATGGTTTACTGGTTTTCTCAAATGGTCCGGAACTAATGCCAGCTACTTAAACCCTCCAGCGCCATCATTTCCTGAAAGCAGGCATATAGTAATATGTCTGTTCCAGCTATGTCCACCAAGCAGCCTCACACTTCCACCTTTGAGTTACATAATTGTTGAAAAGGAACTGAAAGTTAAGACTACTTTTCATATTCAATCAAATGCAAATCTGCACTAGAAAAACTTCTATTCATCATGCAAATATCCATTCCACAGAAAGAATGCCTGGCACTGTCACAAACCGCAGTGTAATTTTAGCAGCAGAAATTCTAGTATTGCAGCATAACGGAAAATCTCACAGGTTTTGAAAATTCAAAACATGCGACACAAGGTTATTTAAGGCTATTGGTACAAAGGAGCCTTTGTTAGTTTCGGCTCCGATGTGGTACATTGTTTCCTGGATTTTAATGTAACGTAAGAAGATTACTTAGTAGAATCTGAATCAGAACTTTTCTGTTGTAGTAACCTTTCTTGTTGTTCAATTAGGTACATCAGAGGTAATTATCACCATTCTGAGTTATTTGAGGTGAGGGATGTTGTACTCAGCCACCCAGTGTCAGAATTAAACATTCCCAGTCAAGCACAGCAAAATAAGACTTTCTCTATCTACTCTGTCTAATTAACATGTCCTGCACCCGACCTTGTAAGTGCACTTTCTACGAGTGCAACATGTTCTCTGCACATCAGCCATTCTTGTGGTCTCTCTGAGTTTGATTGCCAATTAGTGACAGATTGAGATAAAGTTTCATGCTGTGGACCCACACGCACTGGAAACTGGACTGAAAGCGCCCAAACTCATTTCATATTCACAGCTGTCAACTGACCTCTCTCACCATTGACAGATCGCTTCTGTCATCTCAGCCTCACTTGCCATCTATTCCAGCAGTATCGCTGCCCTTGAAAAAATCTGATCTTGGTCTTCAGAATCATAACATAAGAACATAAGAATTAGGAACAGGAGTAGGCCATCTAGCCCCTCGAGCCTGCTCCGCCATTCAAAAAGATCATGACTGATCTGGCTGTGGACTCAGCTCCACTTACCCGCCCGCTCCCCATAACCCTTAATTCCCTTATTGGTTAAAAATCTACTTATCTGTGATTTGAAAACATTCAATGAGCTAGCCTCAACTGCTTCCTTGGGCAGAGAATTCCACAGATTCACAACCCTTTGGGAGAAGAAATTCCTTCTTAACTCGGTTTTAAATTGGCTCCCCCGTATTTTGAGGCTGTGTTCTAGTCTCCCCGACCAGTGGAAACAACCTCTCTGCCTCTATCTTGTCTATCCCTTTCATTATTTTAAATGTTTCTATAAGATCACCCCTCATCCTTTTGAACTCCAACGAGTAAAGACCCAGTCTACTCAATCTATCATCATAAGGTAACCCCCTCATCTCCGGAATCAGCCTAGTGAATCGTCTCTGTACCCCCTCCAAGGCTAGTATATCCTTCCTTAAGTAAGGTGACCAAAACTGCATGCAGTACTCCAGGTGCGGCCTCACCAATACCCTGTATAGTTGCAGCAGGACCTCCCTGCTTTTGTACTCCATCCCTCTCGCAATGAAGGCCAACATTCCATTCGCCTTCCTGATTACCTGCTGCACCTGCAAACTAACTTTTTGGGAGTCATGCACAAGGACCCCCAGGTCCCTCTGCACCGCAGCATGTTGTAATTTCTCCCCATTCAAATAATATTCCCTTTTACTTTTTTTTTCCAAGGTGGATGACCTCACATTTTCTGACATTGTATTCCATCTGCCAAACCTTAGCCCATTCGCTTAACCTATCTAAATCTCTTTGCAGCCTCTCTGTGTCCTCTACACAACCCGCTTTCCCACTAATCTTTGTGTCATCTGCAAATTTTGTTACACTACACTCTGTCCCTTCTTCCAGGTCATCTATGTATATTGTAAACAGTTGTGGTCCCAGCACCGATCCCTGTGGCACACCACTAACCACCGATTTCCAACCTGAAAAGGACCCATTTATCCCGACTCTCTGCTTTCTGTTAGCCAGCCAATTCTCGATCCATGCTAATACATTTCCTCTGACTCCGCGTACCTTTATCTTCTGCAGTAACCTTTTGTGTGGCACCTTATCGAATGCCTTTTGGAAATCTAAATACACCACATCCATCGGTACACCTCTATCCACCATGCTCATTATATCCTCAAAGAATTCCAGTAAATTAGTTAAACATGATTTCCCCTTCATGAATCCATGTTGCGTCTGCTTGATTGCACTATTCCTATCTAGATGTCCCGCTATTTCTTCCCTAATTGATAGCTTCAAGCATTTTCCCCACTACAGATGTTAAACTAACCGGCCTATAGTTACCTGCCTTTTGTCTGCCCCCTTTTTTAAACAGAGGCGTTACATTAGCTGCTTTCCAATCCACTGGTACCTCCCCAGAGTCCAGAGAATTTTGGCAGATTATAACGAATACATCTGCTATAACTTCAGCCATCTCTTTTAATACCCTGGGATGCATTTCATCAGGACCAGGGGACTTGTCTTCCTTGAGTCCCATTCGCCTGTCCAGCACTACCTCCCTAGTGATAGTGATTGTCTCAAGGTCCTCCCTTCCCACATTCCCGTGACCAGCAATTTTTGGCATAGTTTTTGTGTCTTCCACTGTGAAGACTGAAGCAAAATAATTGTTTAAGGTCTCAGCCATTTCCACATTTCCCATTACTAAATCCCTCTTCTATTCTTCTAAAGGACCAACATTTACTTTAGTCACTATTCCGTTATATATATCGGTAAAAGCTTTTACTATCTGTTTTTATGTTTTGCGCAAGTTTACTTTCGTAATCTATCTTTCCTTTCTTTATTGCTTTCTGTGTCATTCTTTGCTGTCGTTTAAAATGTTCCCAATCTTCTAGTTTCCCACTAACCTTGGCCACCTTATACGCATTGGTTTTTAATTTGATACTCTCCTTTATTTCCTTGGTTAGCCACGGCTGGTTATCCCTTCTCTTACTGCCCTTCTTTTTCACTGGAATATATTTTTGTTGAGCACTATGAAAGAGCTCTTTAAAAGTCCTCCACTGTTCCTCAATTGTGCCACCATTTAGTCTGTGTTCCCATTCTACTTTAGCTAACTCTGCCCTCATCCCACTGTAATCCCCTTTGTTTAAACATAGTATGCTCATTTACGACACGACTTCCTCACCCTCGATCTGTATTACAAATTCAACCATACTGTGATCACTCATTCCGAGAGGATCTTTTACTAGGAGATCGTTTATTATTCCTGTCTCATTACACAGGACCAGATCTAAGATAGTTTGCTCCCTTGTAGGTTCTGCAACATACTGTTCTAAGAAACAATCCTGTATGCATTCTATGAATTCCTCTTCCAGGCTATCCCGTGCGATTTGATTTGACCAATCGATATGTAGATTAAAATCCCCCATGATTACTGCTATTCCTTTTTCACATGCCTCTATTATTCCCTTGATTATTGTCCACCCCACCGTGAAGTTATTATTTGGGGGCCTATAAACTACGCCCACCAGTGACTTTTTCCCCTAACTATCTCTAATCTCCACCCACAGTGATTCAACATTTTGTTCATTAGAGCCAATATCATCTCTCACATCTGCCCTGATATCATCCTTTATTAACAGAGCTACCCAACCTCCTTTCCCTTCTTGTCTATCCTTCCGAATTGTCAGATACCCCTGTATGTTTAATTCCAAGTCTTGGCCACCCTGCAACCACGTTTCTGTAATTGCCACCAAATTATACCTATTTGTAATGATTTGTGCTGTCAACTCATTTACTTTATTTCGAATGCTGCATGCATTTAGGTAGAGTGTTTTAATACTGGCTTTTAAACCATGATTTTTAGTTTTGACCCCTCCTGCAGCCCCTTTATATTCATACATATTGTCCCTTCCTATCACCTTGTGGTTTATACTTACCCCAGTGCTACTCTGCTCTGTTGCCTCCTGCCTTTTGCATTCTTTCTTGGGATCCTGTTCATCTGCGCTCTCACCCACTCTAACTAGCTCAGAACCCTCTCCTGGGTTCCGAATACTCGCATTGCACCGAGCTTTCAGGCTTGCCTTTTTATTACACTTTGACCCTTTAGAATTTTGCTGTACATTGGCCCGTTTTGTTTTTTGCATTGGGTTTCTCTGCCCTCCACTTTTACTCATCTCCTTTCTGTCTTTTGCTTCTGTCTCCATTTTGTTTCCCTCTGTCTCCCTGCATTGGTTCCCATCCTCCTGCCATATTAGTTTAACTCCTCACCAACAGCACTGGCAAACACTCCCCCTAGGACATTGGTTCCGGTCCTGCCCAGGTGCAGACCATCCAGTTTGTACTGGTCCCACCTCCCCCAGAACCGGTTCCAATGCCCCAGGAATTTGAATCCCTCCCTGCTGCACCATGCTCAAGCCACGTATTTATCTGCGCTATCCTGCGATTCCTACTCTGACTAGCATGTGGCACTGGTAGCAATCCCGAGATTACTACTTTTGAGGTCCTACTTTTTAATTTAGCTCCTAGCTCTTTAAATTCGTCTCGTAGGACCTCATCCCTTTTTTTACCTATATCGTTGGTACCAATATGCACCACGACAACTGGCTGTTCTCCCTCCCTTTTCACAATGTCCTGCACCTGCTCCGAGACATCCTTGACCCTTGCACCAGGGAGGCAACATATCATCCTGGAGTCTCGGTTGCGGTCGCAGAAACGCCTATTTATTCCCCTCACAATTGAATCCCCTATCACTATCGCTCTCCCACTCTTTTTCCTGCCCTCCTGTGCAACAGAGCCAGCCACGGTGCCATGAACTTGGCTGCTGCTGCCCTCCCCTGATGAGTCATCCCCCTCAACAGTACTCAAAGCAGTGTATCTGTTTTGCAGGAGGATGACCGTAGGGGACCCCTGCACTACCCTCCTTGCACTGCTCTTCCTGCTGGTCTTCCATTCCCTAGCTGGCTGTGAACCCTTCACTTGCGGTAATACCAACTCGCTACACGTGCTACTCAAGTCATTCTCAGCATCGTGGATGCTCCAGAGTAAATCCACCCTCAGCTCCAATTCCGCAATGCGGACCATCAAGGAGCTGGAGGCGGATACACTTCCCGCACACTTAGTCGTCAGGGACACCGGAAGTGTCCCTGAGTTCCCACATGGTACAGGAGGAGCATATCACGTGACCGAGCTCTCCTGCCATGACTTAACCCTTCGATACACTTAATTTGGCGACAACAATGTTAACAGGTTACTTACTGATATAAAAAAGAAAAAGAAAAGCTTGTCACCAATCACCAGTCAATCACTTACCCCTTTGGCTGTGACGTCACCTTTTGATTCCTTTCTACTTCTTTTTTGCTTTTTTTCACAGCTGGAACAGCACCATGCACCTCGAGCTCCCGCCTCTGACTGCCGCCACCTCTCGCAGCCGCTGGGACTTTAAAGGCCTCACCACGCAGCTCAAGCTCCTGCCTCCGATCTGCCGCCGCCTCTCACAGCCGCTGGGCCTTTATAGGCCTCTCTACGAACTTCGAGCTCCCGCCTCTGACTGCCGCCACCTCTCGCAGCCGCTGGGCCTTTATAGGCCTCACCAACGCACCTCGAGCTCCCGCCTCTGATCTGCCACAATCAGCCCCAACACCAACATCACTAAACACACCAGCATCACCAACAACACCAACCTTCTCTGCAATCATCAGATGTGACACAGGACACAGAGCATCAGCACCCGACCACATTGCTGCCCAGGCCAGGAATGGCCTCACCATGGCCACATTTACTTCACTTGATGCTGTGCACCCTGGCTGCCACATGATGCGCCAGTTTGGTACCACACCACACCAGTACCGTAAAACATCCTTGCAATGCCCAAGCCATTCCTTTCACACTCATCACCATTGAGCAGGGGGACCCTTATGTCTCACCATTCACTACAACTCACTAAGACACTTCCAAAGGTGCTCACAAATCTATCCAAGAACGCAAAGTCCTGTTATTGGACATCAGCAGATGCCAGAAATTAGCAAACGGTGACTCTCCATTTAAATTTTTCCTCAGTCTTGCTTGGACACAGAAATCAATAACGAAACAGACTACTATTCAAATCTTCATCTGTACCAGTTCCACACAGCTCAGCCTCCAGGTGTTAACCACTTGGTTCGAAAACTGGGGTTCTTTGTTTTTTTCTCTCTGAGTTTTTCCCTTCCCCTCCTCTCCTGCAGGCGTTGACTCCTCGCTGCGATATGTTCCTCCGGACATTGGTCACCTTTTGCTGCCTCATCCAAATAGTCATTATTGATGTATTGACAGTTATTTGGCAGGTTATTAAAGACGGGGACATCATATCTGAACCTGATCCTGTCTACACATGCATACTTCCCCAGCTGGCATCACTGGATCACAATAGGAATGGTGACCAGGAGCAGAAACCTTGGATGATTTTCTCCTCCCTATCCCTGAACGATTATTTCACTACGTGTCAGCTGTGGCTGAGTTAGTAGTATCCTCACCTCTGAGTCAGAAGGTTGTGGGTTCATTGTCCCACTCCAGGGACTTGAACACAAAAGTCTTGGCTGACACCCTAGTGCAGTGCTGAGGGAGTGCTGCACTGTTGAAGCTGCCGTCATTTTGGATGAGACGTTAAACCGAAGCCCCGTCTGCTCCTTCAGGTGGACGGAAAAGATCCTATGGCACTATTTCGAAGAAGAGCAGGGGAGTTATCCCTGGTGTCCTGGTCAATATTTACCCTCAATTAACATCACTAATACAGATTATCTGGTCATTATCACATTGCTGATTGTGAGAGCATGCAGTGTGCAAATTGGCTACTGCGTTTCCTACATTACAACAGTGACTACACTTCAAAAAGAGCTTAATTTTCTTTTTCCTCAACCCATGGATATTGAAGCTAATTTAAACACCATTACCACCATCCAAGTCAGGGATTTGTTCCAATAATTTTATGATTACCAGCAGACCACTATTATTTACATTATTATCCCATTCAGCTATGGCACTTGCATACATGCAGGTCTGCTGTATCTACTATGTACACTACTACTCTGTCTACTATGTAAGCCCACTATTCCAATTATCCCCAATCCTCTAACCCTGCTTCAGTCGAAGTCTACCCTTGGTTTCAACTCCTTTTCAGCCCGGTGCCATTTTGGTGAATCTGTGCTGTTCCCCCTCCAAGGCCAATATAACCTTCCTGAGGTTCGGTGCCCAGAACTGAATGCAGTGCTCTAGATAGGGTCTAACCAGGGCTCTGTATGTAACATAACCTCCAAACCCTTTGTATTCCAGCCCTCTAGAGATAAAGGCCAATATTCCATTAGCCGTTTTATTAAGATTTTGTGACTGTCCACTAGCTTTTAGTGATTTCTGTCCTTGGACCCCTAAATCTCTCTGCGCTCCATGGAACCAAGTCTCTCGACATTTAGAAAATGCACTGATCTAGCTTTCTTAGGTACAAAGTGGACCTCACACTTTCCCAGGTTGAACTCCATCTGCCACAGTTTTTCCTGCTATCTTAATCTATTAATGTCCCTTTGCAACTTTCTGCTCCCATCTACATTATCTACTGTGCCATCTAACTTAGTGTCGTCAGCAAACTTAGAAATATTGTTCTCTATGCTTAAGTGATTAAAGTTGGTCCTCTTAAAATTTGGCAATTTTGTTTGGGTTTCCGTCACCTTTCCAATTCTTGTAATGTCAGATATGATCATATTATGACCACTGGTACTTTGATGTTGGAGAGTTAATCGGCCCTGTTACTCATAGTCAAATTCAGGAAGGTTTCTCCCTTTATTGGCTCTCTTACAAACTGAGTCATAAAACAGTCTTCCATTAACTCTAGAAATCCCTTGCCTGCCTTACCAGTAGAGACATTATTGTTCTAGTCAATTTAGGCTAAACTGAAATCTCCAACTACTATAGTTGGTTCCTCACCAGTCTCCATCCTTATTGATAGAGAATTCAAACAGGCTGAATTTAGACAGGCTGTGAAAATTCACAGACCCCAAGTCAAAGCTGCTACGTGCAGTTCAGCATGTTGCATTAAGTCATCAATCAACTTGACATTTTAGGACTTTGGGTAGCGAGCCAATTAAAGGTTAAAAGACTATCAAATGAGCCAATAAGGTCAAAGAAGGCGAGTTCTTTTCTGCAACTTGCACCAGGTATAAGTACAGCCGTTTTGACCATGTGGTCTCAGAAGGACAAAGGCCTGGCTTAAAGCCAGAAGCTTGTTGCTGCTGCTCAAATAAAGTTACATTAAAACTACAACCGGAGTTCGTATTTCATTGGAAATTAAGAGATATAACAATTTTGGTGTCACGAACAGGATCGCTGAGGAAAGAAACTGAATTTTGGACATCGGACCTACATACTGAGGTAAGGATTCCTCATTATAAAAGTCCTCGGTCAAAAGTCTAAATTCGCCTCTCCTTCTATGCGATTCCGAAAGCCACCGGTTTGCGAACCCTCCGGTTGGTAGTTGGCTCGAGGTCCCATAGACGTCTAACTTCGGCGGTGTGTTAGTTAATTAATCACCGACCCACTGATCGGCTGGAAAGCCTACGACTCGAGACCCCAGTAAAGAAATCAGTATTATGGCAGCAGGAGATAAGAGTAAAGAATTGCCTACAACTGTTAAAGGTGGGCAGGCACCACCTGAGGTTTCAATAGATGAAATCCTCCAACAGTTGAAAGAATACATAGAGCAACAATTCAACTTATCTAAAACCTGTATTAAGATCGAACAAAAGTACGGAACCTCCAAAGGACAATGGTCCTTGGACGAGATTAAAAGGGTCTGGGGAAAAACGACCCGTATGAAAAATAAAGAGCGAATCACATGGTCCCTAGCGGTTATGGGACAGATTCGAAAGCGGAATGAAATTATAATGCGTTCCCAACATGATCGAGAACTGACCAGTACAAAGGATCAATTGCAAGCTGTTTGTGCGCAGCTGCGACAGAAAAAGCTTGAACTTGAAAAGTCGGAAGCGGAAGTTAAAGATCTTAAAGGTGAAATTAAAGAATGGAAAAAATCATTAGGTCAAGAGACAGTACTAGGAAAAGGAAAATGTATTGGTCAATTCCCAGGGTACCCATGTTTGGATAAATTAAAAGTGGAAACCCGAAGACACGACCGAGGAATAGATACGGATTCTGGATCCTCCGACGATACAGGGTCGGGGGATGACGAATTAGGGGTGTGCTTTGCCCCATTTAAAAAAAGACGAGTTATAGTCAAATCAGAAGAGACTGCGGACGAGGGCGGAACCAAAAAAACGAAGAAAAGGCTGTATAAAAAATACTTAGTTCATGATCCGGCAGACCCAGAGAAAATTGATCAATGGTCCAAGGAATTTCCCAATCCAAAGAAAGGGGGAGTGAAAACATGAGACCAATTGGACCGCTTATGAAATATATATCAACTTCATCCCTGGGACGGAGTGCAAATTTTGACCATAATGGTGCCAAAAGACACAGGGAAGAAAATTGCACGACAAGGTAGAAGAAGCTTTGGAGCAGGATGAGCAAGAATTAAACGCAGGATGGGAGGCGATTAAAAACTGGCTGCAAGCCTTCAGTCCAGCTAAGACAGACTGGGAAAAAATTGCAGCCTGCCAACAGAAAGGAACAGAGGAGGTCCTGGAGTATGACGAACGGTTTAGATGCACTTGGCTAGAACATTCGGGTATGAATAATACGGATGAGGAAATGGATGAACAAGTGTTTGGACCCCTGAAAGCAGCTTTCGTGGCAGGTCTAAAGCCAGAACTGTCCAAAATGCTTAAGGTAGTGTTACCGGACTGGGAAGGTAGAGGAACTACCTTTGCAGCATTGGAGGATCGTGTAAACAATTAGATTGGGATATGGGAGCTAAAGTCCGAGCTGTACAGGCTGTGGGATGGAAATCCCAGGATTCCGATAAACAGTTATTAGGAAAATTACCCGGAAATTACATTATTGTGGGAAAGAAGGTCACTGGGCCAAGACATTCAGGGCAAAACAGCAAGGTCATGGCCGGGGAAGAGGACGCAGCCAGGGATACAATTCAGCCAACAAACCAGGCTTGCCACAAGATAACGACCTCATAGAAGCATTTAAGCGATTGACAATACAACAACAGAAGGAGTTACTTGGGATAGCAAAAAACGATTAGAGCCCACCCTGGCCCCCTTCCTCGCACTAATACAACAGAGGGGAGATGGGCTATATATAACTGTGAGGGTGGGCGATAAGGATGTGGACTGTCTTTTAGACACAGGGGCGGAATTAACATGCTCACCCATACAATATGGAGACTTTTTGTCGTTGGATGGTAGGGCACGTACAGCCTATGGAGTTGGGGGCCATAAAATGGAAATTAAAAGGACAACACCGGTACTTATAGGGCTGGGTCCACATGAACTAACCACGCCGGTCTGGATAGGTCCGGTAGATCAACCCCTTTTGGGAATGGACGTTCTAATCCAAGTAGATTCATCGTTGCATTTTGAGGACGGTCGGGTGACATGGTCAATTAGAACTTTGAAGAAAGAAGAATTAAGGGAACACCCGATATGGGCTAAAGATAAGAACGATTGTGGCCTACTCCAGATGGAGCCTGCGTCATTTACCGGGACCAAGCCTCCATGCACTAAACAGTATCCCATCAGTCCAACTGCCATCGCGGGAATCTTACCGGTTATTCAGCAATTGGAGAAACAAGGGGTGCTTATTAAAACACATAGCTCCTCCAATAGCCCCATGTGGCCGGTACAGAAATCTAATGAGACTTGACATTTGACTGTCGATTATAGGAAAGCTAACCATTGTATTGATCAAAAAGCTCCTTTGGTCGCGAATCCCTCCACCATTTTTAATGCCCTCAAACCGGAACATAAATATTTCTCGGTTATAGATATGGCCAATGGATTTTGGTCGGTGCCTCTGGCACCGGAGGTTCGACAGTGGTTTGCTTTCACTGTCCAAGGACAACAGTATACTTGGACCCGGTTACCGCAGGTTTTCCACAACAACCCTACGGTATTCCACATGGCTTTACAAAGCCATTTGCGCGAATTACCTCCCCTGTCATCCACAGTCATCCAATATGTAGACAATATCCTGCAAGCTTCAAACACGGAAGAAAAGCATGAACACGATTTATGAGCTTTGCTGGACCACCTTCGGCTGAAAGGACATAAAGCCAGCATCGACAAAGCACAAATATCCCAAGAAGAGGTTGTATACCTGGGACAAAAGATTTCACAAGGAAAGAGAGAACTTACCCAGGATAGAACTGCAGCCATTCGGGCTGCTAAAAAACCACCACTATTCAGGAACTAAAGTCTTTTTTGGGATTGTGTAACTTTAACAGAATTTGGATTGACTCCTTCACACAGCTTGCTCAGCCACTGAATGATATTTTAAAGGGGAAACATGGCTCTAAAGAAGCCATCACCCTCACTGAGGAACAGCAAGAGGCTTTCCTGAGTTTGAAAAAGGCTTTGTGTTCGGCACCGGCTCTGGGAATCCCCGACAGTGGTAAGCCATTTACCCTGTTTGTTCATGAGAAAGAAGGATACATGACAGCTATACTGACACAAGAACATGGGGATCGGCAAAGACCTATTGGCTATTATTCGGCAAAACTGGATGCGGTAGCCCTCGGATGGGGAAGTTGCCTAAGAGCCATGGAAGCTACATGTCGAGTGGTAATGATCACTGCGGGTCGAGTCCTCGACCAAAAGCTGATTGTCAAGTGTCCCCACACCGTACGTGCTTTGCTGTCTATGAATAGAATGTCTCAGGTGACGGCAGCTAGATGGACCCGCTGGACAGAAGTTTTGGAAGCTCCTAATCTCCATATCGTCCGGTCCAGCCCGGTTAATCCCGCAACTATGCTCCTGATGTCAGAATCGAGGGAGCAAGAGGGGGGAGAATGTGAAGAGCATGACTGCGTGGAGATTTTAAAAGAAACAGAAGAAGCAGCCTGAGTAGCAGAGGAGCCTCTGCACATCCTGTTTACAGATGGTTCCTCCTTTGTTGACAATGGTACCAGAAAAGCAGGATGGGCAGTTACAACCTTATCTGACATAGTGGCAAAAGGATGTTAACCCTTAGTAACGTCAGCACAATAGGCCGAGTTACGGGCCGTGTCAGAAGCATGTCGAATAGCAGAAGGACAGACAGCAAATGTCTACACAGATTCGCATTATGCTTTTGGAGTCGCTCACGACTTTGGTCTGTTATGGCGGAAAAGAGAATTCCTCACTGCTGCTGGTACACCTATCCGAAATGGAAAAGAAGTCCGAGACTTACTAGAGGCCATACCATTACCTCAGGAAGTGTCCATCCTGTAGTGTAAGGCCCATACCAAGGAAAATACCACAGAAGCACAGGGAAATGCCCTAGCTGATCAGGCAGCTAAAGATGCCGCCTCACAGGGCGTTCCCCCAGAAGAACCAACACAGATGTGCAGATTGAAAGCACTCAGGACTCTGACACGAGACCTTCAAACAATGCAAGGCGAGTGCTCCCGAGAGGAAAAATGGACATGGATTGAGGCAGGAATTAAACTATGCGAAGATGGTGTCTGGGGCCAAAGAGTTACCGACAAGCCAGTTGCGCCACAAGCGCTTATGCCTTTTTTAGCCCAACAGATCCACTCGTGGGGACACTTGGCCTCACAACAGATGACGGCACGGGTCCAGAAAAGCTGGTGGGGTCGGGGATTTAAAAAACATGCCCAGCTGGTAACAGACCGCTGTGTGGTCTGCCAGAAAAATAATTCTGGACCCATCACGGTAATGCCCCAACTGAGGCCCCCTGCCCCTATCGGACCATTCTAGCATCTGCAGGTTGATTATATATCTCTTCCTTCATGCCAAGGATACACTAACATTCTTGTCATGGTCGACAGATGTGACCACAAGACCTACCCTTGGCTGCCCCAGAATTGGACGGGATCCTGCTATTTAGCCTACATTGTGCCTTATATGTATCATATAAAGTCACTGTCGGAACATTTACACCGTCCTAAGGGAGCTATCACAGAAATAGAGAGGTTCTTTGCCATTCTGATCCCCAGGTATGGGACCACCAGACTGGCAAGGGAATCCATTAACATGGCATCCGTTGTGGAACCTCAATGATACCTCAGAGGCCCTAGTTAAAATCAATGCAGAAATGGTAGCAATCCGCACAGTAGCCCTACAGAATAGACTGGCCCTTGACTACATCCTGGCTGAAAAGGGGGGTTCTTGCGCCCTACTCGGAACTGAGTGTTGCACATATATCCCAGATAGCTCCGAAGAAATTACCCACTTAGCGGAGCATATCCAAAAGGAGGTAAAAAAACTTAAGCAACCCCCATCATTCACTTTGTGGAGTGGAGCCACTGAATGGCTAGGTTCAATAGGAACTTCATTGGTGGAAGGTTTAATTCTATTTGTTGTAATTATTTTACTTTTATATTGTTTGTTTATGTTGATTAAATGTTGTTGCGACCAGGCGGCTGTAGCTGCTGTCCCGCAGGTGAGACACCTTGCAGATCCCAGCAGACCATCTGTACGTGGCACAGAGGTATGTTATGCTTAAGCGAAGGTTGTTTACTGGTTGAATTAAGATATTGATTTGGATTAAATTGGAATAAGGTTAATTAACCTACTAACAGCAGACTTCCATTGTGGCCACGATGGAACTCGGGTTGGTGTAAATTTGTGTGGAAGCTACTAGTCCAGACATGTGGCGAAACACATCAACAAATTTTAGAAGGAAACTCTATTAACATGTATGAAATTATTTTGTAGAATGTTTAACCAGTGATACCTGATGTTTTATGATTCAGTTTGTGAAAGAATCAAAGGGGGGATTGATAGAGAATTCAAACAGGCTGAATTTAGACAGGCTGTGAAAATTCACAGACCCCAAGTCAAAGCTGCCACATGCAGTTCAGCATGTTGTATTAAGTCATCAATCAACTTGACATTTTAGGACTTTGGGTGGCGAGCCAATTAAAGGTTAAAAGACTATCAAATGAGCCAATAAGGTCAAAGAAGGCGAGTTCTTGATGCTATTGCAGATCATGAACTCGTTGAATTCTGAGCTGGTGAAACATGATCCATTGTCACTAACAAGGACATCGGGCAAACCATGGGTGGCGAACATGGCCCCGGAGGCTTTCAATGGTGGCAGTGGACATACATGATGACATTATTATACATTCAATCCATTTAGAGTAAGTGTCCACTCCTACTAGGAACATCTTTCCTAGAAAGGGGCCAGCGAAATTTACATGGACCCTGGACCACGGTTTGGAAGGCCATGATCACAGACTCAGTGGGGCCTCCCTTGGTGCATTGCTCAACTGTGAACAAGTGTTACATTGGTGTACGCATGACTCCAATTCCGAGTCAATGCTGGGCCACCAAATGTGCGACCTGGCGATAGCCTTCATCATGACTATGCCTGGGTGGGTACTGTGTGGGTCGCATATAAACGTTTCCCTACCTTTTTTTGGCAAAACTACGCGATTCCCCCATAGGAGACAATCCGAATGGATGTACATTTCATCCTTGCGTCGGTAAAACGGCTTAATTTTGTCTTGTATTTCCCCGGGAACCACCGACCAGCTCCCATTAAGAATGCAGCTTTTTACTAGTGATAGCACATGGTCCTGGCTAGTCCAGGTCCTGATCTGCCGAGACGTGACGGAATGCCCCTCGCTCTCGAAAGCATCCATTACAAGAAGCAAGTCTGCTTTTGCTAGCTGACTGAGGGTATAATCATAGTTCTCAGTGCCTGGTCTGTGGTGAATTACATAGTCATACACAGATAACTTTAGTGCCCATCTTTGAATGTGGGATGAAGCATTGGAGTTAATATCTTTGCTTTCTGAGAAGAGCGAAATGAGCGGTTTGTAGTCGGTTTCGAGCTCGAACTGGAGTCCAAATAGGTATTGGTGCATTTTCTTAACCCCGTATACGCATGCTAATGCTTCTTTCTCAACCATACTGTAGGCTCTTTCAGCCTTAGATAAACTTCTGGATGCATATGCAACCAGTTGCGGTTTGCCTGGAACATTGGCTTGCTGTTACATACAACTGACCCCGTACGAAGATGCATCACAAGCTAGTACTAAACGTTTATGTTGTGTATCTGTAAAGTATGCACTCCCATGTTCCACCATCAGGGAGCGCATCCCCTGAAGTCCCAAGGGATCCCAGCATCTCTTGGGAGCACTGTATATAAGCCGGCCCCGAAGGCCTGTTCCTCACTCTGGAGTGTCTTAATAAAGACGGAGGTCACTGTTACTTTAACCTCCCTGTGTGCAGTCTCATCTGTGTTAGGAACACAATAGTTTACACGAGTCATACAATACAAGTAACTTATTAGAACATAGCAGGTTTCTGGCCTTATTAAAGGCTGTCTCTTGAGAGTTACCCCAAACCCAGGCATCACCCTTGTGTAGCAATAAATGCAAGGGTTCCAGCAAAGTGCTCAACCCCAGTAGAAAGTTACCAAAATAGTTGAGGAGTCCCAGGAACGAAAGCAGCTCTGTCACATTCTGTGGTCTGGGTGCATTCTTGATGGCCTCCATCTTGGGGTCCGCGGGTCTGATGCCATCTGCTGTAATCTTTTTCTCCAGAAATTCGACCTCTGGCATCAGGAAAACACACTTGGAGTGTTTCAGCCTGAGTCCCACTCTGTCCAGTCGCTTTAGAACCTCTTCTAGGTTGTGCAAGTATTCGGTGGTGTTGCAACCAGTGATCAGGATGTCGTCTTGAAACATTACGGTGCGTGGAACCGATTTCAGCAGACTCTCCATGTTCCTCTGGAAGATGGCCGCAGCCAAGCGAATCCCAAAAGAGCATCTGCGGTATATGAACAGTCCTTTGTACGTGTTGATGCCTGTCAATTTTTTCTAAGGTCCAGCCAGCTCCTGTGTCATGTAAGTAGAGGTTAGATCCAGCTTGGTGAACGACTTCCCCCCTGTTAGTGTTGCGAACAGGTCATCCGCTTTGGGTAGTGGGTCCTGTAACGAGACTCGGTTGATCGTTACCTTGTAGTCCCCGCAGATTCTGACCGTCCCATCACTTTTCAACACCGGAACAATTGGACTGGCCCACTCATTGAACTCGACTGACGATATGATCCCCTCTCGTTGAAGTCGGTCCAGCTCGATCTTGACTTTCTCTCGCATCATACATGGACCCGCTTGAGCCTTGCGATGAACGGGTCATGCATCAGCGACCAGATGGATCTGCACTTTGGCGCCTGTGAAGTTGCCGATGCCTGGCTCAAATAACAATGGGAATTTGTTTAGCACTTGGGCGCACGAGGCGTCATCCACCAAAGACAGTGCTTTGATGTTGTCCTAGTTCCATCGGATCTTTCCTAGCCAGCTTCTGTCGAACAGCGTTGGGCCATCGCCTGGTACAATCCACAGTGATAAATCATGCAGTTCCATCGTACGATACCTTCACTGCCGCACTGCCAAAGACTGGTATGAACTCTTTGGTGTAAGTGCGCAGCTTGAATAGAGCTTAGTTTTGGCCTTTGTGCCTTGTTGCCCAGTTTCTCAAAAGCCTTCTGGCTCATAATTGACTGACTCGCCCCGTGTCCAATTCCATGGAAACTGGAATGCCGTTTAATTTGACTTTCAACATTATCGGAGGGCTTTTGGTGGTGAAGGTGTGTACCCCATACACTTCCTCTTCAGCCTCGGGTTGAGTTGCCTCTTTTACTCGTTCAGCGTGATCCGCGCCGGATCGGTCATCTTCTGCCGACTGTGCCACGTGATGAGTCACAGCACGTTTGCACATTTGCTCCGCAGCCTTTGCACACGAAGGGCTTGAATCGACATTGATGAGCTCGATGATTACCCCCACAGTGCCAACATGGTGTTAATGGATTCGCATTCACGTCCCACAGCGGACTCTGAGTCATCCTAGATCTGGCATCTGCAGGTGTGTAGGCCCTTCCATGTACAGTTCTGCCTGCTGAAGGTGTTATTTTATGCACAGTACTTGCCAGTGAGCTTCGATGCTGCAAAGATATCTGTTCAGTGTTATCGTTCGTGGAAATGAAAGCCTGGACTATCGTGATGGCCTTGCTCAAATCTAGGGATTCGGCAATCAGCAGTTTGTGAAGAATGACCTCGTGGCCGATTCCAAACGCGAAAAAGTCCCGCAACATTTCCCCCAAAAATCCAGCAAATACTCACGGTCCTGCAAGGCATTTAAGGTCGGCGACATTGCTCGCCACGTTCTAACCCTCGGAGCGATGGTGTGCGTAAAAGCGATACCTGGCCATTAAGATGCTCTCCTTCGGCTTGAGGTGTTCCGAACCAGCGTGCACAACACTCCATATGTCTTCTCCATTGGTTCCGTCGGTGCTAGCAGATTTTTGATGAGGCCATATATCGTGGACCCACAAACGCTGAGGAGAATCGCCCTGCGCTTAACCGCGGTCTCTTCCGTATCCAGCTCGTTGGCCACGAAGTACTGGTCAAGACGCTCAACGAAGGCTTCCCAATCATCACCCTCAACAAATCTCTCAAGAATACCAACGGCAGCCATAACCACGTGAACGTTTGTGATCTCTTACTCGTCGCCAGTTGTCATGTTCAGAATAACTGTACCTCAAACTGTTGTGACTTTGGTCTCTTTAATGTAACTCCAGAGTGGGGAAGCAGCATAGTAGACTGCCTTTTATACTGCTTGCCCGGCGTGTGCAGGTGACCAAGTCTTACACACTAGTAAAGTTTACAAACATAACACAATGACCCAGCCTCCACAGCTCTCTGGGCAGAGAATTCCACAGATTTACAACCCTCTGAGAGAAGAAATTCCTCGTCATCTCAGTTTTAAATGGGCGGCCCCTTATTCTGAGACTATGTCCCCTAGTTTTAGTTTCCCCTATGAGTGGAAATATCCTCTCTGCATCCACCTTGTCGGGCCCCCTCATTATCTTATAGGTTTCAATAAGATCACCTCTCATTCTTCTGAACTCCAATGAGTATAGGCCAAACCTACTCAACCTATTTTTATACGTCAATCCACTCATCTCCAGAATCAACCTAATGAACCTTCTCTGAGCAGCCTCCAATGCAAGTATATCCTTCCTTAAATACAGAGACCAAAACTGTATGCAGTAGTCTAGGTGTGGCCTCACCAATACCCTGTACGGTTGTAGCAGAACTTATCTGCTTTTATACTCTATCTCCCTTGCAATAAAGGCCTCAGGTGCCTTCACTTCACAAAGGAGGCTTGTCACTGAGCTATTTCACCTGTTGCAGCCGCAACTCGTACCAGGCACTGACAGCCCTGCCTGCAGCTGTCAAGGTCACTGTGAACCTTAACTTTGATAGCACAGGCTTCTTTCAAGCTGCAGCAGGTGACATCAGCGACATGTCCCAGTGTTCAGGCCACCACGATATCAAGTTCACTGAGGCTCTACACCAGGAGGGACACCTACATCTCATTCCCCATGGACAAAGTAAAGCAGAACGAGATCTGCGTGCAGTTTAGGTCACCTTACTTAAGGAAGGATATACTAGCTTTGGAGGGGGTACAGAGATGATTCACGAGGCTGATTCCGGAGATGAGGGGGTTACCTTATGATGATAGATTGAGTAGACTGGGTCTTTACTTGTTGGAGTTCAAAAGGATGAGGGGTGATCTTATAGAAACATTTAAAATAATGAAAGGGATAGACAAGATAGAGGCAGAGAGGTTGTTACCACTGGTCGGGGAGACTAGAACTAGGGGGCACAGCCTCAAAATACAGGGGAGCCAATTTAAAACCGAGTTGAGAAGGAATTTCTTCTCCCAGAGGGTTGTGAATCTGTGGAATTCTCTGCCCAAGGAAGCAGTTGAGGCTAGCTCATTGAATGTATTCAAGTCACAGATAGATTTTTAACCAATAAGGGAATTAAGGATTATGGGGAGCGGGCGGGTAAGTGGAGCTGAGTCCACGGCCAGATCAGCCATGATCTTGTTAAATGGCGGAGCAGGCTCGAGGGGCGAGATGGCCTACTCCTGTTCCTAATTCTTATGTTCTTATGAGACAGCTCTAGGCACTGGCTGCATGGCAAGCTTCCCCAGGGTACAACGTGCCATAGACTGCACGCACATTGCCTTACATGTTCGCAATCACCAGCCTGATAATCTGTTATGGGTGATGAACTCAGAAGTGCCAATTGTTATGTGACAATCCCATGGCGTGAGCTAGAGACTGTTTACATAACTTCGAATACCAGTCTTTTATTGTGGTCACTATGAAATTCAAGTTTTTATAATTTCATAATTTCATCAGCAATTCAGTCTGTAGACTCAGGTTAGTTACCTTCAATTACTTCAGTTCTGTTCTGACCCAAAAATAGGATTCAATGGCTCCAATATTCGCTTGGAGCTGGGAAGAGAGCGGGGTAGGGTGGATTTTATGATGGAAAATCCGGAAGTGAGGATTACCTGCACAACCTGCCAAATTTAACAGCAGGACGTCTTTTACACTTTTTCAACAGGTCTTCCGCCCAATAGCAGGCCAGATTAACAGGTGTTAGACATTGCGGGCGCGGGGGAATTGGACATCACGGGGGGGGTTCGGACATCGTGGGTGTCTCAGACTTCGAAGGGGTGTCGAACATTGCTGTGGGTGAAACATCGTTGGCGGGGGGGGGGGGACATTGCGATGGGGGGTCAGACATCACAAAAATCGGACATTGCGGGGGGTGGGACATTGTTGTGGGGGGTGGTGTTGGACAGCATGAGGGGGGTCAGACATCGCTGGCGGTTGGACATCGCAAGGGGTCAGGCATTGTAGGGGGTCAGCGGATTGCAGGGTCCGATTGCACAGAGGTAAGCTTGTTGGGCCTGGGGGAAGTGCTCCTGCTGCTCCTGGCCCACAATGAGTGCAATAAAGGCACTGACCTCATGGATCCAGCTCTTCTCATCTCCTTTTGCCTGATGGGATTTCCGAAGTCCGGGAATCCCGACCTCCATGTGTTAAAAACAGATTGGGAAGGATTGGAGACGGGTTGGGGTTGGGTTTGTGAATTTTAACATTTTTACCTCCCACCCAGCCCCAACCCACATGACCTTGGGGATTAAAATTCGCCCCAATATCTCAAAATAACACACACATATCTATATATATATATATATATATAAAGTTATAGAACAACCAGTAAATTACATCATCGTCCTCTTGTTCTTTGTTCAGGCACTTTTCTGAATGACTCTAAAATTGCTTATCACTGAAGATAAAGTTAGCTTTTGCAATTAAACAAAGCTTGAAATCTTTAGAACATTCTTAACGTTGTCTCAATTAAAGCTTACCGAAAAGTGCAAACGTCGCGACTGGAAAAGGGGTGGAGCCAGCAGCAACGAGCAGGCTCTCCAAAAGTGAACTCGTTCACAATCATTTTTAAAGCCATAGTACGCTGAAAACAAAAGAAATCCTGCAACCCTTTGTATCATTCTTACCTCCAAACAATTGTCATTTCTGACGTTTGCTGTGAGCTTTTCATCCTAACTTTGTGTTATACTCATAATAAATGGACAGACCGAGTACTGTGTGTAATGAGCAAGTGTGACCTTAGTTCCTTTATTGTAGTTCCAGAGTGCAGGTATCTCGTGGGTGGCCTGCTTATATACTGTGCTCCCAAGGGATGAAGGCCCTCTGGTGGACAGGTGTGATGCAAGTTACAAGGTTACAAGGAGTTAAATGCATAACTCTTTGGACAGAGAGAGGTGTAATGACCCAGAATACATTGGGGCACCAGTCGAAAGTCCGAGTTTATCTGTGCCTCTCTCACTGCTGGTATCAACCCTAAACAGCCATTCCTCCGCATTCCTTTAAGTTATGAATACACTCCCCACATAACTTCTCACTAAATTTATTACAGTGTTGTAACTGCTTGATCAAGACTTGACAGGTTATATATTACCTTTGAACCACCATGCCCTTTTTGGTCTAAGGCCCCCATCATCGAAGAGGGCTCTAACCACTTAAATAGTGTCTTTGTGTCTGAATGTGTCCAATGCAAATTGTGATCCTTGGTGTTCAAGGACAAGTTTTGCTAAATTCTCATCTAGATTAAGATTTTGATTCTGTCATGGCATAATAATTTGCTATAACGTGCCAGCACTGAAGGTCAGTAGAAGGCTCGAAGCACTACCCTACCTATCAGAGAAATCAGGGTGCAACCCATAAGTCTCTGTTCTATGATACATAGAATGACATAGAATTTACAGCACAGGAACAGGCCATTCGGCCCAATTGGACTATGATGGTGCTTATGCTCCACATGAGCTACCTCCCACTCGACTTCATCGAACCCAATCAGCATACCCTTTTATTCCTTTCTCCCTCATGTACTTATCCATCTTCCCGTTAAATGCATCTATGCTATTCCCCTCACCTTCTCCTTCTGGTAGCATGTTCAACAATCTCACCACTCTCTGGGTAAAGAAGTTTTTCCTGAATTCCTTATTGGATTTATTGGTGACTATCTTATATTTATAACCCCTATGGACTCCGCCATAAGTGGAAACATCTTCGCTACATCGACACTATCAAACGCCTTCATAATTTTAAAGACCACGATTCGATCACGCCTTTAGGTCAACATAAACACTACCTTTCTAAGGTGCCTGTAATGTATGTACATAAGGTCTGCCCACCAACAGGGGGCACTACCATCGGAGGTCCTAGGGTCATAGGTACACTCATGCTAGGCCCGGTATATAACCTGAATTTCACCTTTGTATCTTCAATTCTGGAAGCCATTAAAAACTGACCAGGTTACACTTGGTCACTGGTTCACAGTACGGAGTTCATTGTATCATTTCATACACCACAACTGACGACGAGGCAAATACGAACCCACGCAAAAGTATGGCGAGCACAGCACGATCGAGTACTGTTGGAATTCTCGAGAGATTCAATGAGGGAGAGGATTGGGGAGATTTCACGGATCGTCTTGACCAGTATTTCGTGGCAAATGATCTAAACAAAGACAAGGATGCAGAGAAGCGCAGGACATTTCTTCTCACCGTCTGTGGCCCCACAATCTATGCATTCGTCAAGAATCTGCTCTCACCCACTCTTCCTACAGAAAAGGATTACAAAGAATTGTGTGCTCTAGGTCGGGAACACAGTAAACCCACAGAAGAAATCCTCATATCCAGATATCGTTTCTATACGCACGTTCATCCAGAAGGCCAGGACGTAGTGGCATTTGTTGCCGACCTGAGATGTCATGCAGGGCCTTGCACATTTGGGCCTGTGTTGGAAGACATGCTGCGTGACATTTTCATGATCGCCGTCAACCACGAGGCAATCTTAAGTAAGCCGCTGGCTGCGGAAACGCCGGATCTCAGCAAGGTCATCACCATCGCCCAGGCTTGCATGTCCACGCAAAAAAGCACGGAGCAGATATCGCGACAAAACAGGAACTCCACGGCAAGTACTGTGCACAAATTTGTATTGACGGCCGGCAGAGCTGCACATGGCGGGGCCTACTCGACTGCGTACGCGAGCTGCTCAAAGCCCTCCATCGGGCGCAAATCCGAGCTCAACGTGTTGGCGCTGCAGGGGTAATCACCGACCCCTTCAGTGCCGCTTCAGGCAGTATGTATGCAGAGGGTGTGCGAAGACGGGGCACCTTCAGCGGATGTATCCACAGCAGAGCAAGCGAGCTGCGACACACCACGTGGATGATGATCAATCCAGCGTGGATGTGGCAGTGCAGCTCGAGGCATTTGAGAGCTCCGAGGAGGAAGTGTATAGCATATGTGCGTTCCTAACAAAGAGCCAACCGATTATGATGGAGGCAAAATTACTAACAAAAGCCAACCAATAATGATGGAGGTAAAATTAAACAGCATGCCGGTATCCATGGAATTAGACACAGGTGCGAGCCAATAGATAATGAGCCAGAGGACTTTCGAAAAGTTGTGGGAGATCAAGGCAGAGAGACCCAAGCTGAGTCTGATAAATGCGAAGTTGCGTACCTACACCAAAGAGCTCATACCAGTGATCAGTAATGCAGCAGTAAGAGTGTCGTATGAGTAAGCGGTTTGTGATCTACCATTATGGATTATCCCGGGCAATGGCCCATCATTATTCGACAGGAGTTGCTCGAGAAAATAAAATGGAAATGGTACGCTATCAAAACTTTGTCATTAGCGGATGATGATTTGGGTCTCAAGTGCTGAGCAAATTTCCCTCACTGTTTGAACCGGGAATTGGCAGCTTCTAGGGAGCCAAGGTGCAGATTCACCTTGGCCCAGACGCAAGGCCCATCCATCACAAAGCCGCACATGATGAGAGAAAAGTACGAGCTCGAATTGGACAGGCTACAACGCGAGGGGGTCATCTCACCGGTCGAATTTAATGAATGGGCCAGCCCTATTGTTCCGGTGTTAAACAGCGATGGCACGGTCAGGATTTGTTGTGACTACAAGGACACGATCAACCGAGTTTCAAAACAAGATCAGTACCCGCTACTAAAACTGATAACCTGTTTGCAACGCTAGCCGGGGGAAAATCGTTCACCAAATTGGATCTAACGTCGGCCTACATGACACAGAAACTGGTTGAATCATCAAAGAAACTTAAGTGCATCAACATGCACAAAGGACTGTTTATTTACAACAGGTACCCTTTTGGCATTCTTTCGCCAGCAGCCATATTTCAGAGAAACATGGAGAGCCGATTGAAATCCGTCCCCAGGACCGTGGTATTCCAAGACAACATCCTAGTTACAGGTCATGACACCGCCGAGCACCTGCACAATCTGGAAGAGGTTCTGCGTCGTCTGGACAAAATGGGATTCAGGCTGAAATATTTGAAGTGCATTGTTATGGCACCAGAGGTCGAATTCCTTGGCCGAAAGATTGCTGCAGACGGAATCAAGTCAACAGACGCGAAAACAGAGGTCATCAAAAATGCGCTCAGGCCCCAGAATGTGACGGAGCTGCGTTCATTCCTGGGTCTTCTCAACTACTTCGGTAACTTCTTACCCAAATTGTGCACAGTATTAAAGCCTTTGCACAAGCTGCTCAGGAAAGGAGACGACTGGGTGTGGGGTGAACTTCAAGACAGAGCCTTTGAGAAGACTAGAAATCTGTTGTGTTCACACAAGCTACTGGTACTGTATGACCCATACAAGTGTCTAGTTTTGACCTGTGATGCATCGTCCTATGGGGTCAGCTGTGTACTCCAGCAAGCCAATGAGTCAGGCAATCTACAACCAGTTGCATACGCGTCTCGAAGTCTGTCCAAGGCGGAAAGAGCCTACGGCATGGCAGAGAAAGAAGCTTTAGCATGTGTTTATGGGGTTAAAAAAAATGCCCCAGTACCTGTTTGGGCTTCGCTTTGAGCTGGAAACCGATCACAAGCCACTTATATCGTTGTTCTCAGAACATAAAGGTATCAATACCAACACGTTGTCCCGCATCCAGAGGTGGACGCTAACATTATCTGTCTATGATTATGTCATTCATCATAGATCAGGCACCGACAACTGCACTGATGCATTGAGCCGGTTACGGTTGCCCACACCGGAGGTGGAAACGCCAATGCCCGCAGAGCTACTCATGGTCATGGATGCCTTTGAGAGTGAAGGGTCGCCTGTCATTGCTCAACAAGTTAAGACCTGGACCAGCCAGGATCCGACCCTATCGGTTGTAAAAAGTTCTGTTCTTAACGGGGACTGGTCGACCGTCCCCAAGGAAATGGGTGATGAAACCAAACCGTACAGCCGTCGCAAAGATGAGCATTCCATCCAGTCCAACTGTTTACTGTGGGGTAATCATGTTGTAATGCCCAAGGCAGGGCGAGATTTGTACGGGAGTTACAGAGTACGCATCCCGGTATTGTCATGATGAAGGCTTTCCCCAGGTCAAAAGTTTGGTGGTCTGGCATTGACTCGGACTTAGAGTCATGCGCGCATCAATGCAGCATTTGCATGCAGTTAAGCAATGCCCCAAAGGAAGCTCCGCTCAGTCTGTGGTCATGGCCATCCAAACCGTGGTCTAGAATCCACATCGACTTTGCGGGCCCCTTCCTCGGTAAAATGTTTTTTGTGGTGGTAAATGCATTCTCCAAATGGATAGAATGTGTGATCATGTCATCCAGCATTTCCACTGCTACCATTGAGAACCTGAGAGCCACGTTTGCCCCACGTGGTCTGCCAGACATCGTTGTCAGTGACAACGGACCGTGTTTCACGAGCCTGGAGTTTCAAGAGTTCATGAAATTCAATGTCATAAAACACGTCAGGTCAGCCCCGTTCAAACCCACGTCCAATGGTCAAGCGGAGCGGGCAGTTCAAACCATCAAGCAGAGCCTGAAACGCGTAACTCACGGTTTCTTGCAACACGTCTGTCACGCATACTGCTCAGTTACAGGACAAGGCCACACACGCTCACCGGGGTCCAGCCTGCGGAACTATTGATGAAGAGAGGCCTCAAAACCAGGCTCTCTCTAGTCCATCCTGACCTTAACGATCATGTCGAAACCCGACGTAAACGCCAGCAGTGGTATCACGACCGTGCCGCAGTGTCACGCGACATATCTGTAAATGACCCAGTGTATGTACTTAACCATGGTCAATTGTCCAAGTGGCTCCCAGGCAATGTTATGGATAAGGAGGGTAACCGGGTGTATATAGTTAAGCTCAAGAATGGGCAGATGTGCAGGAAACACATTGATCAAATCAAGCTAAGACACATTGACGAACTGGAACAGTTGGAAGAAGACACCGCGAACTTAGACGACCAACCAACTCACGTCCAGCATCAGAAGAACCCACTGTGGTCAACGCCCAACCCCAAGTCGTGAGAGACTCGGAAAGCACTGGGATTGTACTGAGACGGTCAACCAGGGAGCGAAAGGCTCCGGACCGTCTGAACTTGTAATTATGGACTTGTGCCAAGAACTGGGGGAGGGGAATGATGTAATGTATTTACATAAGGTTTGCCCACCAACAGAGGTCCTAGGGTCATAGGTACACTCGTGCTGGGTATATAACCTGAACTTCACCTTTGTATCTTCACTTCTGGAAGCCATTAAAGACTGACCGGGTTACATCTGGTCACTGGCTCACAGTACGGAGTTCATTGTATCATTTCATACACCACAGTGCCAACTGTTAAGAGGATTGGTGTTCTTACTTATAAGTTGCTCCTCAAAATAACATGGTTCACAGCAGTGAATGTAGATGTTCACAGATTTATTAAGCATACATTAATAACTATTATTGACAAAAATTAAACATACCCTTAACAGCAACACTTACAACAACATCGTGCGAGCTTTAGCCAGGAAATTTAAAACACATTAAAGTTCTGAGCTTGGTATACTTGATTGGTCAAACCTTCGAATTCCAAAGTATCTGTTCTAACACACATGCTTCATACCTTTTTCCACCACTTGTACGTGACATTAGCCTCGTTCCGTAGCATTACCTAATACATAGTTATCACTCAACACTGATTTGATTGTCCTGTCCTTGCAGCACACAGATCCGAATCTCCCCAGCTTGTTACACTCCCTAACTTTCTCAGGTAGGTCCTTTACCTTTCAAGGCTTGAGTGAACAAAGAAAGCTTCTCTGCCCTTTCGTGTCTGTGCAATAACTGATGATTGTTATAGGCCAATCACCTCAGCTCCAGGACATCGCTGCAGGAGTTCCTCAGGACAGTGCCCGAGGCCCAACCATTTTCAGCTGATTAGAAAACTGCAAATGTAATGCCTCTATTTAAAAAAGGAGGCAGACAAAAAGCAGGAAACTATAGACCATTTAGCCTAACATCTGTGGTTGGGAAGATGTTGGAGTCCATTATTAAAGAAGCAGTTGCAGGACATTTGGAAAAGCAAAATTCGGTCAGGCAGATTCAGCATGGATTTACGAAGGGGAAGTCATGTTTGATAAATTTGCTAGAATTCTTTGAGGATGTAACAAACAGGGTGGATAAAGGGGAACCAGTGGATGTGGTATATTTGGACTCCAGAAGGCATTTGACAAGGTGCCAAATAAAAGGTTACAGCGCAAGATAAAAGTTCATGGGGTTGGGGGTAATATATTAGCATGGATAGAGGATTGGCTAATGAACAGAAAACAGAGAGTCGGGATAAATGGTTCATTCTCGGGTTGGCAATCAGTAACCAGTGGGGTGCTGCAGGGATCCCAACTATTTACAATCTATATTAACGACTTGGAGGAAGGGACCGAGTGTAACGTAGCCAAGTTTGCTGACGATACAAAGGTGGGAGGAAAAGCAATGTGTGAGGAGGACACAAAAAATCTGCAAAAGGATATAGACAGGCTAAGTGGGTGGGCAAACGTTTGGCACTTGGAGTATAATGTTGGGAAGTGTGAGGTCATGCACTTTGGCAGAAAAAAATCAAAGAGCAAGTTATTATTTAAATGGAGAAAGATTGCAAAGTGCAACAGTACAGCGGGACCTGGGGGTACTTGTGCATGAAACACAAAAGGTTAGTATGCAGGTACAGCAAGTGATCAGGAAGGCCAATGGAATCTTGGCCATTATTGCAAAGGGGATGGAGTTTAAAAGCAGGGAAGTCTTGCTACAGTTGTACAGGGTATTGGTACACCTGGAATACTGCGTGCAGTTTTAGTTTCCATATTTACGAAAGAATATACTTGCTTTGGAGGCAGTTCAAAGAAGGTTCACAAGATTGATTCCGGAGATGAGGGGGTTGATTTATGAAGAAAGGTTGAGTAGGTTGGTCCTCTACTCATTGGAATTCAGAAGAATGAGAGGTGATCTTATCGAAACGTATGAGGGGGCTTAACTGGGTGGATACAGAAAGGATGTTTCCACTGATAGAGCCGACTAGAACTAGAGGGCATAATCTTAGAATAAGGTGCCGCCCATTTAAAACTGAGATGAGGAGAAATTTCTTCTCTCAGAGGGTTGTGGATCTGTGGAATTCGCTGCCTCAGAGAGCTGTGGAAGCTGGGACATTGAATAAATTTAAGACAGAATTAGACAGTTTCTTTAATGATAAGGGAATAAAGGGTTATGGAGAGCGGGCAGGGAAGTGGACCCGAGTCCATGATCGGATCAGCCATGATCGTATTAAATGGTGGAGCAGGCTCAAGGGGGCGTATGGCCTACTCCTGCTCCTACTTCTTATGTTCTTATGTTCATCAATGATTTTCCCTCCATCGTAAGGTCAGAAGTGGGGATGTTTGCTGATGATTGCACAGTGTTCAGTTCCATTCGCAATGCTTCAGATAATGAATCATAGAATCATCGAAATTTACAGCATGGAAGGAGACCATTTCAGCCCATTGTGTCCGTGCCGGCCGACAAAGAGCTATCCAACCTAATGCCACTTTCCAGCTCTTGGTCCATAGCCCTGTAGGCACTTTAAGTGCATGTCCAAGTATTTTTAAAATGTGGTGAGAGTTTCTTCCTTTACCACACTTTCAGGCAGTGCGTTCCAGACCCCCACCACCCTCTGGGTGAAGAAATTTCCCCTCATATCACCTCTAAACCTCCCTACAATTACTTTAAATCTATGCCCCCTGGTTGTTGAGCCCGCTGCCAAGGGAAACAAGTCCTTTCTATCCACTCTATCCAGCCTCCTCATAATGTTATACACCTCAATCAGGTCTCTCCTCAGCCTCCTCTGTTCCAAAGAAAACAGATCCAGCATCTCCAATCTTTCCTCATAGCCAAAATTCTCCAGTCCAGGCAACATTCTTGTAAATCTCCTCCGCACCTTTTCCAGTGCAATCACATATTTCCTGTAATGTGGTAACCAGAACTGCACACAGTACTCCAGTTGCAGCCTAACCAGTGTTTTATACAGTTCAAGCATAACCTCCTTCCTCTTGTATTCCATACCTCAACTAATAAAGGCAAGTATTCCAAATGTCTTCTTAACCACCTTATCTAACTGGCATGCTACCTTCAGGGATCTGTGGACCTGCACTCCAAGGTCCCTTTGTTGCTCTACACTTTACAGTGTCGTACCATTTAATGTGTATTCCCTTGCCTTGTTAGACCACCCCAAATGCATTATCTCACACTTATCGGGGTTGAATTCCATTTGCCACTGTTCTGCCCACTGACCAGTACATTGATATCTTCAATGTTTCATTTCCTACATTACAACAGTGACTACACTTCAAATAAAGTAATTAATTGGCTGTAAAGATGTCCTGAGGTCATGAAAAGTGCTATATAAATGCAAGTCTTTTTTTTAGGTTTGTAGCTGGAGCTGATGTAAATGCATTGACAATTCTGGTAAAATCTGCAGTGATTAAATTGGTGAATTTGTGAGATTTCTTCGTATTCTAACCTGGTTCCGGTCTATCCTCGGAGCGAGTTCCAGGATTTTGACCCAGCAATGATGAAGGAACGCCAATATAGTTCCAAGTCAGGATGGTGTGTGACTTGGAAGGGAACGTGGAGGGGATGGTGTTCCCATGCGCCTGTCGCCCTTGTCCTTCTGGTCTACTGGGTTTACCTGCAGCCTTTTGGCTCCAGATCACGTTTAAAGTGTTATGTATAGAACTTGGAAGCCCTGTTCTTGAAGTTTCAATTACTAATTAAGTGTCAGCTGTGGCTCAGTTGGTAGCACGCTTGTCTCTGAGTCAGAAAGTTGTGGCTTCAAGTCCCACTCCAGAGGTTTGAGCACAAAAACATCTAGGCTGACACTCCAGTACAGTGCTGAGGGAGTGCTGCACTGTTGGAGATGCCATCATTCAGATGAGATCTTAAATCAAGGCTCCATCTGCCCTCTTGGGAGATGTAAAAGATCCCAGGGCACTATTTTGAAGACAAGCAAGAGAGTTCTCCTGCTGTCCTGGCCAACATTTATCCCTCAACCAATATCACTAAAACAGATTATCTGGTCATTTATTTCATCGCTGTTTGTGAGACCTTGCTGTATGCAAATTGGCTGCCACATTTCCTACATTACAACAGTGTCTACATTTTAATAAGTACTTCTTTGACTGTAAAACACTTTGGGATGTGCTGAGGTTGTGAAAGGCACTATATAAACCTATGTGAGAACACCACCATAGGTCAGGGCTATAAATAGAGCTGGAGCGCCAGGTCCTGGAACATCGTGGGCAAAGGTGCAGCGAATGAGGGTATGGGGCCCAGAAGAGCTGAGGGCCTGCCCTCACTGCGATATGTGTGCGCACTAGGTCTGTGCAGCAGAGCTAGTCTCCAGTCGTCCTGGTTCAACCCTTGCCACTGGACCAAGACCTAGCCCTGTCAAGCCCGTGTGGTGGCTGGTGTGCAACGGTCACCACACGTTAAAAAAATCCACGCACAGGCATCTTCCACCCCCTCAATTGGAGTTCAGGACTGGAACATCGGGTTCTTCGTTGAAACATCTGTGAACTCTTGTGGAAGCAAGTCTTCCTCATTCGAGGGACCGCCTATGATGATGATAAATGCAAATTCAGGTTGAAGGACAACCTTAGCAGATATTTAACTAATTGCCTTTTATGTAGCAAAATAAACATGTCCATTACTCCAATTTATAGTTGGCACTTTAGAAAAATTAATTTTGTACCTATTTTAATTGCAACCTCTTTCTGCTTTAATACAATTTTTAAGAGGGGAATTGTTGCTATTTTTAAGAGTGTAGAAGAATGAGTGTTAATTTGTCACTGGTGTATTATGGTAGTGTTATCTTGGACATTGAGTATAAGATCAACTTCCAATAAGTAGAGCCCTGCCAATGCTGTGATATACTTCAACTGACTTTGTAAACTCTGATATGAATTCCATCAGTCAATAATATCTACCTCAGTACCTTGGGTTCTCTGATTGTTTAATATTGGCATGCTGCAAATTGTATTATCATAAGTGTGTTAACGAAGAGATGTTAATAGTTCATCATCCTCTTTGATGAGTTTAGCAAGAAGTGCTTGACTCATTCATTACAAGCGTATATGCATCCTAATGGGGGTTTGTTAACATAACTGTTGATATAATTTGCTCCGGTTGATGTAAGACAGATTCAGTGACACAAATTCAAGCATCTAGGGCGAAGGTGCGGTGAGAGATTGTAGAGGGATGTGATTGGGACCCAGGAGAAGCGTGAGTTCGGGACCAGAAGAGGCGAGGGCCCAGGGGCAGCACCGGCCAGCCCACACTGCGATATGTGTGCGCACTAGGTCCGTGCAGCAGAGCAGGTCTCCAGTCGTCTTGGACCACTGGACCAAGACCTAGCTCTGTCAAGCCCGTGTGGTGGCTGGTGTGCAACAGCCGCTACATGTTAAAAAAATTCACGAACAGGCATCTTCCACCCTTCAAGATGTAGTTCTGGATCTGGAATATTAGGTCCTTCATTGAAACACCTGTGAACTCATCCCTTTTTGGCAGGGACTGCCTATAATGATGATGAGGCAGAGGGATAATGAATTTCATGGGGATTCTTTGATGAGGAGTTAAGGTGAAGGAGTTAAGGATTTGTTTCGCTCCATTTGATTAATATCTCTTTCAAGATTTATGAGGGCACTGATCGCAGTGTTTTTACATTTATTAGGAATGGAACAACCCAAGGATTTGAGGGGTATTATTAAACTGGTATTAACTTTTAACAATTTAATTTAATACCATTGTAAGTACATAGCAACTAAGTACAAGTAAGTGAACTGATTCCTTCCAGAGACCATAGAAATAAAAGTTTGAAGTAGTTTTTTAGTTTTAAACTTGTATTTGCTGATATGCTAATCTGCTAGTTAAAGCAGAAGCTGCAGACAAGAGTAACACCCTGCGGAGCTGACAGTGAAAAAATCAATAGAGCCACCACAGCTGTCAGTTTAGAAAGCCAAGTGTACAGTCATCACTAAAAGAAATGACGCAAGTTAATAAGGCCATAAAATGCAAACCAAGCACTAGGGTTTATTTCTGAGGGATTGAAGTGAAAAATAGAAAAGTTATGCTAAACTTATATCGAACCTTTGTGAGATCACACTTGGGAGTACTGTGTATAGTTCTGGTCACCATATTATAAAGAGGATATAGAGGCTGGAAAGGGTGCAAAAAAGATTTACAAGGAGGATACCAGAAATGCGAGGTTATACCTATTAGGAAAGAATGAACAAGCTGGATCTCTTTTTTCTTGAAAAGAGAAGGCTGAAGGGTAATGTTGTGTATTTGTAAAGCATGCACTCCCATGTTCCGCCACCAGCGAGCTCATCCCCTGAAGTTCCAAGGGATCCCAGCATCCCTTGAGAGCACTGTATATAAGCCGGCCCCTAAGGCCTGTTCCTCACTCTGGAGTGTCTTAATAAAGACTGAGGTCACTGTTACTTTAACCTCCCTGTGTTCAATCTCATCTGTGTTAGGAACAAAATAACTGGCGACGAGAATATGAATCCAACGCAAAGATGCAGCAAACTGTGGGCATCCTGGAGAAGTTCCCGGAGAGTGAGGGCTGGGAAGCCTATGTCGAATGGCTAGACCAGTACTTTGTAGCCAATGAGCTGGACGGAGAAGGAAGCAAAAAGGAGAGCGGTCCTCCTTATGGTCTGCGGAACACCGACCTACAGCCTCATGAAGAATCTTCTGGCTCCGGTGAAACCCACAGATAAGTCGTATGAGGAACTGTGTACACTGGTTCGGGAGCATCTTAACCCGAGGGAGAGCGTGCTGATGGCGAGGTATCGGTTCTACACATGCCAGCGATCTGAAGGTCAGGAAGTGGCGAGCTACGTTGTCGAGCTGAGGCGACTTGCAGGACAATGTGAGTTTGATGGCTACCTGGAGCAAATGCTCAGAGACTTTTTTGTGCTGGGCATTGGCCACGAGACCATCCTACGAAAACTTTTGACTGTAGAGACACCGACCCTCAGTAAGGCCATTGCGATAGCACAGGCGTTTATGTCCACCAGTGATAACACCAAACAAATCTCTCAGCACACAAGTGCTAGCAATGTTCATAAATTATCCGGAAATGTTTGCGAGCAGAAATGTACAAGGCAGAACCCACAAGTCTGCAACTGCCAGCAGGCCTCAGGTGATCCAGATGACTCAAAGTCCCCAACAAAGGATAAATGCAAGGCAATTCACACCTTGTTGGCGTTGTGGAGGCTCCCATTCAGCCTATTCATGCCGCTTCAAATGTTTGCAAGAGCTGTGGAACAATGGGGCACCTCCAACGAGCTTGCAAACGAGCTGCAAGCTCTATAAAACCTGCTAACCACCACGTGGCAGAGGAAGATCAGTCCATGGTGGATCAAAGCAATTTCGAGCCTCAGAGAGAGGAGGCAGATGCTGAAGTACACGGGGTGTACACATTTTCGATGAAATGTCCACCTATAATGCTAAACATAAAATTGAATGGCTTACCCATGAAACTGGACACTGGTGCTAGCCAATCCATCATGAGTAAAAAGATGTTTGAGAGACTGTGGTGCAACAAGGCATTCAGACCAGCCCTGAGCCCCATCCACACGAAACTGAGAACGTACACCAAAGAGCTTATCACTGTCCTCGGCAGGGCCATGGTCAAGGTCACCTACGAGAGCACGGTGCACGAACTGCCACTCTGGATTGTCCCGGGCGATGGCCCCACACTGCTTGGAAGGAGCTGGCTGGGCAAAATCCGCTGGAACTGGGATGACATCCGAGCGCTATCACATGTCGATGAGGCCTCATGTACCCAGGTTCTTAACAAATTTCCTTCCCTTTTTGAGCCAGGCATTGGAAACTTTTCTGGGGTGAAGGTGCGGATCCACTTAGTCCCAGAGGCACGACCCATTCACTACAAGGCGCAAGCGGTACCTCACATGATGAGGGAGAGAGTGGAAATCGAGCTGGACAGGCTGCAACGCGAGGGCATCATCTCCCCAGTGGAATTCAGCGAGTGGGCCAGCCCGATTGTTCCAGTACTCAAAAGTGATGGCACGGTCAGGATTTGCGGCGGATTATAAAGTAACTATTTATCGTTTCTCATTACAGGACCAATACGGCAAACGGCCTATTTGCGATGCTCGCAGAAGGCAAGACGTTCACCAAGCTCGACCTGACTTTGGCCGACATGACGCAGGAGCTGGAGGAGTCTTCGAAGGACCTCACCTGCACCAACACGCACAAGGGACTGTTCATCTACAACAGATGCCCGTTTGTAATTTGGTCGGCTGCAGCGATCTTCCAGAGAAACATGGAGAGCCTACTCAAGTCGGTACCGATCACAAGCCCCTCACATCCCTGTTCGCTGAAAACAAGGGGATAAATACTAATGCCTCAGCCCGCATACAAAGGTGGCCACTCGCGCTATCAGTGTTTAACTATACCATCCACCACAGGCCAGGCACCGAGAACTATGCGGATGCTCTCAGTCGGCTACCATTGCCTACCACGGGGGTGGAAATGGCGCAGCTTGCAAACTTGTTGATGGTGGCGCAGCCCGCAGACTTGTTGATGGTCATGGAAGTGTTTGAAAATGATAAATCACCTGTCACGGCCCGCCAGTTTAGGACTTGGACCAGCCAAGATCCTCTGCTGTCCCTAGTAAAAAACTGTGTACTGCATGGGAGCTAGGCCAGCATCCCCGTTGAAATGCAAGAGCCAATCAAGCCGTTCCAGAGGCGAAAGGACGAGCTGTCCATTTAGGCAGACTGCCTGTTGTGGGGTAATCGCGTAATGCTACGAAAAAAGGGCAGGGAGACGTTCATCTCGGATCTCCACAGCACACACCCGGGTATAGTAATGATGAAAGCAATAGCCAGATCCCACGTGTGGTGGCCCGGTATCGACTCTGACTTAGAGTCCTGTGTACGGCAATGCAGCGTATGTGCTCAGTTGAGCAACGCGCCCAGAGAGGCACCATTAAGTTTGTGATCCTGGCCCTCCAGACCATGGTCGAGGATCCATGTCGACTATGCGGGCCCGTTTCTCGATAAAATGTTCCTGGTGGTGGTGGATGCTTTTTCAAAATGAATTGAATGTGAAATAATGTCGGGAAGCACCGCCACCGCCACCATTGAAAGCCTGAGGGCCACGTTTGCCACCCACGGCCTGCCTGACATACTGGTCAATGACAACGGGCCATGTTTCACCAGTGCCGAATTTAAAGAATTCATGACCCGCAATGGGATCAAACATGTCACCTCGGCCCCGTTTAAACCAGCCTCCAATGTGCAGGCAGAGCGCGCAGTACAAACCATCAAACAGAGTCTTAAACGAGTCACAGAAGGCTCACTCCAAACCCGCCTGTCCTGAGTACTGCTCAGCTACCGCACGAGACCCCAGTCGCTCACAGACGTGCCCCCGGCTGAGTTACTCATGAAAAGGACACTTAAAACCAGACTCTCGCTGGTTCACCCCAACCTGCATGATCAGGTAGAGAGCAGGCGGTAGCAACAAAATGTAAACGATGGTCGCACCACTGTGTCACGGGAAATTGATCTGAATGACCCTGTGTATGTGCTAAACTATGGACATGGTCCCAAGTGGATCGTGGGCATGGTGATAACTAAAGAAGGGAGTAGGGTGTTTGTAGTCAAACTAGACAATGGACAAATTTGCAGAAAGCACCTGTACCAAACGAGGCTGCAGTTCACAGACTGCCCTGAACAACCCACAGCAGACACCACCTTTTTCGAGCCCACAACACACACCCAAAGGATCAACGATTACCACGCCGGACCAGGAAATTGAACCCATCACGCCCAACAGCCCGGCAAGGCCAGGCTCACCTAGTAGCCCTGCAGGGCCAACAACACGCCAGCCCAGCGAGGGCACAGCCAACACACCAGAACAGACATTTGTACCGAGGCGGTCCACCAGGGAAAGAAAGGCTCCCGACCGCCTCACCTTGTAAACAGTTTTCACTTTGACTTTGATGGGGGAGTGATGTTGTGTTTCTGTAAAGCATGCACTCCCATGTTCCGCCACCAGGGAGCTCATCCCTTGAAGTCCCAAGGGATCCCAGCATCCCTTGGGAGCACTGTATATAAGCTGGCCCCGAAGGCCTGTTCCTCACTCTGGAATGTCTTGTTAAAGACTGAAGTCACTGTTACTTTAACCACCCTGTATGCAGACTCATCTGTGTTAGGAACATAATAGGTAACCGAATAAAAGTCTTTAAAATTATGAAAGGTTTTGATAGAGTAGACACAGTGTTTCCACTTGTGGGGAAGAGCAAAACGAGAGGCCATCAATATAAGATAGTCACCAAGAAATCCAATAGGGAATTCAAAAGAAACTTCTTTACCTAGAGTGGTGAGAATGTAGGAACTTGCTACCACAGGGAGTGGTTGAGGCGAATGGTAAAGATGCATTTAAGGGGAGGCTAGACAAGCATATGGCGGAGAAGGGAATAGAGAGTTATGCTGATAGAGTTAGATAATGAGGGATGGGAGGAGGTTCAAGTGAAGCATAAATGCCGGTATAAGGGCCGAATGGCCTGTTTCTGTGCTGTACATTCTATGTAATTCCATGTAACTGAACAAGTCGTGAAATAAAGGCACTGCCATAACTCAAACGAGTTCTACGTCAACCCTGTGCCATGAAAGGCTGCTTCTGTTATTATACGAGGCCACCTGAGCCACAAGAAATCCTGGTACCTTAGAAAATTTGATAACCGGAAAGAAATACAAAGCTCTGAAATTTTCTACTGTTTTTGATGAATCTACAGTATTAAATCAGGGCAAGTATTTTTTCTGGCCAGCAATTTCGCGTAGAAGCCATTTCTGCTGGTTTTCTGCCCCGAATTCAATGAGCCCAAATTTCCAAGCATGATTTGGCCCTTCCCAGGGTCTGCCCGCTGCCCATCTATTTAATTAAAATATATGTAGTGGCCCCAGGTTACCTGATTCCTACTCACAATGCACTAACAGTAAGTTAGAAAATACAGCTGTAGCAAGGATCAGCTGAGACAGCCAGTGAGCCTGAAGACTGCTGAAAACTTGGGTGTCAAATACTGCCACTGGGAATGACTTTTCAGAGCAACTGTTTTGGTATTCGGCCGAGAGAGCCTTAAACATCCATTGAGCTTCATTGGAACTGTGTAGGAGGCCAAGGGCAGAGAGGTCAGAGTAGGAGGGCAGAGAATTAAAATGGCAAGTGACGAGGTGTTCAGGAGGTGTTCGGCAAAGCTCGAGGAACAGCACCTCGTCTTTTGATCAGGCACTTTACAGCCTTCCGGACACAACATCGAGTTTTACCGGATGGTACGTGCTGGTAATGCTTCTGACTGACAAAGGGTCATTGGCCTGAAACGTTAACTCTGTTTCTTTCTCCACAGATGCTGTCTGACCTGCTGAGTGTTTCCAGCATTTTCTGTTTTTATTTCAGATTTCCAGCATCCGCAGTATTTTGCCTTTTGTACTCTTTCCTTGCCCTGTGCTTCCCTGACTACACTTCAAAAGTACTTCAATTGCTGTAAAGCGCTTTGGGATGTCCTGTGGTAGTGAAAGGCACTATATAAATGCAAGTCTTTCTTTCTTTCCCCGGGGAAAGAATGTGTCTTTCTTTCTCCTGTTCTACTGCTTCTCCTGGGTGCAACCTGAGAGCCAGTATCGCAAGGGGTGATTTGCTGCTCCCATGCTGCAAAAATAATAACTTTTACTCATATAGCGCCTTTAACGTAGTAAAACATCCCAAGACGCTTCACAACAGTGTTACAGACAAACTGATAAATTTGGCACCAAGCCACAGAAGAAATTAAGGCAGATGATCAAAAAGCTTGTTTAAAGAGGTAGGTTTTAATGAGAGTCTTAAAGGAGGAAAGAAACATAGAGAGGCAGAGAGGTTTAGGGAGGGAGTTCCAGAGCTTACGGCTCAGGCAGCTGAAGGCATGTCCACCGATGGTTGAGCAGTTATAATGAGGGATGTTCAAGAGGCCAGAATTTGAGAAGTGCAGACATCTTGAGAGATTGTGAGGCTGAAAAAGATTACAGAGATAGGAAGGGGCAAGTCCATGGAGTGATTTGTAAACAAGGATGAGGATTTTGAAATCGAGGCGTTGTTTAACTGGGAGCCAATGTAGATCAGAAAGCACAGGGGTGATGGGTGATCTTGACTTGGTGCAGGTTAGTACACGGGCTGCTGAGTTTTGGATGACTTCAAGTTTATGTAGTGTGGAATGTGAAAGACTGGCCAGGAGAGAGTTGGAGTAGTCAAGTCTAGAGATAACAAAGGCATGATTGAGAGTTTCAGTAGCAGAAGAGCTGAGGCAGGGGCGGAGGCGGGCAATGTTAAGGAGGTGAAAAAGGCTGTTTTAGTTATGCCGTGGATATGTGGCTGGAAACTCATTTCAGGGTCAAATATGACACCTAGGTTGTGAACAGTCTTATTCATCCTCAGATTGATGCTAGGGACAGGGATGGAGTCAGTGGTTAGGGAACGCAATTTGTGGCGGGGATCAAAGATAATGGCTTCGGTCTTCCCAATATTTAACTGGAGAAAATTTCTGCTCATCCAGTACTGACTGTCAAGCAATCTGACAATTTAGATACCAAGCAGGGGTTGACAGAAGTGGTGGAGAGGTAAAGCTGGGTATCGTCAGCGTACGTGTGGAAACTGATGCAGTGTTTTCGGATGATAGCGCCAAGGGGCAGCATATAGATGAGAAATAAGAGGGGACCAAGGACAGATCTTTGGGGGACACCAGAGGTAATGATGCGGGAGTGGGAAGAGAAGCCACTGCTGGAGATTTTCTGGCTACGATTAGATAGATAAGAATGGAACCAGGCAAGTGCAGTCCCACCTAACTGGACATTGGTGGAGAGGCTTTGGAGGAGGATGGAGTGGTCAACTGTGTCAAAGGCTGCAGACAGGTCCAGAAGGATGAAGAGGGATAGTTTACCTTTGTCACAGTCACCAAGGGTGATTTGAGAAGCAACAACACGTTCAAGTAATTTGGACAGGAAAGGGAGGTTGGAGATTGGGCGATAGCTAGCAAGCAAAATGGGGTCAAGGGTTGTTTTTTTGAGAGGGGTGATGACAGCAGATTTGAAGGAGAAGGGAACAGTACCTGAGGACAGAGAACCGTTAACAATGTTGGCTAACATTGGAGCCAGAAAAGGAAGTTGGGTGGTCAGCAGTTTAGTGGGATTAGGGTCAAGAGAGCAGGAAGTGGATCTCATGGATAAGATGAGTTTGGAGAGATTAAGAGGGGAGACCAATGAGAAACTAGAGGAAGATATATTTAGGCTAGCACAGGTGGGAGCGTCAGATGAAGTTTGGCCCTGTGGCCTAGGTGAAGGAAGGGAACTCGCAGAGGCAGCTGATCGGAGGGTCTCAATCTTTGATACAAAGAAGTCCATGAGCTCCTCTCACTTGTTGTAGGAGGTGAGTGTGGTGAAGACAGGGGAGAGGGATTTAAGGAGACAGTTAGCAGTAGAGAATAGTAGCCTAGGGTAATTTTCGCAACTATTTTTGCAATCCAGAACAATCAAAAGGTTCATGGGACTGAGATGCTCCTCTTCTCATTGTAGCATGGGAGGGAGCCACTGCTGGCTGAATCTCTGCATGTGCCTGGGCATAGAATCATAGAAATTTACAGTACGAAAGGAGGCCAGTTCGGCTCATCGTGTCCGTGCCGGCCGACAAAGAGCTATCCAGCCTAATCCCACTTTCCAGCTCTTGGTCCGTAACCTTGTAGGTTACGGCACTTCAAAGTGCATATCCAGACTAGGGTCACCTCCTATGTGCCACTGGAGTGATGCTCTGAGGGAAGTGGCTGGAGGCCTGGCATGTGCTGCTGTCCTTAGAAATATCAGCCTCAGGTTGATCCTTTCCAGCCATCACAATTCCTCTGGGCCGTGGATCTGTGTCCCCACTGATCGGTGAGCTGGCTGGTCTGAGGGCAGCTATCTTGAAAGCTTCCCAGAACTGAAAGCTGGTATGCAGGGGACTGTGTGATCTCTCCCCTACTACCACCAGTGGTACAGTTTGTGCTTCGGTGGAGGAGGAGACGCCAACTGATTCTTGGCTGCTTCTTAGGTAGGGGGCCTATTACAAGTTCCAATGAGCTACATGCTCCATGAACACTTGTAACAAAGAAAAAGCTTGTCTGATGTTGCCACAAATAAGGGCTGTTGATTCTAAAGTTACAGCTGTCAGTTGCTGCACATCTTCAGGGACCAATCTCAGAGCATGGATGTATGTATGGTTTCCCACATTACAACAGTGACTACACTCCAAAAGTACTTCATTGGCTGTGAAGTGCTTTGAGATGTCCGGCGGTCGTGAAAGGCGCTATAAGTCTTTCTTTCTTTCCTTGAATATCCTTCTTTTCAGATGAGTACCCATGGGATCTGGGTCCCACAACTCCAAAGCCATTGGCAGCCTCCACCTCGGCCTCCTCTGGGAAGGTGGCATTTCCTGACCCACTCCCTGCTCCTCAAGCGACCTTGTGCTAATGTTGCAGCTATACTTACACTATCTAACTCCCTCAGCATGAAAATATATGGAATCCAAGGAATCTCTGAATTCCTTCAAGCAAATGCTGGATTTCTTTCTGGCTGCAGCGGAGATCATCTCTTACAGAAGGTGGGTACTGCAGGGAATTTAATGGCCAGAATGATCTCCTGGACTAGTTTCGATCGCCTAGATGGGTCGGAGGAATTTCCCATGTTTTTTCCGCAAATTGGTCTGGGTTTTTAATCTGTTTTTTTTGCCTCTCCCAGGAGATCACATGGTTTCAGGTCGGGTGGAGGGTATATGTTGTGATACTCAATTATGTGGGACAGACTCAATGGGCCTGTCCGTCATTGTTCGTATATAGTGCGTCCAAGTGATAGAAAGAGTGAAATTGAGCGGGTTGTGGCAGTGGCACATGGAGCAGGATCTAGGTCCGGTACTAATGGGTGGGCTTGGGCGTCACATCCTCTCACTCAGTACTATCCTCCATGGTCAACAGCTTCCTCCTCTTTTGCCTCCCCTTACTGTGATGGGCTTGTAGGAAAGAAAGGTGCAGCGAAGAATGGGTGAGCATAACCCCTTCCGGATTAAGGGGACCGAGAAGGGTGGGGGAGGGTGTGTTCGGCTTTCACAGAGCTGCCACGGTGGCCGTGTAGGTGCGCCATTAGCACCATGCCATCAGCCTCACCCAACCCGCTGGATATTCCTGGTTTCATTTCAATGGAAGGAATATCAGGCGGGCTCTGATACTGGCCCTGCAGCCCTCCCCACTAGATTTTCCTTTCTGCGCTTCAACCAAGGATTAAGATGAAAATCTTCCTCAAAGTGGCTTACTTCAATTGCGGTCCCAAAACAGTGGCTGCCAAAAAGGGTTTTACACAACTGGGAAGGACCTTATCGAATCAGCCACAAATTGTTTAGCAAATTTATCGTGACAGATAAAAAGAAATCGTATGAATGGATTTATCGTAATTTTGCTATGAGCCTGAAGTAAATAGGGTATCATAGGGGCCAGACAGGATTACCGAGAAAGGACTTTAATTATTCAGTTTCTGATACATATGAAGCTGCTTGGCACAGTTCCAGCACAGCTTATTTCAAAACTATCTAAATTGTCCTCTGAGTCATCAACCATGACTCAGTCTTCCATCTGGAGTCCTGCTAAGGGAAATGCCAGGCTTCATGGTTTGCAGAACTTTGGGTAGTGTCCAGATCATATAATCATAGAAATTTACAGCAGAAGGAGGCCATTTCAGCCCATCGTGTTCACGCCGGCCGACAAAGCTATCCAGCCTAATCCCACTTTCCAGCTCTTGGACCGTAGCCCTGTAGGTTATGGTACTTCAAGTGCACATCCAAGTGTGATGAGTGTTTCTGCCTCTACCACCCTTTCAGGCAGTGAGTTCCATACCCCTACCACCCTCTGAGTGAAGAAATTTGCCCTCAAATCCCCTCTAAACTTTCTACCAATTACTTTAAATCTATGCCCCCTTGTTGTTGACCCCTCTGCTAAGGGAAATAGGTCCTTCCTATCAATTCTATTTAGGTCCCTCATAATTTTATACACCTCAATGAGGTCTCCCCTCAGCCTCCTCTGTTCCAAAGAAAACAAACCCATCATCTTCAATCTTTTCTGAGTCTACACAATCCTTGACAGCCAGGCCATCATTCACCAGTACTTGGGAAATGGTACGCAGAAACTGACACCAGGAATGTAACCATGGTTTCAGGATTATGGCGAACATGCGCAGCTTGAGGTGAGCTCAAGAAAAGTCTAGTTTAGGATGAGCGGCCCATCGGTGGGAGGCGTGCTAAAAGAGATAAAGGCTTCCTTAGGATAGCTGCATCTGCAATTGGGTTGTTGTTCTACTGCTATTACCATTAATGTTGCCACCCTTTAAGAGTGCTGCAGCAGGAAATACAAGACCTCCGGAGACAGGCCTCTGTACTGCAGAGAGCACAGACACCGTTAGGCCAAACCCTCCAGGACCCTGTGGTTCTAGGTGATTTGCTCACAGAAACTTTGAAGCAGTTTGCTGGCCAGATTGAGCATCTAGCACCCCTGATAAGAGGATAAGAGGCAGTGCAACTGATGTTCCAGAGTCTAGTTTAAAAGGTAGACAGTAGTTTGGATCCCCCAAGAAGTGCTGACAGAGATTTTGTGGAAAGCCTATTGCTATACTGCTCACCAGACACAGAGAAAGGTGATATAAGGCTTAGGCAGTGCTATTCCCCTTCATGTAAATAGCATAAGGATGGAGGTTGCTTTTTTGGTAAATCTATCCTACACTGAACCTGAAAATGTTTACCCAGTCAAGATGGTTCTGTACTTAGGCTTGTAGTGTAACACACCTTTGAGGCGAGAGAGGGGCAACTCATCTAATATTGCTCATCAGGAGCAATATCCTGGACAATATCTCGTGCCCAATGAGCAAATGTGTGAAAAAGCCAAATCTATACATTAGCCATGCTTAGGATGCCATTCTTCAAAGACATTACCAAAGTTCGATGTGGTCTTATCCAAGGTATTTATGTGGAGAAGTGTAAGCTGAACCTCTAAAGATCCAAGGACCTGGCAGAATCCAAGATCATCATAGCTAATGCACAGTAGTTGGTCTGCACTGAAGGAGATCAAAGTAGCCCACTATAAACATCACACATTCATTAGGCTAGATCTACCTGGCCATATTTCACTCATGCTACCATGCTTTAGCCCCCACTGGTGGGCTGGGATGAATCCACGCAGACATTAGCCCTTAATTTATCATACAACTGATAATTTGATGCTTTAAATGTTGATTACAGTTGATTACAAGGCAGGAGTAACTTAGTTATTTCATTATGCAGTCTAATTATAGAATTGTGTAGATTGTGAAATGTTATAACAAATACTGGTGTTATTTAGTACTTCATTATATTCATGTAGTATGTGTACCACTGGTATTTGACAGAAACTGCTGCATGAATTCGCTAACTTAAGATCCTTGACAAGAAATAAAACCTCTCCCTCCCTCCCCATCGGCCTCCACCCCTTCTCTTCCTCCCTCACTCTCCTGGTCGCTCTTATTTACATTGCTTATCTCAAATCATTGGATTTTAATTAGTTGTTAAAAGAAATGACTTTGAATTATTAGGATGAATATACATCTGACATTTGAATCTACAGCAGTTCTCTCCTTAATATGGACCGACCAACCGTGTTTTTCTAGCATTTTTGGTTTTTGTTTCAGTTTAGCAGATTTTTTTTAATTTACATTATCAGGAATGAGCTGCATGTATGAAGCATTAGAGATGTTAACGGTGAACTTTAAATTCCTCCATGGCCCAACCCCTCCCTATTTTTGAAATCTCCTCGAGCAGCGCCCCCCCCCCCCCCCCCCCCCCGAGATATCTGCGCTCCTCTAATTCTGCTCTCTTGACCATCCCTGATAATAACCGCTCAACCATTGGAGGCCGTGCTTTCTGTTGCCTAGGCTCTAATCTCTGGAATTCCCTCCCTAAACCTCTCTGCCTCTCTTTCCTCCTTTAAGACGCTCCTTAAAACCTACCTCTTTGACCAAGCTTTTGGTCACCTGCCCTAATTTCTCCTTATGTGGCTCAGTGTCAAATTTTTTGTCTCATAAGACTAATGTGAAGTGCCTTGGGACATTTTACTACATTAAAGTCGCTATATAAATACAAGTTGTTGTTGTTCTATTATGTTTCTGGATGAGCTAAATCCCAATGGTTCCTGTGAGGCTAAGCACCATCTCGATTTCAAAATTCTCATCCTTGTTTTCAAATCCCTCCGTGGCCTTGCCCCTCCCTATCTCTGTAGTCTCCTCCAGCTCCACAACCCCCCACCCCCGAGATGTCTGCGCTCCTCTAATTCTGCCCCCTTGAGCATCCCTGATTAGAATCGCTCAACCATTGGTGGCTGTGCCTTCAGCTGTCTGGGCCCCAAGCTCTGCAACTCCCTGCCCAAACCTCACTGTCTCTCGGCCTCTCTTTCCTCCTTCGAGACGCTCTTTAAAACCTACCTCTTTGACCAAGCTTTTGGTCATCTGCCCTAATTTCTACTTTGTGGCTCGGTGTCAACTTTCTTTTTGTCTTATATTACTCCTGTGAAACGTTTTACTACGTTAAAGGCGCTATATAAATACAAGTTGTTGTTCTATGTTGGCGAGGTAAATCCCAACGATTCCTGTGAGGGGCGCCAGGACTCCACAAATCCGGGCCGGAACCTTTATTCCGGATGGAGGCGGGGGGAGGGTTTTGGAGGCGCGGCTTCCGGTGTTACACGTTCAGGGTCCGGGTGCTGAAGCTGCGGCCTCCCGTGGTGCGAGCCATGGCCCGCAAGAAGAAGGTCCGCGCCATCGCAGCCATGGCCCGCAAGGTGCGCGAATACTGGGCGCTGAAGCGGCGGCCGCGGGACAGCGAGCGCTTCGCCCTGGACTACGCCACCATGAGCCGGCCCTACAGCGGCAAGAAGCTGCCGGCCCTGGCCCACCGCGACATCCGCGCCGAGAGCCGCCTCTTCCAGCTGCTCAACCGCCTGCCGCTCTTCGGCATCGGCCGCCTGCTCACCAAGAAGTCCTGGCTCCTGGCCTACGACCAGCCCTGCTACTGGGCCGTCAGCAAGGTCAAAGTGGATTACACGGCCCAGGTCAGCCCGCCATCCATCTGTCCAGCCCCCCGGCCTCAGTTCACCAGCAGAGCCCCAGGAGGAGCCTTCAAAACCACCAGCTGCACCTGGGGCCTTCTCCAAACTGATTTTGCCCACTGCCGTGAGATCCACCTCCTGCTTGACCCTGTGCTCATTAAACTGCTGGCCGCCCAGCTTCCCTTAGCCAATGTTGTAAATGGTTCCCTCTCCTCCGGTACTGTCCCTCTCCCTTTCAAAACGGCTATCAGCACCCCGCCTCTTCAAAAAACAAAATCCATCCGTGACACCCCCCCTCGGTCCTTGTAAACTACTGCCCCATCTTTAACCTCCCTTTGCTCGCCAAAGCCCTCGAATATGTGGGTTGCCACCTCCCGCCGTCTCCCAAATCCAGGGGCAGAGGGTTGGGTCAAAGTCCGAGTTGTTTACTTCGCTGATGATGGAAAACTTTCACTCGCCCAGATCCAACTCTGACCACATCCAGCACCATCCATCTGCTCCTGCTCTCCTCTGTCAAAACTGCTCACTGCTCCCAAGATCATCCTGGAAATCAAAAATAACCCCCTGGCTGCTTTTATTCACTATCGGCCTCGTTCTCAAACCCCTCTCCCCCTCCACCATCACTTCCCAACAATGTGCAAGGAGCTCATGGACTTTTTAATCACTAACATTGAGACCATCTGTTCAGCTACCTGTTGTTTCCCCTCCCTTCCCCTAGCTGCCCAGCCTGAACCTGCATCTTTCTCTAGTTTAACTTCTATCTCTTCTCATGCCTTCTCAAACTGATTTTGTCCATTCTGTGAGATCACCTCCCGTTTGACCCTATTATTAAACTGCTGGTTGCCCAACTTCCCTTCCTGTGCTAGCTAATATTGTAAATGGTTCCCACTCCTTCAGTACTGTCCCTATCCCTTTCAAATCTGCTATCATCACCCGGCTCCTCAAAAAGCCCACCCGTGATCCCCCCTTGTAAACTATAGTCCCATCTTCAACCTCCCATTCCTCTCCATAGTCCTCGAATATGCTGTTGCCTCCCAAATCTGTGCCCATCTTTCCTGGGTCTCCATGTTTGAACCCCTCTAATCAGGTTTCTGCCCCTGCCACAGTGTGGAAACAGCCCTAATCAAAGTCCAAATTACATCCTATGTGACTATGACCATGGAACACTAACCCTCCTCATCCTTCTCTGCAGCCATTAACATGATTGACAACACCATCCTCCTCTGTTGTCCAGCTGAATGGGACTCTCTTTGCCTGGTTCCACTCATGCCTATCCAATTGTAACTGCAGAATCTCCTGCAATGGCTTCTCTTCCCACCTCTCGAGTTCCCCAAGGATCTATCCTTGGTCCCCTGCTATTTCTCATCTACATGCTGCCCCTTGGTGACAACATCTTGTGAACAGTCTGGTTCTTGTGGTAATTTCTTATCAGTGTCTTTTTTTGAGCCTGAGCTAAGCTTCTGACCCCATATCCTTCCCATCACAAAGACTGCCTACTTCTACCTGTGTAATATCGACTGTCTCCACCCCTGCCTCAGCTTATCTGATGCTGAAACCCTCATCCTGCCTTTTGTTGCATCCAGGTGTGACTATTCCAGTGCTCTCCTGTCCAGCCTCTGTAAACTTGAGCTCATCCAAAACTCTTCTACCTGTATCCTAACTCGCACCAAGTCCTCTTCACCTATCGTCCCTGTGCTCGCTGACCTACATTGGTTCCCGGTCCACACATACCTTGATTTAAAAATTCTCAACCTCATGTTCAAATCCCAATGTGGCCTCGACCCCCAGCCCCCCACACCTTTCGTAGCCATAGAACCCTCCCAGAATGGTGCATTCCTCAACTCTGGTCTTTGCAACATTCACTCCCTTTACCCAACCGTTGGCAGCCATGCCTTTAGCCATCAAAACCTAAGCTCTGGAACTCTGTCCCAAAACCTCTCTACCTCCATTTAAAGAAAGAAAGACTTGGATTTATATAGCGCCTTTCATGAGCACCGGTTGTCTCGAGGCGCTTTACAGCCAATGAAGTAAAACCCAACCCACCTCTTGGATCGCCTTTTGGTCGCCTGTCCTGATATCTCCTCCTTGCTCGGTGTCAATGTTTGTCTGATTATGATCCTGTGAAGCACCTTGGGATGTTTTCCTACATTAGAGGTGTTATGTAAATACAAGTTGTTGTTGTCGCTACATCAGTCACAGGAGTTTAGAAATCTTACAGGCTGTCCTACCTTGCAGCTTGTGCTTTTAAGGTGACTGGGTGTTTCTATTTTGGAATGTTAGCTTTCCCATTCAATTAAAGATGTCATAATCATCGCATGAGGCAATGGTCGGGCAGTGGTAAGAATTTTGTGACTCAATTAAATTTGTATCACAGTTGTAAATCCTTCTGAACAAAGCCAATTGTGCAAAGGTGGAGAGGGTTAAGAACATAGGAATGTGCAGGAGCATGAAAAACAACAACAACTTGCATTTATATAGTGCCTTTAATATAGTAAACCATCTCAAGGCGCTTCACAGGAGCTTTACCAAACAAAATTTGACACCGAGACACGTAGAGAGATATTAGGACAGATGACCAAAAGCTTGGTCAATGAGATTGGTGAAAGACCATTGTCCCTCTGACCAGTCTTAAAGTTAGCAGTGGTCTGACTAAGTGCACCCAAATGGACATGCAGCTTAAAATTGCGATATAAAATTAATGTCCTATTGAGGCAGAAATTCCTAGTTTGTTGTACACTGACTTTAGCAGCGGAGCCATCAGGCAGCTCCAATACAAGTTATTTTAATTGGGTGCACACGCGGACTGTAGAGCACTGACTAGTAATTACAGATCTAATTTTTGCTGTAATGTGTGCAAGGTACTTTATACCCCCTGGATGTTTACAATATCTCCTGTAGTAACCACGTTCCTGTAGGAATAATATAATTATACACCATTCCTAAATAGAGCAAACTTGTCTTGGCTTGTCCCATCATTGATGTTGCATAATTGCAATTAGCACCAACCTTGTTTGTGAAGTGCACACACACATGCGATGCCAAGCAAGGTGCATATGAGAAATCGAAGTCAACTGCAAAATGAAAAAATATTTTAGGTCAAGAATTTGATATGGATGAGCTGCCTTGTTCAAGGTGCTCTTCTGAAGTGTACGTTTCAATAGTGCAATTATCTAATGGTGCAAACATATATTTATATTTGGAAAAATGTGATTTGGGAAAATGTATTAATTAACCCCAACTATTGGATTGGGAACATGCTTAATTCTGTAAGTTTCACACTTGCAGAGCCTGACTGTTGACCTTGAGGCTAAATTTAACAATCCTGCGTAGTCAGTGGGTCAGAGAATCACCACCTGTCTCCCACCAGTCTCTATCTCTGCTAGGAGTATCGGATTGGTGAATTTATTGTGGTGTGTTTATTGGCAGTGGTTTCTGTGCAGGGGACCCTGCATATATTGATTCCCTGTCTCTGGTTATGAAAAGTTCCTTCACAGGAAAACGTTTTTTTTTACAATAACTTCAACAACTATTGAGAGAGAGTGTACAGCAACAGAAATAACATACTAGGAAGTTAAATACACAATAGAATACAGAATTGTCAAGACATTAAGTTCACTGTGTGCAGTTTATCCATTCCCAATGGACAGACATATCATCATAGGTAGTCCCTCGAAATCGAGGAAGACTTGCTTCCACTCTGACAGTTAGCTCTTAGGTGACTGAACAGTCCAATACGGGAATTACAGTCTCTGTCACAGGTGGGACAGACAGACAGTCGTCGAAGGAAAGGGTGGGTGGGGCGTCTGGTTTTCCGCACGCTCCTTCCACTGCCTGCGCTTGCTTTCTGCATGCTCTCGACGACGGGACTCGACACCTGATACCCTCATGATCACAATTTGGAAACCTATGGTTTAAAGGTTTATTATGCAGTCATATTTGTTTCAGTAAATAGTTAGTAGAGATCGAGTCTGCACACACCAGTCCTGCTGATATGGAGTGGACACTGCAGGGAGGGAAGTTGTCCCCAAAGTGTTTTCTACTCTGAAGTGGAAGTAAAACACTATATATATTTGTGAAATAAACTCTTTTTAAAAATGCGCTGGAGAGCATTCTATTCCCCATTCTATATTTGGAGTGACCCTATTTAGGAAAAATGACCGAAGGTCACTGTTGTACGTTAAAATAAAAGCAAAGTAGTGCGCATTCTGGAAATATGAAATAAAGACAGAAAATGCTGGAAATACTCAGCAGGTCAGCAGTATCTGTGGAGAAATAGCGTTAACGTTTCAGGTCCATGACCTTTCCATCAGAACATTAATTGGATCTCGGGGATTCCAATGTCGGTGAGGCCCGCACAATGAAGTTCTGCTGAAAACCAAATTACAAATCTTAAGGCTTTTAGCTTACATTTTTCATATTTCATGCGTGGGATCATAGAGGACAAACATTGTGCTGAATAAGATCGCTGAGAATCCTCCCCAAGGCTTTGTCTAATATTGAGCTTGGAAGGGATACGCGATGGTACATAATATTACACTCCATTTCCTGTCAAATCTAGTTTTCGTCAGCACATTTTCCTGTGTCTCCAATTGTCACTAGCATCCTCTTTAAGTGGTCATTCAAAATGTTGTAATAGTAAAGAATAAAAGCTCCTGCTGTTCCTGTAATGAAGCTGTTTTTCTGCCTACAGGATATGGACCATGGAAAAGCATGGGGAGTGCTAACATTCAGAGGTAAAGCTTCACCGTGCTTTTTAACAGCTACTTAACTCTACAGAGGAATGGTAGTGGACCTGTTGGGACTTGGGTTTGTCTTGGTGATATCGTATGTAAGCATGTGAAAAGGGGAGTGTGTGGAGGGGAATGAGGGAGGGCGCGTGTGGAGGGGAATGAGGGAGGGCGCGTGTGGAGGGGAATGAGGGAGGGTGTGGAGGAGAATGAGGGAGGGTGTGGAGAGGAATGAGGGAGGGCGCGAGTGGAGGGGAATGAGGGAACGTGTGGAGGGAATGAGAGAGGGTGCGAGTGGAGGGGAACGAGGGAGAGCGCGAGTGGAGGGGAACGAGGGAGGGCGCGAGTGGAGGGGAATGTGAGTGGAGGGGATTGAGTGAGAGCACGTGTGGAGGGAATGAGGGTGCAAAGGGAAGGATAGAGCTTGCGTGGGGGGGGGGGGGAATGAGGCAAGGCGTTTGTGGAGGAGAAGGAGAGCGCATGTGTGTGAAGGGGAGAGGCGAGAACGTGTGGGGAAGGGAATCGAGGCTGTGAGAGCTGGGGATTGATACCGTGAGAGGGCTGGGTTTGAGACTGTGTGTGGAGGGGAGGGAGTCCACGTGGGAATCTCTGAAATGAAGAAAAGGAACATTTGGCAGATCACCTTGTGATTCTGGTGGCCAGTTTAAGAAAAGTATTCGCCTGAAATCTGGTCATTGGTGTCTTGGGTGGAAGTGTTTTATGTGATGAAGAGACCTAAAGAGAGGCAGAGAAACAAAATATTTCTTAAAAGGGGGGTGTGGGGGGGGGAGTGGCGGGAAGCATGAAGAATGAGATTAAGCTATTGTACTCTGTAATATTGCAGACATTGAGTTTGATTCTTTAGTTTGCATTACTGAACCTCCAAGATTCTTGTGTTTTGTCAAGTAAATTATTTTCCTTGTTCTCTTGCACGTAGGAAAGACTGAAGATACAGTTAAAGAAATAGATAAAGTCATGTATCATGATTGGCGTTTGGTACCAAAACATGAAGAAGCAGCTTTCACAAGCTTCACGCCTGTTCCTGAGACGACTATCCGCTATGTCCCTTATCCTCCTTTGCTTCGTGCCATGATACTGGCTCAGCGACAGAAAGAGGGAAAACCTATAGGAGAGGAGCCCATGATTGATCTAGAAAGAAATCGCCACTTTCCAAAGGACTACTTTAAAAACCTGGACTTGAAGAAACAGGCAGAGGGCACCCCAGTGTAATAAGAATCTGCATTACTCATAGCTACTGATGGACTAAAGTGTTACTGTTCCCAGCAATTTCTGTCGTGCTAGTCATGTATAATAAAATCCGTTTTTTTGTACTAAGCTGTAAATTCTCAGTCGAACGCACAGCACTGATGGGCAGGAAAAGACCAGCTGGTCCATCAAGCCTGCTCAACACACCATGGGGGCTGGAGAATCGGGACTAGACCCTTCCATCCTCTTTCTCCTCCAACCCCTCATGCCACAGCCATGTAATCTCCTGGGAGGGCCAATAAGGGATAATAAAAAAAATCTAGATAATTTGTCTCTGATCCCCTCAGCAATATTTCCTGTAATCTCTGCCTGTTTCTTTTAATGCGCAGTCCCTTTAAATTGCTGCACATGCGCGGCATTTACAATGTAAAAGCCAGTGAGTATCCTGCGTGGCTGCAGTTTAGCAAGAACATTGCACCTCAGGCAATCAAAACTAGTCTAGGCGATCACATGGTCGAAAATGACACCTATATGATGTGATTTTTACCCCAGTCAAACAACGGCCCAGCTTTCTCTTGAATGCATTAAGAAACATTCACTTACCCCAAGAAAACTTGCACCTTTTTGTGTTCTTGATGCGGCAGGATGGCCTGGTGCCCTTGGATTAAGGTGATAGCAGTGTGCATTGTTATGGCTATGCTTTGTTATTTTAATACTATCGAGAACTATTTTGACTTAAATTGAAAATGCGTCGGCGTTTTAAGTGTTGATAATTTGGCTCAGTGTCAGATTTACAGTTATAGCTGAAAACTATAAAGTGAATCTTATTAAAAAAAAGGAAGACTTGCATTTATATAGCGACTTGCATTTGTACAGCGCCTTTCACAACCTCAGGATGTCCCAAAGCACTTTACAGCCAATGAATTACTTTTTGAAGTGTGGTCATTAAGCACCATTACTTGAAAATGATGCGGCAGTCTCTGGTTCGATTTATTCAACTAAACTCTGACCTTAATGGAGTAGAACTCTGGGAAGTTCTCACGATCTTCCCATCGTAACGGTGGAAATCCTGAAGAATCAGCACAAATGGCCATTTACATTGTTTCCCTGCTGATCTCCACTGAAGTTACAATGGGAGCTCGGGAGAACAGTCATGGACATTCTACCCCAGTGTCTTCCCTCGCCCCGGTACTCTGATGTTACAACTTATAACCATTGGCCCGTCAGAAATCCACTATAATGAACACAGCATTCCTACACCTCGGGTAGTATTTGAGTCCGTTTCTTTCTACACTATAAATCTTCCTATGCCTACTCAATAATCGGATACTAATGGTTAGAAATCGGGATAGAATTTCCATGGGGATTACCCAATTTGACCTATTAACGGGGTTGACCTATAAGTGATGCAAGAAAAATGAATTGTGCAATTTTGATTTTGTTTCACTTTGTTAGCTATGGCTCAGTGGGTAGCACTCTCGCCTCTGAGTCAGAAGGTTGAGTTCAAGTCTTACTCCAGTAAATTGAGCACAAAAAGCTAGGCTGACACTCCAGTGCAGTACTGAGGGAGCCTCTGCTGCACTGTCAGTGGTGCTACCTTTTGGATAAGAATTTAAACAGGGACCCTGTCTGCTCTCTTCGGTGAATGTAAAAGATCCCATGGCACCATTTCGAAGAAGAGCAGGGGAGTTGTCCCGGGTGTCCTGGCCAATATTTATCCCTCAACATCACATAAAAAACATTATCTGGTCATTATCACATTGCTGTTTGGGGGACCTTGCTATGTGCCAATTAGCTGCCACGTTTCCTATATTACAACAATGATTACACTTCAAAAGTACTTCATTAGCCGTAAAGCAATTTGGGAAGTCCTGAGGTTGTGAAAGGTGCTATATAAATGCAAGTCTGTATGTGTATCATATGAAACTATTTAAATTGAGGCAGAACTGACACTAGATGGAGCTGTTGCTCTTCTAAGTTCCCAATAGCTGGACCCTTAGACTGGAGCTTGTCTTGTGTACAAAGGTGTACGGTACAACACATTTGTATATCGATATTGAGAGCTCCTATAAATGTATGCATGAAACTGTACCACCTGGCTCTCTCACAAATGGTAATGGAAATATGGAACTCTCTTTCCCCCAAAACGTTTTTGAGGCTGGTTCAATTACAAATTTCATAGCAGAGATTGATAGATTTTTGATAGGCAAGGGTTTTAAGGGTTATGGAACCAAGGCGGGTAAATGGAGTTAAGATGCAGATCAGCCATGATCTCATTGAATGGCGGAACCAGCTCGCAAGTCTAAATGGCCTACTCCCGTTCCCATGAAATACTGCAAAATTCTCCATTAATATTTGGAAAGCAGCTACGAGAGATAGTTGTCAGACTACAATGGGGGAGAATTTCCATTGGGTTCCATTGCCATATCTTCGGTGGAAACTCTGGAGAAATGACGCAAATGGGCGTAAATCGGGAGGACCCCTGCCTAAACTGCAGGCTAAGTTAATTATCACATGTCAAAGATGTACAATTTTGAAATAGCCAGCAGTCTGACAAAGTAAACCAGAAATGTTAAGCTACTTTTCCTTTTTACAGATGAGGGGGTTGACTTATGAGGATGGGTTGAGTAGAACATACATAAGAACATAAGAAATAGGAGCAGGAGTAGGCCATATGGCCCCTCGAGCCTGCTCCGCCATTCAATAAGATCATGGTTGATCTGTATGGGCCAGTAGGTTGAGCCTATACACATTGCAGTTCAGAAGAATGAGAGGTGATCTTATTGAAACTTGTAAGATAATGAGGGGGCTCGACAAGGTGGATGCAGAGAGGATATTTCCACTCATAGGGGAAACTAAAACTAGGATTGCTGGCTTCCCAAAGGTGCAGAACTGCATTGATTGTAGCCACATCACCTTGCAAGCACCTTTGAAGGTTTCCGAGATGTACAGGAACAGAAAAGGCACTTTTGGGAAGCCAGCAATCCTGGAGAAGCGCACAGCCCTGCCATGGATTGCTTGGCCAGTCATGGGGAACCTTATGAAGTCATTCCTCTGTGCATACAGTGCAGCTGTCACCTGGCGAATGCAGACATATGTTGCATGTTGAGAGATGGCACACACATCCCCAGTTGTAGCTTGAAATGAGCTGGTGGCACAGAATGAAAGTGCAGCTGTAACCTTCACTTCAACTGACAAAGCAGTCCTCCTGATGCTTGTAGGTTGCAGTGCTCCATTAATGTGCAGCTCGTGTGTGACGACATGCATCGTATCATATCAGACAATGCAAGATACCCTGGGAGCACCCATGATGTGTTCATATGTGACAGCGTTATATCTGCCATGTTTGAGCAGCAGCCAGAGGAGCAGAGCTGGCTATTGGGAGGCAAAGGGTACGGCCTCGCCACCTGGTTCATGATGCCCCTACGCGTAACCCGGACAGAAGCTGACTGTGAATCCAACATGTTGCACATTGCAATGCGCAGCACTATAGAGAGGACTATTGGCATCTTGAAACAGTGTTTCCGATGCCTGGACCATTCTGGAGGCTACTTGCTATACTCCACTGAGATTGTCGGTCAGTTCACTGTTGTGTGCTGCATGCTCCATAACTTAGCCATCAAGAGGTAGCAGCACCTGGTAGTGGAAGATCCACTTGAGGTGAGAGTGGCTGATGATAATGATGCAGAAGATGCAGATAACGAGCAGGAGGAGAATGAGGAAGCCATGCAAGTGCCTGAGGCCGGAGCACGAGGGCAGAGGAGGGCGGGCCATCGTACCTCTTTAATGATTGCTCGATCCTTGCACAAGCAGCTCATTCATGAACGCTCTACTGCTGCCTGAGGGCTCAGCGACAACTATTCCACATGGATCATGTTTACTGTTTGGGGCTGTTTCGTAATGTGTTATGTTAATGGAACAAATGATGGAAATTATTCTTGTTTACTTCAAAATTTGTTTTAATAATCGAACAAATAATGGGAATGATTCTTCTTGAGTTCCAAAGGTTGTGTTAAGTATGGAACAAATAATGGAAATTATTCCGTTTTAATGGAATAAATATTTTATTCAAAAGTTTAACAAACTGTTCTTTTGTACTTAACTTTAATATAATTATTCTTGTATCAAACTTTACTTTAAGATCACTCTTTAAGATCACTTACAAACTTTTAAACTTGTAAATTTACATAACTGAGAAAAAACTTTACATTTGAGAACAGTTACAACAATAATAATAACAACAACAGCAAAGAAAGGCTGCACCCATCTCTCTTCCACTTTATTCTAAGACCACCCGCTGCACTTGGTCTTGGACATGCCACCAGCTCTGCCCACAGGCGGTGGCACAGGGTTTCTGGGTTTGGTACCAAGCTTATTCTTTCTAAGATCTCGGGTATTGCACACCTCTTGAGGATGGGGGCTGTTGGCATCAGGCAGCAAGTTGGAGGGCCCGGCTTTGGGCTCTTCAGAGGCTGGTGTGGGGATTGGAGTGGGAGTGGCAGTTGATTCTGTCGATGGGCGCGGGGTCTGGGCGTCTCCCTTATTGCAGAAGCTAACTCCAACATGCCGTCCCTCATGAATCCTGACAGTGTCTCAACAACCTGCAATATTCTCTCCCTCATGTTGAGCAAAACTGTCAACTACCTGCAGCATTCCCTCCATCATGGTCAGTGACAGTGTTTGCACTATCTCTGACATTCCTTTACTCATGGTCACTATTCCCTCACTGATGGTCCCGGACATCGTTGCCATTTCTCGTGTCATTGCTGTTACTTCTCCCGATAGTCCTGCTATCTCATCATTCACCCCACTGATGGCGCCTGGGGTGATCGGGTAAGGTCAATGCTCTCTGCACTCAATGACATCATCTGAACCACATCTGTTAGATCCTGCACCTCAGGAGAGCGCAGTCAAGCTCTCCTTCAAGCTCTCCTTCCCCTCCTCTCCACGGGTGTGGCTCGCACCCCACCACTGGGATCCGCAGCCTGGGATGGTGGGGCCCTGGGTGTGCCTCGCTGCACCCCACCACTGGGACCTGCAACCATGGAATGTCCCACCACCACTACAACCAATGAGCGGCACCACCTCCTCCAAAGTCAATACAACAGTGGAGGCTTCATCCAGCTTCATCCTCTCCCCCTCCCTCTCACCCACATGTTCTTGGTTTGGAGGGTTGGATTCGAACATGTTATCCTGTTCAGGCTGGTCCTCGTCTGAATTTTCTTCTAAATTGTCAGCGTCGACCTCAAGTTCTGCAAAATATAACAGAACAGACAAATGGTTAGCAGCAGAGGAGGGGGCAGGGTGGGTGGCATGTGTAGGCTCACACAGCGCAGGCAGCAGGCTGATTTGAAGGACCACAATGAATGATAGCACATTGCATCAGCTGAAGCATAGCTGATGGAGACATCCTCAGGAACCGAAGTATAGCTAGCCCGCGCTGTATATGACATTTAACAAAGCCAGACTGGAATTTGCAGGACTTACCCTCTTCCTTGAGTGTGGGGCCAGCTTGTGCCGTTGTGGTTGCTTTTCTCCAGGCAGGACAAAGCAGTGACCCTCTCTTCCAAGGGTCAGTGGCCGCAGATTTTCCGGGCCTCCTCCTGTTCGGGTTCTTTCTCGTTTGTTGTGTGCCACCTTTCTCTGCAAAGATAAAAACATAACTTTTTAGAGATGGTGTCTTTCTGCTAGGTGGGACATATACAGCTGGTCACATTTACAATTGCAATTGCATTGAATAAATTAAAATATTACTTACACGAACCACTTGACTAAGGTCCTGCCACTTCGTTTTGCACTGGCCTCCAGATCCCGGGATGATCTCCATTGCGCAGTAATCTTCTGCAACTTGGTTCCAGCGTTTCTTCATTTCTTTGGGTGGAACTTATGTGACCTCTGCTGGCGTCCAGCTCGTGTCATCTGGCCTCAATCACAGTAACTAGTGCCTCCACTTCATCCTGCAAGAATTTTTTGGTCCTTGCACCGCGTTGCATCTTGTAATGCTGCAGCTCCGTATTTTCCAATGCTCTCATACAGCACTCAACGTTCTCACACACACAACTGGCTCTTTAAAAATGGCCGATTGCCAACTCAAAGCTGTTCTGTGCATGTGCGTCCATTGCAACGACATCAGAAACGTAACTTTTTCCCCCCACATACGCAGAAGGTGCGGCTTCGTTTTTTGGCGCAGACAGCAGGCTCCACCCCCCCCCCCCTCCCCCCCCCCCTCCCCTGCCCCCCCGAGGCGACTGGACACACTGCGTGGCACCAAATTCAAATTATACATCGGGGAAACCTTGGCAAATTATTTTCGGTGCATTTCTGGCCTAGAAAAGCTGGCATAACTCTGCCAATATGCCAGAAAATGGACTCGGGGAAAATGGAGCCCTATGATAGTAAATAGAAGAGTGAGGAACCCAAATCATCAAGAGGTTAGATAGGCAAATAAAAAAAGTTGGAGAGCGTGCTTCCAGACATGGTGCTTATGTTGATGTATTTACCCTCACCCTGTGTTGATCCGTTTTGTCCTCCTGTGCAATGGTTTAGGTGGGGAAGAGGCGCTCATGTATCAGCTGCCAGAAGGGTGCAGGTCCAAACTGCCTGGTGCCTCCCCTGTTACAGGCATCACTCATTCTGCTTACATGTGCTCCACTGATGTTTCATCCATTCTTGTCATGGGAAGAGCTGCACTCTGCCACAGTAAGGAGATATGCCTATTGCAGTTCACAGTGAGAGTTGGCAGTAGTCTGCATACTGGGGTGGGGCAAATGGATACTTGAGGCATAATTTTAACCTAACCCGTTCAAATCAGCTGCCCATTTTACTCCCCTCCTGATTGTACTCTTCAATGAAGTCAATGGAAAGTGATATCGGGCAGGGTGTAAACCGGGCATCCTTTGCAGTCACTGAGCAGGCCTGCAGTTATTGGAACTGGGCCTGCAGAGATTTTCAGGCCCTTCTACTTGCATCCTCTTCCAGGAATTTTACTGGTTCATATAGTACTTCAATGTCACCAAAGATATTTTTATTTTCCGGCCTCCATCCCAAAATATCTTGCTTGCTCGCTACCTCTCTGAAGAGAATGGATCAAATTTTATGAGGCCCCATGTTCCAGGTCCTTGCACAAGAAGGCGGATTATTGGCAAATCATGGTGAGTTGCCTGTAATTTTGTATCCATTCATTTTGTGAGAAAGAAGAATAATGCAAGAATCATCATCATAGGCAGTCCCTCGAAATCGAGGAAGACTTGCTTCCACTTTAAAAGTGAGTTCTCAGGTGACTGTACAGTCCAATACGGGAATCACAGTCTCTCTCACAGGTGGGACAGACAGTGGTTGAAGGAAAGGGTGTGTGGGAAGTCTGGTTTGCCGCATGCGCCTTCCGCTGCCTGCGCTTGATTTCTGCATGCTCTCGGCGACGAGACTAGAGGTGCTCAGCACCCTCCCGGATGCTCTTCCTCCACTTAGGGCGGTCTTTGGCCAGGGGCTCCCAGGTGTCGGTGGGGATGTTGCACTTTATCAAGGAGGCTTTGAGGGTGTCCTTGAAGTGTTTCCTCTGCCCACCTGGGGATTGCCTGCCGTGTAGGAGTTCCGAGTAGAGCGCTTGTTTTGGGAGTCTTGTGTCGGGCATGCGGACTATGTTTCCCACCCAACGGATCTGGTTGAGTGTGGTCAGTGCTTCGATGCTGGGGATATTGGACTGATCGAGAACACTGATCTTGATGCGTTTATTCTCCCAGGCAATTTGCAGGATCTTGCGGAGACATCGTTGGTGGTATTTCGCCCGCGATTTGCGGTGCCTACTGTATATGGTCCACATCTCTGAGCCATACAGGAGGGCGGGTATCACTACAGCCCTGTAGACCATAAGCTTGGTGCCAGATTTGAGGGCCTGATCTTTGAGCACTCTCTTCCTCAGGCGACCGAAGGCTGTGCTGGCGCACTGGAGGCGGTGTTGGGCCTCGTCGTCGATGTCTGCCCTTGCTGATAATAGCCTCCCGAGGTTTGGAAAGTGGTCCACATTGTCCAAGGCCGCGCCGTGGATTTTGATGACTGGGGGGCAGTGCTGTGTAATGCTTGCGTCTGCACACATTCAGAGGCTGAACTCCAAGCCATCGTCAACAGCTTCACCGTGGCGTATGAAAACATGGGCCTTACACTAAACATCTGTATGACAAAAGTTCCTCCACCAACCTGACCCCGCCACACAGCACTGCTCCCCAGTCATCAAATGCAAGGATATATATACACTAAATGACAAACCTTTAATAGGAGTAGAAGAGCAGAAATCCTTAGGTGTTCAAATACCCAAGTATTTAAAAGGGGGAAGACAAAATCATAAAGCTGTATGAAAAAGCATATGGGATCCTTGGTTTTATAAATAGGTGTATAAAATGCCAACACAAAAAAGTAATGCCAAATTAATACAAATCATTGGTTAGGCTCTAGTTAGAATATTGAGTCCATTTTTCGGTGACTTATTTTAGGAATGACATCAAGGCCTTGGAAAGGGAGTGGACCAGATTCACGAAGAACGTTCCATGGGTCAGAAGATTTAGTGATGAGGGAAGACCGGAGAAACTGGGGCTCATTTCATTAGAACAGCAAAGGTTAAAAGGAGAGTTGAAAGAGGTGTTTGAGATTATGAAAGGTTTCAGCAAGGTAAGTTGCTAAAAACTATTTCCATTACCAGTGAGTCCATAAGTAAAGGGCAAACATTTCAGATCGTCACCAGAAGAATGAAGGGAGAGCTTTCGGAGAAATGTTTTTGTACACATGCAGAGAGGGGTTGTTAGGACATGGAACGCTGTTATCAGCAACAGTGATGGAAGCAAAGTCTATAATAGATTTGAAAAAGAAAAATGTATCTGGTAAAGGCAGCAGAATGGGATTAAGTGGAGAGCTCTTTCAGAAAGTTAGCATGAATATGATGGGCCAAATGGCATCCTGTGCTGTAAAAGTTTATAATTCTAATATCAATTGATGGAAATTTCTGGCAAAGCACCCTTGACTTTCCAATAAATTGCCCCTCTGTGAGGTCCTACTGATGGTGTAGGGCTTCAAAGTTCCGCCTCTAAATTCATGCTGGTGAACAGTTCGATGTGTACCAGCAGCCAATCACCATCTCTTATGGGTACAGTAGCATCGTGGTTATTTTACTGGAATGGTCACCCAGAGGCCTGGGCTAATGATCCGGAGACGTGAGTTCAAATCCCACCACGGCAGCTGGGGGAATTTAAATTCAGTTAATTAAATAAATCTGGAATAAAAACCTGCTATCAATAATGGTGACCATGAAACTACCGGATTATCATAAAAACCCATCTGGTTCACTAATGTTGTTAGGGAAGGAAATCTGCTATCCTTACCCAGTCTGGCCTATATGACTCCAGACTACGGCAATGTGGTTGACTCTTAACTGCTCGGAATTGGCCGAGCAAGCCACTCAGTTGTACAAAATGATGAGGAAAATCTTCACCACACGGAGTACAGCGGTTCAAGAAGGCGGCTCACCACCACCTACTCAAGGATAATTGAGGACGGGCAATAAATGCCGGTGATGCCCACCTCCCATGAAAGAATTAAAAAAAACAAGTAGCCAAATTCCATTTATGAGCCTCAACATTGAGTGATGGATTATTCAACTGTGGGAAGATCCCCACAACTGAGGTTGATCCTGCACTTTCAGCATTCACATTGATCATTGCATAGTGACTGGGTGAGATGGTTCGCCCAATTCTTGCCATTCCAAGTCCAGTTTTAGATCCCTCTCTCCTGCCCTGGCTGAGATCCGCTAACTCAGAACAGAACATTAAAAATTTAGTCCTCCGGAAGATTTTTTTTTTACACTGATACTATTTCCAAGTGTAACAGAGAAGAAAGAAAAGAATTGATTGCAATCTAACTACTGACCTCATTGCGCAAGGGACTGCAATCTTGATATTAACTGATTATATTACCAAATTAGCCCTTGGCTAAGCTCAATCTTGATATTCGTTGGTGGCATACTGATTAATTGACATATTCCTTTATCCAAGCTGAAATTCATTATTATAATCTAAATGAACAATCAGTCTTCATCTTTAAGTAAGATTGTTGACATCACCACGCATACTTTTGGTACATACTTTTCTCATTCTCAATGCTGCTCCTTTTTTTCCATAGCTGATATCACTTTCACAGTGGTGTTTTGTTAAAATGAAAGTTGCTGAGGGAAGCCCCCCACTTATTGACTCCACAAGTTGCCACTGAATGATGGCTGCGTTTTGCTTCACTGGCAAGTAATTGTATGAAAACTGGATCCTCTGAGGACATTCCTTTAAAGTAGCAGTGGATAGTTTAGCTTAACTCACTGTAGTAGGCAACTACTAAATGCTTATTTTTTCCAAATAAACACGAGTTCACAATCAATTTTCTGTACAATTTACGTTAAATGAATGGAAGTAATGAGCTAAGTTAATATTTTTTTGTATATTTTCTTATAATTATCAACTAATCACAACTTCTTAACTTACCTTGCCTTTTCCCCTAATCTTCAAACTTTATAGACCTGACCCTTCATCTAGCTGGGCCAACATCCCCAGCATTGAAGCACTGACCACACTCGATCAGCTCCACTGGGCAAGCCACATAGTTCGCGTGCCAAGCACGAGACTCCCAAAGCAAGCGCTCTACTCGGAACTCCTTCACGGCAAACGAGCCAAAGACGGGCAGCGGAAACGTTACAAGGACACCCTCAAAGCCTCCATGATAAAGTGCAACATCCCCACTGCTACTTGGGAGACTTAAGTGGAGCAAGTGCATCCAGGAGGGCGCTGAGCACCTCGAGTCTTGTCGCTGAGAGCGTGCAGAAATCAAGTGCACGCAGTGGAAAGAGCATGCGGCAAACCTGTCCCACCCACCCCTTCCATCAACGACTATCTGTCCCACCTGTGACAGAGACTGTGGTTCTCATATTGAACTGTTCAGCCACTTAGGAACTCATGCTAAGGGTGGAAGCAAGTCTTCCTCGATCCCGAGGGACTGCCTATGATGAAGATGAAGCCTGACCCTTCGTCTAGCTGTTTCATAGCCCCAGACTTTATCCTTGGTTTCTCCATTTATATCTCGCGCTATAGGCCCATTGCATCGGCTTCACCATTTAAAAAAAAAATAACCGTTTACCCTGCCCCAGAAATTGCGCAAAGTTTCTCTCCTGCAAAGTGTGAGACTGGCAGAAGTGCCAAAGGAACAGTATAACTGGCTGTAATCAGACACATGCTGTTTTTCTGGGTTTCCACTGGCTTCCTACCACGGTTATGGCGGGAGACAGGAGAACATGCAGGGAATTTCAGGCCCCATGTTCTAACGTTAGACTTCTAGTCCTGCATACGTCCTCAAATCTTCATTTAACAGTAGAAAAATATAGGAAGAGTCTTTATTACTGTGATGTTCCCATGTTAAACCTCATATGGAGTATTTGGGGTACTAAATATGAAATACTATAAATGTTTGAGAGCTAATATCACATCAAAATAACAAATAATAAATAAATAAATAACTCTTAAAGATTTATATATGGTTAAGAGCAAAGACAGCTATGAAAGTTTCTAAATAACCATAGAAACCATTTGATTAACAGGAATACGTGACTAAACTAATCATGCAACTTGAAATCAATTTTTTTTAAATAACATTATTCAGTTTCTATTGTTTAAACAGAAAAGTCTGCTGATATATTAGGAATTGATTGATTGGATGACTGTTATTTCCTCCTGTCCCTTTACTCTATAACAGTTGATTTATATATTTGGACTTTCAGAAGGCTTTCGACAAGGTCCCACACAAGAGATTAATGTGCAAAGTTAAAGCACATGGGATTGGGGGTAGTGACATGGATTGAGAACTGGTTGTCAGACAGGAAGCAAAGAGTAGGAGTAAATGGGGACTTTTCAGAATGGCAGGCGGTGACTAGTGGGGTACCACAAGGTTCTGTGTGGGGCCCCAGCTGTTTACATTGTACATTAATGATTTGGACGAGGGGATTAAATGTAGTATCTCCAAATTTGCGGATGACACTAAGTTGGGTGGCAGTGTGAGCTGCGAGGAGGATGCTATGAGGCTGCAGAGTGACTTGGATAGGTTAGGTGAGTAGGCAAATGCATGGCAGATGAAGTATAATGTGGATAAATGTGAGGTTATCCACTTTGGTGGTAAAAACAGAGAGACAGACTATTATCTGAATGGTGACAGATTAGGAAAAGGGGAGGTGCAACGAGACCTGGGTGTCATGGTACATCAGTCATTGAAGGTTGGCATGCAGGTACAGCAGGCGGTTAAGAAAGCAAATGGCATGTTGGCCTTCATAGCGAGGGGATTTGAGTACAGGGGCAGGGAGGTGTTGCTACAGTTGTACAGGGCCTTGGTGAGGCCACACCTGGAGTATTGTGTACAGTTTTGGTCTCCTAACTTGAGGAAGGACATTCTTGCTATTGAGGGAGTGCAGCGAATGTTCACCAGACTGATTATCGGGATGGCGGGACTGACATATCAAGAAAGACTGGATCAACTGGGCTTGTATTCACTGGAGTTCAGAAGAATGAGAGGGGATCTCATAGAAACTTTTAAAATTCTGACGGGTTTAGACAGGTTAGATGCAGGAAGAATGTTCCCAATGTTGGGGAAGTCCAGAACCAGGGGTCACAGTCTGAGGATAAGGGGTAAGCCATTTAGGACTGAGATGAGGAGAAACTTCTTCACACAGAGAGTGGTGAACCTGTGGAATTCTCTACCACAGAAAGTTGTTGAGGCCAATTCACTAAATATATTCAAAAAGGAGTTAGATATAGTCCTTACTAATAGGGGGATCAAGGGGTATGGCGAGAAGACAGGAATGGGGTACTGAAGTTGCATGTTCAGCCATGAACTCATTGAATGGCGGTGCAGGCTCGAAGGGTCGAATGGCCTACTCCTGCACTTATTTTCTATGTTTTTCTATGTTTCTATGTAACATCATTGCCATCACATGAGTCAATTGATAAAGATATTTATAAGAACATAAGAAATAGAAGCAGGAGTAGTTCATACGGCCCCTTGAGCCTGCTCTGCCTTTCAATAAGATCATGGCTGATCATCGACCTCAACTCTATTCCCGCCTGATCTCCATATCCCTTGATTCCCCTAGACTCCAAAAATCTATTTATCTCAGCCTTGAATATATTCAGAGACTCAGCATCCACAGCCCTCTGGGGCAGAGAATTCTAAAGAGAATTTTTGGTGTATTTTATACTCAGTACTATATTTCGACCCATATTGCCTGTACACAGCTGTACGATGTGACCGTATTGTTCAGGGTAGTATTCAGGGGTGCACAAGGTATGGTATATTTTTTGTATACCGTGCATTTTACCTATGATTCGATTTACACAACATGGTTTATACCACTTTAAAATGCAATAAAGTAGTGCGCAGAATAACATTTTCTACTGTTGTTGAGAGGATTTTACTGCCAATTTTATATTGGCGTTAGTGATAAGAGCAAATTCATATAATGAGTAAAAAAGGCAGGAATTGCAGTCTGAGACACACTATTTTTGGAGATTTGATTTAATTTTTAAAAACTGCCTCGTGGGCTGGGTGAGGAATTATGAGAACATTTAGAATCAGAATTGCACCAATGTACCAGTGGTGCCAGTGAAGGTGTGACGACTGTGTTCATTTTCAGTGTTATTGGCAACTTTCAAGACCCCGGCCTCAGGTCAGCAATGACAGAATCATTTCTCAGTGCAGCGTTATGCTCAGGCAAACACCAAATGATATCAGCTTCCCAGCATTGTTGAGCAGTGGCAGAGAGCTAAAGAAGCATTGTGTGTTATTGTTGCACTCTACTGTTGTGTTCATACTCTGTTTGTTACACAAACCCTCACGAGACAGGCATTAGGACCCTGAGGGAGCTATTCACTCACTCCTGTAGGTTTTGGGACATCATTTTGGGAGTTGCTATAAAGGACACAGTTACATTACTCCTGTTTCAGTTAGTCTGTTTATTTACGTACACAACATCCACAATGTCCGAGGTACTATTAACTGTACCCACAATGCACCAGGTGAGAGTGCACATATAGATCATAACAGGAATAGCTTCCATTTTGTTAATGGATTGTGATATCAATAAAATCATTAGCAATGTATGTGTACTTCTAGTGACTCTCTTATCCTTTACAATAGTGATCCAGGCTGGAACTTTTTATTAAAGCAGAACCAGCTAGTGGCTGGACGCTAGGTACGAGGCTAACCTATGGACCTCATGACCTGGAATTTCCCCAGGGGATCTCCCAATCTCCCACTGTAACTTTGGGGGATGATCAGTGGAAATCCTGGAGAACGGTCAAAAATTGGGTTTCTGACAATGTTCCTGGTGTCAGCTCTTGCCTCTGAGTCAGAAGGTTGTGGGTTTAAGTCCCAATCCAGCGACTTGAGCAGGCTGACCCTCCAGTGCAGTGCTGAGGGAGTGCTGCGCTGTCGGAGGTGCCATCTTTTGGATGAGGCGCTAAACAGAGGCCCCATCTATCCTCTTAGGTGGAAGTAAAAGATCCCACGGCAGTATTCAAAGAAGATTAGGGGAGCTCCGCTGATGTCCTGGTCAATATTTATGCCTCAGCCAATATCTAAAACAGGTTAAAAAAAAAAATTGGTCATTTATTCCCTCGCTGTCAATGGGACCTTTTTCCCTCCTTTTCTCACTCTTTTGACTTAAATGAATATAAAAATGGGGAGAGGTGTAAAATGGGCTGTCGATTCACTATCACTTGTTTTACACCATCGTACAAAGTCAAAATGACCCTCATTGAGTGAAATGTAAATGTGCCATTAGATTCAGTTCTGTGTAGCAGGACAGCTCTGATTTTCAAAATGAGTTGAGTTGTTCTCCATATTTTGAGTCATGCAGCTTAAGCCGAGTCCTGATTGCATAATTTATTGCTGCAAAAGTTTGGATCTAAACTGCAAGCATATAGCTGGTAAACTGAGTGTTAATTGGGAAAGGGAAGTTAGAAAGCGAAGTACAAAACAAGTTAATGCACAATTTTATCACAAACATGTGTGACATATGCTCATATCATGCATTTGTGTAACAATATAAATATTAGTTTGTCATATGGGAAATCTCAAAATGTTTCTTTAAAATTCTAACGTTAAATGGGAAGGATATTTTTCTGAAGAGTTCACTGTATAATGGAAAAGTACAGATATTCATATGTATTGTTACCTTAGCCTTAGAGTTACTGGGTATGGAAAATTAATTGGCTCAATGTGCACTTCAGTGAATTCCAGATGAAGTTATATTCAATTTCACATCATCTCCCAGTATTAGAGTGACTGAAATATTAAACTATACAAACCATTCTGTTAATAAAAAGTGCCTTCCTCTGTGTCTTTTTGAAAAGGTTTCTGTCAGTTGATACTGGAGGGTATTCAGTCTTCCCTCATGTAAAGGATATCTGTTTCTGTTTCATAATGAAATTCAGCTGCTGTGCTCATATTGATTAATCACTGCCAGGATTATATGAGATCAAAATCAAGAAATGCTATCTTTGTAATTCCATTTAATCTGCAAGGACGGAGTTTGTGAGGAGCACAGAGATCTGTCAAAGCCAGACTGGGAATTGTGACCTGCAATGGAATTCTAAAATAAATAATCATTCCCAAGTTACTTCAAGTTGCAACAAATAAGCTCGCCAGTGAGAGAAAGTGGTCTACTGGCTGGTGAAGAGGAAATGCTTCCCATAACTGCACTTGGGCAATCTTCACAAGCAGTCCTCAGTGCCAAAGTACAACTGTGATGCTTTCGGGATTATTTCAGATCTTGTACCTTAGATCTCTCTGGTGGATGAGTCCCGGCTCCCCATACATTTTCAGACTTTCTATTCTTGCCTTGGGATCTAGGTGGGCTGTCGGTAATGTGTCCAGGACCAGGACATGAACAGTAAGCCCTGTCTGGTAATTAATTGCTTTTAGCCATTGGATTCCTTACTGTGTCTCTATCGAGTCTCACTCCAGACCTCAAGAGCACGTTTTCAATTTAAAATATCGAGCAAATGTATTTTACAAAAGATGTAGAAGCAAATAAACGGCAATAATATAGAGTTATATATTTACCAAACTCCTTGAGTGGATTAAATATTAGCAATACTAAGATCGAAGTTAATACTTTGTAAATGACATGTAAATATTGCCGTGTTTCTTTTCCTAGAATTCCTCACCACAGTGAGTGCCTAATTGATTTAAACTGTTTCTTGGGTATTGAATGCAAGGAGGTTGTTTCCTCTGGCTGAGCAGTCTAGAACCAGGGGTCACAGTCTCAGAATCAGGGGTCGGCCATTTAGGGCTGAGATGAGGAGAAATGTTTTCACTTTGGAATTCTCTACTCCAGAGGGCTGTGGAGGCTCAGTTGTTTATATTCAAGGCAATGTTTTTGGATATTAAGGGAATCAAGGGAAATGGGGATAGTACAGGAAAATGGAATTGAAGTAGAAGGTCAGCCGTGATCTTATTGAATGGCGGAGCAGGCTCGAGGGGCTGAATGGCCTACTCCTGCTCCTGTTTCTTATGTTCTTATGTTATGAAGCTGATTTTCCTCTCTTTCAGGAGTTTCAAACTGATCGGTTCCTTCTTTGATATTTTCAGACTCTTTTGATTTTCTTATATCCCAGAACAGAGTTAGCACGGCCTCCAGCATTTTGAATATCTTACCTCTCAAATTTAAAGATAAACTATCCATCATGTACAAACTGAACCAATTACACAATATTATTTAAATATGAATTATTTATTTCTGTAGCGTGTAACCAATGCAACTTGCAGCATTGTATCATGATATGTTTGTACAAGATTCTGGCTTAACTGGCTGTTAAATACCTGGGCCTGGAACTTCCTCTGTGGACCCAACCTGGAAGTTAGACCTGAAAATACGACCACACCCACGCTCATTCTGCCAATGTCAAATTCCTGTTAATCTCATTAGAATACCCCCCCGAACGTAAAATGGGCCTAAAACAGCGTAAACCATCGGGGCCAAAGAACAACTCCCACCATGTATTTCTTCTTTAAATATGAAAATTAACATTTCAACTCACTTAAATCATCATTCATGCACATTAGGCATGGCCTGCTTATGAACCTGCAATCAGGGAAGCTTTTCACTTTGTAATGTGAGGAAAATACCTACACAAAACCAGAGAATACAGAGTAGTCAAAGCACTCAAACAAATGCAATAAAACACCAGAAAAATTATATTGTTTCCTGCTGTACCAGAAAATCTGATCATAAATTTGGCAAACAGACTCTGAGCAAGTGCAATTATTATGAGCAGTGATGCGTTCTGACAGAGGTATCTATAGACATAAGAACATAAGAATTAGGAACAGGAGTAGGCCATCTAGCCCCTCGAGCCTGCTCCGCCATTCAACAAGATCATGGCTGATCTGGCCGTGGACTCAGCTCCACTTACCCGACCGCTCCCCGTAACCCTTAATTCTCTTATTGGTTAAAAATCTATCGATCTGTGAACGATTGAGGAGATTTGGTTGTATGGTACTTATGAAAGGTGATCTTATTGAAACGTATAAGATTCTGAGGGGGCTTGACAGGGTAGATGCAGAGAGGATGTTTCCCCTCGTGGGGGAATCTACAACTAGGGGGCATAGTTTCAGAATAAGGAGTCGCCCATTTAAAACGGAAATGAGGAGGAATTTCTTCTCTCAGAGGACCGTGAATCTTTGTAATTCTTTACCCCAGAGAGCAGTGGAGGCTGGGTGATTGAATATATTTAAAGAGCAGATAAGACAGATTTTTGAATGATAAGAGAGGCAAGGGTTCTGGGGCGTGGGCAGGGAAGTGGAGTTGAGGCCAAGATCAGATCAGCCATGATCTTATTGAATGGCTCAAGGGCCAAATGGCCTATTCCTGCTCCTATTTCTTATGTTCTTATGTTCTTATGGTCTTATGTTATGTATGTAACTCATTCACACCCAAAATCCTGCCATCTTTTAGGCCACGTATTTGATTTGCGCCCAGATTGTGCATGCCTTTGGGTATAAATACACAGGAAATTCCAGGCAAAGGGGCCTGAAAATACTTGCTACACTGCTGACCTCCGTTCCTGGCCCCACTGGAGTATCTGGGATCAGGATGGAGTTGTCTTATTTAAATAATTTTAGTTCACGTTTGTGCCAAGGTGCATCTTGGGAAACCATTGGGGAGGGGGAAGCAAATGGAGCGGTGCCAGAGGCCATATGGGTTGCAGTTGGCAGGCCGCATACCTTAGATTTCTCTCATGGATGGGTCCTGATTCCCCATACCTTTTCAAACTTTCTATCCTTGTCTTGGGATCTAGGTAGGCTCTCTGTGATGTGCCCAGGAAATGAACAGTAAGCCCTGTCTGGTCATTGTTTTTAGCCATTGGAATCCTTACTATGGACATCAGGTCTCACTCAGATCCTTAAAGCCTACCTCTTTGATTAAGTTTCTGGCCACTTGTCCCGATATCTCCTTGAGTGGCTCAGTGTCAAATTTTGTTTGGTAACGATCCTGTGAAGTGCTTTGGGACATTTTACTACATTAAAGGTACTATATAAATGCAGGTTGTTGTTATTGATTACATTTAAAAAATCATTGGGGTAGAGGAGCAAGGTATCTGGAAATACAGATACATAAATCGTTAAAAGTAGCAACACAAGTTGATAAGGCCATAAAGAGTGCAATCAAAGTACTGGAGTTAATTTCTAGAGGAATAGAACACAAAAGTATGGAGGCAACGTTGAATTTATATAGAACCTTGGTTAGACCACACTTGGAGCACTGTGTGCAATTCTGGTCTCCATACTACTACAAGGAGATTGAAGCACTGGAGAACGTACAGGGAAAGATTTACAAGGATGTTACTAGAGTTGAGATGATGCAACTATAAAGAAAGACTGAGCAGGCAGGGGCCTAAAAATAAGATAGAACTAACAGATCAAATAACCAACTTAGGAGGGATATGTTTACACAGAGCGTGGTGAGAATATGGAACTCAATGCAGTAAGGAAGGGTTGAAGAAAATAGAATTGATGCATTTAAGGGGAGGCATGATGCATATACGAGGGAGAAGGAAATAGAGGGATATGAGGGAAGAGTGGGAAGAGATAATTAGAGTGGGAGGAGGCATAATCCAGTTGGGCTGAATGGTCTGTTTCTGTGCTGTAGTTTCTATGTAATTTTGGGCAATGTCATTTAGAGAAGGGAACCTCCCACCCTTCCCAGTCTGGCATGCATGTGACTCATGACCCACGCTCTGTGGTTGACTCTTAATGTCCTCATTGCAACTGGAGATGGGGAATAAAAGGCAGCATTGTCACTGTTGTCCACGACCTGCAACCAAATAATTTTTAAAAGTGCAGCAAAATGCATTGAAACACAGAGCAACACAATACATGCAGCACACTCTAATGCACTTATACCTTCAGAAAGTTTCCAGAGTAAAATTATGTGTTACTGTACATGTATGAGATATTTTAAATTCTACTTATTGCACCGGATTACTCAAACAAGGTCATTAAAAGGTGTTGACTCAGTTATAGCACTCTTGCCTCTGAGTCAGAAGGCTGTGGCTGTACTGTCGTGAGTGCCGTCTTTCGATTGAGACATTAAACCGAGGCTCTGTCTGCCCTCTCAGGTGGACTATTTGAAGAAGAGCGGGGAAGTTGTCCTGGTCAACATTTATCCATCGACAAAAACCTAAATACAGATGGTCTTTTATTTCCTTGCTATCTGATGGACCTTACTGTGCGCAAATTGGCGCAATTACAATAATGACCACATGCTTTGGGATGTCCTGAGGTTGTGAAAGTTGCTATATAAATACAAGTTATTTTCTTTTTCTTTAATTTTGTGAAGCCCACTAGAGGGAATGCAGGGTGCATGATCAGCACTATAATGTTATAGCCTGATATCCCACCTACACTGCTGATTAACAAGGCTCCATGCTGGTCTCCTTGGCTCACAAAATGACTCCTTACAAGTTATTTCATCCCCATGGCAAGTAAACAAATAAAAGAATCACTTATTAAAAGATCTAACATAACTTTCACTGACAAGGAAAATATAAAATCAGTCTGAAAACAGAAATGACACTAAACAATTCTTAACGACTATAGCGAGGCTGGACAGGAACAATAAACTAAACCATATTAATACAAATAGCAACAGATTGAGAAGATGGAAGATTAGGATCTCAGGTCTGATAGACAGCATGACAAACAAAATCGGCAAAATACTTGGAGCTGGATTTTCGGTTGTCTAACGCCTCAGTTAGCAGCCAGAGAGGGCGTTATCGCGAGCGTTAAAGCTTAGCGACCGGGTGTGCAGCTTTTAGTGCCCCGACGGAAAATTCATTAGAGGCTGACTGGGGACGCAAACCGCTAGCGCCTGGCTGTTGTCGATCATTCCGATCATGGCGTATTCCTGGTGCAATTCGCCACTTGCGCCCCGGTCGCTAGATTCAGTGTATGCGTCTCATTGAGCGCCTGCCAATGACAACATCTGGAAAAACAGTCAGTACAGGCTTGCAGAATCGTTAACTGCTGGCTACTTAAAGGGACGAGGGTGCGCTTCCCTCGGAGGTCACGTTTACACACAGCACGGTGCGTGAGCCTCCGAGTTTGCAGCGGCAGACAGACACAACAGTTCAGGCTGAAAACAAGTGATTTTGAAAACTTTAATGGGTGCATTACTTTGCTGCGCCTTTAAGACTTGGCTTTTCCCAGGATCTGATTCGGAGTACCGCACATGCACAAGGAGTCCGCAAAATTAACCGACCAAACTTTCGTTATCACCCCCCCACCCCAGCTCTGGTGTGTAACGACTGATTTAGCTCCCCTGTCAGCTCTTCAACCGATTCTGACCAATTTCTGGGCGGGAGGCACAAACATTTTCAAGGCGCTAAAAGTACCGCTCCACCTCGATTACGCCGCAACCGAGGAGCGACTGAATTTCTCCCCCTAAGATTGTAATAAACGAGGCTTCCAAAAAATAAAGATAAAGTATTAAACATCTTCTAACAAACAGAAGACAAAGCGTGTAGGAAAAGGACAGTGACATTTACAGACAAATCTCACAGAAGTCCTATATAACCACAGGCCAGTAAATCATTTTCAACTGCCGTGTTTTGGCATGTTCCGCCTAATTATATACCAAGATTCAATAACACTAAGTTAACAATGTAATTTGTGAAACACTTTGGGATGTTTCTGAAAAGTGTGCTAATGTGTTTTGTAAATGCTACTATCTTTCCTTTCTTTCATTCAGTGGTCAAAGTACAAATAATTATATACACAACTCAAACATTTGCCTTCTCTCCTCCAAATTCACCAATCTCCTAGTCCCTCTAAACTCTCCCATCCATATTTGCAGCCATCCCCTCGACTTCACCTTCTCCATTTATGTGGTCTCAATCAGCAACAAGGCTATCTTCAACCATTTCCTTGTTTCTCCCACTACCCACCTCCTCCATCCACCTCTGGAACAAATCTTTCCCGAAGTTGCTTGTGATTCCACTCTCGAGTTTTGTACTGCCTAACCTTTGGCCTTCCATTCACCAAGATACCTCTGCAGCTGCTGATTTTCTCAAGCAATCCATCATCCCTACCTTTGATGTCCTTGACCCCAGCAAAACCTTCATTGTTTCCCATCGAGGTCCTTTCTCCTGGAATGGCCCCCCTATTCTCTCCCTCAAGTCCAAGGAGCACAAAGTTGAGTAGAGCTGGCACACAACTGGCTTAGCCATTAATTGCCAGATCTGGCTGTACCACATCAAGCACTACCAGGACTTGCTCTCCTCTGCCAAAACTGCCTACTACTCCAGGGTCATCCTGGAGAGCTAAGGTAACCCCAACTTCTTTTCTCCACTACCAACTGTCGCCTCAAACCCCACTTCCCTGGCCCTTCCACCATCTAACAACGTGCAGAAAGCTCATGGATTTAGAAACATAGAAACATAGAAAATAGGTGCAGGAGTAGGACATTCGGCCCTTCAAGCCTGCACCGCCATTCAATAAGATCATGGCTGATCATTCCCTCAGTACCCCTTTCCTGCTTTCTCTCCATACCCCTTGATCCCCTTAGCCGTAAGGGCCATATCTAACTCCCTCTTGAACTTGTTTCCAGGATAGAGACCATCTATTCAGCTGCCTCTGCTGCTTCCCGCATTCACTCTGGCCAGTAAACCAAACCTCCCCCAGTCCCATCCCCATCCCAGCTCTGAATCTTTGTCTCTCTTTAGTTTCTCCCACAACTACCCCCATGCCCTCTCCAAGCGCACCTCATCCACAAGACCTCCCTCATTCCCTCCACCCCATTCCTACTAACCCACTGATCAACCAACTTCTGTCAACTCCATACCTTGCCACCAACTCTATTCTCCATCCTGGCCACTGACTCGAGCTGAACTGCACTGCTCTCAACCTTGGCATCCAATCTGACCCAGAGCTCCGTTTCTGATCTTCATAGCAACTCCCTAACATCGTCTGCCTCTGCCCCTACCTCAGCCAATCTGCCACTGAAACTGGCAATCATGCCTTGTCCCCTCCAGACTAAATTATTTCAATGCTCTCCTAGCAGACCTCCCATCCTCCACCCTCAATAAACATCAGCTTGTCCAAAGTCCTGCTGCTTGTATTCTATCTGATATCAAGTCCTGCTCACCCATCACATTGGCCCTTGCTGCCTGACATTGCCCCCCAGTCTCGCAACACCACTGAATTACAATTCTCATCCCTTTATGGCCTTGCCTCTCTCTGTCTCTCTAACTCCTCTAGTGCTATAAACACCCCCCCACTCCCCCTCCCTTCACCCCCAAATTGTCCGTTCCTCACTCCGGCCTCTTATACATTTCCCTTCCCTTGCCCCAGAATTGGCGGCCGCAGCTTTAGCCACCTTAGGCCTATGCTCTGTAATTTTCTCCCTAAACCTCTCTGCCACTGGGAAGCCCATTGTGCAGACCTCAGCTTCGATCTCAGTATTTCTCTTGAAATAGAATGCCTTCCGTATGTAATGCAGAATGCAGGGAAAGATTTCCTGGGTGTACCAGTGAAAACATTTCTTTCCGATATCTGCAGTGAGACGCAATATATGGCCATCAGGGTAATTCCCTGGCCTGTGCTGACTTGACTTCGCCCAGATTGGCAGTGCGGCATTACAATTAGTCTTAATGTCCCTTGGCTGGGTAAAGGAAAAATCACTCATGATTGTCTCCAGCAGTACATGCTGGAAATGTCTGTGCATGTATGCTAAGGTGGAAGTATGGGTGCCACAGCTCACCTTAGGGTCCTCTCCTCAATCCAGGGACATTCAGCAAGTGTTAAAGCTCCTGAACTCTATGCAGCAACTCCTGCTGCAAGTACATGTGGTGTGTGGATATCAGGCAAAGATGGGATTTTTCTCAGCTGTGATGCCTTCTCTTCCCTGGTCACTGCTGGCATTCACTGTCATGGAATCATGGAATCTCACAGCACGCAAGGAGGCCATTCGGCCCATCGTGCCTGTGTCTGTGCCTGTGCCAGCTCTTTGAAGAGCTATCCAATTGTCAAAGGCTTTAGGGCACAGGGAACAAAGAGCATTGAAGGAAAATGGAGTGGAAAATGTACTTATAAATAAAAGCCACAGCTAATGAAAGTTTGAAGAACATATTAAGACTTTGAGGTTTGTTATTCCTTGGAATAAAATGTGGATTTAAAAGCAAAATAAGGAAAAGTAAATTTCTAGTTTTTCTTTTTAATTATAACTGAATTAAACCTCATGTCAACCACAATTACAGTTTAGACCTGAATGCAAATTGCTACCACAAAGTTAAATTTCTCTTGAAATTTACATAAACAAGAATATTTTGTGTTACATCTGTGGAACTGGGAAAGTTGTAGCAAAGAAACTTGAAAACATTCAAATTCTCGGTAGTATTGGATCATGTTTACTAGGCAACCAAAATGACTGCAGTACCTTGGTACGATTCCAGTGCAAAGTCTTTTCAGTTTAATTTTCTGCTTCACAATGAGACAGTGAAACTCACCAAAACCAAACTCCAAAATGGCCCAAATCCCTCTTTAAAAATCACTTTTCAATATTCAAATCAATTTTTCTTCAGTGCAGGAAATCTTACATTCGCCCCAAAATGAGATCAGTCTCTGAGGATGTGCGACAAGTGACAGCTATGACCCTGGAGTCAACAGCCCTCATTTGCAGCAAAATCAGGAAAGCTTTTTCGTCATCGCAGGAATCAAAAGTTGTCATTCATAACTTGGATATTGAGCGAGTTTCTGTTCAGGAAATTGAAAGGGGTTAACCATGGTTTCTTGCACAAAAACCTGGGTGCCATTTATTTTATCCTGCACCTTGGGAAAGCCAGCACCCTCATAAAACTGAATGGCCCTATCTCACTGCTGCCTTGCTGTAATGCCAAACTGGATGAATTCCCCAGCTCCCTGGAAAAGGATATCAGTTCCCTGATGATTGCGTGATCCCAGGTTTACACAGATCCCTCATGCCTGCTTGAAACGACGGCATAATAAAAAGTTGAGTAATGTCGCCTGGAAATCACGGCCTCCTGGGTCTGTACGGAGTTTCTACGGATCCAGGAAGGCAACGGAAAAGCCGGTTTCAGCACTGAAAACAGGCTTTTCCGATCTGTCAAGCCTCACAGATCCTCCGCATATTGGGAGCAAGGAGACATTTGCAAGGGCAAAATTGTGGGATTTATGCATATTTTGCCCAGCAAATGTCCTCAAAACTCTCAGGCGCATAGCCTACTTTCACAGGCATAAGAGTTTTAAAACACACAAAAACATTGGTAAATAAAATTTTAGAAACATGTTATTGTTTAAAAACCCTCCCCACTATGGTAAGTTTATTTTAAACCAAAATTAAAAAAGCTTTTTTAAAAATCGGAAAAATATATATTTTTTAAATACATAAATAACTTTAGTTTAAATTAATAAAAATATATTGTGCATTTTTTCTATCTTTTATTATTAGTTATTAGTGTTTGGGGGGGGTGGGGGGGATTCTCATTCAAAATAATGGGAACTCCAACTTACGGAGCTCCCATTACAGAAACATAGAAACATAGAAAATAGGTGCAGGAGTAGGCCATATGGCCCTTCGAGCCTGCACCGCCATTCAATGAGTTCATGGCTGAACATGGCTATTATGAATGGGAATAGACTACACCTGATTGGCTGCCCAGAGCCATGTGACTCCAGCTCCAGGCCTGCGCATGTCCTGACGTGCACAGGCTGTGATGCGCAGTCAAGAGAGGCCGCAGGACCAGGATCTCGCCTGGCCGCAACAGCTTCAGGTAGGTAGGTGTGTTTCTTTTTTCTAAAGTCTATTCGAACGACCGCGGGAAGGGGAAACCGCGATTTTTGGGCCAATAATATTCATAGCCACAGACAGATCTGTATGGGAGATAACTAGCTTTAAAAAAGTGCTAAAGGACAGATCTACCAGTTGTAGGTTGACAATTGAATTACCAATTTTAACTAAGAATAATGATGGAAATATTGACAGGATAATAGACAAAAGTGCAAAAATGGCAGACTAACCATCTAAACTAAAAGAAAAACTTGCATTTATATAGCGCATTTCACAGCCATCAGACATCCCAAATGCTTTACAACCAATGAAGTACTTTTTGAAGTATAGTCACTGTTGTAATGTAACAAATGCTGCAGCCAATATGCGTACAACAAGCTCTCACAAACAGCAATGTGATAATGACCACATAATTTGTTTTTAGTGTTGTTACTAAGAACATAAGAACATAAGAAATAGGAACAGGAGTAGGCCATATGGCCCTTCGAGCCTGTTCCGCCATTCAATAAGATCATGGCTGATCTGATCAGGGATTCAGCTCCACTGCCTCGTCCGCTTCCCATAACCCCTTATCTCCTTATCGTTTAAGAAACTGTCTATTTCTGTCTTAAATTTATTCAATGTCTCATCTTTTACAGCTCTCTGAGGCAGCGAATTCCACAGATTTACAACCCCCTGAGAGAAGAAACTCCTCATCTCTGTTTTAAATGGGCGGCCCCTTATTCTAAGATCATGCCCTCTAGTTCTAGTCTCCCTCATCAGTGGAAACATCCTCTCTGCATCCACCTTGTCAAGCCACCTCATAATCTTATACATTTTGATAAGATCACCTCTCATTCGACTGAATTCCAATGAGTAGAGGACCAACCGACTCAACCTTTCCTCAGAAGTCAACCCCCTCATCCCCAGATCAACTTAGTGAATCTTCTCTGAACTGCCTCCAAAGCAAGTATATCCATTCGTAAATATGGAAACCAAAACTGCACGCAGTATTCCAGGTGTGGCCTCACCAATACCTTATATAGCTGGAGCAAGACTTCCCTGCTTTTATACACCATCTCTTTTGCAATAAAGGCCTTCCTGATCACTTGCTGTACCTGCATACTATCCTTTTGTGTTTCATGCACAAGTATCCCCAGGTCCCGCTGTACTGCTGCACTTTGCAATCTTTCTCCATTTAAATAATAACTTGCTCTTTGATTTTTTTCTGCCAAAGTGCATGACCTCACACTTTCCAACATTATACTCCATCTGACAAATTTTTGCCTACTCACTTAGCCTGTCTATGTCCTTTTGCAGGTTTTTTGTGTCCTCCTCACACATTGCTTTTCTTCCCATCTTTGTATCGTCAGCAAACTTGGCTACATTACACTCAGTCCCTTCTTCCAAGTTGTTAATATAGATTGTAAATAGCTCGGGTCTCAGCACTGTTCCGTGTGGCACCCCGCTAGTTACTGGTTGCCAACCAGAGAATTAACCATTTATCCTGACTCTCTGTTCTCTGTTAGTTAGCCAATCCTCTTTCCATGCTAATATATTACCCCCAACCCCGTGAACTTTTATCTTGTGCAGTAACCTTTTATGTGGCACCTTGTCAAATGCCTTCTGGAAGTCCAAATACACCACATTCACTGGTTCCCCTTTATCCACCCTGTTCGTTACATCCTCAAAGAACACCAGCAAATTTGTCAAACATGACTTCCCCTTCATAAATCCATGCTGACTCTGCTTTTCCAAACGTCCTGCTACTGCTTCTTTAATAATGGACTCCAACATTTTCCCAACCTTAGATGTTAGGCTAACTTGCCTATAGTTTCCTGCTTTTTGTCCTTGGTGGAGCCAGTCACAACAACAACAACTTTCAGTTATATAGCAGCTTTACTACAGAGAGGGGAAAAAAAATCAGGGCCCGAACAACGAGAACCCTTAACAATGTTGACAAGTACTGGGGTGAGGAAAGGTAATCGAGTGGTCAGGCATAGGGTGGGGAGAAGATTGAGGGGCAGAAGGTGGGTCCCATTTTCCCAACCACAGATGTTAGGCTAACTGGTCTGCAGTTTCCTGCTTTTTGTCTGCCTCCTTTTTTAAATAGGGGGGTTACATTTGCAGTTTTCCAATCTGCTGGGACCTCCCCAGAATCCATGGAATTTTGGTAAATTACAACCAATGCATCCACAATCCCTGCCGCTACTTCTCTTAAGACCCTAGGATGCAAGCCATCAGATCCAGGGGATTTATATGCCTTTAGTCCCATTATCTTACTGAGTACCACCTCCTTAGTGATTGTGATTGTGATTGTGTTAAGTTCCTCCCCCCCACTCCCATAGCCCCTTGACTATCCACTGTTGGAATATTGTTAATGTCCTCCACTGTAAAGACTGATACAAAATATTTGTTCAGAGTTTCTGCCATCTCTATGTTCCCCATTACTAATTCCCCGGTCTTGCCCTCTATGGGACCAACATTTACTTTAGCCATTCTTTTCCTTTTTATATACCTATAGAAACTCTTGCTATCTGTTTTTATAGTTTGTGCTAGTTTACTTTCATAGTCTATCTTCTCTTTCTTAATCATTTTTTTAGTCGTACTTTGCTAGCTTTTAAAGGCTTCCCAATCTTCTGTCCTCCCACTAGTTTTGGCCGTTGTTTTTAATTGGATACTGTCCTTTATTTCTTTAGTTAGCCACGGATGGCTATCTTTTCTCTTACACCCTTTCCTCCTCACTGGAATATATTTTTCTTGAGAGTTGTGAAATATCTCCTTAAATGTACACCACTGTTCATCAACTGTCCTACACGTTAATCTATTTTCCCAGTCCACTGTACCCAATTCTGCCCTCATACCTTCATAGTCTCCTTTATTTAAGCTTAGTACGCTGGTTAGAGATCCAACTTTCTCACCCTCCATCTGGATTTGAAATTCAATCATGCTATGATCACTCATTCCGAGGGGATCCTTTACTAGGAGATTGTTTATTAATCCTGTCTCATTACACAGGACCAGATCTAAGGTAGCCTGCCCCCTGGTTGGTTCCATTATATACTGCTCAAGGAACCCATCCCTTACGCACTCTATGAACTCCTCCTCAAGGCTACCCTGACCAATTTGATTTGTCCAATCAATATGGAGGTTAAAATCACCCATGATTATTGCTGTTCCCTTTTTATAAGCCCCCACTATTTCCTGGTTTATGCTCCGACCAGCAGAGTTGTTACTGTTATGAGGCCTATAGACTACACCCACCAGTGACTTTTTCCCCTTATTGTTCCTTATCTCCGCCCAAACTGTTTCAACACCCTTATCATTTGAGCCAATATCGTTTCTTACTATTGCAGTGATTCCATCCTTTATCAATAGAGCTATCACACCTGCTTTTCCTTTCTGTCTGTCCCTCCAGATTGTCCAGTACCGCTGAATATTTAATTCCCAGTCCTGGTCACCTTGCAACCACGTCTCTGTAATGGCGATCAGATCATACCGATTTGTCTCAATTTGTGCCGTCAACTCATCTATTTTGTTACAAATGCTACGTGCATTTAGACAAAGTGCCTTTAAGTTTGTTTTTTTTACCCTTTTTTCCTGCTTGTTTCCTCTCTCCTTCAAACTCACTTTCTTTATTTTTGCTTTCTAATTTCAGCTTTACTCCCCTCCCTACTGAATCTATTTTCAGGTTCCCATCCCCCCCTGCCAGGCTAGTTTAAACCCTCCCCAACAGCACTAGCAACCCCGCCCCCGCGAGGAAATTGGTCTCGGCTCTGTTGAGGTGCAACCCGTCCGGCTTGTATGGGTCCCACCTCCCCCAGAAGCAGTCTCAGGAAACTAAAGCCCTCCCGCCTGCACCATCTCTCCAGCCACATATTCATCTGCTCTATCCTCCTATTTCTGTACTCACTAGCTCGTGGCACTGGGAGTAATCCAGAGATTACTACCTTTGAGGTCCTGTTTTTTTAATCTCACTCCTAGTTCCCTAAACTCTGCCTGCAGGACCTCATCCCTCTTCCTACCTATGTCATTGGTACCGATGTGGACCACGACCTCTGGCTGTAAACCCTCTCCCCCCCAGGATGTCCTGCAGCCGCTCAGTGACATCCTTGACCTTGGCACCAGGGAGGCAACATACCATCCTGGAGTCACGTCTGTGGCCTCAGAAACGCCTGTCTGCTCCCCTGACTATTGAATCTCCTACCACTATAGCTGTTCCTTTCTTCTTCCTCCCCCCCCCCACCCCTCCCCGTGCAGCTGAGCCACCTGTGGTGTCGTGGGACTTGGCTCTTGCTGCACTCCCCAGAGCCACCATCGCCCCACCGGTACTCAGAACAGAGTACCAGTTGGAGAGCGAGGTGCACTCAGGGGACTGCTGCACTCCCTGCCAAGTCCTCCTCTTCTGTCTGGCGGTCACTCACTCCCTCTCTGCCTGCACACTCTTAAGCTGCGGGGTGACCTCCTCGAGAAACATGCTATCCACGTAGCTCTCAGTCTCACGGATGCACCGCAGTGACCTCAGCTGTCGCTCAAGCTCCAAAACACGGAGCTCAGGTTGGTGCAGCTGGAGACATCTCCTGCTCACATGGTCGCCCCGGCTGCGCAAAGCGTCCGGGACTTCCCACATGCCACAGGATGTGCAATCCACGGGCCTGAGCTGCCCTGCCATCCCTCTAGTTACACTCGCAACTATCGAGTAGAACTAAACTCTAAACCTTAGCACAACACGCCCAGCCGCTACTCAGCAAACAGCCAATTTAATTATCTAGCTCTCCTTCGATAATAAAGATCACCTATATTTACTTACAGTTCCTACTTACAGCAATGCCAAAGTTTTCCTCCTGAAAAGAAAAATACTCACCAATCTATCAGCCAATCACTTACCCGCTTGGCTGTGACGTCACATTTCGATTTCGATTTTGAGGGATAAATATTGGCTAAGACACCAGGGATAATTCCCCTGCTCTTCCTCAAAATAGTGCCATGGCAACTTTTACGTACACCTGAGAGAGCAGACAGGGACTCAGTTTTAATGGCTCCTCTGAAAGGCAGCACCTCCGACAGTGTAGCACTCCCTCAGCACTGCAGTGTCAGCCTAGATTTTTGTGTTCAAGTCTCTGGAGTGGGACCTGAACCCACAACCTTCTGACCCAGAGGCGAGAGTGCTACTGACTGAGCCACAGCTGACACTAATTAATAACAGGAATAAAATTCAGCAAAATGCTAATAAAAATGCAAAATAAAAAGAAAGACTATCGTTAGCAACTGTAAGTCTCATCTCCATTTGAGTAGGCCAGGTCCCCAGGCTCCCATATTCTATGTGTGAGGTATAGTGCCTTGGGCAAAGCTTTTGCTGAAGGCACACGATTAGGCAAGGGACCTGGTTTAAATATTTTATGCACAATGTGGCCTTGTTTCCTTATCCCAAATTATGACACATCAAGCTGGGCATGTGACCCATCATCAGCATAGCCCTGCACAGCTGGTGAGGCTCACAAAGTCATGTTTGAGACTTACGCATCTGCATCTAAATCACTTCCTAATAATGCAACATATATTAATGAATGAACCACTCCTACCATGTTTCTACCCATCCAAAATGAACAATTCAGTGTTGCTTTAGCTAAATGTGCTTTTAGCAAAGGTTGCTTAACTGGCGATTTATGTGCTTAACAAGCGAGAAAACAGCACTATTACGGATTGACCCCTCTTTGTTCAACTCACTTCCACGAACCCCAATGGACTGGCAAATATAATCACAATCACCATCTTAAAATTGCTCTCTTAAATTATACAAGGATAGTAATAAAAACCACTAAATAAGGAACGTGTAGGCCTTCATCTTTAAATCTGCAGCAGCCCAGGTCTAGTCCGATTACTGTCGGAAATACTGGAAGTTGAAGGAGGACAGCTTGTGGTGTTGATTTACAAATAAAAAAAGCATATATAGTACGATGACATGACTGATAGCTGTACAAACAAGCCAGTCTGTTTTCTTAGTTCATCTCATCTACACTTCAACATTCCACAATGTTACCAGACAACAAGGGGGAGTCTGTAGGCCTGCTCAGATCTTGTTCATTCTGGCAGTCATCCACGTTAGGGAAAGTAACTTCGTCAAAGAATATCTTGTGATGTGTCACATGAAATGCTTCTGGAGTCCTCAGAAGACCGAGTTAAAGAAACAGAATTCATATCACTGATACCCTTCTTTGACTAATAATGAATATTTAAGAAAATCAGATTGGCACATCCTTGGCTGCTAGAATCAGGCAGTCTGGAAATATTAATTGACGGCAGCAGGTGTGACCTGGCATATCCCCGAATTTTCAGCTTCCAGGTACTAAACTTCAATTGAAGTGCCCACACTGTTAATGCCATGGGCTTCCCATAATGGCCGCTCCAGGCTCCTGTATCAGTGGTGTCTCTTCTCCCATAGTCACTACAGACATTCAACGGCATGACCATCGCCAAATCCTCCACCGCCAGCATCCTGGGGGTCGCCATTGACCAGAAACTTAACTGGACCAGCCACATAAATACTGTGGCTACAAGAGCAGGTCAGAGGCTGGGTATTCTGTGGTGAGTGTCTCACCAAAGCCTTTCCACCATCTGCAAGGCACAAGTCAGGAGTGTGATGGAATACTCTCCACTTGCCTGGATGAGTGCAGCTCCAACAACACACAAGAAGCTCGACACCATCCAGGACAAAGCAGCCCGCTTGATTGGCACCCCATCCACCACCTTAACATTCACTCCCTCCACCGGCAGTGCACAGTGGCTGCAGTGTGTACCATTTACAAGATGCACTGCAGCAACTCACCAAGGTTTCTTCGACAGCACCTCCTAAACATGTGACCTCAACCACCTACCACAAGGGCAGCAGGGGCATGGGAACACCATCACCTCCAAGTTCCCCTCCAAGTCATACACCATCCTGACTTGGAAATATATCGCCATTCCTTCATCGTCGCTGGGTCACAATCCTGGAACTCCCTCCCTAACAGCACTGTGGGAGCACCTTCACCACACGGACTGCAGCGGTTCAAGAAGGCAGCACCCCACCACCTTCTCAAGGGTAATTAGACAAGATCAATAAATGCTGGCCTTCCCAGCGACGCCCATATCTTGTGAACGAATAAAAGAAAAACTCCTGGATCAACACTCAAGCCTTTTTCCAACTGATGATTCAGGGCTTAGATTCCCCGTGCATGTTCCAGGATCTGATAACAGTGACAGCTTCTCTAAGGGGCTCTTTAGGTTCGAAGCAACATTAACTGATTCAGTAACGAATATTATAGGGCAGAGTTTTATTTTTGAATATTTTGAATACCTCTTGCAAATATTGACACATCCCCAAGGACCCTGCAAATATTGACACACTACCCCAGACTGCAAGTATGATGGACTACGGAGCAGCCCTTACAAATATTGACTCACCGAGCTCATCCTGTCCATGAGACCCACTTCCTGCTCCCTTGACCCTATTCCCACCAAGCTGCTGACCACCCAACTTCCTTTTGTGGCTCCCATGTTAACTGACATTGTTAATGGTTCTCCCTCCTCAGGTACTGTCCCCCTCTCCCTCAAATCTGGCGTCATCACCCCTCTCCTCAAAAAAACAATCCTCGGTCCCTCCGTCCTTGCAAACTACCGCCCCATCTCCAAACTCCCTTTCCTCTCCAAAGTTCTTGAACATGTTGTCACCTCCCAAATCCGAGCCCATCTTTCCCACAATTCCATGTTTGAATCCCTCCAATCCGGTTTCCACGCCTGCCACAGTACCAAAACCGCTTTCAACAAAGTCACAAATGACATCCTTTGTGACTGTGACAAAAGTAAGCTATCCCTTCTCGTGCTTGTTGACTTGTACGCAGCCTTTGACACGGTTGATCACTCCATCCTCCTCCAATGCCTCTCCACTGTCATCCAGCTGGGTGGGACTGCACTCGCCTGGTTCCATTCTTATCTATCTAATCGTAGCCAGAGAATCAGAGCGTCTCTTCCTGCCCCTGCATCGTTACCTCTGGTGTCCCCCAAGGATCTATAATTGGCCCCCTCCTATTTCTCATCTACATGTTGCCCCTTGGCAACATCATCCAAAAACACAACGTCGGTTTCCACATGTACACTGATGACAGCCAGCTCTACCTCACTACCACTTCTCTCGACCCCTCCACAGTCTCTAAATTGTCAGACTGTTTGTCCGACATCCAGTTCTGGATGAGCAGAAATTTTCTCCATTTGAATATTGGGAAGACCACAGCCATTGTTTTTGGTCCCCGCCACCACTCTGTTCCCTAGCCACTGACTCCATCCCTCTCCCCAACTTCTGTCTGAGGCTGAACCACACTGTTTGCAACCTTGGTGTCATATTTGAACCTAAAATGAACTTCCAACCACATATCCACAGCATAGCTAAGACCACCTATTTTCACCTCCATAGCATCGCCTGTCTCCGCCCTTGCCTCAGCTCACCTGCTGCTGAAGCACTCATTCATGCCTTTGTTACCTCTAGACTTGACTGTTCCAACGTACTCTTGGCTGGCCTCCCACATTCTACCCTACATAAACTAGAGGTAATCCAAAACTCGGCTGCCCGTGTCCTAACTCACAGCAAGTCCTACTCACCTGTGCTCGCTGACCTACATTGGCTCCCAGTTAAGCAACACTTCGATTTCAAAATTCTCATCCTTGTTTTCAAGTCCCTCTATGGCCTCACCCCTCCCTATCTCTGTAATCGCCTTCAACCCCACAACCCCCCGAGATCTCTGTGCTCCTCTAATTCTGGCCTCTTGAGCATCCCTGATTATAATCGCTCAACCATTGGTGGCCATGCCACCTGTTGCCCAGGCCTCAAGCTCTGGAATTCCCCCCCTAAACCTCTCCGCCTCACTCTCTCTCGTTCCTCCTGCAAGATGCTCCCTAAAATCTACCTCTTTGACCAAGCTTTTGGTCACCTGCCCTAATTTCTTCTTATGTAGTTTGGTGTCAAATTTTTTGTCTCATAATATTCCTGTGAAGCGCCTTGGGACATTGCAATACGTTAACGCTGCTATATAAATATAACTTGTTGTTCTTGTTGTTCACACACTCCTGGGTATCCCGAGTTTCAACCTTCAAAAGAAAACATCAGCTTATCCAAAAGAAAATTGTGCTTTCAAACATTTTTATTAGTGTACATCAATAAAGATAATCGTAGGTCACCAAGTACAGAAAACATATAGATGCAGAATTTTCCTGACACTGCACACAACACAGGGGTGAGGCGATACTGATTGCTGCTGTCGTTGATTGTATTGGATCCAGTCAACGGACTTCCTCCCTGATGGACTTTCCAGCCGTACAGATCTGCAAAAGGTTTCCCCCAGATTTTGAAGGCGCGCATCACAAATAAAAGCAGCATTTATCGGGAAGGAAAAGTCAGAAAAATGTTGGAAAACTTACATAATGTAACGTGAATTATCACAAGAGATTACTCAATTGATGCTGTCCAGTCAAATGTAATGGCAATGAATTCCCCGTTATATTTAATGGCCCCGAAATTCCACAGGGGTTCTGCTGGTCTATCGTTTTAACTCCAAAGGGAGATAGGTTAAACCCTCAGAGGAGTGGTGTAAATGGATGTTTTCAGCCACTCACGCTGATTCTCAGGGGTTCCACCACTCTCCCATTGGATTTATTGGGGAGACTGACGGGACGCTTACAGAATTTCAGTGTCGGTGTTCAGAGCAACAGAAATGAAGGGCTGAATTATTGATTGATACTGTGTGTTATATTTATGCTGCAGTAGAACTGCAAGTGGTGTGACGCCATCTTGTTAAATGATAAAAATAAAGCTTAACAAGATCCCAAGGGCACCACTGGACAGCCTTTCCTTTTTCAACATTAGCATTGAGCTATTAGGGCAGTCACTGTCACTAGAATTGTTACAGCACAGTAGGAGGCCATTCGGCCTGTTGATCCCATGCCAGCTCTCTGCCAGAGCACCACAGCTAGTCCCACTCCCCCGCCCTTTCCCGTAGCCCTGCATTTTATTTCTTTCAGGTGCTTATCCAACTCCCTTTTGAAAGGCATGATTGAGTCTGCCTCCGCCACCCTTTCAGGCAGTGCATTCCAGATCCTAACCACTTCCTGTGTTTTTTCTTATGTCGCCTTTGGTTCTTTTGCTAATCACCTTAAATCTGTGTCCTCTGGTTCTCGACCCTTCTGCCAATAGGAACAGTTTCTCTCTACCTAATCTGTCCAGACCCCTCATGATTTTAAACACTTCTGTCAAATAAGTAAACAAACTTGACAAAGAGAGCAACAAGTGACTGAAGACCCTTGAAGCCCCCTTACTGACCACATTCTGGGAACTTCCTTCGCTTCTTGCCACCCTTTGGCGGTGCTTTCGCCAAGGTTTTCTTACAGGTCAGAAGCCATGAAATTGTGGTCAAGTTCTCGGCCTGTGCCCCATTCAATATCATCATCATCATAAGCAGTCCCTCGGAGTCCAGAATGACTTGCTTCCACACTAAAGATGAGTACTCAGGTGACTGATGAACTCATTTTAAATGGTGGAAGATGCCTGTGCATGAATTCGTTTAACGTGGGGTGGCCGTTGCACACCAACCACCACACGGGCTTGACGGAGCAAGGCCTTGGTCCAGTGACAAGGGTATCCAAGACTACTGGAGACCAGGCTCTGCCACATGTGCCAATAAATACACACAAATTCAAACATACTCCTACTGTCCTCCTTCCTTCCTCCTTCCCACAGGACCTCCCTCTATGTGGAATTCATAGTACGCAATGTGAGCCTCATGACCTCACAGCCTCGCTATTGGCCCGTGCTGCGCCTTCCCTTGGTCTTGTCCACGCTGCTCTACATCCCATTCAACAGTGCTTTCTTTGGCTGTTTGAGCTCCTGTTGTAGACATGCTTAAAAAGTGGCACAAAAAGACTCATCAGAGTCATCAAGTTGGCTGAGAGTCATCAGGGGGAATTTTTCGGGGGGTCAGCGGGTGCGATCGGTGGCAGGTTGGGTGGGAAAATATTTTTTGACAGCGGGTCAGGACCCAGCTGCCAACCTGCCGCCACTCTCCTTTCCCAGATGTCGGGCCTGTCAATGCTGAAAAGACCCGCCCACCAGAGGCGGGGGAGGCAATTTAATCATTGTGACCTTGTTTACAGACCTCAAAACAGTATTTTGAGCTCACCGTACCATTTTACGAAGTTGTTCACGGGGTCTACACTGCTCAGGGATCATGTCAGGTAAGCAGGTCGGGAGTTATGTTACCATGAAATGATCTCTTTACTTGACAGCTCCAAATGTGCTATAAAAGCTGCCATCTCACAGCTGTTCACTTTCCAAGCTCAGAAGCTGCTCCTTACTGCATTTGGAAGACAGATTGAGCTTTATGCAGGTTGCAAGTGTTTGGAGCAAACTCTCTATCCAGCGTCACCTCATTGGAACAACCTTGCTCACCATTGATAGATCGCTTCTGTCATCTCTACTTCACCTGCCATCTATTACATCAGCATCGGTGTCCTTGAAATTATCTCACCCTGGTCCTCAGAATCCCACCATGATCTGCCCCAACAACCAGCAGCACCGGGCACACCAGCAGCACCAACAACAACACCAACCTTCTCCGCAATCACCTAATGCTGCACAGGTCACAGAAATCAGCACCCAACCACATTGCTGCCTGGGACACCAGGGATGGCCTCACCATGACCATTTACTTCACTTGATGCTGTACACCCTGGCTGTCACATGATATGCCAGGTTGGCAATTTCTTCATTCAATGGGTTGTGAATCTTTAGAATTCTCTACCCAAAGAGCTGTGGATGCTCAGTCATTGCATGTATTCAAGGCTGAGATAGATAGATTTTTGGACTCTAGGGGAATCAAGGGATATGGTGAGCGGAAGGGAAGGTGGAGTTGCGGTTGAAGATTAGCCGTGATTATATTGAATGGCGGAGCAGGCTTGAGGGGCCGCATGGCCTACTCCTGCTTTTAATTCTTATGTTCAAGATCGTGAGCTAAGCAATGTATCCTCCTGTCTTATTTTTCCCCCAGGCTGCTGTTGCAATCTTCAGCCACAGCTGGCATTTAATTTTCATGCATGCCAACAGATCATTCCCGTTTTACACAAATCACTACTCCGATTGATATGCAAATGAGCAGATCCAGGAAATTCTGGTGCAAATACCTTCTCCAGGCCTCAGCGGACTCAACTCTTTTCCATAGGCATCATCATCATAGGCAGTCCCTCGAAATCGAGGAAGACTTGCATCCATTCTAAAAGTGAGTTCTCAGGGGACTGGACTTTGCAGCGCAACAGCTGCAGGAAAAATGCACGGAGCAGCACCAGCGCTGATATATGGCCTTTTTCCATCTTACAAAGGCCTTTGACACTGTCAACTGTGAGGGTCTATGGAGCGTCCTCCTCCGTTTCGGATGCCCTCAAAAGTTTGTCAACATCCTTCGCCTGCTTCACGATGACATGCAGGCTGTGATCCTTACCAACGGATCCATTACAGACCCAATTCATGTCCGGACCGGGGTCAAAGAGGGCTACGTCATCGCTCCAACCCTCTTCTCAAGCTTCCTCGCCACCATGCTCACCAACGATGTCTCCGCAAGATCCTGCAAATCCCCTGGGAGGACAGGTGCACCAACATCAATGTCCTCGTCCATGCTAACATCCCCAGTATTGAAGCACTGACCACACTCGATCAGCTTCGCTGGGCAGGCCACATAGTTCGCGTGCCAGATACGACACTTTTTAAGCAAATGCTTTAGGCGGAGCTCCTTCATGGTAAACGAGCCAAAGCTGGGCAGCGGAAATGTTATCAGGACACCCTCAAAGCCTCCCTTGTAAAGTGCGACATTACCACTGACACCTGGGAGACCCTGGCCGCAGACCGCCCGAGGTGAAGAAAGTGCATCCAGGAGGGCGTTGAGCTCTTCGAGTCTCAACGCAAAGAGCGTGAAGAGGTCAAGCGCAGGCAGCGGAAGGAGCACGTGGCAAATCATCCCCACCTACCCCTTCCCTTGACAAATGTCTGTCCCACCTGTAACAGGGTCTCTGGCTCTCGTATCGAACTGTTCAGCCATCAAAGAACTCACTTTGGGAGTAGAAGCAAGTCTTCATCGATTCCAAGGGATGATGATGATGATATACAGTCCAATAGGGGAATTACAGTCTCTTTCACAGGTGGGACAGACAGTGGTTAAAGGAAAGGGTGGGTGGGAAGTCTGGTTTGCCGCATGCTCCTTCCGCTGTCTGCGTTTGTTTTCTGCATGCTCTCGGCGATGAGACTCGAGGTGCTCAGCGCCCTCCCGGATGCTCTTCCTCCACTTAGGGTGGTCTTTGGTCAGGTGCCGGTGGGGATGTTGCACTTTATCAAGGAGGCTTTGAGGCTGTCCTTGAAACATTTCCTCTGCCCACCTGGGGCTTGCTTGCCGTGTAGGAGTTCCGAGTAGAGCGCTTGCTTTGGGAGTCTTGTGTCGGACATGCGGACAATGTGGCCCACCCAACGGAACTGGTCGAGTGTGGTCAGTGCTTCGATGCTGCGGATGTTGGCCTGATCGAGAACACTGACGATAGTGTGTCTGTCCTCCCAGAGGATTTGCAAGGGATTCCATAGGCATAAACATGGTGCAACTCACTGTGTGAAATAACTATAATATATGAAGAGAAAAGACTTGTGGAAATTAAAAAGAAATGCTAGCAAAGATCATTTTAACAATTTTAATTCACAACCATTTATCTGTTGATTTATTCAATGTTTTCATTATTCCTTAGTTTAAAAATGTAACATTCCCATAGTGTTTCTGAGCAGCGTTATCTTTATTTGAATGTTTTCATTCAAATCTAAGTCTGTTTGATTCTATTTAACAGACAGGGCTTGAGTCTGAATTTACCTGCCAACTAAGTATGCTGGCAAATACCGCCAGAATGTGATTGATTCTTAGAGAGTTCACCAATCTTTTTCCATTCAATCAACGCAGCATTTTGTTGCATTAGTTACTCTAAATCTTCGAATGACGTATGGACAGAAGATTTTAATTCTACATATTCCAAACATTCCACACACCACAAGCAGCTAACTGAAATTTTACACATGTTGTGCAGCCTGTGGATCATTTTTCTGTCCATTGTTTCTCCTTCCCTTCCCCCTCAACTTCCTTTCCCCTTGTCTCTTCTTCCATTCTCTAGGTGCTGACCATTGTTGGGTATAACTTCTTGGGAAACATAGTAGGCCGCCCCAACCTGTGTGAGAACACCACTGCAAGTAGGGGTTATAAATAGAGCTGGAGCGCCGGGCCCTGGAACATCATGGCGGAAGTGCGCAGAATGAGGGTACGGGGCCCAGAAGAACCGATATGTGTGCACACTAGGTGCATGCAGCAGAGCAGGTCTCCAGTCATCCTGGTTAACCCTTGCCACTGGATAAAGGTCTAGCTCTGTCAAGCCGTGTGGCTGATATGCAACGGTCACCACACGTTAAAAAAAATCCACGCACAGACATCTTCCACGCCCTCAACTGGAGTTCAAGACTGGAACATCGAGTCCTTCATTGAAACATCTGTGAACTCTCGTGGAAGCAAGTTATCCTCGTTCGAAGGACCGCCTATGATGATAATGTTGAGAGGAGAGAAGGACGTGATCCAATACATTAGCCACTAGGTTCAGGCAGATATAATGACATATATCTATTTAATTGTTTTAAAATTATTTGAGGCCTTTCCTTTTTCAGTTTTGCAATGCTGAAGATATCTAATTGTTAAGCAGCATCAAGTGAAATTTAAGTCATAATTTTTGGTCTTGCACAAATATAATCCAGACAATATGCACACAACCTGCATAAAGCTTAGCTGTAGAAAACAGTATTAACACTAAAATCACTGAGAGCCACTGCATGCAACCATAGGTGATCCTTGGGATCTCTTCCAAATGGTTTTCATTTTATTTTAATTGATTTTTTAATTCTTTTAGGGACACAGAAAATTTCCACACCATTGCAGGGATTGGCTTCACAGCTTTGCACTAAGGCGCTGGAAAATGTTAAAAATTGACACGCACACAGAACCCTCTGTCAGATGACCTGAAACATGTGCTCATGCATTACAAAGAGCTTTCAACATGTTTTTCCATACAACCTGGGGGATATCATTGCTGCTTCTTACTATAGTATTACTTTGCTTGTGATGTTTTTTTCTGGAGAATCCTTAGCTTCTGATTTCTACAATGGGTTAGAATTTACTGTAAAAATAGCGCTCACCATTGTAATGTAGCCCCTGTGAGCATGCTCACATTCTTGTGGAGCTGTTGCACTGTGAGTGGCTTTGCCAGTCACGTGATGTTCACAAGTCTCAATAAAACTCCAGTTAATTGGGTTCCAGTTCTCCTGGTGGATGAACTGGTCGGGTTCAGTTTGATTGTTAAACCTTCACTAATAAACCAGCTAGTTCTTTACAGCAAATGTGTAGCTGTGAATTCTTAAGCAAAGAACCCATGAAGCACATACACTACAACCATTATTTATGCGCAAGTCGCATAATTTCAGGCAAGTGCAGATGTGCAGTTAAAAGACAAAAATTGGAATTTGCTGTCCGAGATGCGTCGCTCCTCCGTAAACAGTGTGAAAATGGCATCTCACCGTCTGACTCAGCATTCAAAGGTTCTGAATGGCGAGAAGTTCATGTACTTTCATGTTAGACACGGACTAAACTCACCATTCTCTTATTCCAATCTTTTTTACCCTCTCTTTATTTCACATTCTGTACCTGCTTTGACATTGAATTCACCATTCTAACTTACACTTCCTGGTTCAGACTCTGCACTGTTCATTAATAATATTTCAATATGATTGGTTAAAGAGACATACAGTTGCTTGTCCTGTTAATACAAGTCCCAGATGCCCTGTCTGGATCACCAACTTCCAGTGCAAAAGGTCATAGAAATGTAATGGGCAGATGCAAGTCTAACAAATGGCGAGTGCTGACTACAGTAAATTCAGGCCCAATATGTTATACTTTGTGGCCAGGCTATGCAACTTTCCACAATGTGCTGCGGGAAGGGATATGTTAGACATCTGAGTGAAGATTAAAATTGAAATATTATAAGTTTCATTTCTTCACAACACCCCAGCATATCCACTCTACAAAGTGATCTGGAATTCTGCATAGAAAAGAATGGATTGTATGTTTAGTTTGGAGTCTACTATCTCATTCAGCTTCCTCATTAAAACAATTATACAGTCGCATTAGGGTCAGACCCCTTGACAGATGAAATTGCTTCTGAGACTAGCTATTTAAATTTTGATTCAGTAAAGCTCCCACTTAAATGACAACTTTTCCTTAATTATTACTGTTGTAGATTTTTGAGAATGTGACCGTCACACTTTGTCTGGATTCTTCAATCACTTTGTATTACATGCTGTTATATTGCAGATTGCCAGCCGTTCAGGGAGTGGAGGAAACCAACAGAACTGAGTATCGGAACGCCATCAAACCTGCTGGTATTAGCTTTGCACTGCCCAAGGTGGCAGAGGAATGTGAATTCACCATGATTTTCCCCGCAATGTTATAATAATGGTAACAGAAGATTTGTATTTATATTGCACCTCGTCACTTCTCTTAGAAACATCTCAATCTTTAAATTGCTGTTTATATGCAGGCAAGTACAGTAGTAATTTTGCAAACATTAAGGTCACATAAAGAGCATTGAGATAAGTACCCACTTCTTCCACATTTAGCAGAGGAAAGAATGTTGCCTAGAACACCAGGAGAATTCCCTGCTCTTTTTCCAGTACTGACATAGAATCTTTCACATCCACCTAAACAGGTAGACAAGGCCTCGGTTTAACATCCCCAACAAAGACACTGCACATCCAGCAACCCCTCAATAATGCACTGGAGTATTCTGCTGTCCATATCGTAACTTGCACCAAGTCCCATTCACACATTAGCTCTGTGCTTGCTGATCTACATTGACTCCAGGTCTGGCAACACCTCGATTTTAAAATTCAATCCTTGTTTTTAAATCCCTCCATGGCCTTGCCCCCCCCTATCTCTGTAACCTCCTCCAGCTCTGCAACCTTCTAAGATATCCGCGCTCCTCCAATTCTGGCCTCTTGTGTATCCCCGATTTTCATCGTTCCACCATTGGCGGGCATGCCTTCAGTTGCCAAAGTCCTGAGTTCTGGAAGTCCCTCTGTAACCCTCTCCACCTCTCTCCTCTCCTTTAAGGTGCTCCTTAAAATCTACCTCTTAAACCAGGCTTTTGGTCACCTGCCCTAATATCTCCTTATGTGACTCAGTGTCAAATTTTGTTTGGTCACAATCCTGTGAAGTGCTGTGAACTTTTTAACGACATTAGAGGTGTTAGTGCAAGTTGTTTTTGTTGTATTAGTCAGGATTATGTGCTCAGATCCTGAATTGGAACCCGGAACCTTCTGCCTCAGAGGTAAGAGTGTTATTGATGCAGCCAAGCTGATACTTGTGGTATTTCAGAGTCCATGATAAGAAAGCTATTTAGCTATTAGTGCTGGAGCTGGTATGCATGATCCAGGCTTCTGTTGGAGTTACAAAACCATGGCAAATTGATTTCTATAGTGTCTGTAAACTGAGCTAACGCTTTGGTTATTTTTCACGATCTGAATATTTGACATATGAATTACTATTTAAATTGATCCGCCTTAGCAGACCCTTGTGTCAAAGCCAACCAGAGTGGTAAGTTTAAATTCCCAACCATGGTTGATTTTCGGATTCCTGTACTTTCATTAGGCATGTTTTGAGAGCTCTTGCGTGCATTGCTAGATGATGCGCTTGGGAGCACCATAACACAGGGAGCAGAAGTGTCCGAGAGAAGTGCACTACTGTTGATTGTGAAACAACATTGACAGAAGCTGTGGAGCGGCCTGGGGAATGCATCGTCCCCAATCTCCCAACTATACAAAGGAGCATGACCGTGGAACCTAGCAGTGCGGGGCCTAACGGAGAAATATTTTTAAGAATGCAAAGCAGTCAACCGTATAAATTCTAAAACCTGAGCAGACAGGCGTCATGTGGATTTTAGTTGTTATCCTTCAGAGTTTGGAGGAAAATTCATTTAATTCGACCCATGTTTCATGAGATTTAAAATGGCCATTTATTTATTTTATTTCTTTGACTGGAGGCGGAGAAATGATAAATTATTAAAATATTTCTAAGTGAGGCGCCCTGGCTACAAGAATCGTCTTTTGATGTGGTGATTTCACTTTGAGCACCCAGCTATATTTAAGCCACTTCTGTTGACGTTTTAAATCCGGATTCGATGAAGATCGATTTGAGCTTAGCTTACAGGATTAAATACAGAAGTTCTGTCAGTATTAAAGGGAGTAAGATGAGCAAGGGAAATAACATTCCAGGCGCATGACTGTTATCGTTGCTGATGAGAGTCTGAAATGTAACTAGAATTAAGAAAAGCTGCAGTGGGTGTGAATCACAAGATATTTATAGATGAGGAAGGCCATTTGGTTCATCTTCATGTATCCGTCCAGAACATTCCTATACTCCCCTCCCCCCACCACCCCCACACCTCGCATTGTACATTTACTTGTCTCTTAAATTCCAGTGTTTTGGCCTCCGACACTCTGCCCGGACATCTATTCCAAGTGTTGGTCGTTCTCCACATGAAGAAGAATTTCCTAATATCAACTGTAAAGTTACCCTTCAATAGTTTGAAGCTGCGTCTTCTTGTCTTACTTCCACAGTTTAATTTAAAGTAGTATTCCAGATTACCCTTTACCATATCATTTACTATCTTCTAAAGCTCTAGAAGATCACCTCTCAGATGCCTTTCCAGGCTGGAAAGCCTAAGACTCTCTTATATTTTCTCATATCGCAAGCCCTTAACACAAGAGATCAGCCACATGACTTTTCTCTGCACTGTCTCCAGTGCTTGGCTGTTTCCTTTGTTTCTCGGTGATCAGAGCTGGACGCAGGAGGCAAGAGGGTGCATTGTGACTTTGTGCGATAGTGTAGAACAGGCCAAAGCAAGTTGGCTGCCCATTTTACACCGAGAGAGATGTAAAACAGGCTGTCGATTCCCTATCACCCATTTTATACTATCACACAAAGTCAAGATCGACCCCAGAGTGTGATCTGACCAGAACATTGTATAGTTTGATCATGACTCCCTGTGACATATTCTAGTGCTTGGCTATATAGCTTAACGTTCTATTGGCTATGTTGACTGTTGCTCTACATTGGTTGGGTGTTTGAGGTTAGATGCTGAATTTGTGCGATAGTGTAAAATGGGCGATAGCGAGTCGACAACCCGCTTTCTATCTCTCCCGATTAAAGTCATGAAAATATAAATCGGGAAATAAAAGTCAAAATCTACCCCGTTGAATGTTGAGGCTATACTGTATGCTGTCAAACAGTTAATGGCACTGCATTTTAATGAAGATATAGAAAGGCTCCAAAGGTTCTCTGAAAGAAGGCGCTATGCTTCCCACTAGTTACACAGCCTCAAAGCCAATCTAAACAGCACACTTGACAGAGTTTGATGTTTTTACAGGAATACAGTTTCTGTTCCAAATAGTCGGCTACGTTTTCATGAACAACCAAAAAGAAAACTAAAATGTTTTAATAACGTTTTTCAAAGAGGCAGAAATTCTTTTGTTCTGCCAATGGGGTGTTTTTCAAACCTACTGAAAGTCAAAATTTCCTTTAAATAACAGCTCCACCCGACTTACCGTGAGCTGAAGTATCACTTGCTAAAACAGACAGTTTTTGTATTTCAAAGGTTGTCAGGAAGCACATAAACCCACTTCAGCCTTGAAGTTACACTGTGCAAATATTAGTGTATGAACGCTAACACCTTCCATGTGGAAACCTTTTCATCGGGAATTTCCTCCAAGGATGCTCCTGATCAGCCACTGTAACTTTAGCCAAAGAAGGGCAGAAACCCTGGATAGATGCGTAAAATGGGTTTCCGCCAAAATTAATTACGCCAGTCCATTAGGAGAAAACCCCCACCCCTCTCACCCTCAGGATATACTTGGCCTTCTTATCCACTATTTTAATGAAAGCTTCAATCCCTTTAAGAACAATGGAGTAGAGTCATCTCTTGATTACGCTATTACTATCAGCACAGCCTGGGTGAAATTGACCCGATCAGCACAAAAGATTGGGTAATTTTAAACGTATGTGAATTACACACCAAACCACGTACGTTCATGTTTTCTTCGATCTTTTACACTGGTTTAAGATTCAATTGGCCCAGATCAGGCACCACCCACAAAAATGGCCACACCCTCGGGTCACAATTGCGAGAATCTGCCGATTGCGTTGGTTTGGGAAGGCTCTTCAAATTGTGCTCATTATCTTAAGTGTACGGGCACTCGTAGGCACGCTCTTTAAAAAAAAATTCCATATCAAAAAATATTTAATTTAATAACAAACTGTAGTGACTTAAAAAAGGTGCCCTCTAGTACTTCACCCAAATGGTCATTTGTTTGTGAGCCTTGACAACAAGCAGTGTTAATTGGAGGACACCACAGCTAAGAGGCGTCCTGTTCTTTCTGCTGGAGGTCGCTGGATGGTGATCAAGAATGGAAACTGTTATATATGTGGACTTGTATTTACTCTGTACAGCCACCAGAGGGTTCATCCCCTGGAGTCCCAAGGGATCCCATAATCCCTTGGGAGTACAGGTATTTAAGAAGGCTTCACAGGTTGGAGAGGCACTCTGGAGACCTGCAATAAAAGACTACGGTCACACTTTACTTTGAGCTCACAGTGTTCCGTCTGACTCTTGCTCCATACACAACAGAAACCCTGTTTGATTTTCGCTTCCTGAACCCATGTGCATCCAGGTTAACTGTAGTACACCTACACTCTCCCAGCTGAGGTCAATCATGGCTATAACGCCACTTATCACATGGAATCAATAACTCAAACAGATTGTTCTGCAGCACTTCACATTAAGTTTTTTAAACTGTTTAAACAAAAAAACAGATTTATGCTTATTATTTGCTTTAATTTCATATGAAATATGAACATTCCTTTTCAATTATTCATGTTCAAATGCCACACTGAATTTAAAGTAAATCTGGTTACTGTTAAAGCAGATTCTTAAATATTATCATGGAGTTGCCAAGTCTCCACTCATGAAAACAGAAGAGTAGCGAGGACCACAGCTAAAATCCTACATATTGCCGTATCAGTAAAACGTGCCCCCAATCCCAGCCCCTAAAATCCATGACATGCCATTGTGCAGCATGTAATCCACTCATTAATCACAATGTCGTATTATCATGAAAGCAGCCTCCTACTTCTCTCGCAAACTGCTGACTTGCTTCATTTGTCGATGTGCTTGCTCATTATTTATTACACGTTGGCAGGTTGATGGAGAATGTGTGCAGAGTACAACTCCGCACAGCCTGCCTTGCTCAAGGATCTGATACAGTAAAAGAAATCTACTAAAGCTGCAAGGCAGAGTATGTTTATTCTCAAAACTGCTCAAGTGCACCCTCCCTGCTTTCTTAAGGGCACCGAAAACGTTTTCCTCTTGTGTACACTTTAACTGTGGCAGTCAACTCGCACCAGCTAAAACAACACCTTCTGCTTCATGTTCGAGGCTACAAGGGATACGACTTGCATTTGCAAGAGTACTGGCGCTGGAAATGGAGTGACCTCTCCGGGGTAATGGCTGAACTCCCTCATTTCGGTTCAATGCCAACAAATTTTCTTTTCTTACAAAATTGGACTTAGAGCTACATCGGGGGTTCTGCTGCTGTTCAAATACTTCTTGCTTGTTTGCCAAACAATTGACACAATGAGGCAGTTTGAATTAAGACATGTCATTGCAGTGTGAGAATATCACTTGTATATGATATCTGTGCAATGAAAATGACATGTGACTGTTCTGTCTCTTCCCCGTCCCTTGTGACAAAGACTGTGCGCTTTGAAGTGACCTATTATTGTTTGAGCTGATTATGTAGAGGGACCGCTAACAACAACAACAATAACAACTTGCATGTATATAGCACCTTTAACGTAGTAAAACATCCCAAGACACTTCACAGGAGCGTTACCAAACAAAATTTGACATCAAACCACATAAGGAGATATTAGAAGAGATAGGTTTTAAGGAGCGTCTTAAAGAAGAGAGGTAACAAAGTTATAGATGAGGTCTCATGGTCTGGTGACCTAAAGTAACTATTCAGTATTAACACCCAGCAAGAAATTCACAATCCATAGTTGAACCTGTATCTGTGTAACTGCAGCTCATATCACCCATTAAATGAAGATAGAAAGGAAAATTGTAACAAGTGAAAATTACAATTTTTGGTGATAGCCAGATCCAGGAAGCTGATTGATATGGAGAACTGCAGACCCCGATGCTAGTCCCGACCAGAATATATTCCCATGGAGGTGGAAAAAAACAGGAAAACCAACAAAGCCCACCCTTTCCCAAAGGAATGCAGAAATCCCATGCGCACCCCTCCCCTGCACCCTTGCCTCCCTGCCCAAAGTTAGCTCCCAGTTGCTAGCTCCTAGATCCAAAAATGTGACCATGAAGATACCATGAACATGAAGGACAAGGCTGTTCAGAAAACTACCTACACCGCCTACCATTCATAGACAGGTGTCAAGAAACACCCAATAATAACAGTGGCACTATCTGCACCTTCCTGAAACTGCCTCGGGATTTATCAGTCCTTTTCCCAATCTGGCAGAATGGAGAGCTTCCAGAGGAATTTGCATGGGGTTGATCCTGAACCTGGCATAATAAAGATTACCAGACTAGGATAACTCTTTGACAGCTACCAAATAATGTCCTTTCAACAGCTGGCAGACAAATCCCATTTTCATCTACTTTCAAACAATGTCAGATGCACTCATGTTGCTGCCAGTATTTGTACTGATGTGATAGAATGATGCATTGTTTCCAGCAGGATCTAACCCTCCAGCTCCAAATTAAACATTTCCTCCAAAGCCCAGTCATGGAAGAAATTCAACTGAGATGACTCTCCACCACTGTCCTCCACCGCCCCCCCGCCACCCCCTCTGGAACAGTACCTCCAGTCCCCAATAAATCCCCACTAACATGTGTCCCCTTCTATATCCTAATGGCTTCCAGATCAAAATGACACCAAAAGGCCAAGAGAAACCGTGGAGCGAAACCAAGGCTGCGAGATAATAAAGGAGGAACGGATGGAATCATGGATGGAGATCATCACAACTACCACGCACAGGAAAGTGTGAAAGTGTCTGCTCAAGCGTATTACGCCACATTTGGTTCACAAATTCCACCCTTCACCAGGGGACAAATCCTGCAGGGCCTGTGGTCAAAGGCGCACTCTGCTGCAGTGCTCTGGTCCTGCTATGGAAACCCATTCCTGAGGTGAATTTACTTGCAGCCGGGGTTAATTCAGTGTTAAGAATTTTATGCAGCTATTCTGTCTATTAGGGGTTAGATTTCCATAGATAAACAAACAGCTCATTGCCTGTATGGGCTTTAGATTTCCAGTGGCACAACTGATGGACCTGATTTTCTTGGTCTACAGTCCCAATTAATTACTTTTATTCCATTATTTTTTGCTGAGAAGTATGTATGTTTTCTTTTACATTCAAACAATGCCAGATGCTCCCACATTGCTGCCAGAGGTTGCACTGATGTGGTAGAATGATTCATTGTTTCCATGGTAATTATTCTCAGATGCTGACAGATTACAAATGCAACCCATTATAGGGGCTGGTTTTAGTTTTGATCTGCTTCTTTGGACAAGGGCAAGAAAAAAGGTCAATGAGTTGCTGACATTGTGTCAATGATCATATAATTTTCAAAAGGTTTCTTTGCAACTTCATAAGATATCCTGCAAGGCATCTTTTTATCAGATGACAAAACCTCTTTAAGTTCAAGTCTCTGTTCATTCTTAATTGGACGACATCGCTAATTTGAAACAAATCCTTTACTTAATGTTTTTCAAAGGAAACTCATGACATATTCACTGACAGAAGTTTCATTCCGTGTGGATTGAATTTTCAAACAAAATATACGTTAAGCCCCTCTGATGGTTTAGTGAGCACACCATCGAGTATTTGAGCCATACAGATCAGGAAGGACTCATCTTTAATCATTGGTCTGTGCTGAGTTAATTGACCTCCATCACATAGAAACATAGAAAATAGGTGCAGGAGTAGGCCATTCAGTCCTTCGAGCCTGCACCACCATTCAATAAGATCATGGTTGATCATTCACCTCAGTACCCCTTTCCTGCTTTCTCTCCATACCCCTTGATCCCTTTAGCAGTCAGGGCCATATCTAACTCCCTCTTGAATATATCTAATGAACTGGCATCAACAACTCTCTGCGGTAGAGAATTCCACAGCTTAACAACTCTCTGAGTGAAGAAGTTTCTCCACATCTCAGTCCTAAATGGCTTACCCCTTATCCTTAGACTGTGACCCCTGGTTCTGGACTTCCCCAACATCGGGAACATTCTTCCTGCATCTAACCTGTCTAGTTCCGTCAGAATTTTATATGTTTCTATGAGATCCCCTCTCATTCTTCTAAATTCCAGTGAATACAGCCCCAGTCGATCCAGTGTCTCCTCATGTCAGTCCAGCCATCCCAGGAATCAGTCTGGTGAACCTTCGCTGCACTCGCTCAATAGCAAGAACGTCCTTCCTCAGATTAGGAGACCAAAACTGAACTCAATGCCACTGTAGCAGAATTAGAATTGGCTTCTGTGCCCTTTGAGTGTGAAAGGCATGTTGGTGCTTCTGATCACTATCCCGTGACCCCTGCTTGAAGTGAGCCTGAGTGGTTGTTGGGTGAGGATTGGATTGGGTTCAACTGTGACGTTTCCTATGGCTGAATAGACTGCTATCAAGGCTCACACATGAATAGTGAGTAGGTTATTCAAGGATGAGGGCACTTGGCACCTAACTGGTTTTATTGTCCATGGCCAAATCTGTATCAACCATCCCAAGCATTACAGTGCTTCCCTCCCAACAGCTAAATCTTCCTACTGGAATCCCCGACCCTATGAAAAAGTGCTCCTCAAAACCCTGCTCCTCCGACCCTTTCCACCTGCATCAGCAATGCCAGTTGTGAGGAGTTCATGGATTTCTTTGGTTGAAAGGGTGAGACCATCGGCTCAACTGCCTCAGGTGCCACTTATTCCTCTTCACCACCCTACCCCCAATCACCCCCTAGCCTTTCACTCATTCTAACTCTCACTGCCTCAACTTGCAGCTTATGTTACCTCCCCCAACCTTCCAAGCTTAACTCTTCAATGGGACCCACCTTCTGCCCCTCAATCTTCTCCCCACCCTATGCCTGACCACTCGATTACCTTTCCTCACCCCAGTACTTGTCAACATTGTTAAGGGCTCTCGTTGTTCGTGCCCTGATTTTTTTTCCCCTCTCTGTAGTAAAGCTGCTATATAACTGAAAGTTGTTGTTGTTGTGACTGGCTCCACCAAGGACAAAAAGCAGGAAACTATAGACCAGTTAGCCTAACATCTGTGGTTGGGAAAATGTTGGAGTCCATTATTAAAGAAGCAGTAGCAGGACATTTGGAAAAACAAAATTCAGTCAGGCAGAGTCAGCATGGATTTATGAAGGGGAAGTCATGTTTGACAAATTTGCTGGAGTTCTTTGAGGATGTAACGAACAGGGTGGATAAAGGGGAACCGGTTGATGTGGTGTATTTGGACTTCCAGAAGGCATTTGACAAGGTGCCACATAAAAGGTTACTGCACAAGCTAAAAGTTCTCGGGGTTGGGGGTAATATATTAGCATGGATAGAGGATTGGCTAACTAACAGAGAACAGAGATTCGGGATAAATGGTTCATTCTCTGGTTGGCAACCAGTAACTAGTGGGGTGCCGCAGGGATCAGTGCTGGGACCCCAACTATTTACAATCTATATAAACGACTTGGAAGAAGGGACTGAGTGTAACGTAGCCAAGTTTGCTGATGATACAAAGATGGGAGGAAAAGCAATGTGTGAGGAGGACACAAAAAATCTGCAAAAGGACATGGACAGGCTAAGTGAGTGTGCAAAAATTTGGCAGATGAAGTATAATGTTGGAAAGTGTGAGGTCATGAATTTTGGCAGAAAAAAAAATCAAAGAGCAAGTTATTATTTAAATGGAGAAAGATTACAAAGTGCTGCAGTACAGCGGGACCTGGGGGTACTTGTGCATGAAACACAAAAGGTACAGCAAGTGATCAAGAAGGCCAATGGTATCTTGGCCTTTATTGCAAAGGGGATGGAGTATAAAAGCAGGGAAGTCTTGCTACAGCTGTACAGGGTATTGGTGAGGCCGCACCTGGAATACTGCGTGCAATTTTGGTTTTCATATTTATGAAAGGATATACTTGCTTTCGAGGCAGTTCAGAGAAGGCTCACTAGGTTGATTCCGGGGATGAGGGGGTTGACTTATGAGGAAAGGTTGAGTAGGTTGGGCCTCTCTCTGGAATTCGGAAGAATGAGAGTTGATCTTATCGAAACATATAAGATTATGAGGGGGCTTGACAAGGTGGATGCAGAGAGGATGTTTCCACTGATGGGGGAAACTAGAACTAGAGGGCACGATCTTAGAATAAGGGGCCGCCAATTTAAAACAGAGATGAGAAGAAATTTCTTCTCTCAGAGGGTTGTAAATCTGTGGAATTCGCTGCCTCAGAGAGCTGTGGAAGCTGGGACATTGAATAAATTTAAGACAGAAATAGACAGTTTCTTAAACGTTAAGGGGATAAGGGGTTATGGGGAGCGGGCAGGGAAGTGGAGCTGAGACCTTGATCAGATCAGCCATACTCCTGCTCCTAATTATAAGAATGAAAAGGGGAATGGGGGGGGGCGGGGGAAGCAAATTGATGGGGAAAAAATAATTTTTTTTAAAAAGTGTGCTGAAGCACACTTTCATGTGGAACGCATTAACATTAATTATTTAATGAATCCTCGTAATCTTAGTGAAACGACCTTAGTCTTCACTTTTTAGTGCATGCAAGATATCAATTAAATTACTTCTAAATGTCTAACAAAATCCAGCTGTTGACAGAACTTTGCTAAATATATGGGTTTATTTTTAAACCAGGTCTTTGATAGGCAAAGCTTGCATAGTCCTTCAGGCCTGAGGAAATGAAAATGAAATTTATTTTGACATTTGTTATTAAGAAAGTCTTACATTACATTAAAGGGCAGTTTGAAAAAGTACCAATATTATTCTCTGAACCTGCTGTCATTTTGGTGAAAATTCTGTTTGGGGAGAGCACTTTGCAGCATTAGACTTTTATGTTTTTTTATTCGTTCCGGGATGTGGGCATCACTGGCAAGGACAGCATTTATTGCCCATCCCTAATTGCCTTTGGGTGAGTGTAGCGCAGATGGTGGTTAGTGCAGTTAGGTGGTGGTGTGCCGCCTTGAACCGCTGCAGTCCGTGTGGTGACGGTACTCCCACAGTGCTGTAAGGGAGGGAGTTCCAGGATTTTGACCCAGTGACGATGAAGGAACACCGATTATATTTCCAAGTCAGGATGGTGTGTAACTTGGAGAGGAACTTGCAGGTGATGTGCCTGCTGCCCTTGTCCTTCTAGGTGGTAGAGGGCGCGAGTTTGGGAGGTGCTGCCAAAGAAGCCTTGGCCAGTTGCTGCAGCGCATGTTATAGATGGTACACACTGCGGCCACGATGCACCAGGAGTGAATGTTGAAGGTGGTGGATGGGGTGCCAATCAAGCAGGATGCTTTGTCCTCGATTGTGTTGAGCTTCTTGAATATTGGTGGAGCTGCAGCCATCCAGGCAAGTGAAGAGTATTCCATCGCACTCCTGATTTGTGCTTTACATTAACTGTTTAAAGACAAAAGAATAATATACATATTAGCACATCTAGGCATAAGTATTGCAAACTAACTTTAATAGCTAATGATATTTAAATAATATATTTAAATGTGCTTACATAAAGCTGGGAGAATGTCCCTTATCATCATTGATGGTCCCTCGCACGAGGATGACTTGCTTCCACATGAGTTCACAGATGTTTCAATGGAGGACCCGATGTTCCAGTCCTGAACTCCAATTGAAGGGTGGAAGATGCCTGTGCGTGGATTTTTTTAACATGTGGTGACTGTTGCACACCAGCCACCACACGAGCTCGACAGCAGGCCTTTATCCAGTATGCAGGAGGTTGTTAAAACATGGAATACATTTTCAACAACAGTGAGCCACACAGCAGAAAGGGAAATGGATACATATATCAAAAATAAATTCATTAAAATGGCAGTGGGAATGCAACTAAGTGGATAGTTCTTTCAGAAAGTCAGCACAGGCAGGATGGGCCAAATGAGCTCCTTCTATGCTGTTACATTTTATAATTTTATTTTGCAAACGAACCTTGCGGAATGAGAATTCCATAGGCTGAAGTCATGTTTAATCAAAAGTGGTGAGAATGTGGAACTTGCTACCACATGGAGTCACTGAGGCGAATAGCAAAGATGAATTTAAGGGGAAGCTCGATAAGTACATGAGGGAGAAAGGAATAGAAGGATATGTTGATAGGATGAGATGAAGTAGGGTGGGAGGAGGCTTGTGCGGAGCATAAATACCGGCATAAACCAGTTGGACCGAATATCCTGTTTCTGTGCTGTAAATACTACATAGTACTTTGTAGGTTACTCAGCATGAATTGTACTAGTTACAGAATCTGCCATTATTTCTCAATCATTTGAATTGATGACCGAGATGCCATTTTGGAAACTGTTGAAAAATATTTGAACGTAAACATTAAGGAAGGCAACTGCAAGCCTGTGGCCAGACCTTTGATTCAGGCCCGTGGAGTTACAGACCCAAGAATCTTTTACAAGAAAATGCTCAGTGCCTTTAAAGCATCACTTTTAAAAAAAGACTTCATAAAATAAATGAAAATTGAATTAGACAAATTAAAGAAATGCCAAAGAAGAGAGTCTCTTTAGAGTTTCAGGTGTTCCGTTATTTCATTTGCCTCCTGAATGTAAGTAATAACAGACTCCAGTCTCATGGATTACAGATGGATTTAATCATTGGTGGAATAACCAATTAACTCTCAATTTTCACCCAGTATTTGAACAGCTGTTAGGTGAAAGCGAGTGGGCAATTTTCCTTTCCAAATTGGATTTAGTGCAGTTATGACTTTTGAGTAACTTAGGGCTCAATTTTCCCCAGTATTTGCGCCGTGTTTTTTGGAGTAGGCTGCTTTTTCTGGCCTAACTGAAAAAGTCCCAGTTTCCCCAATCAGTTTGCACCAGCATAACTCAGTTAGTTACGAATTTTTTAAGTCAGTTTTTTTTTTCAGCTAAAGCGGGCGAAACCAGCCACCTACGCCACTTTAGGCCATTTAGGGAAGTTTGGCCAGCTGAGAGTTACTCCAGTTCTAATTAGGCCAGCGTATGTGGCCTGTCCTGAAAAACCTTCCCTAGAGTTAAGGAAATCGGCGCAGCAGATGCCTGGACACACTGAAAGAATCGAAAAACACATAGCAGCAACTTACCTCCAACCCCACCCAAAGGCTGTCCGGTCCCATTCTCGGTCCCCGGTTCATAAACAAAGTCCGGTCCCATTCTCGGTCCTCGGTTCACACATGTGTTGGGAGCTGGCTGTATGCTTCACTTTGCAGCCTCAGCTCGCATTGTGTCACTGGTTACCACGGCAGCCCGATCTTTTTAGCGCAGATCAAGGCTCCACTTCCAAAACTAAAGGTCGGGTTAGGCCACACCAAAATGAAGAGATGCAACGGGGAAACTTACAACACATTTTTTTTTGGCGTACTTGAGCCCCCCAAAAATCGGGCGTAACTCTTCAAGTACGCCAAAAAAAATGCTTTGGGGAAAATTGAGCCCTTAGAAAGGAAGTCCGCAGAATGGCACTATGATTGTTTTATAGTCAAAATATTTTTTGTCTTATAACACTCCTGCGAAGCGCCTTGGGACGTTTTACTGCGTTAAAGACGCTATATAAATACAAGTTGTTACACAATATGATCACAGCACCATGTAAACTTTACTATTAGGTAGTAAAATATGTTAAAATATATCAAAAAATCTAAGACATCCAGATTCAAAAGTCTACAATGATTGGGAATGGGGTTTACTGGGGGTTTTGGTATAAGGTCCACTCTTATAGCTACTGCCATCATAGTGCTTTAAGGGAATGCCATCCTCACTGTTTCTCTCCCCTGTTCTGTTTGGCGGAGCATTGTTGTCATTCCTCGGTCCTGGATCCTTATTTATTTGTTGTATATCTTGTTTCTTTGCTATACTGCAGAAACTAAGATAGGGTTTCAGATAACACCAGGGATTGTTGCAATGAAGCAACTGTTGTAGGCAGATTTGGTTTAAAAAAAAATCACACTTAGGAGCACCTCCTCATGTCTCTCATGAAATCGCAACAATTAATTCGTTTGAAATCACTTGTGTATAAGTTTGGATTGAAATTTGCTTTCCAGAGATATGCATCCATGTGTACAACTGTGTGAACACACATTTTCTTCTTAGGTGGTCCCTTGTATCGAGGACGAGCTCACACGTGTTTCGATGAAGGACCTAATATTCCAGGTCCTGAACTACATCCTGAAGGGTGGAAGATGCCTGTGTGTGGATTTTTTTAACGTGGGGTGGCTGTTGCACACCAGCCATCACATCGGTTTCACAGAGCTAGGTCTTGGTCCAGTGGCAAGGGTTAACCAAGATGACTGGAGACCAGCTCTGCTGCACGGACCTAGTGCGCGCACATATTACGGTGTGGGCTGGCCCGTGCCGCCCCTGGGCCCTCGCCTCTGCTGGGCCCTGAACTCGCGCCTCTCTTGGGCCCCGATCACGTCGCTCCACGATCACTCGCCGCTCCTTCGCCCCGACCTCGCCGCTCCTGCTGTGCCTACCACGCTCCAATCATCGACCTAGACCTTGGTGACGTCCAATCCAGTCGCCCTCGTCACAGCGGTTGCCCTCTTGCACCAGCTCGTGCTGCTCCCTGAAGTGGTATGCTGCCACGCTGGTTCCAGGGCCGCTCGCCTTTTATGGCCCTGACCTGCCGCTGGTGTTCTCACGGATCATTATCATCATCATCATAGGCAGTCCCTTGGAATCGAGGAAGACTTGCTTCCACTCCTGAATTGAGTTCTTTGGTGACTGGACACCGTGGACCGCTTCCCATATCTTGGGAGCCTCCTATCAACAAGAGCAGGCATCGATGACGAGATCCTGTCACAGGTGGGAGAGATAGTCGTTGAGGGAAGGGGTGGGTGGGACTGGTTTGACGCACGCTCTTTCCGCTGTCTGCGCTTGATTTCTGCATGCTCTCGGCCTTGAGATTCGAGGTACTCAGCGCCCTTCCGGATGCACTTCCTCCACTTAGGGCGGTGTTGGGCCAGGGACTCCCAGGTGTCAGTGGGGATGTTGCATTTTATCAGGGAGGCCTTGAGGGTGCCCTTATAGTGTTTCTGCTGCCCACCTCTGGCTCATTTGCCATGAAGGAGCTCCGAGTAGAGCACTTGCTTTGGGAGTCTCGTGTCTGGCATGCAGACTATGTTGCCTGCCCAGCGGAGCTGATCGAGTGTGGTCAGTGCTTCAATGCTGGGGATGTTAGCCTGAATGAGGACGCTGATGTTGGTGCGCCTGTCCTTCCAAGGAATTTGTAGGATCTTGCGGAGACATCTTTGGTGATATTTCTCCAGCAACTTGAGGTGTCTTGAGATGTCTACTGTACATGGTCCATGTCTCTGAGCCATACAGGAGGGCAGGTATTACTACAGCCCTGTAGACCATGAGCTTGGTGGCAGTTTGGAGGGTCTTTTCCTCAGGTGACCGAAGGCTGCACTGGCACACTGGATGCGGTGTTGGATGTCGTCATCGATGCCTGCTCTTGTTGCTAGGAGGCTCTCAAGATATGGGAAGTGGTCCACGGTGTCCAGGGCCATGGATCTTGATGACTGGGGGGCAGTGCTGTGTGGTGAGGACAGGCTAGTGGAGGACCTTTGTCTTATGGATGTTTAGCGTAAGGCCCATGCTTTCGTACGTCTCAGTAAATACGTCGACTATGTCTCTCGCACATAGGACCTTGTTAACTAGTTTCTTTGTTGCGAGGGTCCCGATTTTAAAATAAGGCCAGTCATTTACTCCCTCTAACCCTGCTTCCTTCCCGCCATGTCCCAATGTTAACCTGCTCTTTTGAGCAGGAGAGCACGACATTCGCAGGACGAAAGCGGTGTCTTCCTTTAAATATGCAGATCGGGTCGGGTGATGTCATCGGGACCCGATCTGCAATTTTATCCTGAGGCCTGAGTGGGGGAGCAGCGAGTGCAAAGGGTAGTCAATCTGGCCCGGTGTCGGGCTGCACTCTGCATAATTTTATTTAAACGAGGTCCTGCCGTTAAGATCGACAGGGCCTCCATGTCCCCAGCCTCGCCGGGTTCATTGTCCACTACTGGGCTTCCCCCTCACCCTTCTTGCCTCACCATTAATATCGAGGGCTAGGTTTGTGCTGGATATTGAGTATAACCTACAGGAGTTCATAAATCTGAATGAGAGCAGTGAGGGAATACGTAGCCTGCTGCTGATTTGGTTCACTAACGGGCTGTCATTTTTATTCATCTATCACAGGAAATATTTTAGCTTAATAATTGATCCTGTTGGAAATTTTCTGCTAATTTCTACTAATTTCTGCTAATTTCTTACATTACAACAGTGACTACACTTCAAAAAGTACTTCATTGGCTGTAAAGTGCTTTGAGACATCCGGTGGTCAAGAAAGGTGCTATATAAATGCAAGTCATTCTTTCTTTAATTTAAAGCTGTCGTAGTTCGAGAAATGTGCAGATCTTGAATTTGTTTCAATTATCGTCACCGCTGCTTTCTCAACTCCCACCTTTATCTTACTTACACTGTGGTAGTTAGGTGTTGCAGTATTTGAATTCACAAGGCACTGTTTAGCTGTTGATAAATGTCCCTGAGAGATGAGACAACTTGATTCATACGAATCATTCTGGCTGATGCACAAAAACGAGCACAATTTTGATGTTGTGTATACCATAAATGAAACTATCGTGAAACAGCTGAAAATTGGAACTTCATAAGGAAGAACTATTCATTAGTTCAAATTAATAGCATGAGGGAAGAGCAAATTCCTGTTCCTAACTTACACATACATTATTAATGTATAGAGCTTAATATATTTTACTTATCTCCAAACAGGAACATGCACATGTATAAACAGAAGAGTTGGAGGTCATTCGGTCCAGGGTCAGCTCTATGCTGGAGCAATGCAAAACTAACCCCAATGTTCTGCTTCTAATACTTAACCAATTTTCTCTTAAAGGATGCATTAGTTTCCAGCTCAACCTTTCCCTATGGTAAAGGTTTCCATGCTCCAACCATTCTCTGTGCGAATAAATTTCTCGTAAACGCCTTATTTTTTTCGTGACAAGTTTAAATTGATGACCCCCTTGACACTAATTCCTCAACGAGAGAAAATAGTCTTTTCCCCATTCGTTCTATCCAAACCCTTCATAATTTTACACACCTCTATTAAATCTCTTCTTAGCCATCACTGCTCCAATGGAACTAGTCCCAGTATCTCGTGTCTCTCCTCTATCTCTCCTCACAACTGCAGCTTCCCTTTCCTGGTATCATCCTGATGAACCTACACTGATTGCTCTCTATGGTTTAAATGTCTTATCTATAATGGTGGAGTCAAAATTGCACACTGTACTCTAGCAGTGGCCAAATGTTTTGTCAAAATTTATCATTACTTCTTTACTCTTGTACTCCATACCCCTATTTATAAAACCCAAGTGCTATTGGACTTTCTGTAATGGCTTTATCTACCTGCATTCACACTTTCATGGAATTATTGAGGTCTTTGTGTTCATCCACACTCTGGATTTTAAAGCATAGATGTGCTGAGAGCAGGGAGGTAGTGGTGGTGGGTGGGGGAGGGGAGGGGGGTGGGGGGAAGGGCAATAGCTCCTAGGAAACCAGGAAATAATTGCAGTGTGTCTGTCAGTGGCTTTTTAACTGAGCCACCTAATTATCATTTTACTTCTGGGTCTTCTATCCAATTAGTGTCAGCGGGTGTGATGACAATGCGCATGACATATTTCAACTCCAGTATTTAAAGGGACACTCCAAATTGAAGGAGTTTGGAGTTGGCATGGAGAGACACAGACCTGTGGGTACAGGCAAAAGCTGCGCCCCACTTTCGCGACACCGAGCTGAATCTGCTGTTGGGGGCTGTAAGGGCCCAGAGGGAGATTCTCTTCCCTAGTGACAGGAAGCAGAAGCCTGCAGGTGAAACAAAGAAGGCGTGGTTGCAGGTTGCCTCAGTGGTCAGCAGGTAGAGGGTGATGCCACACTCTTGCATTCAATGCGGAAAGCGGTTTAATGACCTAAGCAGGCAGCAAAGTGAGTACAGTGTCACATTCACCTACATCCTGAGTGGCATAATGGTGCAGGCCTTCTTTCCTGGAAAGCGTGGTCACCTGCACGGAGCATCATAAACGGCAATCACACGATTGCACCAATGGCTTCCACACTATGAATGCCACCTTAAGTAGGATGAATGATATCCTCGCCTTGGCCACACTGATCTGCAGCAAAGTCTTCTCCAGCTCATTCCCTAAACCTCTTCACCTTTCTCTCCTCCTTTAAGATATTCCTTAAAACCTACCTCTTTGAGCAAGCTTTAGTTCCCCTCTTAATGTCTTTTTCTGTCATATTTGTTTGATTATGCTTCTGTGAAGCACCTTGGGACATTTTTCTGCATTAAGAGCGCTATATATGTACGCAAGTTGTTGTTTTTGTTGTTGTAAATGCTTACTAATTTTCTCTTGAATTACGGATTCTAGGGGGGCGATTTTCAACTGCCAACTGCAATCAAAAATTGGGGGTGAGGGGGCACCTCAACTGCCCCATTAATACCAAAGACCCACCTGATGCAATTTTCAGACAGTCTGTAAATGGGCAAATAGGCTGCCCACTTGAAACAGGTGGGAGGGTGCTTAAATATACAAATCATGGCCCGACACTGGCTGTAGGGCCCCAATTGCTCCATCTATTTGTTCCAGCTGGCGAGTGGTCTAGCCAACAGTGTTTAATGGGCTTGCCACAGGCGGCTTACAAAATGGCCCAGGAATCCTGCAATTGTCTTTGTGGTGGACCCAGGAGGAACAGGAATGCTCCTGCTGGACCCCCAAAATAACTCTGGCCCACTGTCGGCCCATTCGAGACTGCCCTCAGGATCGCCTCACTTCCCCCCCCTCCCCCCGCCCCCCCACCAACCCTGCCCCACGCTCAGGCCCCAAGCTGGGTCACCGTTGGAGCTGACTGATTTCCCTCCCTCCCAGAGCCGGCAAGCTGCAGCGAGGTCCCCACAGCTCACCGTCGGCATGCTAATGAGGCCCGGGCTTCACAATGACTCAAGTCTCACAGCAGCATGAACACCACCTTGACGATTGTTTGAAAATCGACCGTGAAGAGTTTGACCACAACTAATGTTAGAACAGCTGATCTCTCATTACCCAGTTTATGATTCTCTCCCTTTTTGCAACAAGGATATCAGCTCCGCTGCTCACCGGTCCAACAGCAGGATTAGGATATTTAATGAGGATTGAGAAACTGTGGACATAGCCTCTCAAGTCTGCTCTCTGACTTCTTGCAGCATCCTAGGCTGCATGCCTCATACATTTTGAGTTCTAATAATTTTTTCAGAATCAATTCCTTTTGCAGTTATCTCTAGCAATTGCTCCTCTAGTAGATCGATGTTCTCACTTCCACCATCATTTTTAAATACCGATGCAAAATATTTATTACTATTTATTTCATATCTCTGCCATACCTTCAATTAGACTCCCTCCTTCACCCAGTAGCTATTATCGTCTTAACTATTCTTTTACTTTTATATACTGAAGTGACTGCAGTTCCCCATTTGATTGTGGTGATTGGAGATCCCCCTGATATCTCCGCGAGCCCAACCTATCGGTTCCACCGCAATTGCGGCAAGTCGTGTGCTCGGAATCATTCCCAACAAAAAGCAATACATTTCTCCAGGATTAACTTCTAACGGCACAATCTACCTATTTAGCAAGCAGCCCGATGGAAATCGGCAGCAGATTCAATCAGGAGCAAAATGGCGGATCAATCCCGATACTTGCAGTGAAGCACACAGTCAACACCAACGGTACTTTGCTAAAAAAAATCAAAGTGTTTTCATATGTGCACAGAATCATTGATGCCCATCTGTGCAAAAACAGTGCCAAAGAAGTGTAGTGTTGGAAGTGCCCTGCTGGGAACCAATTGAGGAAACAAGTGTCTGTATACATTGGAAATTAAACTACCGAGTCTGGACGAATGTACAAGGAATTCAGTATCAAAGTATTAGATCAGAGCAAGTACTTGCATTTACTCTTGGAATGTTGCATGCAAACTTGCATCAAATATTACAAGTTGAACCTCCCTTATCCAGAACTCCCTTATCCAGAACCACTCTTCGTCCAGAACCATTCCCGGCCACCGGGTGGCGCATGCGCAGAACTCCGACTTGGAAGAAGGGACTGAGTGTAGCTAAATTTGCTGACGATACAAAGGTGGGAGGAAAAGCAATGTGTGAGGAAGACACAAAAAATCTGCAAAAGGACATAGGCTAAGTGAGTGGGAAAATATTTGGCAGATGGAGTATAATGTCGGAAAATGTGAGGTCATGCACTTTGGCAGAAAAAAAATCAAAGAGCAAATTATTATTTAAATGGAGAAAGATTGCAAAGTGCCGCAGTACAGCGGGACTGGGGGTACTTGTGCATGAAACACAAATGGATAGTATGCAGATACAGCATGTGATCAGGAAGGCCAATGGTATCTTGGTCTTTATTGCAAAGGGGATGGAGTATAAAAGCAGGGAAGTCTTGCTACAGCTATACAAGGTATTGGTGAGGCCACACCTGGAATACTGCATGTAGTTTTGGTTTCCATATTTACGAAAGGATATACTTGCTTTGGAGGCAGTTCAGAGAAAGTTCACTAGCTTGATTCCGGGGATGAGGGGGTTGACTTATGAGGAAAGGTTGAGTAGGTTAGGCCTCTACTCATTGGAATTCAGAAGAATGAGAGGTGATCTTATCGAAACGTATAAGATTATGAGGGGGCTTGACAAGGTGGATGCAGAGAGGATGTTTCCACTGATGGGGGAGACTAGAACTAGAGGGCATGATCTTAGAATAAGGAGCCGCCCATTTAAAACAGATGAGGAGAAATTTCTTCTATCAGAGGGTTGTAAATCTGTGGAATTCGCTGCCTCAGAGAGCTGTGGAAGCTGGGACATTGAATAAATTTAAGACAGTTTCTTAAATGATAAGGGGATAAGAGGTTATGGGGAGCAGCAGGGAAGTGGAGATGAGTCCATGATCAGATCAGCCATGATCTTATAGAATGGCGGAGCAGACTTGAGGGGCTGTATGGCCTACTCCTGTTCCTATTTCTTATGAACAAATTGAACAAATTGAAATCCTTGCTCGTTGCTGACTCCCACAATCATTGGCCTGACCCCACGATCCACCGCCTCCCCCCCCCCCTGCACCCCCCATGATCTCTCTGCCGCACTCCCAACCCCAAGCCAGCCCATCCCGATATTCCCTTGCTCAGTACTTGTACCATCCAATTTAACGTGACTACCTTTCGGCTAGAAAACTCCCTTATCCGGAACAGGCCAGGTCGCGAGGGTCTGGGATAAGGGAGGTTCAACCTGTACTTTAGAGTTTTAATGCAGATAGAGCTAAGACTGGCCCTTCTTTTGCAAGCCAATTGACAAAGGTTTATCTGTATAGCACACCAGCACAGTGTAATCTCCCATTAATCTCTTCTACTAATGTATATTCCTAGACTCCAAGGGTGCACACAAATTCTTCTCTGGTACTCAGCTGAGCAAACGTATCAGCAAATTCCACAGGGCCTTTGATGTATAAAGTAGGTAGTCACAAAAGGGAGGATTCAGTGAGACGTCAAATACCGAGTACACTGAGCAGACATCTCCACTGGCAACAATGCATCTGGTTTTGTCTCTAACCATTAATCACTGTCCTTTCATCACACAAGTACTCTCATGAATATACTGCCCCCTGAGGAATCAAATCCTTTCAAACACTATTTATTTACGAAACATTGCTGTTTGAAGACTAGGCAAACAGCACAGTACTTATCCTAAAGGCAATCAGGAAAGGATAATGAAGTAATCTGCTTTTAATAAGTTCTAGAAAAACAAAGGAAACTGGAAGATTTGTATTTAAGTTTTTCAGTCTTCATCCTCTAACCGTAAAGTAAGAAATATTTTGCACTGTATCATTGAAAACTTAGAAATGTAATATATTCAGATTAATCCTTGTGACTAACACTGGTAGCCCCTAATCACTGAATATTCAAAGAATAAAATGTTCTACATTTGTATCATTCTTTACAACCTATGGTCCTGCCATGTTTTTCTTAGCTCATCGTGACAGGGATGACATGACTGTAGATTTAAATTGTCTTTCATATTTCACCCAATGGTAGCATTAAGCAAACTAATGTCAAGTATGGTGTGGTCTAGATCAGGGCGTCCAATTTTTTTTTCTCCTCATGGGCCACATCAGTGCATCGTATCAGCCTCAACAGCCACATACATAAATCCATGTTCCAATTAATGTGTCCCTATCTCAAACTGCAGGTACTTGAACATATCTTCATCTAATTTAGGATTTATCCATCAATGAGGCATGAAGACCATATACAGTAGACACCTCAAATCGCAGCAAAAATACCACCAACGATGTCTCCGCAAGATCCTGCAAATCTCCTGGGAGGATAGACGCACCAATGTCAGCGTTCTCGATCAGGCCAACATCCCAGCATTGAAGCACTGACCACACTCGACCAGCTCTGTTGGGCAGGCCACATTGTCCAAATGCCCGACACAAGACTCCCAAAGCAAGCACTCTACTCGGAACTCCTACACAGCAAGAGAGCCCCAAGTGGGCAGAGGAAATTTTTCAAGGGTACATTCAAAGCCTCCTTGATAAAATGCATCATCTCCACCGACACCTGGGAGTCCCTGGCCAAAGACTGCCCTAAGTGGAGGAAGAGCATCCGGGAGGGCACTGAGCACCTCGAGTCTCGTCACCTAGAGCATGCAGAAAGCAAGCACAGACAGCGGAAGGAGTGTGCAGCAAACCAGACTCACCACCTACCCTTTCCTTCAACCACTGTCTGTCCCACCTGTGACAGAGACTGTAATTCCCTTATTGGACTGTACAGTCACCTGAGAACTCACTTTTAGAATGGAAGCAAGTCATCCTTGATTTCGAGGGACTGCATATGATGATGACCGAAAACGGCCCTTTCAAACGCCTGGCCCGCAAAATCCACACAGGACGAAGCAGCAAATAAGAAATATAAACACAAATAGGACTGAGCGACTGGGGCTTGGGTCTCACATTGACTCGAGTTGCCAACGCCCCGGGATGGTGCTGGTGTCTCCACGAATTAAAGATTAATTGCCAGGGCACTGCTGTGAGGAACCCAGGAGAAAAATCATAAGGGGCATTAAAAATAGTGCTTTTTAAAATTTTCTTTGAACACTTTTGTTTATTAGTTATTAGAATATTTGGACATGGGGGAAAAAGGCTGTTTGACTGACAGTCAAGAATAATCCAATCGGGTAATGAAGAGTCTGTTCACGTTCCACTTGGCGTGGGAAGGCGGGGCACTGCGAGGACGGACGTGTTGGGTGACCAATGGCGGGAGTGTGTGGGGGGTGGGGGGGGGTTGGAGGCAGGAGGTATTCGTCCAATCAGAATTGAGAACCCTACATGACATCCCTGGTCCAGATGGAGTGAGGGCTTCCCCATGTTATTGTAATTTATTTGCTTCATGGGTTCTTTGCTTAAGAATTCATCATAACACATTGCTATTGAGAACAAGTTGGTTTATTAACAAAGGTCTAACACTCACACTACACTTTACCAGTTCCTCCACTAGGCTTGCAACTGCATACCTCATCGTGGATCACCTAGATGGGGTTTTATTGAGTCTTGTGAACATCATGTGACTGGCTAAGGCACTCACAATGAAACAACAACAACTTCTATTTATATAGCGCCTTTAACGTAGTAAAATGTCCCAAGGCGCTTCACAGCTCTAGAAACCTGTGAGCGTACTCACAGGTGCATATATTATAGTTATCTACACCCCAATCACTGAACGGGAATTACTACAGTACCAAGGAAACATTGCGTATCATTGTTATTCTTGCGTCCTCTATCAGTGAGCAGCTCCGCTGAATCAGCATCCGTTGTGGGCTTCAACATTGATGCTCAGTCTTAAGTTCAAATTTAGTACTGGCTGAGTAATACTGTAAGACATTATACTGCCTACATTTGGAGACCTTTTCCACCCAAAGCAGCTACTTAATGAAAGGCAATTATTTTCTCAGAGCAATGGGATTAACAACCCTAGAGATCACTGAAAATGTTAGCTCGAGTTGATCTATTCAAGCTGGACAGGTTCAGGTTGTCCCTCAGAGTAAAGCATTTGGCAGTCTACATGTCATAACTCATACAACATTCTGCATATCTATGCCAGCGCAGTCAGATGAAATTGAATGCAGGCAACCATTCCAAAATATGTTATGTAATACAATAGATATAAAGAAGAAACAGGGTTGAATATTTTACATTGAAACAGATGTTATTTGTCAAAACCAAACCTGTTTTGAACTCTTTTAAAACATCACCTGATCTAAGAATGAACTTGTAATGTATCACCCCCATTAGAAACAGTTTCGCCCAAGTTTTCACACATGAGTATTCAAATGTATCACGCTATGTGCTTTTTGATCAAAAGTGGCCTGTACTCAGGGTGAAGGGTTAAGGGAATACAGCCAAAGAGATTAATAGCTGTTTCCTGATATTTTGCTTTGTTTCCTGGTTTTGGTATATATGCCGTAAGTCAACATCAAATAAAAATGCACTGTATCATGCATATATTGTAGTTAGAAATGATGCTGTGAACTGTGTGTTTTGAAAAATACTTCCCTACAAGAGCGTGCACCTATCAAGACAATGCTGTTCCTTGGAAATGATAATAATCAATGTGAGGAAACTAGCAGTACTTTCTTTATCTGGTCTGATTCTTTGTGATCATAATATTCTTTTCATGTTTGGCAAATTTGACCTCCCCCAACTCCTTCTGATTGAGTCTGTGTCCTTCCGCTGTCTAATGAACTTTTGGTGTGATTCACTGCACCATTGCTCACATTGCATCCTTGAGGAAGGGAGTGGGGCAGCCTACATTGTCTTAGGCCCACGATTAACCTCTAAGTAGTCAATCTAAACATGTGGCATTTAACTCTTGAACGGGCAACATCTGATTCCATTTGAAATGTTAGCCTGCTTGTGTTTATCAAATTTGCACTGCGACCCATAATTTGGAGTCAGCCTTTAAATCTCTGCGGACACATCAGCTGAGGTCAGTGTCTTTCTGGCTCTCAGTGAAGCGGTTGCTTTTGCTTTTTCACATATACAATATATGCACACATGCACTTTTAATGAATAAAGCAGACAAAATGTGGTGGAGACAGTTTATGGTATGTGGTGGAATGCAATGTGCAGAATGATGAATTTTGTTTACATAACAAAGGGATTTGGTCCATTTCCAGTTCAAATTGCCATGAATCTAACATAGCAATAGCACTACAACAACAACAACTTGTTGCGTCTTTAACATAGTGAAACATCCCACAGGAATATTATGCGCTAAAAATTTGACATCGAGCCACATAAGCAGAAATTAGCGCAGGTGAGAGGGAGGTTTTAAGGAGCGTCTTGAAGGAAGAAAGAGAGGTAGAGAGACGGAGAGGTTTAGGCAGGGAGTTCCAGAGCTTGGGGCCTAGGCAACAGAAGGCACGGCCACCAATGGTTGAGTGATTATAATCCGGGATGCTCAGGAAGGCAGAAATGACTGTGTTTGTGAGTTACATTTCACCGGTAACAGGCAGCAAGAGAAACCAGTGGGAGAGATATTATATTTGTGTATTTGAAATCTATCTTGTATGTTTGTTCTCATCAATTCTATTATTTACAGTTGTGAAAGATCTTCTAGTGTAGCCTGTCAATCTGTAAGAACAGTGGGCATTACAGCACTAAGGTGTACTGAAGGTATATAGTATTTACATATAACAGTCCTGATATACAGCAGGGTCAATGATTTCCTCTGTGAATTAGGTGTAGCAAAATCATAAACCCATACTTTATAAAATGTTACCACTTCTAGCTCAAAGATACAAAGCACAAGTGTACAAAAAAAGATTTACATTTATATAGCGCCTTTCACGGCCACCGGAAGTCTCAAAGCACTTTACGGCCAATGAAGTACTTTTTGCAGTGTAGTCACTGTTGTAATGTGGGAAATGCGGGAGCCAATTTGCGCACAGCAAACTCCCACAAAAAGCAGATAATCTGTTTTTTAGTGATAGTGATTGAGGGATAAATATTGGACAGGACACTGCAGAGAACTCCCCTGCTCTTCTTCGAAATAGTGCCATGGGATATTTTATGTCCACCTGAGGGAGCTGGCGAGGCCTGGGTTTAAGGTCTCATCTGAAAGATGGCACCTCTGACACTGCAGTGCTCAATTAGCACTGCACTGGAGTGTCAGCCTAGATTTATGTGCTCAAGTTCCTGGAGTAGGACTAGAATCCACAACCTACAAGTACTTCAAGTATGCACTACATAGATATAGGTATCTAGGATGCATGTACCAAAAATGTCCCTACACATAATTAAAAATTGTTAAAATTCAAATAATATTTAAAAATTCTTAGTATAAACCGAACACAGTGTAGGCTATAGTAGTTTAGAAATTTTATGTTGCCCATGACCTTGGCCAGTGTAACCAACTCACTGGTTTAGTTATGTAGTTAGCATTGCATGTGATATAAAAATCATAAACTACTGTCACCTTTATACATCATATAAATATATTATCCTTCTTGACATATACATTTCAAAAAATAGGGGGTTTCCATGAGGATATCCTCCGATATTTATAACATTAAGTTAATGTACAAAATGTTGATGGATATAGGTATCTATGGATAACGGTGAGTGATACCTCTCCATCCAGATATAAATCTCTGCAATCGGATGTGTTAAACCTTTCACTAGCAGTATGATGAAAGACGCATTGCAGCAACTCGCCAAGGCTTCTTCGGCAGCACTTCCCAAACCCGCGACCTTTACCACCTAGAAGGGCAAGGGCAGCAGGCGCATGGGAACACCACCACCTCCAAGTTCCCCAAGTTCCAAGTCACACACCATCCCGACTTGGAAATATATTGCGTTCCTTCATCGTCGCTGGGTCAGAATCCTGTAACTCACTCCCTAACAGCACTGAGGGAGAACCTTCACCACACGGAATGCAGCGGTTCAAGAAGGCGGCTCACCACCATCTTCTCAGGGGAAATTAGGAATTACCAATAAATGCTGTCCTTGCCAATGACGCCCACATCCCACGAATGAATAAAAGAAAATGATATGTTTGCAGCTGATATCTGTATGGAGACGACACTGTTTAAGCTCTTCAGAAACAGTGATTAAAAACGGCAGTGGTCGGCTCACCATCAGACTCCATCTTGGAGACTCCTGGTTTGTGTTAGAAATGTACGGCTCGTAAACCAGAAATATCTGACAATTGTAAGCAGAGCGGCCAGCCCTGGGGAAATGATCAAACAGATTGTGGCAGATGCTGGAACCCATTTAAGTATATGGAGCTGTGGTTATTTGTTTAAGGGCGAAGCACATAAAAACAGGTCATCCTTTTAAACTAAAGTGGGTGAGTCTGATGTCAAATGCGTAAGAGTTGGTAAGTCTGATTGTAAGCAGGCATGGGTAGCAACAGACACTCTGGAATAGGCTCCTGTCTGCCCTGCCTGGGCAGTAATTTGGCGGGGAAGGTCACCCGCCCTGTGCAGAACCTGTCGATTGCCATTCCACTGATTTCAATGGAATGACAGTCAGGCAGGTTTCAGAAAGGAGTGGGGAGAGAAATTTGACAGAAACTCACCCTGGGCTACTCTGACTCAATTCCCTGCGACCATTTCAGAGCAATCATGTATTGTACAATAACCACAGTGGGTGGGTGGAATAGTATGCATACTTAACCGGCAGATAAACCACGGAGATCTAAATGAAGCAAGTATGAAATATTGGGAGGGGGGGAAATTGCGCAGTGAGAAAGCAGGCACAATGTTGTGGTAGCTGCAGTCATTTTCTTCTCTCTGCGTAACTTGCTGCTGACCTAGCGTTTGATCCCAGTTTGGCAGCTTCTCCCTTGAGATTACTATGAACTTGTGCGGAGAAATGTTTTTGTTTTCTCTGGCTGGCTGCTGCATGTACCAGGCACCGTGCCGGGCCTCCTCCCTGCTGTGACTGATGATGCCACAGGGAGCAATGCTCCAAAGCTTCGGAAGGAATTGCCGCTTCCTTCACAGACCTTAAAAAGACACATTTTTTTGCACCAGGGCCGCTTTCCTGGATTGAACCTTCTCCAGGAGCCCATCGAAAGCACGAACTGCAAAGTCAGGGGAATGAGTCCTTTCGGCGTGAAACAAAACACATTCAAGTACTGAATGGCTTCAAAGCACGCATAACATGGAAGTGAATATTTAATGATAAAATCTTGGGAATAACTCCCTCATGTCTGGTCCTTCTCTGTGTCACTAACGTGCTAACATGACACGCAGTCGGGTGTTGCCATGTCCTGTATCGCCAACCCCACCCAGCAGAGTGAATTCCCAAATGACCATCAAAGGGAGGCACCAAGTAGGGATAAGCTGCTTCCTCCACGTGGAAAGAGAATAGAATGGAAGGCTCATCAGTCTGGGTTTCACCATTGCATCTCCTACCAATTAATTAGAGAGGTCCAGTAACGGGCTGCTGGCCAATAGAGCAATCGGCAGAACCTACAGAGTAAACTTAACATAAAAAGGGAGAAAGAAAGTGAATAGCACATATCTCAATAAATATAACTGATGTAAGTATTCATAGTAGCTGTCAGAAAATTCATCATCATCATCATCATCATTATAGGCAGTCCCTTGAAGCGAGGATGACTTGCTTCCACGCCGAAAAGGGATGAGTTCACAGGTGTTTCAATGAAGGACCTAATATTACGGATCCCGAACTCCATGTTGAAGGGTGGAAGATGCCTGTGCATGGATTTTTTTTAACGTGTGATGGCCGTTGCACACCAGCCACCACATGGACTTGACAAAGCTAGGTCTTGGTCCAGTGGCAAGGATTAACCAAGACGACTGGAGACCAACTCTGCTGCACGGACCTAGTGCAGAAAATTATGTATACAGTTACGGTTATAAGTAAGTAAGCATATAAGAGCCAAAATTATGGCCCTTCCAGCACACTCCTGGGCTACTTTGGCGGCAATGCGTCTGAAGGCCCGGAAATTGGTCTAGTTATACTAGGCCCCGGCCTAATATCGGGAAGTCAGCGGCTTTGTAAGGGGTGGAGACTGTTCCCTCCTCTTACAAGACCAGACCAAAAGACAAGAAGAATTAGAGTGAGGACTCCAAATGCTGAACGTTCCTGTGTCTGCAGCCTCAGTCGGTGGAAGGGAAGGATTGGCAGCTGGAATGGTTATGGGTGCATATGGACCCCATCTGGGGTTCCAGACCTGAATCCTGGCCTAGATCACCGAAGAAAAAGTTAATTTTTTTATTGTTTAAATGTGGTCATCTTACCGGGGGAGGGGGGCGGGGGGGCACTGAGGGCAGACCAAAGTTCTTTCCAAGAAGCTGAGAACACTTCCCGCTCCCCCTCCCCCCCACCCCCTTCCCATTCTTCCCTGCACACTTCTGCTGCAAATTGAGGTTATGATGGAAGGTTGGTGCCAGAGATACACCCCAAGGATTGCCTGGGCCTCGCAAAACAATGAACCTCTCCTAACCTGACTAACTTTTGGCTGGGTCAGTAGCTGAGGTCCCAGATGGACACATCCCAGCAATTAAGTCAGAATGCACCCCCACAGATATTCAGACCCAAGTCTCTTACAATATTTATGACAATATTTATTTGGAAAAGCTTGGCAGTCATGCTCTATCATTAAAAGGCATTGGCCTGGAAATTCGATGATGCTGCAACATTTGAGCACACTCATGGGCTAACTTTGGTGGGAGTGCACCTGAAGGACTGGAAATTAGTCCAGAACCCAATTATACTCAGGCCCGGCATAACAACAACAACTTGTATTTATATCGTGCCTTTAACACAGTGAAACATCAAAAGGAGCTTCACAGGAGTATTATAGGAGAAATTAGGGCAGGTGATCAAAAGCTTGGTCAAAGAGATAGGATGAGAATTTTGAAAGTGAGGTGTTGCTTAACCGGGAGCCAGCAAGCACAGGGAGCTTATTATTGTAAAAGGATTATTGACCGAATAGGAAGTAATAGTGCACATATTATCCAAACGCTAGTAATTGATACTGGATCTTTATCAATCATTTGAATTAATTTCTGTGTATTTCAACAGAAATTATAATCATCATCATCATCATAGGCAGTCCCTCGCTAATAATAGGCTCCCGAGGTATGGAAAGTGGTTCACGTTGTCCAAGGCCGCGCAGTGGATTCTGATGACTGTGGAGCAGTGCTGTGTGGTGGGGTCAGGTTGGTGGAGGACCTTTGTCTTACGGATGTTTAGCGTAAGACCCATACTTTCGTATGCCTCGGTGAAGATGTTGACGATGGCTTGGAGTTCAGCCTCTGAATGTGCACAGATGCAAGCGTCATCCAGGTACTGTAGTTCGACGACAGAGGATGGGAAAGTCTTGGATCTAGCCTAGAGGCAATGAAAGTTGAACTGGTTCCTACTGGTTCTATAGTTTAGTTCCACTCCAGCGGGGAGCTTGTTGAGCATGAGGTGGAGCATTGCAGCGAGGAAAATCGAGAAGAAGGTTGGCGCGATAATGCAGCCCTGCTTCACCCTGGTCCGGACATAGATTGTGTCTGTGGATGATCCGTTGGTCAGGATCACAGCTTGCATGTTGTCGTGGAGCGGGCGGAGGATGGCGACGAACTTTTGGGGGCAGCCAAAGCAGAGGAGGACGCTCCATAGTCCCTCGCAGTTAACAGTGTCAAAGGCCTTTGTAACGTCAAAGAAGGCCATGTACAAGGGTTGGTGCTGTTCCCTGCATTTCTCTTGCAGTTGTCGCGCCATGAAGATCAGAAAGTATAATAAAGCAGCTTTAACAGCAAACTGCTAACATTCTCATGTTTAGCATTTGTGTACCAGAAGAGAGAACCAACAGGATTAGATCTTCTCTCAGCACTGTTTCATTAAGTCATCTTATGCTTAAATCCTTACGTATAGGTAGCTGTGAAACACAAGTGCTATTTCTATTATTTCTTTTCTTTATTATAAAACTCTGAAATTAGTTGCATTATTCTTCAAGGAGCATTGGCCCCGATCTTGACAGGGGTGCGTTGCATAAATGGGTGGGGGCGGAGTTTCAGACGGGAAAGCAGAAGTCTGGGTTTCCCCGCATGCTGTGGAGATTTAACTTCACAAATTCCCCAACCAGAGGTCAGCCTGATTGACGGACTTAGCTTCCAGTTGGACGGGGTGGACTCCGGAGCAGGTTGTAGGAACAGGTAGGGAGTCTGCAGCTTCTACCCCTGGGAGGGTGGGTCCAATCCTCGACCCGGGAGGAGTGGGGCCAATCGGTAATCCCGGGGTGGTCCAATCCCTGACCACTGAGGGGGGGGGATTCGATCGCCAATCCTGAAGTGGTCCGATCCCCGACCCTGGGGGTATTTGTATGGAGGGGAATCTGATGGGGGGGGGGGGGGAGTTTTGCAGGCTGGCGGGAAGCACTCATGCTCCCCCTGGCTGTGAAGGCACTTACCTTCTCCCCGAAGTTGTTCTTGCCTCCCTTGAGCTGCCGAGTTTCCCGAGGCCTGGAAAACCCGTCCGACCACTGTTACACCTGCAAAGCCAGTTAAACCAGAGGCTTCCAGCCTCATTAAAATATTCATGACTCCTGGCTGCCCACCCCTTGTCCCACCTCCATTAAACCTGGAAGAAACCGGGTTGGGGTAGGTTTGAGATTTTTAAAATTTTAACATCTAACCCAACCCCAACCCATCTGTTGTTGGAGCTTCAAATTCCCCACATTGATTTCCTCACTCTCATTGCCTGCACATATTGTTTTGTTTTATGAATGAATAATATTATTTTTTGTTTTCAGACTGACTTAAGTTAGCTTTTAGAGAAATAATTTTACTGATAATCATGTGCTACCTGCATTTGAGGCCTCTTCAAGAAGACATGGTCTCAGGGAATATACCCTTATGTATGTTTCAGTTAAGATTTTCTTTCTTGCAACCCATGTGGGAATCCGATTCTAACATACAACAGGCTGAGTTTTCTGGTAGTGACCTGCCAGGTGAAAAATCCTTGCTAATATCTTTACTATTTCATCTGCAATTTGCCTTTTTGTTTTGTAGTTGATCAGTAACATCCTTTTCAGGTCGAACAGCAATGACCTTGAACAGCATGTCATCAAACTGCCCATATCCCGAAATTTCTCCAGGAATTCAGCTAATCCCCCTTGCACTTTTCCTTACCTCCAACCTTAGCTCTTACACTGTGTCACCTTACCACTGAGCTCTTCCGAAATCCTCGTTTCTAAAACTTGCAGAATACTTTGTAACCAATCACATGCCGTAGCCCAGTGTTTTGGACTATGAATCAACCAACTGGAACAGTCTGAGAATTCTTGATTGTCTTTTCCTGGTCGCGTGGCTGTTTTCTCTCTTCAGACCTTACTATCTCTGCCAGTGAAGTAACTGATGTTATTCTAGCTGGCACTGTAGGTTTCACTCATCACTCTTTCCCCTCTGTCAGATACTCTTGGTTCAATGCCAGTTGCTCTGTCTCCTGTTTAAAAAAAAATCTGACTATCTCATCTGGTGTCTTGATCAGACTGCAGCTTCCTGAGGAAACTTTATATCTGCTCATACCTTCTGCAAATCCGCGATTAGAGCTACTGAAAGCAGTAGTACTGAAAAGAACTGTCAATTGCCATCATCCTGACCTTCCAGCAGCCACTATGTCCCGTCATTTGCTATAACTGTTTCTTAAAACTTCTATGAATTCTCCTTTCCATCTTTCTTCCATCCTGATTTCTTCTCAACAAAGAGTTAATGTTTTTGTCTCACTGTTCCCTTTGCCACTGGTAAAGAATTTGTCTTTTGTTCCATTGTATCCAACGATTCAGACAAAAATCAAATTTTGATTCCCACCAGATGTGTTGGAAGCTCCATCTTTTGGATTCCAATAAGATTTCTGGTCCTGATAATGTCCCTCCCATTGCCCTCTGACCTTATACCTGTCCTGTGCCATATCTTCAATCTCTCTCACACCTCGTCCACTTTTCCTTCTCTTTGGACATTTGATCAAGTTCATCTGTTCGCTAAGAAAGCTTATCCCTTTTACCCTTCTAACTAGTGCAACAGCACTTTGAAAAATGCTTTTAACCTTTATCTTCTTATGGTCCAATCCACGATCACCAGTGTGTTTTTTGGCTTGGCTGCTCCAGTGCTGACCTTGTTGCATACGTTACATACCAATGGAGCCCTACTCTTGATTGCTTTGATGAATTATTTTTTTCAGTGAATATCGCCAAAGCCTTTGACAGAGTCTGGCCCAGTACACTTCTAAACAACTTACCATAATATGGCCTCCCACTAAAGCTGGCTATCCAGTTTTTCTCTAAACACTTTATCTGTGCTGTCATTAATATATCATCCTCTGACTCTTTTTCCATTTAAGTCAGAGGTTTCTCCAGTCTCTGTTCTCACTTCCACTCACTTCATCAATGATTTGCTGCACTCATTCAACCATATTCACTCTTTTGCTGACGATTCTGCTTTACGTTTAACTTACCTCGGATTGCTCCTCAATAATAAAGGACTGACATTAATTTCTTCACATCCTCAGGACATCCCAAAGTTCAGCACAGCCAATTAGCTACTCTTGAAGTACAGTAACTGTTGCTTTGCACACAATCTCTAGTTCTAATACGAACATAAGAACATAGAATTAGGAACAGGAGTAGGCCATCTAGACCCTCGAGCCTGCTCCGCCATTTAACAAGATCATGGCTGATCTGGCCGTGGACTCAGCTCCACTTACCCGCCCGCTCCCCGTAACCCTTAATTCCCTTATTAGTTAAAAATCTATCTATCTGTGACTTGAATACATTCAATGAGTTAGCCTCAACTGCTTCCTTGGACAGAGAATTCCACAGATTCACAACCCTCTGGGAGAAGAAATTCCTTCTCAACTCGGTTTTAAATTGGCTCCCCCATATTTTGAGGCTGTGCCCCCTAGTTCTAGTCTCCCCGACCAGTGGAAACAACCTCTCCGCCTCTATCTTGTCTATCCCTTTCATTATTTTAAATGTTTCTATAAGATCACCCCTCATCCTTCTGAACTCCAACGAGTAAAGACCCAGTCTACTCAATCTATCATCATAAGGTAACCCCCTCATCTCCGGAATCAGCCTAGTGAATCGTCTCTGTACCCCGTCCAAAGTTAGTATATCCTTCCTTAAGTAAGGTGACCAAAACTGCACGCAGTACTCCAGATGCGGCCTCACTAATACCCTATACAGTTGCAGCAGGACCTCCCTGCTTTTGTACTCCATCCCTCTCACAATGAAGGCCAACATTCCATTCGCCTTCCTGATTACCTGCTGCACCTGCAAACTAACTTTTTGGGATTCATGCACAAGGACCCCCAGGTGCCTCTGCACCGCAGCATGTTGTAATTTCTCCCCATTCAAATAGTATTCCCTTTTTTTGTTTTTTTTCCCAAGGTGGATGACCTCACATTTTCCGACATTGTATTCCATCTGCCAAACCTTAGCCCATTCGCTTAACCTATCTAAATCTCTTTGCAGCCTCTCTGTGTCCTCTACACAACCCGCTTCCCACTAATCTTTGTGTCATCTGCAAATTTTGTTACACTACACTCTGTCCCCTCTTCCAGGTCATCTATGTATATTGTAAACAGTTGTGGTCCCAGCACCGATCCCTGTGGCACACCACTAACCACCGATTTCCAACCCGAAAAGGACCCATTTATGCCGACTCTCTGCTTTCTGTTAGCCAGCCAATTCTCGATCCATGCTAATACATTTCCACTGACCCTGCATACCTTTATCTTCTGCAGTAACCTTTTGTGTGGCACCTTATCGAATGCCTTTTGAAAATCTAAATACACCACATCCATCAGTACACCTCTATCCACCATGCTCGTTATATCCTCAAAGAATTCCAGTAAATTAGTTAAACATGATTTCCCCTTCATGAATCCATGTTGCGTCTGCTTGATTGCACTATTCCTATCTAGATGTCCCGCTATTTCTTCCTTAATGATAGTTTCAAGCATTTTCCCCACTACAGAGGTTAAACTAACCGGCCTATAGTTACCTGCCTTTTGTCTGCCCCCTTTTTTAAACAGAGGCGTTACATTAGCTGCTTTCCAATCCTCTGGTACCTCCCCAGAGTCCAGAGAATTTTGGTATATTATAACGAATGCATCTGCTATAACTTCCGCCATCTCTTTTAATACCCTGGGATGCATTTCATCAGGACCAGGGGACTTGTCTACCTTGAGTCCCATTCGCCTGTCCAGCACTACCCCCCTAGTGATAGTAATTGTCTCAAGGTCCTCCCTTCCCACATTCCTGTGACCAGCAATTTTTGGCATGGTTTCTGTGTCTTCCACTGTGAAGACCGAAGCAAAATAATTGTTTAGGGTCTCAGCCATTTCTACATTTCCCCTTATTAAATCTCCCTTCTCATCTTCTAAGGGACCAACATTTACTTTAGTCACTCTTTTCTGTTTTATATATCTGTAAAAGCTTTAACTATCCGTTTTTATGTTTTGCGCAAGTTTACCTTCGTAATCTATCTTTTCTTTCTTTATTGCTTTCTTAGTCATTCTTTGCTGTCGTTTAAAATTTTCCCAATCTTCTATTTTCCCACTAACCTTGGTCACCTTATACGCATTGGTTTTTAATTTGATACTCTCCTTAATTTCCCTGGTTATCCACGGCTGGTTATCCCTTCTCTTACCTCCCTTCTTTTTCATTGGAATATATTTTTGTTGAGCACTATGAAAGAGTTCCTTAAAAGTCCTCCACTGTTCCTCAATTGTGCCACCATTTAGTCTGTGTTTCCAGTCTACTTTAGCCAACTCTGCCCTCATCCCACTGTAGTCCCCTTTGTTTAAGCATAGTATGCTCGTTTGAGACACTACTTCCTCACCCTCAATCTGTATTACAAATTCAACCATACTGTGATCACTCATTCCGAGAGGATCTTTTACGAGGAGATCGTTTATTATTCCTGTCTCATTACACAGGACCCGATCTAAGATAGCTTGCTCCCTTGTAGGTTCTGTAACATACTGTTCTAAGAAACAATCCCGTATGCATTCTATGAATTCCTCCTCCAGGCTACCCCGTGCGATTTGATTTGACCAATCAATATGTAGGTTAAAATCCCTCATGATTACTGCCGTTCCTTTTTCACATGTCTCCATTATTTCCTTGATTATTGCCCACCCCACCGTGAAGTTATTATTTGAGGGCCTATAAACTACGCCCACCAGTGACTTTTTCCCCTTACTATCTCTAATCTCCACCCACAATGATTCAACATTTTGTTCATTCGAGCCAATATCGTCTCTCACAACTGCCCTGATATCATCCTTTATTAACAGAGCTACCCCACCTCCTTTCCCTTCTTGTCTATCTTTCCGAATCGTCAGATACCCCTGTATGTTTAATTCCCAGTCTTGGCCACCCTGCAACCACGTTTCTGTAATGGCCACCAAATCATACCCATTTGTAATCATTTGTGCCGTCAACTCATTTACTTTATTTCGAATGCTGCGTGCATTTAGGTAGAGTGTTTTAATACTAGTTTTTAATCCATGATTTTTAGTTTTGATCCCTCCTGCAGCCCATTTACATTCAGTGGCCCTTTTTGTTTTTTGCCTTGGTTTCTCTGCCCTCCACTTTTACTCATCTCCTTTCTGTCTTTTGCTTTTGTCTCCTTTTTGTTTCCCTCTGTCTCCCTGCATTGGTTCCCATCCCCCTGCCACATTAGTTTAACTCCTCCCCAACAGCACTAGCAAACACTCCCCCTAGGACATTGGTTCCGATCCTGCCCAGGTGCAGACCGTCCGGTTTGTACTGGTCCCACCTCCCCCAGAACCTGTTCCAATGCCCCAGGAATTTGAATCCCTCCCTGCTGCACCACTGCTCAAGCCACGTATTCATCTGAGCTATCCTGCGATTCCTACTCTGACTAGCACGTGGCACTGGTAGCAATCCTGAGATTACTAATTTTGAGGTCCTACGTTTTAATTTAGCTCCGAGCTCCTTAAATTCATCTCGTAGGACCTCATCCCTTTTTTTACCTATATTGTTGGTACCAATGTGCACCACGACAACTGGCTGTTCACCCTCCCTTTTCAGAATGTCCTGCACCCCCTCAGAGACATCCTTAACCCTTGCACCAGGGAGGCAACATACCATCCTGGAGTCTCGGTTGCGGCCGCAGAAATGCCTATCTATTCCCTTTACAATTGAATCCCCTATTACTATCACTCTCCCACTCTTTTTCCTGCCCTCCTGTGCAGCAGAGCCAGCCATGGTGCCATGAACTTGGCTGCTGCCCTCCCCTGATGAGTCATCCCCCCCAACAGTACTCAAAACGGTGTATCTGTTTTGCAGGGGGATGACCGCAGGGGACCTTGCACTGCTCTTCCTGCTGGTCTTCCATTCTCTAGCTGGCTGTGGACCCTTCACCTGCGGTATGACCAACTCACTAAATGTGCTATTCACGTCATTCTCAGCATCGTGGATGCTCCAGAGTGAATCCACCCTCAGCTCCAACTCCACAACGCGGTCTGTCAGGAGCTGGAGGCGGATACACTTCCCGCACACGTAGTCGTCAGGGACACTGGAGGCGTCCCTGAGTTCCCACATGGTACAGGAGGAGCATAACACGTGACCGAGCTCTCTTGCCATGACTTAACCCTTAGATAGGCAACAACAATGCTAAAGTTTACTCACTGTTATAGAAGAGAAAAAAGAAAAACTACTCACCAATCACCAGCCAATCACTTACCCCCTTGGCTGTGATGTCACCTTTCTGTTTCTTTCTACTTCTTTTTTGCCTTCTCCCTGTAGCTGCACCGGCTCGCCTTTTATAGGCCTCACCAACGGACCTCCTCGCGCTGCTCCCGACTCAGCGACACACCTTCACACGCTCTCACAGTGCAACGACTTAACCATTACATCTTGATCTCTCTGCCCTTCAGTGGGGCAATGAAAATCGTGTTTCTTTCTATTATTCAAATTCACAGTTTCTTCATGTCTCTTGCAAGTCTAGCCAACAGCTACAACCTTTTGGCTCCACGCTTAGTTCCTCTTCATCTTTTGACATTCTCGGACATTTCTGAGGCCAAACAGAATTCTCATATTTCTTCCATTGTTCAGGTTGCCTCCAAGAAACGATTTCCTCTTTCTTGCCAAACACTTCATTTCCCTCAACAACCATTAACTCTCTATAAAGCTCAAATCTGTTTAAGGGTTGGATACGGCTTTCAAATCTATGGAGGCTTTTTTGCAAGAAAATATTTGTTCTATGATAGGTGATCAGTCTTTTACCTTTAGCTTCTATCCCCTCTCCATCACAACAACAACAACTTGCACTTAAATAGCGTGTCTATCGTAGTAAAACATCCCAGCAACATTATTAATCAAAATTTGGCACCGAGCCACATAAGGGGAAATTAGGGCAGGAAGCTTGGTCAAAGAGGTAGGTTTTAAGGAGCGTCTTAAAGGAGGAAAGAGAGGTAGAGAGGTGGAATGGTTTAGGCAGTGAGTTCCAGAGATTAGGGCCTAGGCAACAGAAGGCACGGCCACCATTGGTTGAGCGATTATAATCAGGAATGCTCAAGAGGGCAGAATTAGAGGAGCGCAGATATCTTGGGGGTTGTGGGGCTGAAGGAGATTACAGATTAGGGAGGGGCGAGGCCATGAAGGGATTTGAAAACAAGGATGAGAATTTTGAAATCAAGGCGTGGCTTAACCGGGAGCCAGTGTAGGTCAGCGAGTACAGGGGTGATGGGTGAGCGAGACTTGGTGCGAGTTAGGACACGGGCAGCCGAGTTTTGGATCACCTCAAGTTTACGTAGGGTCGAATGTGAGAGGCAAGCCAGGAATGCATTGGAATAGTCAAGTCTAGAGGTAACGGAAAGGCATGGATGAGGGTTTCAGCAGCGGATGAGCTGTGGCAAGGGTGGAGACGGGGGATGTTACGGAGGTGGCAATATGCGGTCTTCGCTATGCTGTGGATATGTGGTGGGAAGCTCATTTCAGGGTCAAATCTGACACCAAGGTTACGAACAGTCTGGTTCAGCCTCAGACAGACTGAAAAGAACAAACGAAAGGGGAGGGAAAATATACCCACACACAGGAGAAAAGAAATAAGGGTTTGGTGCTTGAAGTGGGGACCAATAGTTGGAACATTTTGTTGGCAGGGCAGGGCACCCTTGATGTTGGCCTGTTTCTTCCACTAGCTCTGGGCTGTTCCAGCCTGCTCCATTTTGTGTTATTTTGCTACCTGCCTTACCCCAAACCCCCTCACCCATTCACACTGTGTCTCATAACTAGCTCTCATTTCTTTTATTTCTGTCATCGTGCCTCCTATTGCCTCATATTAATATCGTCCCTGCCATTTTAACCATCTGCTGTTTTCCACTTCACAGGTCATTCTATTCTCTGGTGTGGATGTGTTTATCCCTCTCCCCCTTCCTTTTGTTTATGTTCTTTTTTCAGTGCTGTACATCCCTAACCTTTTGTAGTTCTGAGGGAGGGTTCACACCTGTAACATTATCGTGTACAGTTTTGGTCTCCTAATCTGAGGAAGGACATTCTTGCTATTGAGGGAGTGCAGTTCACTAGACTGATTCCCGGGATGACAGGACTGACATATGAAGAAAGACTGAATCGACTAGGCTTATATTCACTGGAATTGAGAAGAATGAGAGGGGATCTCATAGAAACATATAAAATTATGACGGGATTGGACAGGTTAGATGCAGGAAGAATGTTCCCGATGTTGGGGAACCAAGGATCACAGTCTAAGGATAAGGGGTAAGCCATTTAGGACCGAGATGAGGAGAAACTTCTTCACTCAGAGAATTGTGAACCTGTGGAATTTTCTACCACAGAAAGTTGTTGAGGCCAGTTTGTTAGATATATTCAAAAGGGAGTTAGATGTGGCCCTTGCGGCTAAAGGGATCAAGGGATATGGAGAGAAAGCAGGAATGGGATACTGAAGTTGCATGATCAGTCTGTTCTCTCCACAGAGTCATACTGAGCGTTTCCAGCGGATTCTGTTTCTGCTTCAGATTTCCAACACCAGGCAATGTTAGCTTCCTGATCAACTCCGATGAGATTCATTCCTACTGAAGTTCTTTTAAAATCTTGTGCAAACCCATTTTAATTCAGTACTATATATATATATATATTTCTCTCCAAATCTTCCTCCCCTCCAACAATGCTGCTTTATATCACCAGTCTTCCTCTCCAACTTCTTGCAAAACAAAAAGCCCAGCAGGCCGGTTCCTTCATATTCTCAACTGGCTGATCCTGCGAAGTGTTGTGGTGAGGCTGCCTCGCTCACAGGGCCGGTGTGGTGGGAGTTGCAGTTTGCTGGAGCACCAGTGAGTGGTGCCGCGGGGCTGCAGAATGGGCTGCCATTTGCTGAGTTAGCACTCTCGGGCCGTGTTGCCACGGGGAAGGCCAACGGCTGTCAAGTCAGAGAGCAACAAATTAAAGTCTCTCCTTGTCAATATTTATTATTGAAATTATAAAAAGTGAGGAACACCATAATAGGAGGGGAAATTTTACTTCGTGGCAGCTAATTTCATCAAATATTTTACTAGAATGTTTGCTGTTTCCCTTCAAGTTATTTACGGTGACATCTGTGAGGAATGTTTTAGATTACCAATTTTGAATTCCAAATCATATCACCAAATTACTGTACTATGTTTAACATAACTATTTAAATTAAGCCGTTACTGCCCCGATAATGGCAGGCAATGGCAGTGAAAATCAACCTCAATGCGTGGCAGTTTTGTCCATTTCTTGCCACCAGCCACATACTGACTGTTTCTTCTTGTGGTTCCTTCGCACCTTTCCCAAACATGCCGCTCCCAGCCCTTCCTTTCTCACTAACGGATCCCCTGCGATACAGCAAGATACTCAACAAGCTGAGATAAATCAACATGGGATTAATGAAAAAGGACAGGGTAAATGTCAGAACATTCACTAACACTGCAGAACAAATTGCTTAAAAAAAGTGAAACCAGTGAATTGCAAATGAAGCCCAGCTGCTTACACAGAGTCATCGGAGGTTATTTTTATTGTCTGACTTTGCCGTGGCACCAATCAAGTAGCAAGAGTTGCACTGGTGTGTAGTAACACTTAAAACTGCTACAAGTTCGCTTTCAGTAGCCATTTAATCACTCTCCTAATGTTTAGCAGTTAAAACTGTTACAGCCACAGCATTAGGAACTGCTTAATATTAGAGTCTGAATCCAACTCTTCTGCACTTTTTGTTCTTAGTAACTGTGGCGATAGTCTGGTGTACCGTAATGCCAACAGTTATTATGTGGTAGAGATCCTTTTGTTACCCTCAGATAGAATCTAATACTCAACAGAGCGTTTGTACTATGTCGTTTCTGACCTTGCTTTTGCTTAGTAATTGACATGCAAGCTGGTTGATTCTTATGAATTGTCAACAGTACACATGCCACAAACTCTGTTTATGAATTTTCGAGCTTCTTGGCTGCGCCTGTCGATATTTATCTAGTTGCCTGGTGAAGGCCCCCAAAGGAGATTCTAATTAGCATGGACGTGCATAAGAACTTAGGCTGAGAATGTCTTCGGAGCTGCTCCGACTCCACCGCCAGAACCTTAACAAAAGTGTGATGGGAACCCTGTTTTTTCTACCCCACCTATTGTTTATTTATACTAGTGAAATAGAGAATCTCCAAATGATGCACTTTGGCAGAAAAAAATCAAAGAGCAAGTTATTATTTAAATGGAGAAAGATTGCAAAGTGCTGCAGTACAGCGGGACCTGGGGGTACTTGTGCAATGATATCTTGGCCTTTATTGCAAAGGGGATGGAGTATAAAAGCAGGGAAGTCTTGCTACAGCTATACAAGGTTTGGTGAGGCCACACCTTTGGTTTCCATATTTACGAAAGGATATATGTGCTTTGGAGGCAGTTCAGAGAAGGTTCACTAGGTTGATTCCGGAGATGAGGGGGTTGACTTATGAGGAAAGGTTGAGTAGGTTGGGCCTCTACTCATTGGAGTTCAGAAGAATGAGAGGCGATCTTATCGAAACGTAAAAGATTATGACGGGGCTTGACAAGGTGGATGCAGAGAGGATGTTTCCACTGATGGGGGAGACTAGAACTAGAGGGCATGATCTTAGAATAAGGGGCCTCCCATTTAAAACAGAGATGAGGAGAAATTTCTTCTCTCAGAGGGTTGTAAATCTGTGGAATTCGCTGCCTCAGAGAGCTGTGGAAGTTGGGACATTGAATAAATTTAAGACAGAAATAGACATTTTCTTAAACGATAAGGGGTTATAGGGAGCGGGCGGGGAAGTGGAGCTGAGTCCATGATCAGATCAGCCATGATCTTATTGAATGGCTGGGCAGGCTCTGGGGCCTTATGGCCTACTCCTGTTCCTATTTCTTATGTTCTTATGATTCGATCTTTCTTCTTTTGGTCAGAGTTCTGCAACACACAAAAAGCAGCCATTATTTACAGCACAGAAACAGGCCATCCAACTCAACAGGTCTATGCCAGTGTTATTGCACCACATGAGCCTCCTCCCATCTTACGTCAACTTACCCCGACTACATATCCTTCTATTCCTTTCTCCCTGATGTACTTATCGGGCTTCCCCTTAAATGCATCTATAGTATTCGCTACAACCACTCCACGTGGTAGCAAGTTCCACATTCTCACCACTCTTTGAGTAAAGGAATTTCTCCTGAATTCCTTATTGGATTCCTTAGTGACTATCTTATACTTATGGCCCCTCATTTTGGATTTCCCCACAAGTGAAAACATCTTCTCTATTTCCACCTCCAGAACGTCGCCCGTCTCCGCCCCGCTGCAGTTCATCCGCTGCTGAAGCCCTCATCAACAGGAGCCTTTGTTACCTCTGGACTCGACTATTCCAATGCTCTCCTGGCTGGCCTCCCACCTTTCACCCTTTGTAAACTTGAACTCATCCACAACTCTGCTGCCCATATCCTAACTCACACCAAGTCCTGTTCACCCATCATCATCATCATCATAGGCAGTCCCTCGAAATCGAGGAAGACTTCTAAAAGTGAGTTCCCAGGTGACTGAACAGTCCAATACGGGAATTACAGTCTCTGTCACAGGTGGGACAGACAGTGGTTGAAGGAAAGGGTGGGTGGGGAGTCTGGTTTACCGCACGATCCTTCCGCTGCCTGCGCTTGATTTCTGCATGCTCTCGGCGACAATACTCGAGGTGCTCAGCGCCCTCCCGGATGATCTTCCTTCACTTAGGGTGGTCTTTGGCCAGGGACTCCCAGGTGTCGGTGGGGATGTTGCACTTTATCAAGGAGGCTTTGAGGGTGTCCTTGAAACGTTTCCGCTGCCCCCCTGGGGTTCCCCTGCCGTGTAGGAGTTCCGAGTAGAGCGCTTGCTTTGGGAGTCTTGTGTCGGGCATGCGGACAATGTGGCCCGCCTAACGGAGCTGGTCAAGTGTGGTCAGTGCTTCGAGGCTGGGGATGCTGGCCTGAGCGAAAACACCGACATTGTTGCATCTGTCCTCCCAGGGGAGGACCATCACCCATTACCCCTGTGCTCGCTAACTTACATTGGCTCCGGGCCTGGCAATGGCTCAATTTTAAAATTCATCTCCTTGTTTTCATATCCCTCCATGTCTCACGCTCCCTACCTCTGTTACCTTCTCCAGCTCTACCACCCTGAGATCTCTGCACTCTTCCAATTCTGACCTCTTGTGCATCCCTGATTTGGTAGTTGTGCCTTCAGCTGCCTAGACCCTAAGCTGTGGAATTTTCTCCCTATCTCTTTACCTCTCTCTTTTAAGACTCTCCTTAAAACCTACCTCTTTGACCAAGTTTTTGTTTACCTGTCCTAATATCTCCTTATATGGCTCGATGTCAAATTTTGTTTGATAATCGCTCCTGTGATACGCCTTGGGATGTTTTACTATGTTAAATGCACTGTATAAACCCAATTGTTTTTGATGTCTACTCTAGCCAACCCCTTCATAATTGTAAAGACCTCTATCAGGTCACCTCCCAGTCTTCTCTTTTCTAGAGAAAATTGCCCCAGCTTGTTCAATCTTTCCTGATAGTTGTACCTGCTCAGTTCTCATCCTTATAAATGTTTTTGCACCTTCCTCAGTGCCCCTATGTGGAGGCCAGAACTGTGGGTCTAACCACAGTTCTGTATAAGTTTAACATCACTTCTCTACTTTTGGATTAGATTCCTCTAGGAATTAACCGCAGTTCTTTATTTGTATTTTTTATGGCTTTGTTCGCCTTTATTGACAGACATAACATCATCTCACAGCGTATCTACCAGCCCCACCCTAATGCTTTAATGGTAGACTTCATTTTTTGCCTCACCCCTCCTTCTCTGCTTTTGTCACTTAACCCAACACCAGGCACAGAGTAACAGTTACAATACTGAATTCATGGGTGTGATGGTAGAATGGCCAGACAGCTATGTGTCATTACCACCATGATCATCACCAAAGAAAGCAACACAATTATGTTTAGCAATGCTCTAATTTTGACACAAATTGCATCAGCTAGTCCTCTCAAACAAATGAAAGGTTTGCCAGACTCTTCCAGGTAAAGAAGGTGCCCCCATTAATCAATCATCACAACAGAAATAAGTGAGGCGTGAGCATTAGATTTATTTTACCACCATTAGGTTGTAAATGAGTGGGACTGGATATGTCCTGTTTAAAACACATTTAATAGTTCTATCACAAAGACAAAGCTGTACATATGAGAGTCCCAACGCTTCACAACTCCCTCAGCATAAAGTTCTTTGTGTGTTCTGTTAAAGAAAAAAAAGACTTACATTTATATAGCGCCTCTCATGATCACCAGATGTCTCAAAGCACTTTACAGCCAATGAAGTACTTTTGGAGTGTAGTCACTGTTGTAATGTGGGAAAGGTGACAGCCAATTTGTGCACAGCAAGCTCCCACAAATAACAATGTGATAATGACCAGATAATCTGTTTTTGTTATGTTGATTAAGGGATAAATATTTGCCAGGACACCGCGGATAACACCCCTGCGCTTCTTCGAAATAGTGCCATGAATTTAAGTTTAAAAAGCTAACCTTTAACCTTTCCTCCCACCACGATCACCTCGATGGTTCAATGTGGAACTGAATCACACTCACACAGACCAGGTCACAGGTTTTCGTGCTGAAGGCAACGAAGAGGTAAAATCGTCCGAGGTGCAAATCGGATCCGACCTGAATCAGCCCTGATCACGGTTGGTTTTAAAACTAGGGCTCAGGAGTTTGGCCATGGAGACAACAGGCACCACAGGATATTCTGTCCATTAAAATGAATTGATGAAAGTCCCGCTGGTCTTCATGTCTGAATTCCCGATAGATGCTCTTGGTGTGTGAAATGGGAGCATGAATTTGTAAAATTACCCCTTGTATAAGCTTAGAGCAGAGTTGAGTAGCTGAGCATGGAGTATATAGCATAGTGCAAGTGTAAGGCTGTTGTACATTACTGCAAAGTTCCGTGTGATCCCAAACCAAGTCGGAATTCAGCCAGTGTAAATATTTGCATTTTACTAAATAATCGACCAGCGTATTTTATTTGAAAATGTGGCCCGTTAAGAAAAAATAAATGCTGGCCAAAGTTCTGACATGTAATGTGTGAGTTTAAAATATCTCTTTAAGATGTTGTTATTTCCAGGATAAAACATATTTCTGCTGCCAGGCAATACAGATTTATCCTTACTGTGCACACAACCCGTTTCCACTTCTTGAGGCTACATGAGGTTTGTTATAAAGTCCAATTTACAGCTTATTGATACTCACACATTCTTAGCTTTTCCAGCATATACACATATATATATATAAAATATTGCTTAAAAAGACAGTCATTCAGACTCTGAAATTCCAATGGGGGGTTCTACTGGCCTCCCACTGTAACTCTACCGAAAGATTCGTGAAATCCCCAGGGAAATAACATAAACATTTGTTTTCAGCGGGAGCTACGGGGGGAAACCGATAGAAGCCCTGCGGAATTTGAGAGCCTCCTGACTTTTTTTTGGTAAAGAAAGTGATAGCAGCCCCCAGCTGCAAATGAACGTGCTGGAGATTCCAGCTGACTGACACTGGGTGTGATAATGTGACGCTGTGACCCATGGCAAAGGCGCTCGCTCAGGCCAACATCCCCAACATCGAAGCATTGACCACGCTCGATCAGCTCCGATGGATGGGCCACATCGTCCACATGCCCGATACTAGACTCCCAAAACAAACGCTCTACTCAGAGCTCCGACATGACAAGTGAGTCCCAGGTGGGCAGAGGAAATGCTTCAAGGACACCCTCAAAGTCTCTTTGATAAAGTACAACATCCCCACCGACAGTTGGTAATCCCTGGCCCAAGACCGCCCAAAGTGGGGGAGAAGCATCCGGGAAGGCGCCGAACACCTTGATTCCCTTTGCCGGGAGCACATGGAAACCAAGCGCAAATAGCGGAAGGAGCATACGGCAACCCAAGCACCCCACCCACCCGTCCCTTCAACCACCGTCTGCCCCATCTGTGACAGAGGCAGAGACAATGATGATGATGATGATGGGGTCCCGCATTGGACTCATCATTCACCTGAGAATTCATATTAGTGTGGAAGCAAGTCATTCTCGACTTCGAGGGATTACCTAAGAAGAAGAGAAGAGGCTCTTTTTATTGGGCAGTGAGGCCCGCTGTGTGCTCATTGCTTACAGCAGATCATAAACTGTCATCAATTCTATAGCGCCTTTCACAACCTCAGGACATGCCAAAGCGCTTTACAGCCAATGAAGTACTTTTGGTGTGCAGTCACTGTTAAACTGTGGGAAATATAGCAGCGCAGTTGTGCACAGCAAGATCCCACAAACAGCAATGTGATAATGACCAGATAATCTGCTTTAGTGATTTTGGTTGAGGGATAAATATTGGCCAGGATTCCGGGGAGAACGCCCCTGCTCTCCTTTGAAAGTGCCATGGGATCTTTTACGTCCACCTGAGATGGCAGATGGGACCTCGGTTTAATGTTTCATCCTAAGCACAACACCTCAGTAGTGCACTTGAGTGTCAACCTCGACTTTGTGCTCAAGTCTCTGGAGTGGGACTATGAACCCACAACCTGGTGACTCGGAGGCGAGAGTGCTACCCATTGAACCATGGCTGACAGACAGTGATTCTAGTGTTGAAGGCTGTACCAGGCATGCACAAGATTCATTAAAGTCCTGGAAATCATGTAAATTGCCTCACACCTCCATAATGTGATTCTAGCACCTAATCAGTGCTGCAGATGCTCGGCATCCATATAAAATGAGCGCTGCATGGTAGATCCATTCAACAATGCTTGTTGCTCTTTCATAAAAAGAGTTTGCCTTGGTTGTTGTGACAAGAAGCTATTTGTTGACTCTACAATTCGACTGCTTATTTGGTGATTTTTTTTTCCATTTTAGTGCTGAATGTATTCAAGCTGATCCTTATGTCCTGTCTGGGGGTACTTGACAAGGGAAATGTAATTGAGGGCAGAAATGAGCCCTCTGTTATTTCTCAAAGCTAAAAAGGCAATCTAATTGCAAGCTTTAGGCCTAGAAATTGGAGGGTTTAGCGCTGAAAAAATGGCGGCCGCCTCGCTTCCGCTTCCAGCGTGTCCTGCGGCGGCCGCCATTTTCAGCAGGTCGGCAGCGCTGCCGTTGCCTGCGCTCGCCGCAAGTATTTTAATGAGCAGGAGCGTAATCTCAATCGGCGTGCAACAGCAACTCGACACATGCTCATCCATTTTGGAGCTTGCTGCTTTTCTTACCGCCCTCTCCAAAGCACGCCTGTGCGTGCAGCCATTGACAGCGCAGCGAGGCGGGAGAAGGCGACGGTGAGCTCTCACCCATACAGTAACCAGCTGCTGAGATAACTGGTAACTATGGAGAGCGAGGCAATGTAATTGGAGTGACAACTGCTTTCAATGAGATGCATCAAATCTCCACCCGTGTCAGTCAGACATTACAGGAGGTAAATACTTTTAAAAGTAAGTATACTGTACTACAGTTGTAAAAATCTCAGGAAAAAAAATCAAAGCTGCATTTCCTTAAATTTTATACTTTGTGTTTTCTAGTATAGCAACTGATACAATAAAATGCAAAATTTAGAAGTCTGTTTTTAAAAGGCACCATATTATCACCAAGAGATCTTCAAAAGTCTACTGTTTTTAAAAATGGAACTGGACTCTCTTCTGCACCATTTACACCAGTATACTCCCAACCAAGAGCTCATGTGTTTCCCTCTTTTAATTGATTTCTCATACAACGGTTTAACGACATCTATGCCACAATCTTTATGTGATGTTTCCAGTCACAGTCCCTCCAGATCTGAGCCTGTGCTTTCAGACCCACTCACCAGGGAGTGAATCCGCTCTGCGATATGCAGGCTAGTGCACTATCACTGCTAGCTGCAAGCTGGTGTATTCCCCCCCCCCCCCCCTCCTCTAGCACCATGATAAAGCACAAACCTCCACACAGCAACATCTGGGTGAAACATCTGTGGACCTATGGCAGCCAGCGAAGGTGGGAATACCAGGCAGTCTGGTACCCATTTGCGGACCCCATACAAGACCCAGACAAATGTTTATGAAAGTCTTCTTCTTCTTAGTCGGTCCCCAGGAGTCGAGGATGACTTGCTTCCACACTAATATGAGTTCTAAGGTAAAGAACGAGTCCGATGCAGGATCTACGACTCTGCCACAGGTGGGGAAGACGGTGATTGGAGGGACGGGTGGGTGGTTTGTTAATTGCTCCTTCCACTCTTTGCACTTGGCTTCCGCGTGCTCCCGATGAAGAAACTCAAAAGTGTCCGACGCCTCCTCGAGTGCGTCTCCTCCACTTGGAGCAGTCTTGGGCCAGTGATTCCCAAGAGTTCGTGGGGAGCCGTGGCCAAACAAATGCCTCCTAATGTACCTCAACGCACAATGCTCCAACCCTACAAGGGCCATCAGCCGACTCGATACCTCCTGGCCCAGCAAGACCCAGGAGCCGCCACCAAATTATCCCAAACAGCACATTGCCCGAGAACGCTGCACCGAGCCTTCGGACGCGACCTTTGGCCTCCTGCTGAGGTAAGCGCTGGAAAGAGCGGGTTGCACAAGCGATTCTGTGCTCCGCTCATGTATACCAGTAGGCAGCAACAACACACTGAGCTGCCTGCGCTCTTTTTGAGGGCGGCCGTTAACTTTGGCCTGCGGTGTCTCCGGCTATTTGCTGGCCTAATCGACTTGCGGTTGCCAGTTGTTTAGTCAAGAGATAACTAATGATGGAGCTTGCTTTAAAAATGCTCCAAGTACAGTATTTCATCATTGAGGTAATACAAGGTGAACGAAGCGATGTCAGGGGGATCAGCTAGCACCAGATATGGGCTGCCAACACTTGCTATTATTCCACCTACCATATCTGCAGGTCTCGGTGCACTGACCTCTCAGCTTGGCTCACTTGCCTCTGAGTTAGGAGGCTGTGAGTTCAGGCCCACTCTTGAATTTTGCAATCTATGCACCTGTGAGTATGCTCACAGGTTTATAGAGCTGTTGTTGCCGTCCGGAGGATGCGGGGGTCCCCAATGGAGTGCTCTCGATGTGGGAGTCCCCCCTTTATTTATTGAGGACTTGGCCTGGAGGGTGTTGCATGGAGCAGTCCTGTGCAATCGGTTTTTAAGTTGATTTACAGGTTCAACTAAAATCGTTACAGAGCTGTTGCAATGTGAGTGGCTTAGCCAGTCACATGATGTTCACAAGATTCAATAAAACCCCAGCCAGTTGTGTCTAGGTCACCCATGATGAGGTATGCAGTGGATGAACTGGTAATGTGTAGTGTGATTGTTAAACCTTTGTTAATAAACCAACTAGTTCTTAATAGCAATGTGTTGCTATGAATTCTTAAGCAAAGAACCCATGAAGCACATAGATTACAGATTTCAACAAATAATCTAGCTGCAAGTTCAGTGTATTGCTGAGACAGTGCTAAATTGTTGGAAGTGCTGTCTTTCAGATGTGACATTAGTTAAGGTTCCATCCATTCAGGAGGATGTATACAATCTCATGGCAGTATTCAAATGAGTTCTTTCAATGCCCTGGCCAACATTCCTTCTTCAGCCAACACACAAACACACCAAAACACATACTAACTAGTCATTCATTTTGTGTGTCCTTGCGACGCACAATTGTCTACCACGTTTGCCCACACTGAACAGTAACTCCAGAGGTAATGAACTTGCTGCCAAGTGCTTTGAGATGCCCTGAGGACATTTTAAAGTGCTATACAAATGCAAGTTCTTTCTTACCTGACAATGACTAAGGGCAGCTACTCTTCAAGCTTCGAGCCAGCAGGGAGCCAGTTGTAGAGTGGTCTTAACTGCTGTAAGAACACCTGCAGGCAACAGATAACGTAGACCTGGCACTGCCAGTGACAGTCAAGGGTCAACACCACCCTCAACTTTTCTGTCTTCACCGCTCTCATCTACAGTACAGCCCATGCACATCCCACAATCATATTAAACACATGACGGATACACGGATTTGCAGGGTAAGCATTTCCATCGACTTTCCCACATTTATATAGCGCCTTTCACGATCACCGGATGTCTCAAAGTGCTTTACAGCCAATTAAGTACTTTTGGAGTGTCATCATCATAGGTAGTCCCTTGGAATCGAGGCAACCTTGCTTCCACTCTTAGAATCAGTCCTTAGGTGGCTGAATAGTCCAATACGGGAACCACAGTCCCTGTCACAGGTGGGACAGATAGTCATTGAAGGTAAGGGTGGGTGGGACAGGTTTGCCGCATGCTCTTTCCGCTGCCTGCGCTTGATTTCTGCATGCTCTCGGCGATGAGACGCGAGGTGCTCAGCGCCCTCCCGGATGCACTTCCTCCACTTAGGGAGGTCTTTCGCCAGGGACTCTCAGGTGTCAGTGGGGATGTTGCACTTTATCAGGGAGGCTTTGAGGGTGTCCTTGTAATGTTTCCTCTGCCCACCTTTGGCTCGTTTACCGTGAAGGAGTTCCGAGTAGAGCGCTTGCTTTGGGAGTCTTGTGTCTGGCATGTGGACAATTTGGCCTGCTCAGTGAAGCTGATCAAGTGTGGTCAGTGCTTCAATGGGGATGTTAGCCTGGTCGAGGACGCGAATGTTGGTGCGTCTGTCCTCCCAGGGGATTTGTAGGATCTTGTGGAGGCATCATTGGTGGTATTTCTCCAGCGACCTTAGATGTCTACTGTACATGGTCCATGTCTCTGAGCCATAGAGGAGGGCAGGTATTACTACAGTCCTGTAGACCATGAGCTTGGTGGTAGATTTGAGGGCCTGGTCTTCAAACACTCTTTTCCTCAGGCGCACTGGAGGCGGTGTTGATCTCCTCATCAATGTCTGCTCTTGTTGACAAGAGGCTCCCAAGGTATGGGAAATGGTCCACGTTGTCCAGGGCCATGCTGTGAATCTTGATGAATGGGGGGCAGTGCTGTGCGGCGAGGACAGGCTGGTGGAGGACCTTCGTCTTACAGATGTTTAGCATTAGGCCCATGCTTTCGTACGCCTCAGTAAATACGTCGACTATGTCCCGGAGTTCATCCTCTGTATGTGCGCAGAGGCAGGCGTCGTCCGCTTACTGTAGCTCGCGACAGAGGTTGGTGTGGTCTTGGACTTGGCCTGGAGACGGTGAATGTTGAACAGCTTCCCACTGGTTCTGTAGTTTAGTTCTACTCCAGTGGGGAGCTTGTTTGGAGTGGAGTCACTGTTGTAATGTGGGAAACATGGTAGCTAATATGCGCACAGCAACTCCCACACACAGCAATGTGATAATGACTATATAAACTGTCTTTTTGTTACGTTGATTGAGGGATAAATATTGGCCAGAACATCGGGGTAACTCCTTTGCTTTTCTTTGAATACTAACATACAGGAGGGCATTGTTGGTTGCCACATGGCCATCTTGAAAGCAGGTTCTAGCTCCCCCTCCAGCCTCACCTGGCCCAACTCTGCTGTACTGGTGTGTGAAAAATTTGATGAGAGAGATCCAGAGTGCTGCCTTGTTCTGGGCTGCTGGCATTGCTGGCAAGTAGCTCTTCCAGGCCTATAGTGACAAAAAAGGAACAAATGTTAGAATGCTGGCTCCAAGATAATTCTTCAAATATACTGACCCAGAAATCTGATGAGATCGGGAAATGTCCGGTGCCACCTTAGGCCGAAGCTACCGGCCGCAAAAAGAGCACAGGCAGCCCCAGTATTTTGTTGATTTAAATGAGCGCAGCGCTAAACTGACTGTGTAACGTGCTGTTTTTGGTGGTAGTCTCAGCAGGAGGCCCAATGTAGTGTGGCCATAGCATCCCTGGAGCATGGCAGCATTCTCTTAATGCTAGCCTGTTATTTTAGAAAGCAGTGTCGATCCCTTAAAGAGGAACTACCTTCTAAAAGCATTTAACAAGGTGTCACATAAAAGGTTACTGCACATGATAAAAGTTCACGGGGTTGGGGGTAATATATTAGCATGGATAGAGGATTGGCTAACAGAAAACAGAGAGTCGGGATAAATGGTTCATTCTCGGGTTGGCAATCAGTAACTAGTGGGGTGCCGCAGGGATCAGTGTTGGGATCCCAACTATTTACAATCTATATTAACGACTTGGAAGAAGGGACTGAGTGTAACGTAGCCAAGTTTGGTGACGATACAAAGATGGGAGGAAAAGCAATGTGTGAGGAGGACACAAAAAATCTGCAAAAGGACACAGACAGGCTAAGTGAGTGTGCAAAAATTTATCAGATGGAGTATAATGTTGGAAAGTGAGAGGTCATGCACTTTGGCAGAAAAAAAATCAAAGAGCAAGTTATTATTTAAATGGAGAAAGATTGCAAAGTACTGCAGTACAGCGGGACTTAGTATTCAGGTAGAGCAAGTGATCAGGAAGGCCAATGGAATCTTGGTCTTTATTGCAAAGGGGATGGAGTATAAAAGCAGGGAAGTCTTGCTACAGCTTTACAAAGTTTAGGTGAGGCCACACCTGGAATACTGCGTGCAGTTTTGGTTTCCATATTTATGAAAGGATATACTTGCTTTGGAGATATTTCAGCGAAGGTTCATTAGATTGATTCTGGAGATGAGGGAGCTGACTTATGAGGAAAGGTTGAGTAGGTTGGGCTTATTGGAATTCAGAAGAATGAGAGGTGATCTTATCGAAACATATAAGATTATGAGGGGGCTTGACAAGGTGGATGCAGACAGGATGTTTCCATTAATGGGGGAGACTAAAACTAGAGGGCATGGTCTTAGAATAAGGGGCCACCCATTTAAAACTGAGATGAGGAGAAATTTCTTCTCTCAGAGGGTTGTAAATCTGTGGAATTCGCTGCCTCAAAGAGCTGTGGAAGCTGGGACTTTGAATAAATTTAAAGCAGAAATAGACAGTTTCTTAAACGATAAGGGGATAATGGACTGTGGGAAGCGGGCAGGGAAGTGGAGTTGAGTCCATGATGAGATCAGCCATGGTCTTACTGAATGGCGGAGCAGGCTCGAGGGGCCGTATGGCCTACTCCTGCTCCTATTTTTTATGCTCTTATGTTCTAAAATGGGAAAAAAAATAATTTAAAAATAAACAGTCTTTAGCTTTAGAGCTCAACCACCTTCTGAAAAAAAACATTAAAAAGTATTCGGATATGGCAGTCTTCAACTCTTAAAGCTGTACTGCCATCTGCATGTAAACAAAATAGTCAAAGTGCTTCAACACTAACACAAATGTCTCAACAAGCCAAGGAACGGGCACCCAGGATCTCGCATGCAGTACTCCAGCTTTGTGCAGTGGCTAACACTGCAAAATAGGTCCTATATCCACAGAAGACCTTCCAGAAAGAAATATCTGGGATCAAATCACCGAGGCCATTGCTATCATTGGTGTTGCCCCCATAACCTGGTTCCAGTGCCCAAAGAAGTTTCATAACCTCAGACCAGTGGTCAAGGTCAGTGAATGCATCTTCAAAAGCCATCTCCTACCAACTGCACCACTAGCCTCGCACACTGCTCAATGTATCCACACCCGCTCCCCCACCATCACTCACTTACCAAACACGAGGCATATCTCCCATTCCCCTAGCTTCAGCTCACCCATTTGGAGGAGACAAGTGCCATTCTTGGCAGGGGCATGGCTGAGCCCTTGGCCAGCGACGTGGCTGAAAGGATTACAAGATGCGGGTATCCTCATACGTTATCCTCCTTCTCACATCCCACCTCACCCTCATTCCACAATATCTTCTGATTTACAAGGTGAACAAGGTGGGAAAGCAAGCATGCAGCTCTTTCTTTCCCATCCTCCCCTCGACCACAACTCTACCCTTGTGCCTTCCTCATTTCAGAAACCCAAAAAATCCAGCCTGCCCAGCCAGTGGGTGGCCAAGAAGAGGAAAAGGAGAGTAAAGAAGAAGAAAAAGAAGAAACACTGTCACTCGATTTGACATTCCCAGCCCCACCAGCTCCTCGAAGTTGTCCTGCAAGGCCATCTGCAGTGTCCCCCACTGAAGGTCAGCAGCCTTCCACCAGCCATGCTGCAGCCACTGGGGTAGCACTACGTGACATCAGTATGATAGGCAAAGGCACACACAGGACAGGCACTAAGGGAATCCATAAGAGTGATTAGTAGATTTCACAACATCATATTGGATGTATATATGGATAAAGTTGGATTGGAAATTTTTTTGTGGCGGCTTGTCTTTTAGCATTGTGGCCAAAGGGACACAGTGATGGTCAGTAACAGAGGGAAGGCAAGGTGTGGGACAAATATTGAAAGGGGAATTTGGGTTGTGGTCACATAAGGAGATATTAGGACAGGTGACTAAAGACTTGATCAAAGAGTTAGGTTTTGAGTAGCAGCTTAAAAAAGGAAAGAGAGGTAGATAGGCGGTGAGGTTTAGGGAGGGAATTCCACAGCTTCGGGCTCAGCAGCAGAAAGCAGGGCCACCAATGGTAGAGCGATTACAATCGGGACAGCGCAAGAGGCTAGAATTGGTGGAATGCAGAGATCACAGAGGATTATAGGGCTGTAGGAAGATACAGAGATAGGGAGGGTTGAAGCCATGGAGGGATTTGGAAACAAGAATGAGAATTTTAGAATTGAGGCATTGCTGAACTGGGGTGATGGGTGAATGGGACTTGGTATATGGGCAGCAGGTTTTTGGATGACCTCATGTTTATGGACAGGAAGATACTGATCCTGATCTTGGGAAAGGTTTCTGGCTTCACCTTCCCCTACTCCCTTAATACTCTTATAGGCAAGGATGCTCAGAGTGTCCTCCTCAAAGCTTATACTGTCAGGGCTCTCCTCTAGTTTGAGTCTGTTTCCTTGCAGTAGGTGTCACCTTGCTGTGCAAGTGCAGAAGTAGTCTTGAAATATTGTAAGTTGAAGGAGAAAATACACAGTGACATATCTTTGCCCAGCTTGTAGCCTATTCTATCTCAATAGTTGAACATGCATCATTATATTGTAACCAAATTTAGCCCACCCATTTTTTCGGCACACTCATGTGAGATACGCTGACTTCCTAGGATAAAAACAGTGCCAAAAAGTTGTCCCCAGTTCTGGCCACTCTCTGGTCTCTCCCATGGCTTGGCGCGGCATGGCAATTCAATTAGGGTGTGGAGCTAGGGCTGTGCGCTTAAAAGAGTGGCTCAATGTATGCACAATGGAGGTTTTGCGCATGCGCAGTAGCTCTTCTGCAGTGTGGGACCCGATGTCCCGCCCCTTTCCCAGGTCGAGTGGCCTCACGATGCGCACTGGGCTGCTGCACGTTATAGACAGAGTCCCGCACCTATCCTCAGCTGAGTGACCTCCCGCACCGGCCAGCCCGCTGACTTCCCGGGCCGAGTTAGGAAGGTAGGACTTAAGTTTTATTTTTTATTTGTTATTGATGGTTGTGCTTCGTTTAGTGAGGAAAGTTTTGATGGGGGGGGGGGTGGAGGGGAGGAGAAGAGTTTTGATGGGGGGGCTGGGGGTGGAGAGTTTAGATCTGGGGGGAGATAGAGTTTTGATATGGGGGGGATAGAGTTTTGATCGGGGGGAGTTTTGATGGATGCGGGGGGGGGAGTTTTGATGGATGGGGGGGGATTTTTGATCGGCGGGGTGGGAGTTTTGATGGATGGGGGGTGGGGTAGAGTTTCGATCAGTGGGGAGGGGGAGTGGTGATAACTGTGTAGCCAGTAATTTTAATGAGCTTACTCAAGACTTTCCTTAACCCTGTTGATGAAAATACTTTCCTACCTAAGAACATAAGAATTACGAGCAGGAGGTACTTCTACTTTTTACTTGGATATTTTGAAAAAATTATGTAAATATGTTTTGTCTCTTTACTACTTTTATTTTTGTAGTTTAAGCTTCCATGAATGCTTCTGTTGTATAGTAAATTAACATTGCGAAGTTTGTCATATGATGTCCTGTATAGCTGTTTGACCCTATTCACATTCTTTAGTCAAGTCATTAGTACCTACCTGCGCTGATTTCTTAACTCTCTGCAAGGGTTTTCTGTGCGGCCACAAGTGGCCACATACGCTGGCCTAAGTTAGTTTGGAGCAACTATTAGCTGTGCAAAGTGGCTTAAATGGCCAAAACGGGCGTAGGTGGCTGGTAATGCCCCCTTTCGAACAAAACTAAACTAAACTAAAAAAATCCTAACTAACTCATTTACACTGGCGCAAATTGAATGTGCAAAATGGGGATTATTAAGATACTCCAGAAAAATCAAGTTGCTCCAAAAAAAAACGAGCAACTCTTGGGCAAATTTGGGGCCTGAGGGCGTCATTGTAAGTTGTCAGTGGGTGAAATATTTCAGTTGTAAATTTTAACTTGAGTATGGGTATCCATTGTGACAAGAATAAAATAATTTTGTCTATTCTATCTTGGTAATAGCTCATTTAATTCAGTCATAGAAATATTGTTCCAGCCTAAATCGAGACGAATATAGCAATGCTTATTCACCTGTCTCTGGGCAATTGGCTAGAGGAAGGAGCCAAGCCATATAATGCAAGCACGGATATTTTGTTTCATTTATCCAGTCATGTGAGCTTGGATTGTAATTTGACTGACAGTTACTCAGATTGCTTTCAGGGCAATTTATTAGCATGAACTATTCAAATTGGAGGGTCGCAGTGAAACCTTCAAAGAGACTAGGTCAGGTCAGGTAGCTCCTGAACTTGGTAGGAACTAAAAAAAATGAAAATCGTTAAAGTTAAACATAAAATGTAAGATTCTGTGATGGCATAAGTTAGATTCAGCAGCTAAGGCAATCTAAAAAGAAATGTCTTCTGTTACCTTTGGTATTCAATTAAAATTATCAATGACAGCAATCTAAAATACAGAAGCCAAAAATATATCTTGAGTGAAAGGGGGGTGGCGGTGTGGGGGAGAACAAAACAAAAACACAACATGCATGGAAAGCAACGGTAGTGCTGTATGATTGTTTGAGGCCTTGATATGGGCCAGCAGTATAAGTGCAGCTTACTGACGAGCAGCACTTTACAACATTCATACTTGAGCCATCTGCCTACTAAATGGCACTGTTTGTGTAGCCATATGTCGATAGATTTCGTAAGGTCAGTCATTTTATTCCTCATCTGTTCCCACGCCTTGTGGTTACTGTATAGAACACTGACCATAGTTGCCTCCTCCTGCCTGGCATATTGTGCAGCTGTCTCTGGAGAGGGTGCCATGTAGTACTTAACAGGGTAATCCTCCTTGCACCCATCTCATACAGCAGTACCTCCATCAGACAAGGGGTTTGTCTGCCGTACCTGCTCACAGACTCTGCTTTCTGTCTCCACATTTGTAATTTTTGCCAATCACTTCTTTTGTCCCGCACAGCCCCTGGAAAAACAGCCAAAGATTTTAACCCCACTATTTATCTTTTAAATGGCTACAGCCCTTTAAATCCTAGTGGCATCCCTTAGAGACATTCAGTTGCAATGGATATTTCCCTTGTCCCCTTTTGGCAAGTCCCTGGCAGGGGATTTAATTGAGGGTAAGAATTTGCTCTACATATTGAATTAAGGCCAACCCAGGAAGATTTGGTCGGGTTGGCTGTTCCACTTTCTCACAATACACCGGTCTCGCCATGACAGGAAAATATAGTCCATAGACTGCTCCCCTGCCAAACAGCCTGAAGCCAACAAAATTCCTGGCTCTCAGGGTTAAACAGAATTCATATTTGAAATATCGGCCTGTATTTTCCTGGAGATTTGTGCCATTGTAATGTGTTCACAGCACAGAAATCCCATTAAATTATGGCTCAAGTAACGTCAACCATTACTTGCCCCACACCATAATTTCCTAAGTTTTTGTACCGCTCTGCCGTTTCACCTGCCAAGGCAGTTGAACAGCTAATTATCATAGCCTCACCCCCCATCAGAAGTCAATGGTGAGCTGGAAATTGCTGAATTAAAGCCATTCCGTTCGCCACTGCTACTTACATTGTTGCAGGACGGCGCTGGTGGGCTGATCTTACAGGATTCATAACCGTAACGCATTTAAAAATGGCAACATCGCTTCTGGGCACTATAATAGTTACGCTCTCAATTCTAAATATTATTGATCAGATTGATCAAAGCATAGCTCAGATGTTTGAAGGTAATGCAAATGCAAATGTTTGTTAAACTTATTTATCACACAGCTAGAAACTGTAATCAGAAAACGTAGGGTAATCCTTGAAACACTGCCTCGGGGTGACTGCTTCCTGTGTTACAACAACAACAACTTGTATTTATATAACACCTTTAACATAGTAAAACATCTCAAGGCGTTTCACAGGAGCGTTATCAAACAAAATTTGACACCGAGCAATGTAAGGCGATATTAGGGCAGATGACCAAAAGCTTGATTGAAGAAGTAGGTTTTAAGGAGCATCTTAAAAGAGGAAAGAGGTAGAGAGGGGCAGAGGTATAGGGAGGGAATTCCAGAGCTTCGGCAGCTGAAAGCACGGCCTCCATTGGTGGAGTGATTAAAATTGGGGATGCTCAAGAGGCCAGAATTAGAGGAGCACAGAGATCTTGGCGGGTTGTGGGGCTGGAGGAGATTACAGAGACAGGGGGGGGGCGAGGCCATGGAGGGATTTGAAACTAAGGATGAGAATTTTAAAGTCGAGGCGTTGCTTAACCGGGAGCCAATGTAGGTCAGCGAGCACAGGGGTGATGGGTGAGCGGGACTTGGTGCGAATTACTTCTGAAATCGCTTTCTGATGTCAATCAGAGGTAATGTACAGCACTCTTGTTAGTAATAGCCTTATGATACAGTGTGAGAATTATAGAAGCACTGTTTATTCTTGTGGCAATATTTATTCACTATTTATTCCTGTTTATATATTTTAGCCATTTGCTGTCAGATATAAATAAATAATTTGGTCAAAATTCCCGCAGAAACCAGCAAGCAAAATGACTTCCTCACTATCCATAGGCCGCGCCTCTCCTGATCCACTCGCTGCGTATTCTAATTATTTTGCCAGAAAATTGCGGCGTATATCCGCTACTAGAAGATCAGGGAGCACATCGGTGAAACTTAAGGTGTTTGTCACCAATACCGCCATTGCAGCCTTTGAGAGGTACAGAAGAAGCCTCTTTAAAGGGAGAGTCCCCACGACAAAGAAAACCAACTCTTTGATTTGGAGAATGTCTGGAGGGTAAATCAGTGTCTCGGCAGCGGTGCCTTTAAAAGCGAGTGATCTGAAGAGCAGTGTGCCAATTAACTGCCCTGTGCCAAACTAGTGAAACTCACAGTAACTTCTGATTAGCAACAACAATGTTTCCAGTTCCCACAGTGCTTACAATAAACAAAAGAGTGATTGGTGTTAGAGGAGCTGAGGGGAATTGCTGGAACATTTTTGACATAACTCATTCCCCATTGTTCCCCCCCCAAAAACCTTACAGCTTCTTTTTTCCTCCGTCCTTTAAACAATTTTCATTTTTTATTGCTATAACTTGATGTCAGGCTGGCTTTGTCAACGGACCCAGAAATTCCCAGACATCATTTCCCACAGTTGGACTTATCCACAAATCAGTTTTAATTAAGGCAGAATTCCAGCTGAAACAGCAGTAAAGTTGAAAATCCTGAGCTAAGATTCTCAACAACAGGTGGACTGTTCGAAGCTGGTGAGAGACTTTCTTTCCCATAACAATATAGCCAACATTGAAATGTGTGGAAGAAATGCCCTCTATTAGTTAATTTGTTTAATTAATTTTGGCCCTATGGCATCCACTAACCCTCTTGGGATTCATTATGAGAATGGAACAATCATGGGAACTTTCCAGAACACATTCGTTTCCCAATCTTATGAAATTATTCATGGGGGAGCATATGCCTCACTCAGCTCCTTCTTGTCTAATTAGTTTTAGCAATCTCTTTTTACTATTCACTGAATACCTCCTCAAAGGAAAAGAGCCCCACACTGACATCACATTATACAAGTTATGCCCATTACTTTAAAATGCAAACGATTCTTTTCAAGACGAGAGCCGGTTATCTTCAAATACACTATTCTCGTCAATCTATACAAGCGGAACCAAATGTGCCCTTTTTTTATACATGTTAATGGTTTTTAGGTATAGTAAGTATGTACTTATAAGACAAGCTAAAGTACGTAGCAGTGATGGGTGAGTTTCCCCAAAGAGGATACCTAATAAACAACAGGCCACTCAAAATGATAGCTGTTCGATCACAGAGACTTCCTGTTTATTCAACAGGCTAGGGCTAAGTAAATCAAACCATAAAATAGATTTGGTTCATTTATGTTAAGTGAAAATTTTTGCATCTACTTTGGACCAGATCTTCCACGAGTGTTCTACCAGGATCCTGTTGTAACTTTGGTGGGAGACTGGCAGAGCCCCCAGAGAAATGGGGAAGACCCGATTGCATCAAGTCGCCACCATGTCAGCCAGTTTCTAATTCGACTTGTCGGAGTCAGTGATGAGGCCAGGTGTATGGGCTCCATAAGACGGGTGTTCCTACTCTTAGCCCTGGGCGGCCTCCTGGGTGTATCAGCGGTGGACAATACATGGCTGCCACAGGGGTGCACTGGGGCCCCATTGGAGAGTTCCAAGCTGGCAAGGGGCTGGGACCCCAAATAGAAAGGCATTTAGAAAAACAAATCCTGGCTTGATGCCACCACTCCTGTCCCCTCAGGGCAGGTGGTCATCACACTTTACAGGTGCAGGTGGGCATTGAAGAAGTGCCCCAAGTGGCATTGCACCTGCTGGCTACATGCAACTGAAGTACCCACCCACTGCTCTCAGAAACTCTACCCGACGGGGGGAGGGGGGAGGGAGAGTCAGCATTGGAGAGTATCAGGGGGCATGATCCCGACGTAACTCAGAGGATCGGATATTGGGGCCTTTTACTATGAATTGTTAATTGTGCAATATTCACGGCCCAAACTAGAGGCAGGCATTCTTTGTAATATTCTGAATGGCTTTGTTTTTAATTCTGATTCATTGCAATACGGCAACATTCAAATGCAGCGCTATTTACATTTTTAATAAGTAAATTTGAAATTCTTCTTTAAATTAAGATGGCGATAATTACAGTCTCCCAGCCACAGATTATGAAATCAACTGCTCCTCTCTAAAATTGGCTGAAAGACACAAATAAACCATTACTTGAAGATATGATTTGACTAAAATGCTACATATTAGTGAACAATGACAAACAACGTCCTTGTTTTGAATAAACATGACCAATGTTTCACAGTTAAAAATCATAACCCTGATCTTCGTTGAAATAGTGCCAAAGAATCTAAAGTGGGACAAACCCACAACCTTTAGATGTTTAAGGCTTGAGTGCAACCATTGAGCCACAGCTACCACTATGTTTTAAGGGAAGATGTTAATGGATGGAAACCCTGTGGGAATTGCTGACTTCTGTGCTTGAATTCTCGATGTATTTCTTATATTTTCTGCATGTATCCGCCAATACTCCAATTACATTTCTGACACTTGAGGTGCAGTGTTACCAATCTAGTGTACAAAGATGTTATTAAAGAAGTATTACATATCAATGGAGTGCTCGCAGGAATTACACCTTGTACATTAAACCTCAGGTACTCATCTGAGACTGGCACCTGCCAACTGCAATGTGCAGTTGCTAGATTTTTGTTACACTGCAGACTGACCTCCGTCTGATTGATGCCAAGGGGCAAGTGCAGGTTTGCTTGCACACAGTGAAGTGCATAAAATCTATCCTTTAATCTAAGGATGTACAACTGCCTTGACAGGTGGGAAAGCCTGCTTTATCCTCACAAGAAGATTTTAGACAAAGTTTTAAAAATTCCCAGGCAGTCCAAAAGACAACAGGGCTACTTTCCAAATGTGACTTAACACTAGACTGAAGTTATGCTCGACAGTGTGAGACAGGATCTTGGAGGGTGTCTCACACTTATTGGCTTAGGGCACGCCAACATCAGACTGGGTCCGAACAGCGGAGTTATTAGCTTTGTCAGCCTTGGCCCAGTGGTAACATTCTTGCCTCTGATGCTAAAGATTGTAGGTTGAAACATCCGTACAGTATTGCCCTTTTCAGTGCTGGTTAAGAATGTGTTCTTTCCGAACACTCTCCAATTCTGACGAAGGGTCATCGACCCGAAACGTTAACTCTGCTTCCTCTCCACAGATGCTGCCTGACCTGCTGAGATTTTCAGCATTTTCTGTTTTTATTCCAGTGTTGAAGGGGTGCTATACTGTGGGGGGTTTCATCTTTCAGATGAAACATTAAACCAACACCTTGTCTGCTTCCTTAGGTGGACATAAAAGAGCAGGAGAGTTCTCCCGGGTTAATATTTATCTCTCAACCAACATCACTAAAACAAATTATCAGGTCATTTATCTCATTGCTACTTGTGGGAGCTGGCTGTACACAAATTGGCTGCCGTGTTTCATAAGAACATAAGAATTAGGAACAGGAGTAAGCCATATGGCCCCTCGAGCCTGCTTGGCTATTCAATCTGAACTCCACTTTCCTGCCGATCTCCATATCCCTTGATTCCCTAAAGTTTAAAAATCTATCTATCTCAGCCTAGAATGTACTCAATGATTCAGCACCCCTTTGGGATAGAGAATTCCAAAGATTCACAACCCTCTTAGTGAAGAAATTTCTCCTCAACTGAGTCTTTCCCTACGTTACAACAGAGACTACATGTCAAACAATACTAAATCGGCTGTAAAGCATGTTGGAACGTCCTGAGGCGAGGAAAGGTGCTATATAAATGCAATGTCTCTATTTCTTGTATTGCCATATTTCATATTGATGATCAACTGAAACTGCTTCATATTGATGCAAGAATTGCAGAATAACTGCACCCTTTATTAGTGTAATGTGGGACAGTTATACTTTCCTGAAATGTGACTTACACCTAAACTAGGGGAAGACGAACAAAACAAAATGTTATGCTATTCAGTGTGAATTGCAAATTGCATAATGTTAAGTCACCTCTTGTTACAATCCACAGAATACATTACCTTAGTTTTACCAAACAGTTTTAAATGAAAATGTACTCGCTCTGGAATTAATCAGCCACCCACAATCAAAGGCCCAGGCTTGAGAAAGCATCAACCTTGCAACGTTCCATCTAAATAGCAACCGTGTTGGAGTAGAAGGGCACAGATCAACTGACTTCAATCTCATGACACTGGTAGATTAGCAGGAAGTGAGACCTTATAGTCAATTAATTGCCCAATTAATATTTCAAACTTCAATGCACTTTGTGTTTTGTCAGTCAAACAATGGATGCTGCGATTTACAACCGATTTTTCGCTTACATTTCTTGTGTTCCTTTGGCCTTTGGAAGAACCCTTGTTGTGTTCTACTTCTCTTCTGTGGAACAACTTTGCTCGGAAAACAAGCCAGCCATTGTCTTTTGTTATGTTGATGCTAGTGTGAATTGGATGCTTTGATGTGGCACAGGATTGCACAGGCGCTCACAGAAATGACATACACACGCAACGTTGGGCAGTCTACAATGTCATATGCCTTATTGGTCAAAGTTCTAAGGAGGAATAGTCACTGCATGTCATGGGTGAGCACGGGACCATACCCGGCAATATCATTGTTTTCAAAAAAAAGCTAAGATAAATTAATTTAAAATTGAAGGTGGGGACCATTTAGAACAAGGCTACTTTCGTGGCAATTTTGAGGCAAGAAGAAAGTTTGTTTTGGTGTAATATTTAAAGTCTACCCTCTCAGATAGATGTGAAAGATCCCGTGGCACTTTTTGAAGTAGAATAGGGGACGTCTCCCAGTGTCCTGATCAATGTTTGTCGCTCAAGCAACACCTAAAAACAGATGACTTGGGCATTTAAATTACTGCTGTTTGTTGGACTGACTGACTGACTGACTGACTGACTTACCTCCCTTCCCTTCACTTCACTTCACTTCACTTCCCTTCCCTTCCCTTTCCTTCCCTTCACTTCATTTCCTTCCTTCCTTTCCTTACTTTCCTTCATTTCCTTCATTGCCTTCATTTCCTTCCTTCCTTCCTTCCTTCATTTCCTTTCCATTTTTCCTTTCATTCCCTCTTTCCTTTCCTCATTCTTTTTCTTTTCTTCAATTGTATGGAAGAGAGTAGTTGTGGGTTGCTGAGAAATGTTTCTTGTGGAATAATAACAATCACACCTCCAAATCTCTCATGTACAGAAAGACATCTCAAAATGCTTCTTAGGATGGTTGAAAAACAATGGATCCGAACAGAAGGGGAAGAGAGAGATGTCGGGGATAGAGGTGTGAGATCCGGTTGAAAAGGAGGGTTTTTAGGAGGCTTTTGAAAGCAGTGAGGGAGACAGCAAACGCAAAGTGGCTGAAGGAGTGGCTAGGTGTGATGGCGAGGAATGTATCAGGAGTAAAAGGTGCATGCAATGATGCCTGACTGGATGAAATCACTGGGGCAGAGTGGGGCAAAGTTATGGAGGGATTTAAAAGAATGAAAATACTGCTGAGAATCGGGGAGCAAACAGCACTTGGTAAGAATGGGGACATGGGGAATTTTGTTTGGGAGGGGGATGTGGACCACTGGATTCTGAATGTGTTGCCATTTGAGAAGTGTTATGTATGTAAACCTGTAATTAACATGTCTGACCACCAGAGGGCTTATCCCCTGGAGTCCCAAGGGATAAGAATATAAGAACATAAGAATTAGGAACAGGAGTAGGCCATCTAGCCCCTCGAGCCTGCTCCGCCATTCAACAAGATCATGGCTGATCTGGCCGTGGACTCAGCTCCACTTACCCGCCCGCTCCCCATAACCCTTAATTCCCTTATTGGTTAAAAATCTATCTATCTGTGACTTGAATACATTTAATGAGCTAGCCTCAACTGCTTCCTTGGCAGAGAATTCCACAGATTCACAACCCTCTGGGAGAAGAAATTCCTTCTCAACTCGGTTTTAAATTGGCTCCCCCGTATTTTGAGGCTGTGCCCCCTAGTTCTAGTCTCCCCGACCAGTGGAAACAACCTCTCTGCCTCTATCTTGTCTATCCCTTTCATTATTTTAAATGTTTCTCTAAGATCACCCCTCATCCTTCTGAACTCCAACGAGTAAAGACCCAGTCTACTCAATCTATCATCATAAGGTAACCCCCTCATCTCCGGAATTAGCCTAGTGAATCATCTCTGTACCCCCTCCAAAGCTAGTATATCCTTCCTTAAGTAAGGTGACCAAAACTGCACGTAGTACTCCAGGTGCGGCCTCACCAATACCCTATACAGTTGCAGAAGGACCTCCCTGCTTTTGTACTCCATCCCTCTCGCAATGAAGGCCAACATTCCATTCGCCTTCCTGATTACCTGCTGCACCTGCAAATTAACTTTTTGGGATTCATGCACAAGGACCCCCAGGTCCCTCTGCACCTCAGCATGTTGTAATTTCTCCCCATTCAAATAATCCCACAATCCCTTGGGAGCGCCTGTATATAAGGAGGCCTCACAGGCTGGAGAAACACTCTGAGATCTGCAATAAAGGACTGCGGTCACAGCTTACTTTGAGCTTGCAGTACCTAGTCTGACTCTTTATCCAAGGCATAATAAGAAGGGTGGAAGAGCAAAGAGACTGGCTAATAGAGTGTTAGAGAAATTAGCATTGAGGTATTAAAATGTTTTTTTATGTCTGGCAGAAATGGGGTTGGGTGATAGAGATTCAGCGGTGGAAGAAAGCAGTCTCTTTAACACTAATCTTGGCCATGTTAACATCCTGAAATTTTTAATTGATTCTCTTCAGGAATCAGGGTCAAATTTTACAGAACTTTTTTTGCCTGGAAGTTTTACTTGGCTATTCCGTGGGCACAAACTGCATATTGTTTATAGAATCATAGAATGATACAGCACAGAAGGAGGCCATTTGGTCCATCGTGCCTGTGCCAGTTCTTTGGTAAAGCTATCCAATTAATCCCACTCCCCTGCTTTTTCCCCATAGCCTTGTAAATTCTTTCCCTTCAAGGACTTATCTAGGCAGTGTTTTATAGACTACAACAACTCTCTCTGAGAAACAATGTTTCCTTACGTCGCCTCTGGTACTTTTACCAATCAACTTAACTCTGTGCCCTCTAGTTAAAAACCCTTCTACCACTGGAAACAGTTTCTCCTTATTTACTCTATTAAAACTATGTTCATGATTTTGAACACCTCTATAAAATCTCCTCTTAACCTTCTCTGCTTTAAGGTCAGGGTTACCGGCACCTTTCTGATACGGTTCCCTATTTCCACCTCCGGAACATCGTCCGTCTCTGCCTCTCCCTCAGCTCATCTGCTGCCGAAACCCTCATCCATGCCTTTGTTAGCTCTAGACTTGACTCCCACATTCGACCCTCTGTAAGCTTGAGGTCATCTAAAACTCTGATGCCCCTGCCTTACTCTCACCAAGTCCCGTTCACCCATCACTCTGGGTGCTCCTGAGCTACATTGGCTCCAGGTTATTTTAAAATTCTCATCCTTGTTTGCAAATCCCTCCATGGTCTCGTCCCTTCCTAATCTCCTCCAATCCCGCAATCTTCCGAGATATCTGCGCTCCTCTAATTTTGTCCTCTTGAGCATCCCTGATTATAATTGCTCAACCATTGGTGGCCGTGCTTTCTGTTGCCTAGGTCCCACGCTCTGGAACTACCTGCCTAAAACTCTCGGCCTCTTGGACACTCTACCTCTCTTTCCTCCTTGAAGACGCTCCTTATATGACTCAGTGTTGTTTTTTTTGTCTCATAATGCTCCTATGAAGCGCCTTGGGATGTTTCTCTACATTAAAGGCGCTATATAAATATAAATTCTTGTTGTTGTTGAATAGATGGTCTCAATCTATGCGACAAAAAAGTCCATGAGTTCATCACACTTGTTGTTAGAGGTGAGAGTGGAGGAAGCAGGGGAGAGGGATTTAAGAAGATGGTTGATCCTAGAATAGTGAGCAGTTTTGGCAGAGGAAAGCGAGACCTGATCGTGGTCCAGCCAGATCTGGCAGTGAATGGCTAAACCAGTTGACCGCCATAGATATTCAAGTCTGCGTCCCTTAGACTTAAGGTAGCGGAGATGAGGATCGTACCTGGGGAAACAACCAGGGTGAGGGAGAGTAATAATTTTAATGGGGACAAGGGCATCAAAGGTGGAGGTGAGGGTGTGATTGAGCAGATCGGTGGCTGCAGAAATGTCATGACGAATGGCAGGCTGAAAGCTAGACGGTTAGGAATTTGCAAGTGCAGTTGTAACTGACTTGGGGAGAGTTTTATTCAGGGGCGAAGGCAGAAGGAAGTGGGGTTAGGAGGGCGAAGGGGGATGTGGGTGGGGAGGGATGCAAGGAAATGATCAGATACGGCCGTATCTGTGATTGACACGATGGGAGTAGCGAGGCCGAGGGGTGGCCGTGTTCAATCAATTCTTAAGTTCTTATCGTAAAAGAAAATGTTAAAATACTGCTGATTTTACAGTTAGATCATCAAAACTGTAGCTTTAAATAGAACATGTGCCTAATCCTTTAAGTTAGTTCCAACTTCTATAACATGCAAAGAAAGTTATTCCCACAATTGGTTCGTAAGGAACACGTCTGAACATTATATGGGCTTTTTCCTGGGAAAGTATCCATTCTTAGCTGTGCTATGTTTACTTGTTCATTGAACTCCTAAATAATTCTTGGTGCAGAGCTTGCTTCTATCCAGTCTGGGAATGTTTATTTCATATCCGACTTTGTTATGGGAGTGGGGGAGCTGCGGAAAGCTGCCTCGCTGGATCTGTGGGGGTGTTTTGTTTAACACACCTGCTGCTGGTTCGGGCTGTTGAGGAAGGATGGTCTGCAGCTGGGGGAGCACAGAGTCAATCACTGCCACCACCCGCCCACTACTGGGAGCCTGCCAGCCAGCCACTGTAAACAGTCTGCCAAAATTTCCAAATTCACTTGTATTTTAGTGATACTTTTCGCCTCAACGTTTAATATTCTCTGGACATGTAATCTCTTTCTGGTTCACTCTTGCTTCTTTCTGTTATTGTTCCTCATTTCACGCGGGCAATTTTAATCCACCCCATCCGGCGGGAACGGGGTGCAGTTAAGCGAGCTGTGCAAAGACTTACCACCCCATTCCCGCTCCAGCTCGATTCCCGCCTGCTGCCATCTTAACTGGGCCCCATGCAGTCGTATCCAGTCGTATCCAGTCGTATCCAGTCCGATCCAGTTAGATCCAGTCAGATCCTGTCGGATCCAGTCAGATCCTGGGATCCCGGATCCAGTCAGATCCAGTCGTATCTGCATTTTCGATGGCACCTGCCTGACTCAGGTAAGAGTCTCATTAACGCAGTCAAATTGGAGTCCTATGATGTCATTGGGACAGGCTACTGAATGGGAAACCTGCTGTGGGCACCCGCTCAGTAAAACCTGGAGGGGAAGAAGAGGTGGCCCCCTGAGGTAAGTCAAAGACTTTCTTCAGTGGGGCCAGGAGAAGCGGGAGTGCTCCTCAAAGCCCCACAAGGAGACTCTGGGCCCGGGCTGCCCCACGCTCCCCATCCCCCACTACCTTCCCACCTGAAAAGCGGTCCCAATTCCCCTCGTGGCTTACCTTGGTGACCTGCCTGAAGCCATCCAGCTGCCTCTTTCCACCCACTGTGGGAAGTCTGGAGGCAAATGACAGCCGCAAGTTACCAAGCCTGGGAACTCAAACTGAAGACGTCAGGCAGGTTTGATGCTCAGCCTGCCCTCACCCACGGAAACCCACTCCCAGTTAAATTCCACCCGCCCACCCTGAGAGGATAAGCATGTTAATATAAAAATGTCTTTAATGAGCAGAGATTTGACAACTTTGTTTTAAAAATTTGCAGTAAACAGACAAAAGCCTAATTTGGTGCACTAAAAGCTGCATAAACACAACGGGAATATTTCACGTATTGTCCCTCTAAATGTTCACTTTGAAAACTTAAAAGCTAGATAGAGTGAAGAAATAACAGCACTGCATTAGTAAGTGAAAGATATATGCTGGTGAACATATATCAGCATATCTCCGAATAGATGCAAGACCTGCAACACATGAGAAACCCAAGGCACATGGAAACAACGATAACAACTTGTATTTATATAGCGTCTTTAACAGAGTAAAACGTCCCAAGATGCTTCACAGGAGTATAATAAGACAAAAAAAAGACACTGAGCCACATAAGGAGAAATTAGGGCGGGGGACCAAAAGCTTGGTCCAAGAGGAGCGCCTTAAAGGTGGAAAGAGAGGTAGAGAGGTAGAGAGGTGGAGAGATTCAGGCAGGGAATTCCAGAGCTTGGGGCCTGGGCAACAGAAGGCACGGCCACCAGTGGTTGAGCGTTTATAATCAGAGTTGCTCAAGAGGGCAGAATTAGAAATGCAGATAATCCCAGGGGGGGTTGTGGGGCTGGAGGAGATTACAGAGATAGGGCGGGGAGAGGCCATGGAGGGATTTGAAAACAAGGATGAGAATACTGAAATCGAGGCATTGCTTAACCGGGAGCCAGTGTAGGTCAGCGAGCACAGGGGTGATGGGTGAATGAGACTTGCTGCGAATTAGGACATAGGCAGCCGAGTTTTATATGACCTCAAGTTTACATAGGGTAGAACGTGCAAGGCCAGCCAGGTGTGCGTGGAATTGTCATGCATATTTGTGATTAAAAGAATGGAATAAGATTTGATTGAACAATTTTACTGCACTGGTTTGCTCCATCACATATATGTCAACACTGCACGATAATCATAAACCACAACTTGTTAGATCACACATGCTGCACAAATCATTGCTCTCTCCTAACTTCATAGCACAAATCATGAGCCATAATATTTCTATATTTTTGAATACTGAGTTTTGAAAAGATTGCACAAATCTCTACGCTATGATTGACCTCCCCCTTGGAACCATTATGTCACAGCTTCCATGTAGCCTGGAACAACTAGGAATGCAATGAATGCTATTAACGCACGCTAAATTCATGCTGCCTGCAGTTTTACATGATTGATGCATTCAGCCAGCACTCTCCACGCTTTTCATTGTGCGCATCAACAAGGGGCCCAATATCATGAGTGGCTAGCACTGCTTAATGGCAGCCTGCACCTATTAAAGGGAGGTGCATTGTGGCTGCAATAAGTGGTAGGAGTCCTTTGTGAACTAAATCTATGCTGTAATATATTCAGAATGGCTGAACATGTGAGAGAGCAAGCACCAAAGCTTTCTGATAATGCACTGGCAGCCTTTGTGCGAGACGTGGAGAGAAGGAGAGACATCCTGCATCTGCAGGAGAGCAGAAGGTGTTCCAGACGTTTGCTCAGGAGGCAATGGGAAGAAGTAACGGCAGAGGTCAATCCCAGGTGTGCTGCTCTAAGAACATGGATGCAGTGCAGGAAGAAGTTTAACGATCTAACACTAGTTGTCAAGATGAATGAGTTCAATCTTCAACTGGCATATCCTACTAACTGCACCACTAGCCTCATCTACTGCTCAATTCACCACACCGCCATCACTAGCAGCTATTCCACCATGATAGCCACAGCACCCAAACATATTGCAGGACACTCATTAACATACTTTTCCTTGCAGGAGAAAGTGGCGCATACCAACAAAGAACTGGAGGAGGACAAGCGTGCCTGCATGTTTTAACTGCCATGAAGGAGATAATGCTGGTCATTTTGGGAAGGGCCATTGCTGAGGCTGTGGTCACTGGTGGCGCTGGATGGATCGATGATGAGCGTATCCGCATACCTATCCTCCGTCTCTCTCATACATTGCCCTCATTCCTCAATCTCTTCTCATAAGCTGCAGATGGTGTAAGCACGCACTTCTTACATTCTCGTCTGAGAACCCAACCCTTATCGCTTTTTTATTTCAGATACCCAACACTGGAACTTCCCAGCCAGAGAAGGAAAAGAAAGAATACAGTGAAGATGAAGAGACTCTGTCACTCGATCTTATACTCGCAGCCACCAGTTCAGAGACTGACACGGCCTGAACTTTAAAGGGCTAGGACGAGGTGAGACACTGGGCCACAAGTGCGTAGGATCCAGGCTGGGGGGAAAGGATATTGCTAGAGGGCGAGGTCACACACTCATAGCATACTACCACAAATCTTGATACCCTCTCATCAAATACTGTAGGGCTTCTCTAGAGCAGCCCAGGTTGTAGAAGTATTGCTTCAGGACACCAATGGGCTTCCTTGTGACTTCATGGAACATTATAGACCATTGTAGGCCTGCTGTGTATGAGTGCGTGGGTTCCTGACCAGAGTCATGAGCCATATCATGAGGGGATAACTTTTGTCATCCAGTAACCAGCCTTTGCCTTGCCACAATGGTTCAAATACAGGTAGATCAGAGGACTGCCGCAGAATGAAGGAATTGTGACTACTGCCAAGATAATGGGTATTCACCTGCATGATGTACTGCTTGTGGTCGCACACCAGCTGCACATTGAGGAACCCCTTTCTGTTGATGAATACAGCCGAGGTTAGATGATGAGCATGCAAGGCAATGTGTTTACAGTCAATGGCACCTTGCACTATGGGGAAGCCTGCAATCAGTGCAAAACCTCTTGCTCACTCCTCCTGTTTGTCTCTGGCAAGAGGAAATGAGATTAATGCATTTCTCTTTGTACAGAAAGCCTCTAGACACAAAAGAGGGGTATGGGGAAAAAGTGGGAACATGGTGTTGAGATAGAGGATCAGCCATGATCACATTGAATGGCGGTGCAGACTGAAAGGGCTGAATGGCCTACTCCTTCTATGTTTCAACGACCTCCCCTATACAATAGTGTGCTGCAAACTGCGAGATGTTGCTCATATCTCCAGCAGCAGCCTGAAAGGAGCCAGATCGTAAAAATTAAGAGCCACGGTCACCTTGACAGTCACAGGTAATGCAATCCTTGCCTTGCTTTCAGGCTGCAGTTGAGGCTGCAACTGTTGACGCATTTCAATCACGACCTCTTTAGTGAAGCGAAGACATCTCAAGCATTGGTTGGCACTGAAATTGAGGTAAGAGAAGATGAAGACACTTGGTGGTATGGCCTCCTGCTGAGAGCCCTTCTTCCCCACCTCCCTCTTCTAGCATCTTGTCCTGCTCTGCGTGGCCTCACTTCATTCTCCCAGTCAATTCCCAGAGGAAGCCCTACCATGTCACCCATGTCTGGAAGCAACTTCTTTCAGCACAATCTTTTAAATGACAAAAAGCATATTGCAAGACTTCTTGTAACAGTCTCAAACTTTAGCCAAGTATAGGAAACCTCCAAAAACACATACAATTGTACCAGTAGCCAGAAGAAATAATCCAACAACTAACCTGTAAGTAATTCAATTTCCCTTTAAATAGCGCTGGGGGAGGAGGTTTTTCATTCTGTTTAATGTCATGTTCAGCTGTGCGAGGTTAAAACAGGACATTGGCCGGAGTGTTCAGTTTGAAAATGGCAACTCTGGCTTCAAATCAGCGTTGCACACTGATTGATGTCATAATCCGCCTGCTCTGCATGCTGCCGCCGGTCATTAGGCGCACGCACACACAAGCCCCTTTACCAAGATGGCGTCCTGCGCACTTCCCATCGGCAGTGTGTGCATGCATCTCAGATCCTGTTTTCGAGGCTCAGTTGGCCCCGTAGTGCCTAAACACGGGCACTACATACCCCAATTTAACCCCACAGAAATCTTATGGAGGTAATTTTCTAACTTTCTGTTGCCAGCAGGGAACTGCACCCACAAGCTGAAAATGCACTCTCAAATTGTAAGTCCCCCTCACCAGTAGTGTGCAGTCAGAGACTTGTCCCGTTTGGGTCCATTTAGCCCCTCGATAATTTTGGTTTGTTTGATAACTCCTCATCCTTGGTAATGTTTAAAAATGATTACATCAGTGGGCTTTTTCAGACTATGTAAATAGTTTCCAAAACCACCTTGATTAGTCATCCACCGGTAACTGAGGGATGCTTCATGTAAAAACATTGTAGACTGGAGCCCCTCGCAGGGCACTGCAACATCAGGAACGTTTGTGCTCTGTGGAAGTGGGAAAATGGCTCCATTCAGGAAGACATTCGGAAAGAATTTAATAAGAACAAAAGAAATAGAAACAGGAGTAGGGCATACAGCCCCTCAAGGCTGTTCCGCCATTCAATAAGATCATGACTAATTTGATCATGGACTCAGCTCCACTTCCCCACCCGCTCCCCATAACAACTTATCCCCTCATCGTTTAAGAAGCTGTCTATTTCAGTCTTAAATTTATTCAATATCCCAGCTTCCACAGCTCTCTGAGGCAGCGAATTCCACAGATTTACAACCCTCTGAGAGAAGAAATTTCTCCTCATCTCAGTTTTAAATGGGCGGCCCCTTATTCTAAGATCGTGCCCTTAGTTCTAGTCTCCCCCATCAGTGGAAACATCCTCTCTGCATCCACCTTGTCAAGCTCCCTCATAATCTTATACATTTCGATAAGATCACCTCTCATTCTTCTGAATTCCAATGAGTACAGGCCCAACCGACACAACCTTTCCTCATAAGTCAACCTCCTCATCCCTGGAATCAACCTAGTGAACCTTCTCTGAACTGCCTCCAAAGCAAGTATATCCTTTTGTATATATGGAAACCAAAACTGCACGCAGTATTCCAGGTGTGGCCTTACCAATACCTTATATAGCTGCAGTAAAACTTCCATGCTTTTATACGCCATCCCCTTTGCAATAAATGCCAAGATACCATTGGCCTTCCTGATCACTTGCTGTACCTGCATACTATCCTTTTGTGTTTCATGCACAAGTACCCCCAGGTCCCACTGTACCGCGGCACTTTGCAATCTTTCTCCATTTAAATAATAACTTGCTCTTTGATTTTTTTCTGCCAAAGTGCATGACCTCACACTTTCCAACATTATACTCCATCTGACAAATTTTTGCCCACTCACTTAGCCTGTCTATGTCCTTTTGTCGATTAATTGTGTCCTCCTCACACATTGCTTTTCCTCCCATATTTGCATCATCAGCAAACTTGGCTACGTTACATTCAGTCCCTTCTTCCAAGTCGTTAATATAGATTGTAAATAGTTGGGGTCCCAGCACTGATCCCTGCAGCACCCCATTAGTTACTGGTTGCCAATCAGAGAATGAACCATTTATCCCGACTCTCTGTTCTCTGTTAGCCAATCTTCTATCCATGCTAATATATTACCCCCAACCCCGTGAACATTTATCTTGTGCAGTAACCTATTATGTGGCACCTTGTCAAATGCCTTCTGGAAATCCAAATACACCACATCCACTGGTTCCCCTTTATCCACCCTTTTAAACCCATCATTATTATGCGATTCTGATTCCATGGTTTGGCAGAGGAAGCACAAGGGGGGAAACCATTGCACAACCTTACCCTGGAGTTATTCTCCAACAAACCTCAATTTTCATAAAATGTTACCTTGTTGCACATTTATAATTAAGAAGATTATAGCTAAAGAAACTTATTCATTATCGCTTTCCTTTTTAATTTGATAAAGATGGACCATCTGGGGAAACTCAGTACACTCTGTGGATTTATCAACAGCTCTGGGAGTGTTGATAGTTTCTCAGAATTCTTTTGCTAGAGTCTGAAAAATGATCGTTTTTACCCTGTGCTGATCATTCCTGGATATTTATTACACTCTGTGCAGCAGTATAAGTAAGGGATTACATGCTAAACAGACCAGCTGTGAGAAGATTCCTTCAAAGAACACAGAGGATGAGGTGGGATGGATGTTGTCCAGCAATGCAGCTGAAGGTTCAAAGCCAAGACCTCCTGTAGTTATACATTTGCTTTAGAAAAATGTTTTTCAGTCAGTCCTGCTTTTTGCCAAAATTACATCGATTATTCTGCACCAGCTTTCACCATGTACCTCAGATCAAAAATAAACGCCAGAAACAAATGTAGCCAAACAAGCCCACAGCAGGGATTTGTTTCATGAGTAGTATTACAAAACCCTTTTGCCCTGCACCATCACTTAATCTTCTGTCATTTAATCGCTCCTGCATTCCACCCTATCACAGACCATCTCTTTTGTTCTTTCATCCCCTCCCCGCTTTCCCTGCCCCTACACTGGCTTAAAACCTGTTACCACTCTAACTTTTTCCAGTTCTGATGAAAGATCATCGACCTGAACCCTTATCTCAGTTTCTCTCTCCACAGATGCTGCCTGACCTGCTGAGTATTTCCAGCATTTTCTGTTTTTATTTCAGATTTGAGCATCCACAGTATTTTCCTTTTGCAAGGTGTTTTATCTATTGTTTGCCTGAAAAATCTCGAATGCAAACAGTACTGAGAAGAATGACCATCATTTTTTTTTTGGGGGGGAGGGGGTATTTGTTGAAAGTACATTTGTTACATTGCCAACAAATCCCTTGACCCAGCAGGTACTGGGAGAGACTTTCTGCCACGTTGTCCCGCTCGCCACCCGTAACTGCGATGGAAGGTCGGCAGATACCCTGGTGCAACTGCGCAAATGGACATATTGTGAAGTACAAAAGCAAAATACTGTGGATGCTGGAATATGAAATAAAAACAGAAATCTCAGCGGGTCAGGCAGCATCTGTGGAGCGAAAACAGAGTTAATTTCTGTCATCGACCTGAAACATTAACTCTGTTTCTCTCTCCACAGATGCTGCCTGACCTGCTACCATATTGATATGCATAATTTGACAGGTCAAGAGATTAGAGAACACATGGCTGGAAATATTGATGGCAATAACTTGGTTTTTAATTTTTTAACGTTTCAGATCAGAACTAACGAGTGTTCGCAATGAACAGGTCCTTGAGGAGCACTGAGAGGAGAGGGGAAGGAAAGAACAAAAGGGAAGGTCTGCGATAGGGTGGAAGACGGGAGTGATTTTGAGATACAAAAGGGATGATGGGCCGATTTGAGATGGTAACGGCAGAAGTTAGAAAAAGATGGGTCCAGATAGAATGTGAATGACGGAATCAGAGAGAAAAAATACATCAGATCAGGGAGGAGGGCGGGGGTTAGGGAGCTTTAAAAAAGAGAGGAAATGTGGCAAAAGGGAGCAAAAGATTGTGAAGTACGCGGCAAGCAAAATCACTAGCTGTGAATGTCCCTGGAGCTGCATTTACTTGCATATACGGGGTTTCCACTGCACATTCGGCAGAGTTACGGCAATTGCGCCAGAGCAGTTTTGAGGAATTTCAAGCCCAATATTCCTCTTGTCACCTCAAAGAAATTGCATTTTCTCCTTCCATGTATACCCACAGTAGTAACGATTTATTGGGTTAAATGCCTTGTCCTACGGGGAGAGGAGAGGGGGGGGGCGGAGTCTGTTGTTCCTTTATCCTTCAGTTTCAAGTAAATAGTGTAGGTTTGTTCGTATTGGAATGGTTTGGCCACTAAATCTATGCAGTGCCTTTAAAATAAGAAGCGTATGTGCAACGAAAACAGGCAGCAATTTATAGTTTACATAACAGGATGCAGTCGATAATAGCACAGTGTTCAGGACTAGCCGTGTGCATAAGGGGAAATGTTACCTATAGAAGTAATTGAGTGTGCAACAATACTACCGGAACTGTCCCAGCACTTCAGAATGAATTGACAATGTTACTTTACAGGTGCAAAGCCAGCTGGTACTAGCCCACTTCTGTTTACATTTTATGTTTACATTTTTTTAAGTCTATTTGAAGGTCTCAATATCCCTTTGGGAACAAGAGTTCTTTGTTGATTTTTTTTTGTATGCGCTGGAATCCAGCAACTTGCAGTGTGTTGGATTCCTGCAGCTGTTTAACATTGAAGATTACTGTTGCAATATTGACAATGGTCTTGGAAGAAATCTCTGCGTGGACCATCCTGCCACCCTGTGAAAGGGTAAAATGGTACAAGTCATGGTTAACACTGAGACACTATAAATAGCTGTGCTGGTGGGACTGACTATTGCTATTTATCTGCTCAGATGCAGAGAGTGCAATTATATCTGAGGCTGGCCATGACCTATCTGTTATATTGTACAAGATTTCTGTTCATTGAATGAACTAAGTAAGTGCGAAACATCTGTTCCTTGAGCACCCCCTCTATCCATTGTGCAAGGTAAACAAAGTAGATAAATCTTTTGAAAAGAAGCAGCATTTTTACACCAAGGTTACATTTTCACAGAGTTTACAGAGAACGGTGTGAACGAAGGGGTGTTGTAGATTTTACTACAATTGCACTTCAACAGATTTCAACTAAGAACTGCAAAGAGAAGAGCTCGTGCCACTCATGGAAAGCAATGATGTGCACAGGCTGCAGGGGCGGAGCTAATGTGCAATAGTGATGACATGTGCCTCGCTCATTTTTGGGGGGGTAACAGGAAAGTAGTTGTAATGGGTTTAAGTGGTAAATGCAGCAACTCGACAGAGTAACTTGACTCTACTCAACCTGCCAGTGATGTCGGCAAAGCTTAAAATGTGTGTGAGTTTTCTAAACTTGCCTTCTATATGCACACAGATGGTGGCAGAATTCAAACACGATTATGGTCTGTGATTTCTATCGCAATCTTTGACTGAGTAGATATGAGAACCATCACTCTGACTGTTAATACATATGATAGTATCTGTCTTTGTCCTGGTATATATCAGATAAGTGATTTCTTCATCATTTAAAGCAGAACGTGAACCCCTGAGATTTAACCTTCCAAAACCTGCAGGAAATGCAATCTAAAATAGAAGAAAATTGTTCAAAGTTTCTGTAAAACTCCTGGATTTCACTAAAGTACTTCCCTCTTTCCCATGTGGTGCTGCTCCCATATTTGTTGTCTGCGTCAAAGCACCTTGGGATGTTTCACTACGTTAAAGGTGCTATATAAATGTAAGTTGTTGTTGTTGTTGTTGTCGTCTCTGGCTAATGCAGTGCAATGAACGCAGAAAGGGAATATTGTCTTTTAAAGAAAGAAAGACTTGGATTTATATAGCACCTTTCATGACCACCAGACGTCTCAAAGTTCTTTACAGCCAATGAAATACTTTTGGAGTGTAGTCACTGTTGTAATAAGAACATAAGAAATAGGAACAGGAGTAGGCCGTATGGCCCCTCAAGCCTGCACCGCCTTTCAATAATATCATGCTGATCTGATCATGGACTCAGCTCCACTTCCCTGCCCACTCCCCATTACGCTTTACTCCCTCGTCGCTCAAAAATCTGTCTATCTCCGCCTTAAATATAGTCAATGACCCAGCTTCCACAGTTCTCTGGGGCAGAGAATTCCATAGATTTACAACCCTCTGAGAGAAGAAATTCCTCCTCATCTCAGTTTCAAATGGGTGACCCCTTATTCTGAAACTATGCCCTCTAGTTCTAGATTCCCCTATGAGTGGAAATATCCTCTCTGCATCTACCTTGTCAAGCTCCTCAATATCTTATATGTTTCGATAAGATTCTCATTCTTCTGAATTCCAATGAGTATAGGCCCAACCTACTCAACTTATCTTCATATGTCAACCCCCTTACTCCGGAATCAACCAAGTGAACCTTCTCTGAACAGCCTCCAATGCAAGTATATCCTTCCTTAAATACGGAGACCAAAACTATGCAGTACTCTAGGTGTGGCCTCACCAATACCCTGTACAGTTGTAGCAGAACTTCTCTGCTTTTATACTCTATCCCCCTTGCAATAAAGGCCAACATTCCATTTACCTTCCTGATTACTTGCTGTACCTGCATACTAACTGTTTGTGTTTCATGCACAAGGACCCCCAGATCTTTCTGTACTGCAGCATTTTGTAAGTTTTCTCCATTTAAATAATAATTTGCTTTTTTATTTTTTCTGCCAAAATGATAACCTCACACTTTCCCACATTATACTCCATCTGCCAAATTTTTGCCCGCTCACTTAGCCTGTCTATATCTCTTTGCAGATTTTTTTGTGTGCTCCTCACAACTTGCCTTCCCACTCGGTCCCTTCATCCAAGTCATTAATATAGATTGTAAATAGTTGAGGCTCCAGCAGCGATCCCTGTAGCACCCCACTAGTCACTGTTTGCCAACCGGAAAATGACCCATTTATCCCGACTCTCTGTTTTCTGTTAGTTAGCCAATCCTCTATCCATGCTAATATATTACCCCCAACCCCATTAATTTTTTTCTTGTTTTGTTATGTTGATTGAGGAATAAACATTGGCCAGGACACCGGGGATAACTCCCCTGCTCTTCTTCGAAATAGTGCTATGGGATCTTTTATGTTCACTTGAGAGAGCAGACGGGGCCTCGGTTTAACATCTCATCTAAAGGACGGCACCTCTGACAGAGAAGCACTCTCTTAACACTGCACTGGAGTGTCAGCCTAGATTTATGTGCTCAATTAAGGACACTGCTGCCCGACATGTCATTTTATTAGGATTGTGAAAATACTCCATAGCATTGGCACATCATCAATCTTAAATTCTGGTTTTAAAAAAAACACTAACTTTATTTATAGTACCGTTAAACAATACGTGCACAAAAAGTACATTGCAGTTGTTTACACGGTGGCAGATGTTACACCTAGCACCACATGCCCTTGCAGCCAGTTTAACAGCTGGGCATGGGGAGCTGAAACTCTCAGATGTAAAATGCAATGTGCTACATTTTAATATAAGTATGGGCAGGTATAATGTTTTTATGTGGATTCACTCTGTTTGCTTTGATTACGTATACGTAAAGATTTTTGTTGCACTGGAAATATAAGAATGTTTTACTTTTTCAGAGTAAGAGAACCAGAAAGTTGTCTTTTCTTTGTGTTATCCACTGGGAACAAAAGCCATGCCGTCTGCAGGGAGCATGTGTCAGGGGACAGATATCATTAGCATATGAAGACTTGGTTATGCAGCCGAGTTAACGGTCATATTGTCTGCGTGTTTGATTGGCTGGCTGTAATCGGACAGCACGCAGCGGCTGATTGATGTTATCCCCTCCGAGCTCTGAATTCCATCGAAAACTTTCACAGGGTTTTGGCGCCAAAAGCAAGGGCCTTTTCTTTCCTTTACCGATATTCTTCCTGATTAATTCCTTTATTCCGAAAGCAGGGATTAAAACCATCTGCACCCTCTTGAGACACAAAGTTCCAAAGTAGAAACCAGTGACTGCCTGTACAACAGGTAAGCTTTACACAGGCTTTTGTGGGGAGCTGTAAGTGTCTCATTAGGGCCTTAACTAATATGCTTGTTATCTGGTAAAATTAGTGAAAATCTATGTTTTAAATAAAAACATTAAACAAAGAAAAGGAGTACCAAAGCTGCCCATTGGCTCAGTGGATTGAAGCACTGCCCTGAGTCACACTGATCAGATAGGCCCAAGTTCCACCCCTAGTCTGGGCTGAGTTTTTTTTTAATTCGTAGCCAATCTTTCCAATTCTTTGTCAAATCACAAACGCCAGAGGTCACCTTGCACACATCAAGGATCACTCTGCGCCAATGCTCTTAGCCAAAAGGCCGAGAGCCACTGCACCGTTCCTGGAAGTACTACAATACCAGGTTCGTGCCATGGAGGTGGATGAGTCAGGCCCCCCACACACCTCCGTGGAGGTGGATGGGTCAATCCACCCCACCCACCTCCTATTTCCAAAAAGCATAGGAGAACCACCTTCCTGATCCAGGGAGAACCACTTTGGGGTCATGGTTACTCCCCTGTCAGGTCAGTTACGCATGATCTTAGCCAAAAGGCCGAGAAGCGTGGGCTGAGTTGGCAGATCTCAGCAAGGCAGCAGTGTCAGGACTGCAATAGGCCTCGATAGGTACCACCTGTGGCTCAGTAGGTAGCTCTCTCACCTCTGAGTCAGATAGTTGTGGGTTCAAGGCCCACTCCAGAGACTTGAGCAGAAAATCTAGGCTGACACTTTGGAACAAAGGAGGCTGAGGGGAGACCTGATTGAGGTGTATAATATTATGAGGGGCCTAGAAACAGTGGATAGGAAGGACCTGTTTCCCTTGGCACAGGGGTCAACAACCAGGGAGCATAGATTTAAAGTAATTGGGAGGAGATATGAGGGGACATTTCTTTACCCAGAGGGTGTTGAAGATCTGAAACTTACTGCTTGAAAGGGTGGTACAAACAGAAAACCTCACCACATTTAAAAAATACTTGGATGTGCAGTTAAAGTGCTGTAACCTACAGGGCTACAGACCATGAGCTGGAAAGTGGGATTAGGCTGGATAGCTCTTGGTCAGCCAGTGCGGACACGATGGGCTGAAATGGCCTCCTTCCATGCTGTAAACCTCTATGATTCTATGATTCTATGATACTCCAGTGCAGGGAGTGCTGCACGATCAGTCGTTCTACTAAGAGGTTAAACCGAGGCCCTAACGGCCCCCTCAGGTAGACATAAGTGATCCCATGGTGCTATGTTAATAAAGAAAAGGGATTTTCTGCCTGGTGTCAAAAGCAAAAGACAGAAAGGAGATGAGGAAAAGTGGAGGGCAGAGAAACCCAAGGCAAAGAACAAAAAGGGCCACTGCACAGCAAATTTCTAAAAGGACAAAGGGTGTTAAAAAAAACAAGCCTGAAAGCTTTGTGTCTTAATGCAAGGAGTATCCATAATAAGGTTGATGAATTAACTGTGCAAATAGATGTTAACAAATATGATGTGATTGGGATTACAGAGAGGTGGCTCCAGGATGATCAGGGCTGGGAACTCAACATCCATGGGTATTCAACATTCAGGAAGGATAGAATAAAAGGAAAAGGAGGTGGGGTAGCATTGCTGGTTAAGGAGGAGATTAATGCAATAGTTAGGAAGGACATTAGCTTGGATGATGTGGAATCTATATGGGTAGAGCTGCAGAACACCAAAGGGCAAAAAACGTTAGTGGGAGTTGTGTACAGACCTCCAAACAGTAGTAGTGATGTTGGAGAGGGCATCAAACAGGAAATTAGGGGTGCATGCAATAAAGGTGCAGCAGTTATAATGGGTGACTTTAATATGCACGTAGATTGGGCTAACCAAACTGGAAGCAATACGGTGGAGGAGGATTTCCTGGAGTGCATAAGGGATGGTTTTCCAGACCAATATGTCGAGGAACCAACTAGGGAGGAGGCCATCTTAGACTGGGTGTTGTGTAATGAGAGAGGATTAATTAGCAATCTCGTTGTGCGAGGCCCCTTGGGGAAGAGTGACCATAATATGGTGGAATTCTGCATTAGGATGGAGAATGAAACAGTTAATTCAGAGACCATGGTCCAGAACTTAAAGAAAGGTAACTTTGAAGGTATGAGGCGTGAATTGGCTAGGATAGATTGGCGAATGATACTTCAGGGGTTGACTGTGGATGGGCAATGGCAGACATTTAGAGACCGCATGGATGAACTACAACAATTGTACATTCCTGTCTGGCGTAAAAATAAAAAAGGGAAGGTGGCTCAACCGTGGCTATCAAGGGAAATCAGGGATAGTATTAAAGCCAAGGAAGTGGCATACAAATTGGCCAGAAATAGCAGCGAACCCGGGGACTGGGAGAAATTTAGAACTCAGCAGAGGAGGACAAAGGGTTTGATTCGGGCAGGGAAAATGGAATACAAGAAGAAGCTTGCAGGGAACATTAAGACGGATTGCAAAAGTTTCTATAGATATGTAAAGAGAAAAAGGTTAGTAAAGTCAAACGTAGGTCCCCTGCAGTCAGAATCAGGGGAAGTCATAACGGGGAACAAAGAAATGGCGGACCAATTGAACAAGTACTTTGGTTCGGTATTCACTAAGGAGGACACAAACAACCTTCCGGATATAAAAGGGGTCAGAGGGTCTAGTAAGGAGGAGGAACTGAGGGAAATCCTTATTAGTTGGGAAATTGTGTTGGGGAAATTGATGGGATTGAAGGCCGATAAATCCCCAGGGCCTGATGGGCTGCATCCCAGAGTACTTAAGGGGGTGTCCTTGGAAATAGCGGATGCATTGACAGTCATTTTCCAACATTCCATTGACTCTGGATCAGTTTCTATTGAGTGGAGGGTAGCCAATGTAACCCCACTTTTTAAAAAAAGGAGGGAGAGAGAAAACAGGGAATTATAGACCGATCAGCCTGACATCGGTAGTGGATAAAATGATGGAATCAATTATTAAGGATGTCATAGCAGCGCATTTGGATTGAGGTGACATGATAGGTCCAAGTCAGCATGGATTTGTGAAAGGGAAATCATGCTTGACAAATCTTCTAGAATTTTTTGAGGATGTTTCCAGTAGAGTGGACAAGGGAGAACCAGTTGATGTGGTATATTTGGACTTTCAGAAGGCTTTCGACAAGGTCCCACACAAGAGATTAATGTGCAAAGTTAAAGCACATGGGATTAGGGGTAGTGTTCTGACATGGATTGAGAACTTGTTGTCAGACAGGAAACAAAGAGTAGGAGTAAATGGGGACTTTTCAGAATGGCAGGCATTGACTAGTGAGGTACCATAAGGTTCTGTGCTGGGGCCCCAGCTGTTTACATTGTACATTAATGATTTGGACGAGGGGATTAAATGTAGTATCTCCAAATTTGCGGATGACACTAAGTTGGGTGGCAGTGTGAGCTGCGAGGAGGATGCTATGAGGCTGCAGAGCGACTTGGATAGGTTAGGTGAGTGGGCAAATGCATGGCAGATGAAGTATAATGTGGATAAATGTGAGGTTATCCACTTTGGTGGTAAAAACAGAGAGACAGACTATTATCTGAATGGTGACAGATTAGGAAAAGGGGAGGTGCAACGAGACCTGGGTGTCATGGTACATCAGTCATTGAAGGTTGGCATGCAGGTACAGCAGGCGGTTAAGAAAGCAAATGGCATGTTGGCCTTCATAGCGAGGGGATTTGAGTATAGGGACAGGGAGGTGTTGCTACAGTTGTACAGGGCCTTGGTGAGGCCACACCTGGAGTATTGTGTACAGTTTTGGTCTCCTAACCTGAGGAAGGGCATTCTTGCTATTGAGGGAGTGCAGCGAAGGTTCACCAGACTGATTCCCGGGATGGCGGGACTGACCTATCAAGAAAGACTGGATCAACTGGGCTTGTATTCACTGGAGTTCAGAAGAATGAGAGGGGACCTCATAGAAATGTTTAAAATTCTGATGGGTTTAGACAGATTAGATGCAGGAAGAATGTTCCCAATGTTGGGGAAGTCCAGAACCAGGGGTCACAGTCTAAGGATAAGGGGTAAGCCATTTAGGACCGAGATGAGGAGAAACTTCTTCACCCAGAGAGTGGTGAACCTGTGGAATTCTCTACCACAGAAAGTTGTTGAGGCCAATTCACTAAATATACTCAAAAAGGAGTTCGATGAAGTCCTTACTACTAGGGGGATCAAGGGGTATGGTGAGAAAACAGGAATGGGGTACTGAAGTTGCATGTTCAGTCATGAACTCATTGAATAGCGATGCAGGCTAGAAAGGCCGAATGGCCTGCTCCTGCACCTATTTTCTATGTTTCTATGTTTCGATGTCATGGCAAAATTTATCCCTCGACTAACATCAGTAAAACAGATTATCCTGTCAATGTCACATTACTGTTTGTGGGACCTTGCTGCACACAAGTCGGCTGCCACGTTTCTTACATTACAACAGTGACCGTGCTGCATTGACTGTCGAGTGATTTCCTTTCTCCGATGCCCTGGAGGAGAGGAAAAACCAGCCAGGATTCTTGCTCCTAATTGTTATCCTGTGACCAGCGCTGGAACGTCCGTGTATGTAGACGTGAGGTGAGGGCAAGATCATGTTGGTGTTCCCACAGCCAAAGAGCTTGCTAATATTTGCTAACTTGGCTCGCGCATAAAGAATATAAAACAAACCTGACATGTAAGTCAGCCCCTCCTCAGGGGAGAAGTGGTGAAAAGAGAAAAATTGGGAGGGAAAAAAAGGGGTGTTTCCTTTTGTTTATTCAATTCCTGCACTTTTGTTGTATAAATTTAAAAAAATAGGTTGCCAAGAGTTAATGGTTAACCGGAGGTTCACCACTCTCTGGGTGAAGAAGTTTCTCCTCATCTCGGTCCTAAATGGCTTACCCCTTATCCTTAGACTGTGACCCCTGGTTCTGGACTTCCCCAACATTGGGAACATTCTTCCTGCATCTAACCTGTCTAAACCCATCAGAATTTTAAACATTTCTATGAGGTCCCCTCTCATTCTTCTGAACTCCAGTGAATACAAGCCCAGCTGATCCAGTCTTTCTTGATCGGTCAGTCCCGCCATCCCGGGAATCAGTCTGGTGAACCTTCGCTCCGGAGCCAGTAAGAGTGTTTTACTGAGATCCTATTGTTTAAAGCAATGCCCACTACAAGTTACATGAATGACACTTTTATGTGCAGCACTTCTGTTTCCCACTTGGAATTATAGGCTGATTGTACAGAGTGATAAGCTCCAATAAAAATAATAATAGAGCCTGTGCATAATATTAGCTTTTTTTTCTTTTTCCTCTAATTTTCATCCACCGTCTCTCCTTCCCTCCCACCCAAGTAATCAAGAGCTCTGACCCAGGTTCTCTCCCACTCTCTATTTCCCATAACTCCATCGCCCTGGTCCCGATCTGCCCACTCTGCCTGTAGTTGCTACATTCCTGCTCGCTCTCCTAATCAGAAGCACATTGGTCTCCCTGGCCCTATTAATCTGAGCTAGCATGAATGTAAATTGAAAGGGATCAGAGAAGAGCGTCGTCCCAAACAATGGAAAAATAAAGGGGATGTGTCGAGGTGGCAATAATGGAAACAATTCATAATCACAACTGGTCCTCCAACATATATTACAAGGGCACTACACTACCACTTCAAAAACTGAGGATATATATAATGGCCTGGGGTTTCCACTTGTTTGCACTATTTTTTCGGCGCAATTCGCCCGATGTTGGTGTCACCGATGCAAAAGATCACGGAATTTTAAGCGCAAATTGCTTTCAGCACAACTCGAGTTGCGCTCGTTTCAAAAACTGCGCTGGAAGCAGGCCCCGTCTACAAAACTGGCCACGCCCCCAGGGGGAATTAATCACCATTGGGATTTTCTGCTAATGACCCTCATTCGCAGGCCTTCAAGGATGCTCTACAAATCCAGCTGGTCCTTTTGGGTGCAAATACATGAATAGGTGCATTTTAAAAGGTTTTGAATGAATTTTTTTTTAATTTACTAAGGAACTGACGACTGTACCCCAATCTAACTCGCAAATAGTTTTGTACATTTTCAGAAGTCATTTTCAGTCATTTAAAATCAGGTTACACACAGGTGGTAGATTGACTCCATGATTTAAAATGCTTACTTTTTGTGAAATCTATTTTCAACTATATTAATCTATTTACCAAGTTACCACTCTTAAATATATCAAGGAATATTTTTCAAAGCAACATTTTTTTATTACTTTTTAAAGTGATGGTTCATGGCACATTTTGCGTCAACCATATGCAAATGAGTTGAAGCGGAAACTTGGGGAAAAAAAATCATTTTTTAAAATGGGCAGCAATTTGCGCCTGAATCGGCAATTGCCCCCAAAGCTACCCCAATATATTTACACATGTATAAAATATATGCTCAAATCTTGGCAAATTCTATCGGTCTTTTTTTTCATGTGAGTAACTTGAGAGATTCTGCAGTGTTGGGTGTCTGGAGACCAGGGTGAAGCACCATAGGCTATTTTTCCACATCATATGCTCTAGACAAATGCAAGCTATTGTACTTGGTCTAACGAATGGGCTGCAGGCCGGTTTCCAGTCTTCTGCAAATGCCAATTATTGAGTAGTACATGAGACTGATCCAGGATGACTGGTCTTCTATCCTGTTCCTCCCTGTAAAGAAGTAGCTAGTTTCTACTGTGATTTGCAATTCTTTGTAATAGGAATGCACTTGCTTTATATTATTCTATTGCACAACAGGTTGGAGTTCAAGAAGTCGAAATTGTCCCTTTCATTAAGGCCCCTGGCTGCCGGAAAGCGGCGGCTAGGGATCATTGCGGAATAGCTGCCAATTTTTCATGGAATTGCCACTGTTCGTGCAATTGCCCTCAAGAGTTTTTCCGGTGGTGACCATATCCGCCCCGTTCCCTCCACTTCCACCCCGCTGCTGCTGAAGCCTCCTAAGTGCATTATCAGATCGTGCACCGCCATTGTCTTGCCCCGGACATGAAATTCAGCTGAGAAAGTCTTCCGGCTGCCAGCTGGTGCCCCCAACAGCATTTTCTGTTGGTGCACTGTGTTTGAAATGGTGGTGCGGCTGCCATTAAAGGGGAGGGCGCACTGCCGCGGCCGCCATCTTATTCTGTTGTGTTGGCCGACTGCCAGGTCGGCCCAACAAACATGTCCCCAGGCTCGGCCGGGCCGTCAATAGGCACCCCCTCTTTGATGCCAGGCTGCTGGCCCGGCCGAAAGCTTCCCTGGTGGCCCAGTGGATCTAACTAAAATGAACACAGAGTTCACAGCGGCTCTCCCCTTTAACTGAAGGGGAGAGACGTGGTGACGCGCCAGCGCGATGACGTCACCAGCTCGCCGCTGATGACTGACAGCAGCGGCGACTCCGTCCCGCCCCCACATCCATGCCGCTTATGACCGACTTCCGCCCCCCTCGGGAAAAAAAACAGAAAGAGCTGAATTTCGCAAGACAGGCCGCCGCATTCATCACGACGGCCAAAACACATCAAAAACGGTCGGTGCACCCCATTTCCGACGGAGGTGAATTTCGGCCCCCAATACCCTGCACTATCATGCTATCTTGGAGTGTACTATTTGATTCGATTATGTGCCAGACATCTAACCCAACATAGGTATAACTCTGACTTGACTTCACTCTCATCAATGGAGGTCCCAATAATACACAGACCTACAACACCTGGCAGCCAAACTTCCTGAGATTCACTGTCGCAATTATCAATTTGCACAATATACGCTGTGAACAATTCACAATGGGGGGAACAGGGTCGCAGAGACGATGGCAATGCTTCTATACTATTTTGGGCATGTTTTGATTTATGACAGTGCACAGGAAACAGTATCAAAGCTGCACAGGAACTTTTCATAATAGCCTAGTCAGGATCTTGGGAGCCCCGTGGCTTAGTATTCTGTTGTTTTCTAGCAGTTGAACTCCCCAGAAGTGTGAAAGGATTCAACCTTCTTAAATGTAAAGCTAATTACTAGGGTGAATTATAGCTGATCAAAGTGGGGTGGGAATTGCTCTCTCCATGTCAATCTGCTGAAAGGGTCTTTCTGGTATTGGGTATGGAGCACTGATGGGAGGGAGAGGGGCAGAGCAGAATGACGAGGGAGAGATTTGAGGTGGATGGAGTCGGCCAGGAAAATAAGGAAGAAGGGGAGAGGTGGAGGTGGGGGAAGAGAGGAATGGAGGTGGAGGGTAAAGTGGGAAGGGAGAGGAAGGAGGGGGAGGGGGAAGGAAGAAGGGGAAGAGAGAATGGACATGGAAAAGGGGGAGGGGAGAGGTGAGGGGAAGGAGAAGGATTGCGAGGAGATGTGAATGGGTGGGGAGGGAGAGAGGACGGGAGAGAGAAATGATCGAGAGTTTAGGGGTAGAGGATTGGGGACTGGGATGGGGGAGGGTGAGTAGGGGTAGGGGGAAGAGAGAGTGGAGATGGGAGAGTGGGAGGAGGAAAGGGAGCAGGAAGATGGTAAAATGGATCAGGAGTTGCACAGGAGGATGAGGGGACGGGAAGCAGGGGGATGGCAAAGTGGGGGAAGGATGAGGGAACAGAAGGAGCGCTTTCAGGAAAAGAAAGGGGAAGGGAAGGGGGAGGGATGGGGAAATGGGGACAAGGAGAGGTAGAAGGGAAGGGAACAGGAGGAGGGTGAGAGGCAGCATATTGCACCTTTAGCTACATTGTGCCACCTATCCAGGGCAGCCAATGGATTTCAGGAACATTTTCATTAAAACCGCATAACCTAACAAGTAAATCAGATAGAAACATTACATTTACACAGAACTGGTGTATCTTGTTCAAAATGTTCTTTATTTAGCGGAAAAGTGCAGCCAATAATGTTTATTGAGCTCTGATGCCCATTCCAATACAAAGCTGCTGTTATTCTCTGCATTTTGCTCAAAGCATTGACATTACTGAATTTCTCTATGGTAACAGTATGTTTATTGTCTGCATTTTCACAATGATTTGATTAGTGTGGAGGAACTATCAGTCTAACTCTTCGCATTTTATTCCGTGGTATGCGCAGAATGCAGTTCTACAGTTAAACTTAAATCCATGCAGCTGCCTGACTGGAATATTTTACATTTCTTGAAGGATATTTTCCCACTTTAATATTCCTTATGGATCTACAAGATTAAGACTGCCCATGCCCTGGCCGGAAGTGCCTGCAGGCACTATGCTGTACATGCTATTTATTGTCTAATGCACTAATCCCCTGTGATCCCTTACATTGTGGGTGGATGGCCAGTTCTCATGGAGCTTGATTAATGGGACATTATGTGATCACGTCACTTATAGACATTTAAATAAGGGGACAATGCATGGGATGCTGCTCAGACCATAGGGAAAGCAACTTCCTGGCTTTTTCTGGTGGAGACGTACAGCTGGATATAATTATCTAGAGGCCTCACAAAACACAAAGTGATAAATAACTGAATGTGCTGTGGGTCTGTCTGATTTATCAGGTTCCATCTTCATTAATGCACTACTGTTTTCTTCCCTTGAGAGCCGAATTTCAGCTAAAATTCGACACAGAAAGATGGTTATCCTTCACTAATAGATTGCATGAAATTAAATCCAATAGCCTTTCTGGAGCAAGTTTTGTGGAATTCCCAATGAACGATTTCTAAATCTTTTGACTTTGCCTGAAATGATACACAAAATTAAATGCAATTTGACAATGCTGGGATGTCTGGGAAGGGATTCCATGAATTTGCACATTCTTTTTCTTGATGATGTCATTTTTAGCCTATAAATTCTCAGCAGCCAAACAAAAATTAAATATAGCAATCATTGTTTCATGTCTTGAATATACTTCATCAAAGTTTGATTATTTAAGGGGTCCCATTTTGAGATGTTGGCTGATGGTCCAGTTGACAAAGACAATGACCAGGGTGCAGGGGGCAACTGAGCTGCACAGACTAGGCAGGCCTTCTCTTCAATTCCTTGGCTTAGCTGAACTGATCTGCAGAAGCTATTGGACTGCTCTAATTAGCTCCCCCATCTCTGAGTTAGAAGGAAAACGTTAGGGTCCCTGCTACTAATCACTACTGTCCAGTAACCTCTGCTGGAAAGTGCATGGGTTTCAATGGACTTCAACACGAATGAAAATCGGGAGAGATGTCTAACGGGCGTCTGATCTGATATTATCCAAAGTCAAAGTTACCCCCATTTGTGTGTGGATCTCAGGTAAAGACAGAATTGGAATTATCAGGGATCCTCCCCCCCTCCCACCCCCTTGGTTAAATAGCTTATCGACTCTGACAATGTACATTCATATTTGAAGCATGGATAAGGATCAGAGCCTGTGGAACGGTACCACACCATCAGTTGGATTCTTCAGGCGAGGTGGGGGGGGGGGGGGGGGGGTTGCAGGAGGGGGAGACTCTACTATCCAAAATATTTCCAATACATCAATATTTAGGGCAGAATTTTCTGGGGGGTTGGGGGTGGGGGTGTGGGGTCTCAGCGGGCGCGATCAGTGGTGGGTTGGGTAGGGTAGGGAAAAAAATGTTTTGACAGCGTGTCAGGACTCCGCCGCCATGCACCTTTTCCAAATGTCGGGTCTGTCAGCACGCCTATAATATATGTATATAGAAATTATTTAAAAATGGGGGAAATTCTTTAAATTTCTTTAGCTTTGTTTTAATCTGTATAGATTGTGTACAAAAAAAAAGATTTTTGAGTTAATATTTTTGAATTCTAAATTGGTTGCAGTTGTAAAGTGATAATTACCACACTAAACTAATTGAGCACGTGATTTATTCTGATTTAATTTGGTGGGGGAAGCAATTCAGGTCATTATGAACGTGTTAACAGGGGATTAACAAATATTTTCAGCTCACCTTCAGAGTTTACCAGGTCACCCACAGGATCCACGCTGCTTGGAGATTACGTCAGGTAAGCAGGACGGGAGTTGAATGGCCATGGAGTCATCTCATTACTTGACAGCTGGAAATCTGCTAGAAAACCTCCCATCTCACAGCTGGTCACTTTCACACCCAGAAGCTGTGGCTTACGCATTTGGAAGATAGCTTGAGCTTTATGCAGGTTGTAAGTGTTTGCAGCAAACTCTCTATCCAGTATCACCTCATTGGAACAACCTTTCTCATCATTGACAGATCGCTTCTGTCATCTCAAGTTCACCTGCCATCTATTACATCAGAATGGGTACGGTTTATACTGTCTCACCTTGGTCTGCAGAATCCCACCAAATCAGCCCCAACACCAGCAGCACCAGGTACACCAGCAGCACCAACAACAACACCAACCTTCTCTGCAATCAACTGCTGCTGCACAGGACAGAGTGCATCAACTCCCAACCACATTGTTGCCCTAGATGCCAGGGATGGCCTCACCATGGCCAGATTTACTTCACTTGACGCTGTACACCCTGGCTGCCACATGATGTGCCAGGTTGGCATCACTCCACACCAACACCTGCAATGCCCAAGCCATTCCTTTCACACTCATCAGCATTGCGGGGGTACCATTATGTCTCACCATTCACTGCAACTCACGAAGCCACATCCAAAGGTTCACACAAATCTGTCCCAAGAACAGCAAGTGTTGAAAATAAAGGTTTCAATGTTTGACAGCATATTAACAGAAACTTTATATGAACATTGGATAAAACACACAAGTGCCTACCCTTATATGTTGTTAGTTGGTATGATTGCACTCGGAAGAGGGTGAGTGTGAAGGGTGGCTAGTGAGATGGGGATGTAATAATGTAGATAGAGAGGGATGGGTGCAGGTGCAAGGTAAGTTGGTGTGAGTAAGGATGTGCAGGAGTAGGGTACGAAAGGCAGACTGATGGGAATGTGATGAGTGGCACAGCAGGATGAGGTTGAGTGTGGCTTTGCAGTAACGCTCCGTGATCTACTGAGATAATTTTAAAACTTTGTGCCACTGCAGCCTGGTCCTCCTGACGACATCCCTGCTTGTGCCCTCCTGTGCAATGTGCAACCAGGCTGCGTTGGTGTCCTGGGGAGGTCTCTTCCAGTCATTGGAAGGGAAGGCAACCTCCTTTCCTGCTGCGACTCCCCCCATAAGCATATGGAGGGAGTCATGGGAGAGCCTGGGTGCAGCCATGCACCTCTGTGCAGTGATTGTTAGTGTGTGCAGCAACTCAATGCTGTAGAACATTGACAGCACAACTGTCACAACTAATTTGTGCATTGGTCCCTTTCAGGAAACTGGCTGATGATGCATCATCAGACCCGCTTCCTTCAATTGGCTGGGAAATGCGCTGGACGGTCTTAACAAGCCAATCAGGGGAAAATCATTTTGGACAGCGGGCTGGAGCCAACAGCGAGGCCGGGACCCGCCATTAACATCACCCGCCACGGACCCACCAAGGTTGGTAAAATCCAGCCCTTACAGTCAGTTCAGGGCCGATAAGCCGCGAATTAAAATGATCAGAACAAGGTTGCTTCAGAAACAACCAACATAGATCTTGAATATGTCGATTGTTGGGAATCTGTATAACATTAAAAACACCTGCAATTACTGGCAAAATACAGACTTTAGCACTTATTATTGTGTAATTAAAAAGTGGTCAGGACACAAATTAGTTTACAAGCTGGTTACTATTGAGCAAAATCAAAGAAAATGTATAGCTCGCAGAAGTGGAAAGAATCATGAAGCATATTATAGTTTCCAGTTAAAAGCTTTGAATAATATTGCAGTGCTATCCATTTGAAGGAATCAGTGAAATTATTCAGCATTGTGGACTGGGAGGTAATTTAAGAACTCTGGACACTCTGGAAACCATGCAAAGGAAAACAAGGCGTTGGAACTGACTTATTTCACGAGACTGTGTGGGGCTGCTTTTATGTTTGTGAGCCAGGCAGCTTCATGCTGGAGGCTGGGGGGGATGGGGACTTGGGGGGGGGGGGCGGGGGGGATGGGGAATGGGGGGATGAGGTCTGGGGGATGGGGACGGGGGACGGTGGGGAGGATGAGGGCTGGAGCTGTGGACTGGGGGAGGGATGGGGACTAGGGAATGGGGGTTGGGGAATGGGGGGATGGGGAGATGGGAATGAGGAATAGGGGATGGGGATTGGGTGATGGGGACTGGGGGATGGGGGATGGGGATGGTGAATGGGGGGATGAGGAATGGGGAATGGAGAATGGGGGGGATGGGGAATGGGGGGATGGGGAATGTGGGGATGGGGGAATGGGGGGATGGGGAATATGGGGATGGGAGAATGGGAATGGGGGGTGGGGAATGGGGAATGGGGGGATGGGGACTGGGGACTGAGGATGGGTGCACAGTGCCACACTTGCCAGCTATTCTCAATAACTAGGAGTCAGCCTTTTTGGGAAGAGAATTCCAGATTTCATAAGAAATAGGAGCAAGAGTAGGCCATTTGGCCCTTGGAGCCTGCTCCACCATTTAATAAGATCATGGCTGATCTGATCATGGACTCAGCTCCACTTTCCTGCCCGCTCTCCATAACTCTTTATTCGCTTATCTCTCAAAAATCTATCTATCTCGGCCTTCAATATATTCAATGTCCCAGCTTCCATAACTCTTTGGGACAGAGAATTCCATAGATTTAAAACCCTCTGAGAGAAGGAATTTCTCCTCATCTCAGTTTTAAATGGGCAGCCCCTTATTCTGAGACTATGTCCCCTAGTTTTAGTTTCCCCTATGAGTGGAAACATCCTCTCTGCATCCACTTTGTCGAGCTCCCTCATTATCCTATATGTTTCGATAAGATCACCTCTCAGTCTTCTGAACTCGAATGAGTATAGGCCCAACTTACTCAAGTCATAGGTCAACCCCCTCATCTCCGGAATCAACCTAGTGAGCCTTCTCTGAACAGCCTCCAATGCAAGTATATCCTTCCTTAAATAAGGAGACCAAAGCTGTACGAAGTACCCTAGGTGTGACCTCACCACTACCCTGTACAGTTGTAGCAGGACTTCTCTGCTTTTATACTCTATCCCCCTTGCAATAAAGGCCAACATTCCATTTGCCTTCCTGATCACTTGCTGTACCTGCATACTAACTTTTTGTACTGCAGCACTTTGCAATTTTTCTCCATTTAAATTAAAATTTGCTTTTCTATTTTTTCTACCAAAGTGGATAACCTCACGTTTTCCCACATTATACTCTATCTGCCAAATGTTTGCCCACTCACTTAGCCTGTCTATGTCCCTTTGCAGATTTTTTGTGTCCTCCTCACAATTTGCTTTCCCACCCATCTTTGTATCATCAGCAAACTTGGCTACATTACACTTGGTCCCTTCATCCAAGTCATTAATATAGATTATAAATAGTTGAGGCCCCAGCAACGATCCCTGTGGCACCCCACTAGTTACTGTTTGCCAACCAGAAAATTAACCATTTATTCCGACTTTCAGTTTTATGTTAGTTAGCCAATCCTCTATCCATGCTAATATATTACCCCCAACCCCGTGAATTTTTATCTTGTGCAGTAACCTTTTATGTGGCACCTTATCGAATGCCTTCTGCAAATCCAAATACACCACATCCACTGGTTCCCCCTTATCCACCCTGCTCGTTACATCCTCAAAGAACTCTGACAAATTTGTCAAACATTGTCAAACCCTTTCATAAAACCATGCTGACTCTGCTTGATTGAATTATGCTTTTTCAAATGTCCTGCTACTACTTCCTTAATAATGGACTCCAGCATTTTCCCAACAACAGATGGTTAGGCTGTCTGGTCTATAGTTTCCTGCTTTCTGTCTGCCTACTACGCTTTCTATGGAAAACGTACTTCCTGATTTCACTCCAGAATGGCCTAATTCTAACTTGTGCCCCCGTGTTGTGGACTCCCCACCAAAGGAAATGTTTTTTTCCGTATCTACCCTGTAGAAACCCATTTTAAAGACCTCAGTTCGATCACCCCTTAACCTTCGAAAGTCAAGAGGGGATCGGCAAAGTTTATGCAACCTGTCATCATAATTTAAGTTTCATTATCAATGTTTATGACATCACTCAAAGTTGTGGCATAAACCCACAGTATGCTCATTACCATATTTGATTATTTTAGAACCAAATTAGTGTTGCTAAATAAAAAGTGAAAATGCTGGAAATACTCAGCGGGTCAGCCATCGGTGGAGAGAGAAACAGAGTTAACATTTCAGGTCGAGGACCTTTCGTCAGAAGTTCTGCCTGACCTGTTATTTATTTGCAGCATTTTCTGTTTTTATTACAGGTTTGCAACATCAGCAGTAATTTGCTTTTGCATTCATGTTGCTGAATGACTGGGTCACAGTGAGCAACATAGTCCATTGGTTGTGACCAGTTTTGTTATACCATTGTTATTTTACTGATCTGGTATTGGCTGAAAGAGATATATTCTTAAATACTTTTGGCTTTATGTCAGCGCAAGCCTTCCACCATTGGGCTTACCATGGGATTAGATGGAAAGATTTTCTAAATTTACAACATCCAACTGCAGAAAATGTCCAGTGTGTCACAATAGCTGATTAAAAAAAACATTGGTCACCTGGTCTTTTGCAAGGAAGCAATCTGAGTGAATTTGATCTGTTTATAATTGCAATTGGAGTTTTATGTTTATTTGCAAAATAGACTGAAATCTGACCTCTGTTTGCTATTGTAAATCAGGGCTTGGTACTGATGCTCAGGACGTGGAAACCATGCTTAGAACTGGTGTAACCCGGACTCAGTTTAGGAGAGTGTCTCTTGCTTACATCAATTCAGAAGTGCACAGATGTATCTGTCCCGATTTTAACATAACCTGCCTGGCAGGAACCAGAAGGGCTCAGGTCAGACGTCCATTTTACTCCCCGCCCAATTTTACATTCTATTCACTTCAATGAAGTGTAAAATTGGGTGGGATATAAAGCGGGCGTCCGACCGGAACCCACCCCATTCCCATCGGGTGGGTTTGGCAAAAATCAGGGCTGACGGATCTGACCTGTGACTCAACTGTCCCCTGCCCCCTTGTCCTATGCTGGTGACCGAGACATAAGGGAAATCTTCCAGCATTGGAAGCAGTACAGAAAAGAGCCACAGGCTAGTCATTGGAATCAGAGGTGTGGATTATGAGAAAAGACTGCAGAAACTTGGGCTGTTCAGCTTTGAAAGGAAACATCTTAAAGGTGATGCTATATAAGATAGTTAACAGTATGCACAAAATCAATGCAGAAATTTACTTTTTTCCAATGTTGTGGGAATTGGATTTTTAAAAAATGTATGTTATTTCTGTAATGTTAAACTCAGCATTTTCTCCCAACAATAGAGAGAATTTCTCTCAACAATGTAGCAGGGTGAAACCAAGCTAGTTACCATTGCAATTTGGAGTGCTAATTAGGAATAAAGATAGAGTCATTGGCCTAGAAATCCGGGTGTGCGAGGGTGGGGTGAGGGGTGGGGCGGGGGGGCAGTTGCGGGGGGGGGGAGGGGGTGGGAGGTTGGCACAGGGTCCAGTCCATGTGCTAGAGTAGTGAGGCTCGAGGCGCCCCCGATATTGGGCCTCAGGCCTTATTTCCATGAAGCCGGTGAGCCGCAATGCTAGCTGTGGCCCTCAGGTAAGTGAGGTATGGGGATGATCGGGCGATTGCTAGCCAGAGAGGATCACTGGCTGGGGGGTGGGAGTGGTAGCCAGAGTGGCAGAGCCCACACTCTGTTAATGTGTAGCTAAGTGTATTTAAAAAAATGTACCTTGTTGGTTGTGGCCTGCAGCAGTCCCTTTAAGGACCACCTGTTAGACTGCATGTAAGCCTGATTTTCCTGACTGCAATCTTGACGTGGTGGCCTCAAACAGGTGTAATGCCCCTTTATTCGCATATGCAAAGGGTCTAATGTCTGTTTCAGGAATGGTCGCTGCACAAAGATTTTTTTGGCCTTTACCAATATGGCGGGCGACGCGCACTTCAGGCTCATAATGAGTGTGCTCATCCTGCCAGACATATTGGAGGCTTGGGAGGTCTTTTAGCATCCAAAAAATAGACAGTGCATGACCAAAAATCTAGGCCAGTATGCAGAATCTCAAGCATTTTGTGCCAATGTGAGAAGTTTTCTCCCTTGTGACACTTGAGCAATGTCATTCATTGCATTCACAAAAGCCAGAGGCTTGGCTGTGGCAGATACTCTCGAGTCCTGTGCTCACCCATCCAAGGGGAGGCATTTTAACCAGGGTGATGACTTTGATTGAAGGCTCAGTGGACCAACTCCTACTGTTTCGCAACCTTAGCAGTGTGGATATTCTCGCTCTCTGGGATGGAGTTTAACTTGGAGCGGGTTTCCGGCGAAAAATTGCACGGGTGAGTTAATTTCTTGCCCACAGTTGCCGCAGGAGGCCTTCACCAGTTTTAACCATTTGATTTCCACCTCCCGCCATTGCTGCTCTCCCTGGCCCCACAAAGGAAAGTTTTCCACTGACCTTTTGGGCATCTTCTTCCTTCCCAACAGCTTAAGACTTAGTTTCACCTCGTAAGAAAGCCACGCCAGCTTCTCCACGCAGGCCCATGACAAAATGTAATTATTATATCAACAAGACTCCGATTTACACAGCTTCATGAGGGCCTGCCTGTTTTAGATGAAGGCACTCAGCTGCCTGCAGAACCCTGCATCTCAGAATTGCAGGTGGCAGGAATTGGCGCTGTCCGAGTGGGTAAGTAACCCATTCGGTTTTAACTGCTCACCCACCCAGTATCTGCCAGTAGGGTTAAAATCCACACTTTCTCCCACTCTCCCTCGCTCTCTCTCTCTCCCTCATTCTCAGGCACGCTAGGAGAGCTGTGCCCTAGCAGACAGCAAGAGAAAGTTGGTATAGCTGAGCTAGAAAGGTTGTCCCTCGCCCATAGAGGTATAAAACGGAAGCAAAGCATACCAAGTTAGCAGTGGGAAAGCCTACAAGCGTTGGTCCCACTGCCAAATTCGTGAATCCTATTTTTTGGGTGTCCCTTACAGGTGTTAGGTCGATGGGATATGTAACTCATTGGCCTAATTCCTGTTAAAGGACCTGTTTCACAAATTGGTCACCTCATGGAGGGCAGGTGTTGGGCCTATTCCATCCAGAACTTTTCAGCGGTCCCTGTGGCTACCAACCAAAGCTGTCAAATTTATTTTCTCAAAAACACTTTCCTATGGAGCCAGGAGAAGCAGTAGTGCTCGCCGCAACCCCCACTGCCCCCTCCCACTGCCCCCCGCCCCTGAAAGAAAAAGAAACAAAAGAAAGATTACATTTATATAGTGTCTTTCATGACCACCGGATGACCCAAAGTGCTTTACAACCAATGAAGTTACTTTTTGAAGTGTAGTCACTGTTGTAATGTAGGAAATGTGGCAGCCAATTTGTGCACAGCAAGCTCCCACAAACAGTAATGTGATAATGACCAGATAATCTTTTTTAATGATGTTGATTGAGGAATAAATATTGGCCAGGATATCAGGGTTAACTCCCCTGCTCTTCTTTGAAATAGTATCATGGATCTTTTATGTCCACCTGAGAGAGCCGACAGGGCCTTGGTTTAATGTCTTATCCAAAAGAAGGCACCTGCGACAGTGCAGCACTTCCTCAGAACTACATAAGGAGTGGTGATCATTCCTTACTACCACCCTCAGTATCCCGCTCCATCCCCCAACCTGGGACTTAGCTGTTGGTTTCACCCATGAGGCACGCTGCCTGTGGAGGCCCGGTCAGTGCTGTCACCACGCCCCGGATATTTAGGGGAGGTCCGTGGACCAATTTCTATCCATGCTTGAACCTCTTGCTGCCTCTGCTATGCCGTGTCTGGGATTGAAAACAGGCCCAAGGCCATTTTTACCCCGATACCTCCTAGCCTAGTGTCATCTGCAAACTTGGATATGCTGCCCTCTGTTCCCAAATCCACATCATTGATATATAGCGTGAAATGCTGAGGTCCCACCACTGAATCGTGCATTATTCAAACCTGATCAGTTGCTTTCCACAGATGTGAACTATTTATCTGATTTCCCTTACGATTTGACAAAATCAAATGTTACTGATTAACCTGTTGATTATTGTGATATATATTTTGTTCTTTCGCTTTTTTTTGTAAAATGGGCTGTATAGTCGGTGTGCTCATCAAGGCCAGGGAATAAGGTGCTGAACATTTCCCCATCATCATCATCATCATAGGCAGTCCCTCAAAATCGAGGAAGACTTGCTTCCACTCTAAAAGTGAGTTCTCAGGTGACTGTACAGTCCCATACGGGAACTACAGTCTCTGTCACAAGTGGGACAGACAGTGGTTGAAGGAAAAGGTGGGTGGGGAGTCTGGTTTGTCGCACGCTCCTTCCGCTACCTGCGCTTGGTTTCTGCATGCTCTCGGCGACGAGACTTGAGGTGCTCAGCGCCCTCCCGGATGCTCTTCCTCCACTTAGGGCAGTCTTGGGCCAGGGACTCCCAGGTGTCAGTGGGGATGTTGCACTTTATCAAGGAGGCTTTGAGGGTTTCCTTTGCCCACCTAGGGATCGCCTGCCATGTAGGAGTTCCGAGTAGAGCGCTTGCTTTGGGAGTCTTGTGTCGGGCATGCGGACAATGTGGCTCACCCAACGGAGCTGGTCAAGTGTGGTCAATGCTTCGATGCTGGGGATGTTGGCCTGATCTATTTCCAGTATGTGAACAGTGACTACTTCGAAGAATCCAGTGGCAGGTGCAATACGCCACAGTGTCCCTAATGCTGATCTTGAAAGGAAGGTTCCCTACTGTCTCAGTCTAGTAGATCCACCTGCCCTGACTTTCATCTCTTTAATTAATCTGCTGAACATTCTAGTTGGGATAAGCAAATTCCAGATGATCTGCTAAACCAGTTTATAGTTGTTGTCTGTTCGAACTTTTAGTATGGAAAATTAACCTTGAATTTAGCAGGAGTTAAAGAGCACTGGGTGAAGCCTTATCTTACAGAATCACCTCAGATCATGTGGAAGGTAGGATAGTCATGGAAGGAAAGGGCAGCATGGGAGATTTGAAGCTAAAAATGTAAAGATAGAAAATGTTTATTTCATATACACATATTAGTCCATTATTCACCAATAATACAGACCCATCTCAGAATGCTAAACGATCACAGCATAAAAAATCTGGATTGCTTTTATAACACTACAATTATCAGAGCAAATCAAAATGCTGTCAAATATTACATTTGCTGTAGTCATCTTCATAATTCATATCAGAGGTGGCACTCTTGAGTCAGAAGATTGTGGAGCTTCAGTCCCACTCCATATACTTAAGTAAATAATCTGGGCTGACACTTCAGTGCAGTACTGAGAGATTGCTGCACTGTCACAGGTACTGTCTTTCAGATGAGACATTAAACAGAGCTTCTCCCTCTCAGGTGGATATAAAGAGGCCGAAATTGCCGCTTTCGATAAGGGCTCTGACCGCCGGAAAACGTTGGCTATAGGGCGGCGCGGAATGGCCGCCGACTCTCCATGGAGGGACCGCCATTTTAGAAATTGCCCTTCCTCAGGAGCGGAGCGGTGTCCGGGACCACTCCGCCCGTTTTCCCGCCGCGGCGTGCACGTGTCGACTCCTTACCGTCTGGCGGGAACCCCCTGGTGAAATTGCCCTGCCAGAGCGGTGCCCGCCAGTTTTTGCTGGTGCTGCACTTTCTGTGTGAAATGGCGGCACGACCGCCCTTAAAGGGGAGGGCGCCCTGCCGTTGCCGCCATGATTTTTTTTCCGGCCCGTCAATTATGCCCCCGGGTTTGGCCGGGCCGCCAACAGGCAGCCTGGCACCCCCTCTTGGGTGCCAGGCCGCTGGCCTGACCGAAGCCCTCCCTGGTGGCCCAGTGGACCTAACTAAAATGAACACAGAGTTCGCAGCGGCCCTCCCCTTTAATTGAAGGGGAGAGACGTGGTGACCCGCCAGTGCGATGACGTCATCAACGCGGCGCTGATGACTGACAGCTGCAGACACTCCATTCCGCCCCCACTTACGCCCCCATGATCAACCACTTCCGCCCCACGAGAAAACCACCCCCCCCCCCCCCCGAGGAGCTGAATTTCGTCGGATAGGTCGTCACATCCATTGTGGCGGCCAGAACACTTCAAAAAGGGTAGGTGCGCCCCGTTTATGGCCCTTTATGGCTAAAGGAATCAAGAGGCATGGAGAGAAAGCAGGAAAGGGGTACTGAGGTGAATGATCAGCCATGATCTTATTGAATGGCGGTGCAGGCTCGAAGGGCTGAATGGCCTACTTCTGCACCTATTTTCTATGTTATGTTTTCTATGTTTCCGGCGGAAGGCAATTGCTGCCCCAAAGGATTCTGTGGCACTCTTTGAAGAAGAGCAGGGGAGTTCTCACAATACTGTGGCCATTATACCATTGCTGTTGTGGGACCTTGCTGTACATAAATTGCCTGTTGTGTTTATGCTAATACTCTTCATCCTTTCTTCCCCCCCTCCCCCCACCCCCCCCAATTCAAAGTGCCATTCCTGGTCACCTCACCCCATTTAATGCTGGCACTCTCGTTCCTCTCAGTTCAAGCTCACACTCTTTTCCTCCTTCTCCCGAGTTGCTGCTGGCACCCTCTTCCCTGCCCCCTCCCCAGTCTATGATAAACACGACTCCTGACCCCCTAACTATTTCATGTTGCCAATTTTCTTTCCCACTTCGCCCTTTTAGCTCATGCCAGCCATCTCCTCCGCCCACCGCCACTCCTGGGTCACCCTCAGCACAACGTCCAGCTCCTAGTCGCTGTTTCAGCCGCTCCTTCAGGGGATTGAACACCCGCTGCACACTGGGGATGGGAATTCCTGACGTCCACTGAAGAGTGACAGGAGGTCAGTCCCCTGGAGCAGGGGCAACGCAGAGAAGCTCAGAGTGGTGAGGTAGCTGGGATTGACGCTGAGAGGAGGATCAGCAAACAGCACTGAGGGATGGAGTGGGAAACAGTGCTGATTTTTAACCACTAATGCGACCAAGTGGCGTGGTGACCCGAAAATGCTGGGTGCGCGAGACGCAGATGGTTGGGATTTCTGTTTTTGGTATTTGGCTACGGTGCAGATGAAAAGAAAAGTTGGCTTGCTAAAATCTAAGTGCACATCTTCTCGCTTATTCCTGTCGAAGCATTCAAATGATTAAGTAGTGGCAAACCAGGAACTTTACAGCTCTTGTCAAATATGATCATTATTTCTGAGTTCTGATATGTTTTCAGCTGTTTTGAATTAAACAAGTGCTGTACACATAATTGTATCTATCACAAAGTGTGATTGAAGGAAACGCATCAACTTCCAGATGCTGGTTTAAAATTGGCTCTTAAAGCGATGGGACTTGATTTCATCATCATAGTCGGTCCCTCGAAACGAGGATGACTTGCTTCCACACCAAAAAGAGGATGAATTCACAAGTGTTTCAATGAAGGACCCGAACTACATCCTGAAGGGTGGAAGATGCCTGTGCATGAATTCTTTTAACGGGGGGGTGGCTGTTGCACACCAGCCACCACACGGGCTTGACAGAGCAAAGCCCTGGTCCAATGGCAAGGATTACCCAAGATGACTGGAGACCAGCTCTGCTGCACGGACCTAGTGCACACACGTATCGCAGTGTGGGCTGGCCCGTGCTGCCTCTGGGCCCCTGGCCCTAAACTCGTGCCTCCCCTGGGCCCCGATCACGTCCCTCTACAGTCTCTCGCCGCTCCTTTGCCCCGACCTCACCGCTCCTACTGTACCTGCCCACGCTCCAATCACCGACCTGGATCTTGATGACGTCACTCTTCGCTGCCATCGCCCTCTTGCACCAGCTCGCGCTGTCCCTTGCAGTGGCATGCCTCCATGCTGCTCATGGCCGCCGCTTGCCGCTCCTTTGATTTAATTGCATGGTGTAACCATGTTGTTGTAACTGAACTGTCCCCTGCAATCAATCCATCAGTGGGCTCCTTACGGTTGCTGATCAGCTTTCAGGTAGACACTGAAATGGATCAATGACATCACTGGATCAATGAAGACCAATCAGTGGTCACTTGAATCAAACACATAATATGAAGACTGGTTGCTTCCAGTTCGACTTGTTTTTAAGTCCCATGACTGTAAGAATACAATGGCCAACCTAAAAAAAAGGGTAACCATGGTGACTAAAATGACAGAATGAGTCAGCTTGGTGAAAAGACAAAAGTGATTCAATTAAGGGAATTGTCCAGTAATACTAAAAAGTTCATGCTGGAGTCAATCTGGCATCAGACTTGATTGTTTTATTTACCAATGTCCTTCCCTCATCTCCTAAAGTTAGCGCATGCTGGGAACTCCTGGCCAAAGACCGCCCTAAATGGAGGAAGAACATCCGGGGAGGGTGCTGAGCACCTCGAGTCTCGTCACCAAGAGCATGCAGAAACCAGGCGCAGACAGCGGAAGGAGCGTGCGGCAAACCAGACTCCCCACCCACCCTTTCCTTCAACCACTGTCTGTCCCACCTGTGACAGAGACTGTAATTCCCGTATTGGACTGCACAGCCACCTGAGAACTCACTTTTAGAGTGGAAGCAAGTCTTCCTCGATTTCGAGGGACTGCCTATGATGATGAAAGTTCCACAGCCATCAGCAACTAGTACTTTGCTGAAGTGGCCATTTTTCATATGCACGTCTAGACAGTGAATGTTGACAAACTGTTTGACTGTAGGAGTATAACAGCTGAACCTTGGCCTCCCTTGACAACATTTCTAGCATAGATCAAAGATAGTGATCAAAAGCTTGAATCCTGGCTAACTTTTTCCCTCTTTACCATGGGGACATTGAGGCCAGTTATAACCCACTATTGTCATATCAACTAAGCACAGGCTGGAGACTGAGGTTGGGAATTTCCTGATCCGCATGACTCATCACAGCACCAGGCAGTGCACTTACCTTGGCTCAGTAGGCAGCACACTCACCTCTGCGTCAGAAGGCCCATGGGTTCAAGTCCCACTCCAGAGGCTTCAGCACATAATCAAGGTTGGCACTTCAGAACAGTACTGAGGGAGAGCTGCACTGTAGGAGGTGCTGTTAAACCGAGGCCCCATCTGACCACTCAGGTGGATGTAACAACTCTCTGGCACTATTCAAAGAAGAGCAAGGGAGTTCTCCCGGTCTCCTGGACAACATTTGTCCCTCAACCAACACCTAACGAAAACAGATTATCTGGTCATTTATTCCATTGGTGTTTGTGGGACCTTGCTGTGCGCAAATTAGATGCTGTGTTTCCTAGATTACAACAGTGACTACACTTCAGAAGTACTTCATTGGTTGTAAAGTGCTTTGGGATGCCCTGAGGTTGTGAAAGGCACTATATAAATGCAAGTTCTTTCTTACGTACTGAGTCTTTCAGAAGCTTGGACTGTGTTCTTGAGGTAAAGTGGTATTGCAAACCTCTCAAAATGATATGGTAACTTTATGAAAACTCAAGACTCTAGGGTACTACTTTCATACTGCGCCTCATGCAGTGTAAATGCAAGCTTAGTCTGACATCAGAGTGGTTGATTTTTTTCCATCTGCTTCCAAACAAGAAACATGTCACCGTGATGACTGGAAGTTGCCTCAGTGCCCGTCCTTCTCTGTGGCGATGTTATTGGATTCAAAGGGCAGCGATATAAATGATCACGTGGGTATCTGGAGTGAGCATCCAAGTTGCACTAGATGCAGATGTAAACACAACAAGTATGATCACCCAATGTAAATGGGCAAAAGAGTTTGGCCCACTCCCCAAGTATGCCAAACAGTACATTTAATAAGACCATGAGATTCATAGCACGTCACTAAACCTAATGGAGTTTACTACATTCCACGTAATGCTGAAAACAAATGCAATATTAACTGGACTAATAACACAAAGGTAAGGAAATTCCCTGGCAGGTTTCTTTACAAGCTATCACTCTTATTATCTCAACTGCCAGCCCTGCAGATGATCAATGCATTGTTTCGCTAAAACTAATGAAAACAACAAGCTGCCCCTTTGTTATCCCACCGTCAATCATCAGGTCTGGTAATGGGTTTTCTGAGCACTTGGGGTTATTAAAGCATTACTGAAGTATGTGGTCCTTAAAGGCACAAACGGCTTCTCAGCCACATCTCCGACATGGTGGGGCAGATTAACTTGGTGCTCAACACAACGACTGCAGGAACAGGTCCACCTCAGTCAGCCTCTGTGAGGCTCAGTTCCAAAATGAAAGGGCTTAAATTAACCATGAATTCCTAGTCCAGAGGGAGAAACTCTGATCAAAGTGTCTGATGAAAAAGACACTTGGCCGTGATTTTAAATTATTGGCCTTATACTGAAAGAAACTTGTAGATAAAACCCTTGAATGTTAAGCGTTTATCATACAAAGTGTGAGTTTTAAAGTATTATCAAAGTCACTATTTACTCTGAACGATTTTACACAACAAAAGCCATTTAGCATGGAATTTTTCATTTTGATCAGTTAATAAATGATAGCACTGACTAATTCCACTAACCGGCGATCACACTGACTGACTAATCCATTAACTGGTAATACGGAGCGACTAATTCTACTAACCAGTAATCGCATTTACTAATTCACTATTTCACAAAGCATGATCACACTCATTCATTCACTAAACAGTGATCTTATTTCTTTTACTCTATCGATTTTCTCCAGGAAAGTATTTCACCATTGTTCTTAGTTGCTTTTTTTTACAAATTAAAAGGAGACTTAATAATAATTTAATAGTAAATAATGGCTCCAATTTCAGCAGTTTCACAATTATTTTTTTCACTAGCTTAATTACCCACCTAACTGATCAAGTACTGCATTAACAGTATATGCTCAATCAGAACCTTAGTTCGTGGTATCGTGCAATCTGTCATCATTTCTATAGTAGACATTTTTTGAAGTTATAAAGGACTGTTATCTTTAATAACAGGTTTAATGACGGGTATTATTAATGCATGTTGAACACCAGTTGTGGTAAGAGAATTACCTTTTCAACTCACTCACTATCCACTGTAATAGGGCTGTCACTTCTACTCCATTGCAGCTAGGCTAATATTTAACATTCCTTGGCAGCAGAAATTACATCAGAAATAATAGCCTGTGACATCTTTAGTAGTGAATAGTCTGAGAGCATTGTATTTGCCTGAAACAATTGTGAGCAATCTCAGTTATTTAAAATCTTTTGAAGAGCAATTCTAAGAATTTCTAACCCTTCTCCCACCACTACTAGTGCCTGGTTAGCTTTGGCCTCCGTGAAGTGCTTTCAGAACTTTGGCTAATGTTAATGGCACCGTATCAGCACAAGTTGGAAAATCCCACTTATTTAGTAGAACTGTGCAGATCAGGAAGCTCGATGGAATGCCATGTTGGCGTTCCAGTGCAATATGCTATACAGAGGAGGTGCCTTTAAACACGGCGAGTGACTTATGACCTTACCCGTGCTGTGACAGAGAGATGCTCAGGAGAGCAAGCACTTCCCCGTGGCAACAGAGGCAAAATCAGAAGTAAATTTGTTTCCTTTGAGGCAGCAATAGTGCATGTTGGAGAGCAGGCTGTTGCCTTTCTTCTGCACGTAGGTGTGGTGTGTGGCTTGCCAAAAGTTAGCGGACATTGCTCAAAGGACTGATATTGACACAGAAATAAAATGATACTTCAAAATTCTTAGGCTAGTGAAACAACATTTTAACTGTTTAAAGGCAGACCTGTAAGGTCCCTGCCTCTGAGGGAACTTATCTTGTCTCATATTCAGTGAGCAAGTGCAGAAATTGCTACTTCAGCGCACAGACGGTTTCTATATGGCTGTCTGTGTATTATCTTGTGTAGTGAAGCAAATGTCTACTTATACCAGCTAATAAGGCAGAACAACATGACAGAGCTTTACCTTGGGCTGCAGGGCACAGAGCCTGCCTGTCATCTGCTTGTGATTTCTATCCATTTACAAATGTCAGCAATACTTGTACAGAAGGCCGATGATAGAAGACAGCATACTCAATGGGCAACTGCAAAATGGTGGCCTTTGTAAACCACGGACAAGCTGGATTTTAAAAATAGACTATTCAAAGAGTTCATTTAAATATTCCAGGCTCAGTTGTGTTTGAAGTAAAAACAGAAACTATGACTAATAGTCTCCTCCTTCTAGTTTTTAGTGTTCTGGGAGGAGAAGAATATTCTGCTCTGTGGCGAAGTTCAAGAAAGCGTAGTTATGGTGCTTGAGCAGTTGAAAAGCTTTTAAAATGATTATTGATACATTTTTAATAGCATTCTCGACATTCCTTATTGGGTCTTTCAGTACTGCAAACACTTAATTAATTGCACTGTGCAGGAAAATAGAACCCAGTCCTGACCCTTGGAAACAATATTTATGCATGTGAAACTCACAAATGATAATTCCCACATTTAAAATAATGTTCAATGGTTAACATTTTGACTTCAGCTCCATCACACGGTTGTACCAGTAACCAAATGCAATGTAATAAATGGAGTATTTCTTTAGTGAGAACCACAGTCTTTCATTTATTTGTCTAACAGAAACTTCCCCAATTGAATATTATCCACGAGATTTCCTTTATGTATAATTAGGAGCGCACATAATAGAAGCAAGTGGGGTTTAGAAGATCTGTGCAAGGCTATTGTGCAATTAGATAAAGGACTGTGCTCCATAATATCTATTCAAAAAAATCAATCGTACTCCCAATGGCATCACTCCTTCTGGAGCCGATTTTCATCAGCCCACTGCACACTGCCGCCGGCTGTCGCCCACTCCTGCTGACATTTCTCGTAAAGATCCGCCCAGTGCCACTTTCGAGGTGGCCCAGAGTGGGCGAGAGGGGAGAGCCGCCGGGAACCGAGTGATGCAACTGATCTCCCGCCCGCTGAGCTCCCGCCGAGATTCCTGTGGGTGGGTGTCGGCAGGACTCGGCAGCAGAACGGGGGTTGGACCGCTGGCTGGAGGCTGGTCTGTTCCCGACGACAAGTAGGAAGAACCTGAAAAAAAGGTAAGTGAACATTTTAATATTTTTTTTCAACAGCGACTTACCTGCACGGGGTCCCCTGAAGGTCTTCGAATACTTTTTGTATTTTTTGCTGTTGCTTTTTTTTCAGCTCTTTGACCCTCCGTGGGCCCGACTCCATCCTTGGCGGCACTTGGGCGGCAAGTACCTCTGCGCCGAGAATGAGACCCCCCCCCCCCGCCCGCTGGCTCCCAGATTGGCGGCGTACATTGTCCATTTGCCACCCGCTGACCTTCGAGGGACCTCGGCGATGAAAACCCCGCCGAAAGTACCGTCCGGTACCTTGGCGGCCATCAGCGGCACTTTGGGCGGAATTTGGGTGGGGGAGGCCTTGATGAAAATCGGCCCCAATATATTCATGTGAGGTAGATATTGGCGGAGCAATGACGTCATTGCAGATAACTGAGAATTCCGCCAGGGCTGCCTGTGTGAGGACTGAAACTGCTTCTAGTATATAACTGAGTTGTGGAAGTTGTACGAAAACGATGCTGAATTCCTAGGTTTTATTTTCCACCTGAGAATTACATGTAGTCGAAGACTCTTAACTGGGAATTTGTGAGCAGGCCCAAAAGAGTCCAATTTGGATCATGTTTGTTTGAAGATTTTGTGTGCCTTTGGTGTTAATTGTGTATTGTATTGTGTAAGATTAAGCAACAGTTAAGCAATGCCTCGATTTCAAAAATTCACATCTTTGTTTTCAAATCCCTTCATGGCCTCACCCCTCCCTATCTTTGTAATCTCCTCCAGCTCCTCAACCCCACCCCGCAAGATGTCTGCACTCCTCTAATTCTGCCCCTTGAGCATCCGTGATTATAATCGCTCAATCATCGGTGGCCGTGCCTTCTGTTGCCTAGGCCCTAAGCTCTGGAATTCCCTCCATAAACCTTTCTTTCTCTTTACCTCTCTTTCCTCCTTTAAGGCGTGCCTTAAAACCGACCTCTTTGACCAAGCTTTTGGTCACCCGCACTAATTTCTCCTTTTGTGGCTTGGTGTCAATTTTTTTTGTCTTATAACACTGCTGTGAAGCGCCTTGGGACGTTTTACTCTGTTAAAGGTGCTATATAAATACGAATTGTTGTTTCATTTTGCTCCAATTGAGTTTTGGTATTTACAATATTCATCGTTTACATAAATGAAGCAGTACTTATCTTGGGCATGTGAGCAGTGTTTGTTTTAAAAATAACACATTGTACAGTCGAGGAAATACTTTGGTACCTGAGGTGCCTTTCTGGATTAATGGGGTTAAACTTGCCATAAGGTAACTTGCAAACAAACTTTTCAAGTTGACCTAATCTCTTCTGAACTGATCAAAATAATGTGCAGTGAACGATATGTGCACGCGTTCAACCATCATATACCTGTCAACCTCTGTGCCCAGTGTGAGACTCAGGAATACCATTTGTGTGACCTGACAAGCCAATCGCTAAACGGGGAGTGATTTCTTGTTGCTATGGTGATGTGACTGCCAGACCCCTGTCTCCTTTTACTCCCTTTGAACCTATGAAGGGTTTGGAACCCCCTATGTTTCTGTGGAGTTATTTGCTTGTCTTTAAATACTAACTTTTTCATTTAATAACTTGCTGCCATTGATCCTTTTGATAATATATGGATGTGATTCTGGAGTGGAACTGGTGGAGGGGTTGCTGCTGAAGTGCTTTTACTTTACCTTGCTTCTGTTCCTGCCTCAGGAGGAGATGAACTCCATTAGGCTTTATGTTTTTGAGGTGATAATGGCAGCGGGGTGGGAAAGTTTGGGCCCTGTGTCAGGGGGAACATCACTAAGGGAGGTGTTGTACACCTCTCGTGACACAAGGACGGGAAACTCCCGAGATAAAGAGCTGGGCCGGGAGCACTCCGAGAGATGTTTGAGTGGGGGGGGAGGGGGGGGAACAAAAAAAAAACAACACAAAAGCATTCCCAAAACATTGCCTGCGCTACCACAACACAAATCGCTGAAAAGGTTAAAAGAAAAAGCAATGACACTTACCTTAGGAGTCCATTACTCACCTTTTCGCCGACGGGATCATTGGACCACCCTGATGGGTCACCCAGGCGGTAATTGCGGGTGCACTTCTGGGCGGATGGGTCAGGCAGGAACTCAAACATACGCCAGTGTCGCAGCAAGGGGTGTTGCACACTGGGCGCAGCTCTTCCAAGTAGTGCTGCTCTGCGCCGCCACAAAACCCGACCGGAGGATCGCGACAGAGAGCTGAAGCCCCCACCGCCGCCATTGCCGCCGCTCCGGGGCGAAACCCGGAGCGCAGAAGACCCGAAAATCCAGCCCCATTGCCACTGCCACTCACCATCATTACTATTTTGTCTTTGAGTGCAGTCTTGTAAAGCCTACTGGGCTCGCAGGTGAGGTACAAAGACCTGTTCGTTGAAGTGGCACAAACACATGCACCCGACCAACTTGCTAGTTTGCTGCAATGGAAAAGCAGATTCACAGACCTACAGTGGGTCGACAGTGCAATTGGTTTTCTGGTTACAGCTGCAGCTGATAGAGGAAGGACTGCACATCTGCATCTAATGTGAAAGTTCCTGTAGATGACACACTTTGCAGCTGTACCCGTACGGAGTTGCACCTCCGTTGCATGTTGGCACGACTCCAAAAATTGAACAGTATAAAAGGGCACACTGAGTCTTATTTATACTAGAATCTAAATCCAGCAGGCATTTCTATTGCCGAGTTACACTGATGTTAGCAAAATGATGCCCACATAGCCTGACATCACAATAATGTCATCTGAATATCAACAAAACCATTATCAACAATGGGAATGATCTCACTGTGTTCTGCAAGCATTACAAGCAAGGCGGTGGGGATTTTACTGGAATAACTCTGATACAAAATTCTTACAGGGCTTGACAGAGTAGATGCAGGGAGGATGTTTCCACCGACTGAAGAGTCGAGAATCAGGGGTCATAGACTCAGAATAAGGGGTCAGCCATTTAGGACTGAGATAATTCTGTCTTTGGGGAAAATGCTGGAGTCCATTATTAAGGAAGCAGTAGTGGAACATTTGGAAACGCATAATTCAATCAAGCAGAACTGGCATGGTTTTATGAACGGGAAATCATGTTTGACAAATTTGCTGGAGTTCATTGAGGGTGTAATGAGCAGGGTGGATAAGGGGGAGCCAGTGGATGTGGTGTATTTGGATTTCCAGAAGTCATTCGATAAGGTGCCACATAAAAGGTTACTGCACAAGATAAAAGTTCATGGGGTTGGGGGTAATATATTAGCATGGAGAGAGGATTGGCTAACTAACAGAAAACAGAGAGTTGGGATAAATGGGTTATTTTCCGGTTGGCAAACAGTGGGGTGCCGCAGGGATCGGTGCTGGGTACTCAAGTATTTACAATCTATATTAATGACTTGGATGAAGGGACCGAGTGTAATGTAACCAAGTTTGCTGATGATACAAAGCTGGATGGGAGAGCAAATTGTGAGGAGGACTCAAATAATCTGCAAAGGGATATAGACAGGCTAAGTGAGTGGGCAAAAATTTGGCAGATGGAGTCTAATGTGGGAAAATGTGAGGTTATCCACTTTGGCAGAAAAAATAGAAAAGCAAGTTACAATTTACATGGATAAAAATTGCAAACCTGTTGCAGTACAGAGGGACCTGGGGATCCTTGTATATGAAACACAAAAAGTTAGTACGCAGGTACAGCAAGTAATCAGGAAGGTAAATGGAATGTTGGCCTTTATTGCAAGAGGGATAGAGTATAAAAGCAGAGAAGTCCTGCTAAAACTGTACAGAGTATTGGTGAGGCCACACCTAGAGCACTGCATAGTTTTGGTCTCCGTATTTAAGGAAGGATATACTTGCATTGGAGGCTGTTCAGAGAAGGTTCACTAGGTTGATTCCGGAGTTGAGAGGGTTGATTTATGAAGAAAAGTTGAGTAGGTTGGGCCTATACATATTGGAATTCAGAAGAATGAGAGGTGATCATATCGAAACATATAAGGTAATGAGGGGGCTCGACAAGGTGGATGCAGAGAGGATATTTCCCCCCATAGGGGAAACTAAAACTAGGGGACATAGTCTCAGAATAAGGGGCCACCCATTTAAAACTGAGATGAGGAGGAATTTCTTCTCTCCGAGGGTTGTAAATCTTTGGAATTCTGTGCCCCAGAGAGCTGTGAAGGCTGGGTTATTGAATATATTTAAGGCGGAGATAGACAGATTTTTGAGCGATAAGGGAGTAAAGGGATATGGGGAGCGGGCAGGGAAGCGGCGCTGAGTCCATGATCAGATCAGCCATGATCTTATTAAAAGGCGGTGCAGGTTCGATGGGCCAAATGGCCTACTCCTGCTCCTATTTCTTATGTTCTTATGCGGAGAAATTTCTTCACGTAGAGGGTGGTGAATCTTAGGAATTTTCTACCCCAGAGTGCTGTAGGGGCTCAGTCATTGAGTACATTCAAGGTAGGGAGCGAAAATTTTTTGGATACTAAGGGAATCAAGGGACATGGGGATAGTGCAGGAAAGTGGAGTTGAGGTAGACAATCAGCCATGATCTTATTGAATGGCAGAGCAGGCTCGAGGGGCCGAATGGCCTACTCCTGATTCTAATTCTTATGTTCTTATGATACCGGTTTAAACCTGGCTTATTTCAGTGTCCAGTTGCCTGGATTTAGTTCGGGTTAAATAACTGATTTGATTATGTTATTTGCCAACTTCAATGACAAATTGTGAAGGGTGGTTATTTCTGCGATGTAATTCGTGTTAAATAATACAATGGAGTCCTGTGTGCACTGTTTTGGGGCAGATGGGATAGTTTTCCAACTTCATGCTGTGGCAGGGAGTGTAGCCCATCTGCAGCGCAAATCAGAAGCTGAGGAACGTGTTGCATATGATTTTGCAGCCATTGATTTAAATGGGTGTAAAATCATGAACAGCACACACACGAACCTTGGCTACATGTTCCTGGCAAGCTAGACTCCCCTCCAGCAGCATATAGTCGGAAAATGTCCTCTATTGACTCAGTGGCGGCTGGTGACCTTTTTGAGAGGTGAGACACAACTATACATGCCTAACCAAGCCAGCGTGTTACCGTGGCAACGGGCCCTTCCTGTGGAATCCCACCATCAACCTTATAAGCCATATATTATCTTTTTCTAACTGCATTGTTCAGCGGTTGATTTCTTTTAGACCTTTACATCCAGGATTAGACTTTTTTTAAAATAAAAAACAACTCAAACTTTGGTGGAAAAAAACTAACTGGAGTATCACCTGACGGTTTTGCAAAATGTTGCTGCTTGGGGTTGTCTAAAATGCAATGGCCAATCAATCCAGCCTGGGATGTCCTCCCTCACGTTGACTTCTCATAAGGAAATGAAACATAGGCAGAGTTTAATTTAATAGCTGAGAACTTTCTGGCAGGACATCCTTCCTCACATTGGCGCAGGAAGTTGGGAAAAAAAATCGGGCGGCCTACCTAAATTTAAATACCTGCATCTTTCCAGCGGGACACCTGTGCAGGTTCCCAGGTGCCTCATCTGATGAGCTGTTTCTTGTTAATCCCAGTATCACCATCGAGGGTTCTCCAGTCACGTGCACCTTTGGTTTATTGCAAGGCAAAAACAACATTTACATTCTCTGAACAATGGGCTTTATCCGAACAGCACTAGTGTACATTATCCATTTCCTGCACTAAACGTCCTTGTAGCGTGAGTAAAACTGTTACTTTAGCCCCAGTTTGTACCAAATTATGGGCAGATTTGTTGTTACCAGAAACTGGGTTGAAGTTGCCCGATCTCATTCCATTTGCAGGCTGGTGATGGGTTGAGGGGGGGCGGAGGGAGGGTGGAAGGAGACAGAGAAAGGAAGAGAGAGAGAAAACTTTTTCACCCTGGCAGACTGAATTCCAACTAAAAGCAGATCGATTCATGTTGGCATTCCTGGAGTTAGCTATAGGGCAGGATTTGCTACTTTGTCATTTTCGGGGCGAAAACGAAGGCGGGGCACGAAATTTACCGCCCGATTAACGTTTACGATTAATTGATTAATTTTCATCATTTGCGCCCTGTGCCAGGCGCAAAGGGAGGCGTTGTATGACTTTCGCGGTGCAAAAACAGGAACCTTGCCAACTTTAGTGTGGGGCCGGGAGCGCTCGGAGAGAGGCCGTGCGAGGGGAAAAAAAAATTCTCAAAAACATTCAAAAAATATTGCTAACACCCTGACAACACAAAGCGCTGCAAAAATATAAAAATAAAACTGTAACTTACCTGTTTTACAGCTTATCCAACTCACCGGCGCCGGCAGGGCTGCACCGCGGTGGTCATCGCGGGGCGCGTTTCACGGCCTACGGGCCGGAGGCGAGTCGATTCTCGCCGCGGTGTCACAATGGGAGCCGTTGCACACCCGGCGCAGCTCTCCCCGGCAGTGCTTCGAAGCGCCGCCGCAAAACCCGACTGGAGGTTCGCGACCCGGCGAAAAAAGAGCTCACCGCCCCATTTATCGCCGCGGAGGGTCAAAACCCGGGTCGCAAAACGACCCAAAAATCCAGCCCATAGTGTTTAAAATATATAATTAAGCCCTGAGATATTGAGGAAGGGGGTTTTTAATCCGAAACGTCCAACCGACTCGTGTTATCTCCACAGATGCTGACTGTCCTCTGCTGGTGGGTCTCCACCTTTCTGTCTGGTTTTGATTCAGATTTTCAGCATCTGTAATACTTTGCTTTTTACTACAATATATCACTCTCAAAGCCTCCTTGATAAAGTGCAACATCCCCACCGACACCTGATAATCCCTGGCCCAAGACCGCCCAAAATGGAGGAAGAGCATCCGGGAGGGCACTGAGCATCTCGAGTCTCATCGCCGAGAGCATGCGGGCAGCGGAAGGGTCGTGCGGCAAACCAGACTCCCCAACCCACCCTTTCCTTCAACCACTGTCTGTCCCACCTGTGACAGAGACTGTAATTCCCCTATTGGACTGTACAGTCACCTGAGAACTCACTTTTAGAGTGGAAGCAAGTCTTCCTCGATTCCGAGGAACTACCTATGATGATGATGATGATAATGAGCATGCTGTGAAAGACAACTGAAGGGTATAATATGCCACCTCACACATCTGGGTTAACGATTTCTTTTGAGTTCATTTCCATGGCCATAAACGTTAAAAAATTAAAAACAAAGTTATTGTCTTCAATATTTCCAGCTATCTGTTCTGTTATCTCTTGAACTTTCTCATCATGCACATCAATAGGGTAGCAGGTCAGGCCTGAAACGTTAACTCTGTTTCTCTCTCCACAGATGCTGCCTGACCCGCTGAGTATTTCCAGCATTTCCTGTTTTTGTTTCAGATTTCCATCATCCGCGGTATTTTGCTTCAATATGGTGGCTGTTGATTCCAAATACCAATCTGAGCAAAAGGGGATGCATTTTGTGTCTTTAGCATTCCTCACACAGAGCTTTGCACACCAGGAGTGCAGGATGAGAATCCGGGTAAGTGTTCTATTCCATGAATCATTGGATCGTAGAGCACAGAAGGAGGCCATTCGGGCCATCGCACCTGTGCCGGCTCTCTGAAAGAGCTCTCCAATTAGTCCCACCGCCCCCTGTGCTCTTTTACCCTAGCCCTGAATATTTACAGAACCAATTAATCGGACAGCACAGAAGGAGGCTATGCATATAAAACAAAAATTAATTCCCAATTTGAAGATATATGTAAAAAATGTGGTGGTAGTATTGCCCAAATTGAGAATATGCCCTGCTGACACACAAAGCTCTGGCAACATTGGCGATGACAAGTTACCACCGTGGCATGAGGAATGTTCTTTGTATAAATTATACTGTGCAAATGTGTCCAATTAAAATGCATGGTTAAGAATTTAAAATAACCTGTTTGAAGATCCCACTCTATGACCTACTGTGTATATGGATAGTGGCACTGCAATTAGCTGTGAGTCGGTATGGTCTCAGTAATTCAGTGAAGGGGATTCGTGAAAATTCCTTTATTTGGATAAAAATTCAAAAAAGAATGAAGTGACTCACTTTGCAGGGCAGCACGGTTAAAATTCCACAAGCAAAGGGCAACTGAGACTGTCTCGGTTCAATATGACCCATTCAGTTCTTTTGAACTAACATTGTATAATTATTTATTTCACCCGCTACATAAAAGAATGGCAGAGCGCTTTACAAAGGCGGAGTCAGAAACAGAGCCAAAGGTAAAAGAAGGGAGGCAGAAAAGATGATCAGTTTTTAACAGGACAGGTAATGCAGACAAAGTGGTTTCAGGGCAGATTCAACAGAAATAAATTCTAAATGTGTTAGGTGAAAGTGTGAGGTGCGACAATAATGTGGAAATGGTGGCTATTTTTGCTCATGCTGAGGTAAAAAAAAAATGACTTCAACTCATCTAAGACACATTAGCCTATCAACCAATCTGTGGCTTGTCCAAACGAATACCCATCAGCAGCAGATAACCATCAGGACACTTGATGCTTAATGACTCTGAAGAATAATATGGAGAGATCCACAGGTGTACTCACTGGGAATTGCAAGCTTCTGTGGATCCCACAAACAGTATTGCCTCGTCAGCAAGATACAAAGTATTCACCTTGGGCGATGGATAAAATGAGTTTCTTTCTTTCGGAGTGGTGTCGGAATTCCTGTCCCCTGAAGCACATTGAGAAATGGGACACCAATTCATTTAAAGTGTATCTTTTCCACAGGCATGGCCACAGCAGGCAATTCCAGCAAATTCCTGCTTAATTGATTAAATGCAGCAAATAGTGCGTGCGTTATTTAAGATTTAAAAGCTGATGTTCGCCACATTACCCACATGTGTCTTTAATGAACCGCAATTTATTGGCTACAGCTGTGTCACATACCATTAACCTGACGCCACCCCACATTCCAATTTTCAGAGATTTTGCCCCCAACAGCTGGCCAGCTTGCGTTGGAATGCTTCTTTTCTTCTGCACATCCTGTTCTTCAGTGATACACTCAATTACCCCGAACCCCTTTGACCTAAAAAGCTTCATACAAAAATACCCCCTGTAAAACAATAAGCTATGTACGTGACTAATAAATGGCGTCATGAAAAAGAAAAACAGGCGGCAATGTCCGTTGGTGGCAGTGTGCCTCAGTGAGCTGGCAGCATCTTCACGCCGGTACCGACACCAATACTCTAAAGATGCCGGGAATGTGAAACAAGAACAGAAAATGCTGGAAACACTCAGCAGGTCAGCTAGAATTTGCAGAAAGACCAGACAAATGATCATTTCAGGTGTGGACTCTTCTTCAAAACGGAAATGTTCAGAGAAAATCATGAGCGGAATGATAAAGAAAGACTTGCATTTATATAGCGCCTTTCACGACCACTGGACATCCCAAAGCGCTTTACAACCAATGAAGTGTAGTCACTGTAGAGGGATAAATATTGGCCAGGACACTGGGAATAACTCCCTTTCTCGTCTTCGAAATAGTGCCACGGGATCTTTTATGTCCACTTGAGAGAGCAGATTGGGCCTCGGTTTAACGTCTTATCTGAAAGAAGCCATGGTAGCATGAGAGCTTCAAGTCACTTCAATGGGAAGAGCTGACCCTGATCCAAATGTGCGCAAGCCATTGGGTAGCAGATAGCATAAGTCTGTCTTAGGAACAACATAGAAACAGGAGTAGACCATTCAGCTTCTCGAGCCTGTTCCGCCATTCAGTGGCTGATCTGTGCCTTAACTCCATTTATCTGCTTTGGTTCCGTATCCCTCACCTAACCAAAAAAATCTGACAATCTCAGTTTCAAAATTGACCCCCAGCTTCAACAGCTTTTTGAGGAAGAGAGTTCTAGATTTCCACTAGCCTTTATGTGAAGAAGTGCTTCTTGACATCACCCCTAAATGACCTGGCTTTAATTTTAAGGCTATGCCCTCTTGTTTTGGACTGCCCCACCAAAGACAATGATTTGTCTCTCTATCTACCCTATCAAATCCTTTAATCATTTTAAGCACCTCAGTTAGCTCTCCTATTCTCAAGGGAATGCAAGCCTAGTCTACATGACCTGGCCTCATCATTTAACCCTTGTAGTGCTGATATATTTTCTGGTGAATCTGCGCTGCACCTCTTCCAATTCCAATACATCCTTCCTGGGGCGCGGTGCCCAGAATTAAACACAGTGCTCCAGATGAGGTCTAACCAGCGCTTTATACAACTGCAGCACAACTTCCACCTCTTGTATTCCAGCCTCTTGAGATAAAGGCCAACATTCCATTAACCTTTGAAATTATTTTTTGTCGCTGTCCACTAATGTTTGGTGATAGTGGAGGCGGCCGCCTGAGGAAAGGAGTGTTTGAAGCCCAGGCCCTCAAAACTGCCACCAAGCTCAGGGCCATAGTCATACCCACAGGCAGCGGAAAGAGCGTGCGGCAAACCTGTCCCACCCACACTTTCCCTCAACGACTATCTGTCCCGCCTGTGACAGGGACTGTGGTTCTTGTATTGGACTGTTCAGCCACCTAAGGATTCATTTTAAGAGTGGAAGCAAGTCTTCCTCGATTCCGAGAGACTGCCCAAGATGATGATGATGGTGATAGTCTTGTGAAGCAGAGCTGAAGAGGATAAGTCTCCTCTAGCATGTCTAGACTTGTTTTGGTTGGACCTATAAATACACGTCACAAGGTAGTGATCAGTGGAGAAAATGCCTCAGGTATTATTGCACCTGCAGTTGTTAATAACTCCCAAAGGAAAAGCCATTATTCCCCCGTGTACAGTGTGATTTACTTGCCTGTAGCAACCAAAAATATTAGAGGAAAGCTTTGCCGGTTAAAAAAACCCCACAAAAATGGAAGACTGCCCAACAATACTGATGAGAAACCGAGCAAAATGCACCAGAGGTACATGAAATGTTTATTTTTACCTGCAATAGAAAGCATCTTCACAAATTGGCTGCTGCCTTTCCGACATTACAACTTCAAAAAAGTATTTAATTAGCGGCAAAGCACTTTAGAACGTCCTGAGGTCGTGACAGGCACTATATAGATGCAAATCTTTCTCCTTTTCACTCTAATTGAGCAGGCCAGGTTTCCAGGCCCACTATTTATAGTCGCATTCCTGCTATGGGCAGAGCTTCATCCAAAGACTGGAAATTTGGAGTGGGACCAGTTGACGGATTATTCAAATACTGAAATTAGGCCATGAAGTCTGGTAGTGTATTCCCACCAGCCCCATCCAAAATTGTCCATTGATAAACTGGCCATGCATAATTAGGCGCCTGAGGCAAAATTGGGGCGGTAACCAGCTGGGGCCGGGAATTCCTGTACCCGCCCCAGAGGTCACACCCCCGCCGCTGAATTGGACTTGCCACCCCTCAAAGAAAGTGGAGCACAATCTCGCACGCTCCACTTCCTTTGGGGGCGGTTCCCAGGGCGCTACTGGGGTGGTGAGGGAAGCACTATGTGGATGCTCCACGTAGCACTGACGCACTTCAACGTTCCTCCCTTTGCTTAAAGGGAAGGGCCGCTGCACACTCTGCAAGGCGTCTGATGACCTCCACTAGGCCACCAGAGCAGCGTGGGACCGGGCCTACTGCAGCCTGGCACCCAAAACGGCATGATGGCGGCTTGGACACGCTAGGTGCTGACCCAAGAGTCGACAATCCAGAAAAGATGGCGGCGTGGCACGCCCTCCCCAAAAGTGGATGTCGGCCAGCTTCGCGGCCCGCGAGGCAATTTACCACTGGGGCGGTAAGGGGTTGGCGCGCACAATGATGACGTCATCGTCGGTTGCACGGCGGCCCGGGGCACTAAGCATGGGGTGTGCCGTTGAAATGGCAGTGCCTCTGCAAACTACAGAGCAATTTCCCGGGAGTCAGTAGCGCCCCCCCCCCACCCCCCCAGACAAAAAGTCTCCTCCACCCCGTTAGTGCCCCCGAGAGACGTTATCGGGCCTCTATAAAAGGGGCAATTTTGCCTCCATTTTACAACCTGTGCTCACTGTCACCAAGTCCCAGAAAAATCTCCGGTTCCTGAAGTCCACCTGGAGCTTGATTTGAACAATGTTGGAGCCTAAAGCTGGAAAGGTTGGAGAATGAGCGAGGTGTTGAATTGGTGTACCTGTACCTATGAAATCGACTAAACCGTTCGAGACAGTGAATAATCAACCTGAGCCATGCCTCGCAGTGTGACGTACAATTGGTGCTATTCATTATGTTAATTTGTTTTGTCTTTGTGACAGCTGAATAGGAAGATCCACTTTCAGCGAATGTGTTTCGATCTGAATGACAGCTCTAATTTCTTAATCAGCGTACAATTGAGATCTTCACGGTGACATCCTGGGAAATCAGAAATGGAACCTGGGCGGTCCGAAGACACAGCCTGACACAGATTTCCAGAGGCAGGAGAAGTGATGCATAAAGCCATGTTACTGGAGCGCTTGTTCAAATTCTTGAATGTTGTCCTGTTACTGCTGCTCTCGTGTTTCTGGCATAAACAGAGCCATTAACCTGACATGCTAGCAGCTCTGGTGGTGCAGTTTTTCATACATAGATAGCACCAGAAACAGACCATTCGGCCCAACCAGTCCCTCTTGGATTTTATCCTCCACACAAACAAATAGTTCTAATCACATTTACCCACCCTGTTCTCATATCCCTTCAAACCCTTTTTCTTCATCCCTCGATACAATTTTATCTTAAATGTTGCCATTGGCCCTGAATTTGCGGTTGGAGGCTTCTCGCGGGGAAATGCTCCCGATCCACAAATAAAATGGCCGCGTACCTGGTGGTCCGGGGGGTACAGAGACACGCAGTCCTGAGGCTCTCTGGATTCCCACGTATCCCAGGGGCGGGTGCACATGGGTTGCTAGTGCCCCTGGGATCACGTGGGCTGGCTCAACAAATGAAAGAAGGGAATCCCCATTCATGCTAATGGAGATTCCGTATGTACAGACCATAAGCATGAATGGGAATGCCCCCAAAAATACATCAACACATCAAATAATTTATTTTTAAATTACATATTTAAAATTAATTAAAGTGCCACTTAATTTAATACTTAAAACAAAAATTTAATTTTTTAAACAATAAATTTACATGTTTTAACTGGGCTAAAAATAAACTTGCTTTATTGCACATGGTTTTTTAATGTATAAATGATTGCTAAAATGTTATTTTCCTGCTTTTTAAACTCTTTACGCTGGTAAAAGCAGGCCTTACTCCTGCTTTTACCAGGTGTAAGAATTTCTGGGCAGAAGCTGGGCAAATAGCCCAACTCGCTGCCCGCGGGTGCCCTTTTTCCGGGAGTGCATTGGATTGACAGATCGCAAGTTCCGGGTTTTCACGCATGCGCTTCGTGCATGAAAACCCGGAACGGGTGCGACCCGGAACGGGTGCGTATGTGCCCATAGGTGTCGCAAAATACAGCCCATAGTTTCGATTCCACAGCCTCACAACTCGTTGTATCAAGAAGTTTCTCCTGTTCTCTGTTCTAAATATCTTGACCCTTCAGCTATTGGAATGGCTCAACCTCTTATTCCATCCTTGGATCATTTTAAACACTTCTATTATATTGCCCAATATTCTGTGGTGTGCTAGCGAGATAAGATCCAATTTTTCAAGTCTACCTTCGTATTTCTAATTTCATTGGACCCTGACCAAGACACATTTTCTGATGTTGTAGTTCATAGCCTTTGGTGTGATATCGATCTTCCTTACGTCCTGGCCAATATTTATCCTTCAATCAACATATCAAAAAAAACAGATTATCTGGTCATTATCACATTGCTGTTTGTGGGAGCTTGCTGTGTGCAAATTGGCTGCCGCGTTTTCCACATTACAACAGCGACTACACTCCAAAAGTACATAATTGGCTGTAAAACGCTTTGAGACATCCAGTGGTCATGAAAGGCGCTATATAAATGCAAGTCTGTCTGTCTTATCGAGGTCGTGGCATGGGACCATGAGGTTTGGGTGGGTGCTTGGCAGCAAATCTCCTGAAATGGTTATTTTTAGATCCCTTTCCCCTGGCCATTGGAAGTAGTTTCCTAACATGAGCACAATCAACTGAGGGAGAAATAGAACCCAAAGCAGCCTGGACGGCGCAACTTGTTTTTACCGTAACGTTGATGGAAAATTTAGCTGGAAAATCTTGTAATTGTGTTCCAAAAATTAATTTGAGTGAGATCAAGTTTTCTGAATAAATACAACTCTTCTTAAGAAAGGTTCTGCGTCTCTTCAGTGTACAGTATATTTTGAATCAGAGCTTCACAATTTCAGAGCAGCTTTCATGCAATAAAGACATGCGGCACTTTCCTCAGAATCATCATTTCGTGTGCTTGTACACCCTGTAAATATGTGTATTATTCTAAATCCCGTCGAGGCACACAGTCACCCCCACAGCACAATTTTGATTACAGACCTGTTGTTGCAAAAATGTATGTCTGATTATTTTAAATCTTTACTATTTCCTGCATGAAGTAAACACAGTCAAGTTGTATCTTAACAAACCTTATTATTGTTGAAAAATCACACATGGTGTCTCTACAGAATCTAAATATACTGCTGCAAAATAACTGTAAAGCTGATTTATTTCTTGCATCTACATTCAAATATACAAAAGTAAACACAGTTGGGTTCACTTAAAATCAAACCCCAGATCTTGCTCTTCTTAGGCAGTGCCCCGGAGTCGAGGATGACTTGCTTTCACACTAAAATGAGTTCCAAGGTGACTGATGAGACCAATGCAGGATCTACACTCTCTGTCACAGGTGGGGCAGATGGTGGCTGGAGGGACGGGTGGGTGGGGTGCTTGGTTTGTCGTACGCTCCTTCCGCTGTTTGTACTTGGCTTCCGCGTGCGCCCGGTGAAGAGACTCGAAGCATCCGAGAAGGCATTGAACACTTCGAGTCGAAACCCCAGATACCCTCAGATATCAGCATGTTGGTGTGCAAGTTCTTAAAAAGCCCGATTCTAGCGGCAGCCCAAAGAGGTAGCGTTTAAGTATTTCCTCAGAAAGTGATAGGAAGCAGGTTTGTGCTTACAATTCATCACTAGGCGAGTTCCTGATCTCGGTTACATAAGAACATAAGAAATAGGAGCAGGAGTTTAGGCCATTTGGCCCCTCGAGCCTGCCCTGCCATTCAATAAGCTCATGGCTGATCTGATCATGGACTCAGCTCCACTTCCTTGCTCGCTCCCCATAACCCTTTACTCCCTTATCGCTCAAAAATCTGTCTATCTCCACCTTAAATATATTCAATAACCCAGCCTCCACAGCTCTCTGGGGTAGAGAATTCCACAGATTTACAACCCTCTGAGAGAAGAAATTTCACCTCATCTCAGTTTGAAATGGGCGGTCCCTTATTCTAAGACCATGTCCCCTTGTTTTAGTTTCCCCTATGAGTGGAAATATCCTCTCTGCATCCACCTTGTCGAGCCCCCTCATTATCTTATAAGTTTCAATAAGATCACCTCTCGTTCTTCTGAACTCCAATGTGTTTGCCTAACCTACTCAACCTATCCTCATAAGTCAACCCCCTCATCTCCGGAATCAACCTAGTGAGCCTTCTCTGAACAGCCTCCAATGCAAGTATATCCTTTCTTAAAGAGAGTATTCCAGGTGTGGCCTCATCAATACCCTGTACAGTTGTAGCAGGACTTCTCTGCTTTTATACTCTATCCCCCTTACATTAAAGGCCAACATTCCATTTGCCTTCCTGATTACTTACTGTACCTGCAGACTAACTTTTTGTGATTCATACACAAGGACCGCCAGGTCTCTCTGTATTGCAGCCCTTTGCAGGTTAGACTGTCTGAAGTTGGCATAGAGCAGATTTGAAACATTTCCAGAGAGCAAAGGAAAGAAAATTTGTAGTGTTTGGAGTAAACTCTCAATCCAATGTCACCTTTTGGAACAACCTCTCTTACCATTGACAGATCGCTTCTGTCATCTCAACTTTACCTGCCATCTATTACATCAGCATCGGTAACTTTTCGTGATCTATTGAGACCAGTAAAAGGTTTGTGCAACTGCAGCTAGGTCCTCCTGAAGACATCCCTGCTTATGCCCTCCTGTACAATGTGCAACCAGGCTGCATTGGTCTCCTGGAGAGGTCACTTCTGCCCATGGGAAGGGAAGAGAACATTCCTGCATACTGTGATTCCCTCCATAAGCATATGGAGGGAATCATGGGAGAGCCTTGGTGCAGCTGTGCACCTCTGTGCAGTGTCTGTCAGTGTTTGCAGCACTTCAATGCTGCAGAACACATAAAGCACAACTGACAAAATCAATGTGACCCTTAATAAGCCCCATCCACGTAAAATCACTTGTACTGAGCGAGATGGAGCCGGCAGCGGGTTAAGAATACGCTCCGGACGTCGCCCGCCTCGCTCCTGCCTCGGTCGGCGAAATCACGGTCAGAGAGAGTGTTCCTACTCGTGGGGAAAAGTAAAACTAGAGGCCATCAATATAAGATAGTCAGAAAGAAATCAAATAGGGAATTCAGAAGGAACTTCTTTACCCAGAGAGTGGTGAGAATGCAGAACTTGTTACCACAGGGAGTGGTTGAAGTAAATAGTATAGGTAAAAGAAAGAAATACTTGTATGTATATAATGCCTTTCATGACCACCAGACATCCATAAGCGTTTTGCAGTCAATGAAATACTTTATTGGAGTGTAGTCACTGTTGTAATGCAGGAGGCACAGCAGCCAATTTGTGTTCAGCAAGCTCCCACAAACAGCAATGTGATAATGATCAGATAATCTCTTTCTGTTATGTTGATTGAGGGATAAATATTGGACAGGGCACCAGGGATAACTGTCCCTGCTCTTCTTCGAAATAGTGCCATGGGATTTTAAAATTTCAGCTGAGAGAGCAGACGGGGTCCTGGTTTAACATGTCAGCCTAGATTTTTGTGTTCAAGTTTCTGGAGTGGGACCTGAACCCACAAAGCTGAGCCACTGGCTGACACTCCAGATGCATTTAAAGGGCGGCTAGATATGAGGGAGAAAGGAATCGAGGGTTATACTGATAGTGTTAGATGAGGAAAGACGGGAGAAGGCTTGAGTGAAGCATAAACACCAGCATGGACTGGTCGGTCTAAATGGCCTGTTTCTGTGCTGTATGTAATCCTATGTAATTCACTCTGTGCTTCACCCAATTCACATAATTACTAGTGGATGTGGCTTCTTTGCATAAAACTGGTCAAAATTCAGCACCGTAGCATGAAATTGTCACATGTTATTGTGCGTGCCTGTGCTACAGCTAACCCGGGAGCGCTTGATGTTGACATGGAGACCAGGATTTTCTGAGTTTTAACAGCCTGAGTTCGGGTGGTATCACAGGGTCCTGTTATCCCACATTTCATGGAGGAGCATGTGGGTTTGGGAGCAGGATGGGGGAGTTAAACCGACAAAAATGTCAGTGCATCGAGACGCCTGCTCCAACTCATCGACTTCTGCATTTAACTGGAGCGTGTTAGGCTGCTTGTGGGCAATGTCCTTGGGAAAGGTGGGTTGTCTATTAACATATCTTAATCACTCAATTAGAGTGGTATTTCAACTGACGTTTACATTTAAAGGCCCATCCACAGGTTTCTCGGGCTACCTGAAATTCGCCAGTGAGGACAAGACAAGAACACAATGGTAATTGAGGGGGTTGGACCAATCTCAGAAATACTGCAATAAATACTCAGCGCTCACAGCTCTTTCTTACCTGCTCACGGGAAAGGGTTTGTTCACAGTACTTTAGCCAAGAGGTTATTTTTTGTACTTTGGAGTTTTCTAAATCACATCAGGATGGGACCTCAGACGTGGACCAATATGACCAGCTCTGGAACCAGCAGTAACCTGCTGTTCAAAGACGGGACTGCTGGACAGCAGAAAGGGCAGCAACAGAAAGGGGAGCAGCTCACATGGGGCACTACACATGAGACAGGGTGTGCAGGCAGAGGCTGTTTGCTTGACATGTCTCAGGAGGCTCAGGGTGTCGCATCAGGTGGTGGCAAATATCTGCAACCTCCTCGAAGAAGACCTACTCCCTGCTAGAACTGGTGACCAGGCGTTACCAGTGGTTGGCAAAGTGCCCACCGTCCAGGGCTCTACCGAAATCATACCCAGGATCTCCCGGTTGGCCGCCCACAAATGCACAAAACAGGTGACTATTTGCCAGGGCTGGCAATTATGTGATCTTTGCCCGTGATGACACCACTCAGAGGGCACTCGGGTTTGCGACTCTGGCTAGCTTCCCACAGGTGCAGGGTGTCATCGACTGCGCACACCTAGCAATCCGAGCACCCCTAGATCAGCCTGGATTGCCCACAAGGGCTTCCACACCATCAATGTTCAACTGGTATGCAACCAAAGAAATATATAGGTGTGTGTCAGATTCCTGGGCCGCTGCCTGATGTTTTAGTCCTGTGGCAGTCTAAGCTCCCAACGTCTTTGGATCTGCAAGCAGACTTAAGGAGTGGCTACTAGCAGACAAGGGATAGCCAGTCCAAACTTGGCTGATGACACCCGTCAGGAACCCAAACACTGAAGCCCATCAGCGCTACAATGGATGCCATATGACCATCAGATGTGTGATCGAACAATCCATGGGCATGCTGAAGTTGTGCTTCCGGTGCCTGGACAGATCAGGAAACGCCCGTCAGTATCAAGCAGAATGGCCGTGGTGTGCTGTGCTCTGCACAACATTGGGAAGAAAGAAGAAAGAAATACTTGCATTTATATAGCACCTTTCATGACCACTGGATGTCTCAAAGCGCTTTACAGCCAATGAAGTACTTTTGGAGTGTAGACACTGTTGTAATGTAGGAAACACGGCAGCCAACTTGTGCACAGCAAGCTCCCACAAACAGCAATGTGATAATGACCAGATAATCTGTTTTTGTTATGTTGATTGAGGAGTAAATATTGGCCCGGACTCTGGGGATAACTTTCCAGCTCTTCTTTGAAATAGTGCCATGGGATCTTTTACGTCCACCTGAGAGGGCAGACGGGGCCTTTGTTTAATGTCTCATTCAAAAGACGGCAACTCTGACAGTGCAACGCTCCCTCAGCACTGCTCTGGAGCATCACCCTAGATTTATGTGATCAAGTTCCTGGAGTGGGACTTGAAGCCACAAGCTTCTGACTCAGAGGCGAGGGTGCTACCCACTGATTCACAGCTGACACATCTGTGAGGTTTGGACCTGCAGGAGGAACAAGGCTCAGAGCACAGATGATTCTGAGATGGAGGAAGCAGATGATGAGGAGGAAGGTGATGAAGGCAATGAATCATCAGCTGCTTACATTGCTGCCCAGAATGTCAGGGATGCCTTTATTAATGCTAGGCTCACTTAGGTTGCACCAGTGGACCCATGTCAGAAGCACCTGCAACAGCCATTCCTCCCACCACCACCAACTCCCCACCCCCCCCCCCCCCCACCACACCACTGACACAAAGCAGTCCTGCAAACAACTAACCACCCCTTACACATCCCCTCATTGGTCTGCATCAACTCATGTCTTCCCATTCATCAACAAACAACTTAAAAGGCAACATGCCACCCAGCACCCAAGAGTGGACAAGATAGGAAAGTGGAGCAAAATAATAATATTTATGTGCTTTAACTAAACAACAGAATCTCAACAACATTAAGTGTAATCATACACCCATGTGCACGCCCTTGTGCAGCTACAGAGCTTTGCTCTTCCTTTTTCTGCTGCTCCTACGTGGTGCAACCCCTGTGCCTTGAGCAGAGGTGGAGGCAGGCTGCTCAGATTTCCGACGTACACTGTAAATCTCTCCTTCTCGTGGACCGATCCTGCAGCTGTCAAACTGCTCCGAAGGTTGCCAGATTGCTGATTAGAATATGCCGCAGCCAGCTTCACGATGAATCAGGCTCTCGGCGCTGATCTAAGCGCTGAAGTGACGACACATTCACCATCCAGAGTTGCGGCAGGGGTTCAGTGAATGGAGGTGTCACTCCTTAAAATAAACTTTCTTCGACAGTTATTTCACGCTGCAGTCTCCCTTTCCGAGTTTCGAGATTGCTGCCTGATTCACTGCCGCGTGCGATCTGTAAATTCAGGCCACTCCCGAGTTGCTGCAATACAAATGATTAATTATTTCAGAATAAAATCATTCTTGACTTTTAATTTTGTGGCTTGCAAAGGCATAAATATGCCTAAAGTAACCGTGAATTTTTAACTTATTGAAAAGTTGTGTCTTTGAATGAGGCGGAAGATCACAACCCTTTGTGGGTAGACCCAAAAATTGACATAACGATACATTGATTTTCCTCGGAGTAGCTGGGCTTGAAATGTTTGTGAGATATAATGTACATCAATCTACTCATAATGGATTGAAACAACAGAATTCAATAAGCAAATCAGGGTTATTAGGAAAGATAATGTTTGTTATGTTAGAAAGGGAAGGGGTCATTTAAATTCTGAAAACAATCTCTTAAATTGAATGGGCTCCGGATATATGGTGTGGCAATAATAAAATTGAAATCCCAGGTGCAGGAAGTGGATACTCAAAGATCTTAGTCGTTTAATCTTTGCAACAGTAATGCATTTTTAACAACTGGGAGTGTAAACCTGATCTTGCAGCAATGAATCACACCGCTGCTGGGCCACTTAGATCATTATTTAAAAAATCATTTTAAGGGCTTCCCTTCCTCCTCTCCGAAAACAATCGTCTCCCAACCCCCCCCCCCCCCCCCCACACCACTTAAAATGATACCGGCGCTGTCGTAGGTGCTTCCTGCCCTCCCCAGCTCCCGCACACCGCACTCACAACCCATCTTAAAATTGGGATGACTGACTTAACTGCTTCCAGTGAGAGAGACGTCCTGCTGCTCGTCACCTGTCTTTTTGCCTGAAAAACAGGCAACTGGCAGTTGAACGTCTGGTGGGCACTTTGTGCACTCATTTTCCCGCCTGAGTCAACTTTCTGGCGAACCTTTAAAAGGGCGCCCAGCACTCCCGCCCAAAACAGAATAGATCAGGGTCTGACTCAATGTTCCCTGTTTAGCACCACCATCATAGGTAGTCCCTCGAAATCAAGGAAGATTTGCTTCCATTCTAAAAGTGAGTTCTTAGGTGACTGAACAGTCCAATATGGGAATTACAGTCGCTGTCACAGGGGGGACAGACATTCATTGGAAGAAAGGGTGGGTGGGGAATCTGGTTTGCTGCATGCTCCTTCTGCTGCCTACGTTTGTTTACTGCATGCTCTCGAAGACGAGACTCGAGGTGCTCAGCGCCCTCCTGGATGCTCTTCCTTCACTTAGGGCGGTCTTTGGCCAGGAACTCCCAGGTGTCGGTGGGGATGTTGCATTTTATCAAGGAGGCTCAGAGGGTGTCCTTGAAACGTTTCCTCTGCCCACCTGGGGCTCGCTTGCCATGTAGGAATTCCGAGTAGAGCGCTTGCTTTGGGAGTCTTGTGTCGGGCATGCGGACAATGTGGCCCGCCCAACGGAGCATGTCGAGTGTGGTCAGTGCTTCGATGCTGGGGATGTTGGCCTGATCGAGGACACTAACATTGGTGCGTCTGTCCTCCCAGGGGATTTGCGGGATCTTGCGGAGTCATTGTTGGTGGTATTTCTCCAGCACTTTGAGGTGTCTACTGTACATGGTCCACGTCTCTGAGCCATACAGGAAGGTGAGTATCACTACAGCCCTGTAGACCACAAGCTTGATGCCAGATTTGAGGGCCTGATCTTCGAACACTCTCTTCCTCAAGGGGCTGTGCGGGCCCCTTTAAGGGGCTGCATGGGCCATTCAAAATGCCGCGCATGTGCATTTTCTCTCATTGAAAAGCTGGCAAGCCGGCTGCGTGGGGTCCCTGGAGCGCGGCCGAGTGGCTTACAGGGAACATTGGTTCTACTCCTGTTGTATGACCCTGACTGCAACTTTCAAAGAGAAATGGACATTGAGAGGCCTGACTGGAGATCCTTAAAGGGACCGATGAAGGCCTCACCAGATGGTAAGTTTAAAGAGAAAATTCTGCAAACTAGAGGAGCAGGCATGCTCTTCCAGGCTCCATAGAAATCTTCTTCTGGCCCGCCACCAGCCTGCTTCTGCCAACCTCCCTGGCATCCAATAGCCAGCCCACCTCCCACCAATATGCCTTACCTGCTGGCCAGCTGTGTAGAGTAGCTGGCCGATTGTCCTCCCTAGGAAACGGGGGAGCTGCCGCGAGTCGTCCATTTGAGTCTGCAGCTCACCGACAAAATATCAATGAGGACTGAACTTCGAGGTGGTCCGGTCTCCCAGGCTGCCACGTTGGGTGGGCGCAGTGGGTGCATCGCCGATATCACGCATGCTTGCCACCCAAACCAGAAGTTACCCCTAGTGCCTGCTACTTTCAGCTCCTTTTATTTTAGTGCCCTTTGCAGCCCTACAACCATAAAAATGTAATTATTTTTCTTTCAAAAGTGGTTTGCATTTTAGTTCAGAAGTCTACTCTTTTGCTTTTCTGATGGTACCAAAATAAATAATGATGGCCAACAACAAAAGCCATTTATTATTTTTACTCAAGTCAAAGTTCTCTTGACTTAAGTAGGTAAAATAGAACATAACAAAAGTCGAGCATGAGAAAAGGCAACTGGACCCATGAAAGCACATCCCTCTGGTACCCTAATTTCCCTTATAACATCCAAGTGTATTGTAATGTATACAGCTCTGAGTATGCTCACAGGTTTGTAGAGCTGTTGCATTGTGTGTGGCTTAGTGAGCCACATGATGTTCACAAGAATCAAAAAACCCCAGTCAATTAAGTCGAGGTCATCCACGACGAGGTATGCAGTTATGAGCCGAGTGGATGAACTGGTAATGTGTAGTGTGATTGTTAAACCTTTGTTAATAAACCCATTTGTTCTTAATAGCAATGTGTTGCTATGAATTCTTAAGCAAAGAACCTGTGAAGCAAATACATTACATGTATCTTGAACAGTCTAATGTTCTTGCCCCTATCACGCTGCCTGGTAGATTATTCCAGATTAGGACTGCCAGCCCTGGTTTGGACATATTCCTAGAGGTTTCATCACATGACTTCTCGCCTCCAACTGCTCCGCCCCCATACTCGCACCATTGGTCACCCAACACACCAATCCTCGTGCCCCACCTCCCTACCCCAATTGGAAAGGGAACAGACTCTTGGTTATCCGATTGGATGTTTCTTGACTTTCAGTCAAATAGCCATTTTCTCACCTCCAATAGATTTTATAGCTAATAAATGAAAGTATTCAAAGATAATGAAAATAACACACAATTTAATGTGGCATGAGTATGTTGTCCAAATTTCACAGGCATACAGCAGGGTCATCAGAATGGCAGCCCTGTGTAGGTGAGCTCGGTCTGCAGGCTGATGCTTCTCTCATCCCAGAGGCGTTCACGGAGTTTGCCAAAAGCTAAGTTTGCTTTGCCGATTTTGCAGGACGCTTCTGTATCAATATGGACTTCTCTAGACAGGGTGCTACCCAATCTATCCAAAGCCTGAAGCGTGTGGTTGGACCTCCTGCAGCCTGCTCGAACACCCTTTCCCGGGACTTACCTGAGGGTGGTTGCCAGCGAGGCAGGCGGCCCGAAATTGAAAGCTTCGCTCGGGCGAGCTGCCTGTGGAGGTGTGACTGGAGCCGACAGCTCACACCGAATATGCTGACGAGGCCCAATGATCAATTCTCAGGTCTCTCGGTCTTGGTTCATGCTCATCATGCAGTGCTGACTCTTAGCCCCCGAATAAAATCGATCCCTATTAATTGGGGTTTGGCTCTGATCTCGGAATTCTCACCTATAAAAAAATGTAAAAAGTATTTTTATTGTTTGTTAGTGTCTTGTTCAAGTCATCAGCACTGAAATGTGAATGAAGTCTGCAAGCTCTGTTGAAGAGCATGTCCATGACCCGTTGAATGGCTGTCATGACTGCTCACTGGCTGATGTTGCACCGATCCTCTGTGACACCATGAAAGAATCTGGTACCAAAAGAAATCAGGGCACTGGTCACTTTCATTTGGACAGACACAGCCGTTCTGGCAGTAGAGTGAGCCTGAGGATCTTCGCGAAGAAGATTGCAGAGATGTGCAATGCAGTCTTGGACAACTGGAGCCTTTGACCACAGAGCTCCTCGGAAAAGTCTTTGAAAGGACTTGTGGCTGCCTATAAACACATGGTCGAGGGTTGTACCTGGTGGACTGATGTCTTCTGCAACATTATCTTATTCTTCTCAGTTCATTCTCCTGATGGCATGGAGCACTGTGCGCAAAGGAAATCCCATGCCTACTTCAAAGTCGTTATGAATATGCGGGAGGCTGGGTGGAGAGTGAGGTGTTGAAAAATGTAGGAATTGTATTTTTATAGTCTCTTAAACACTCTTAGTTCATCTTAACTCTATGTATTTGGGAGATCTCAGACAGTCATGTGAAGCTTTAAGATGCCATTCCTCTACAGGCACTCTCTCTCAATACAGCAGCCTATACCTCCTAGCGAGAGGGCACTATACATTTTATCGATACCTCCTAGCTAGAGGGCGCTATACATTATCTCGTTACAGAAATGATGATGAGACTGTAAGACGGAACGGTGGTGGTGAAACGCAGGTCGCAATGAGCAAATTTGAAAAAAAAAAATGGGTGGGAAAAATGTTTGTGAAGCCAGAAATCAGCAAAGGGAGTTTGGAGACGCTTCAAAGCTCTCAGATTCCACACTACTGCTCGTCACAGGTGACTGGGTGAGCAACTGCGCCTGTGTTAAATGGGACTAATTTACCCAGAGTGCAGCAGTGGCGCTAAGCAGGAAATTCTCGTGTACAGCGCTATCAGGTGACTGGCGTACCTAAGCAAATGAGTCACATGGAGCTTGCACAGACAGATTCTCAAAGCTGCCAAAAAGTTCGAGAAAATTTGCATTTAGCACAATAATGGCACATAATTGGCATACTGCGCTGAAACGCAAATATCCTCGACCTTTTTAACTCAATAACTCCAGAACTACAACTTTACTAGTGAAGATCGCGAGCAATTTCACCGCCAATGCAGTCTTCAAAGCCCTGCTATTTGACTTCTGAAATATCGATTGCTACATCCTTGGTAACATTTCTCAGCCGGTATAGCATTTTCATTTTGCTTTTTCTTAACAGCCACTTCTCTTAATATCCATATGTGTTCTGTATCGCTACTTCACGCTTTACCTACGCACTGGTCTTTAAGTTGTGCAACCTCTCCTGTCAGCTCCTCCAGGAGGTTGTCACTTTTTTGCTCCCCTAGTACATTTCAAGGCTAATTTCCCCCCTCCCAACCTGCCAAAAGTCTGTTTGCGATCCTCCATTAGAGGCTACCAGCAGTTAGTCAGAAAATCAGGCTTTTCCCATAGTTCATCAAATATCGTACACTCCACTACGTTAACAAAGTCTTCAACGTTTGGACCACTTAATTGGCATATTGGTTAATCACTGACAATGCAGTCACTGTTCCAACATTACAACAGTGACTACACTCCAAAAAATGTACTTCATTGGCTGTAAAACTCTTTGAGACGTCCGGTGGTCGTGAAAGGCGCTATATAAATTTAAGTCTTTCTTTCTTTAATTGAGAAGTGTAAAAGAGTTATTATTACAGGTGCAATCAATGTTCCCTCTAATTTTTTGGGGGTGCACAGTCCCTTTAACTGGCTGCGCAGCCCATTCAAATTTCCGCACATGCCCGGTTTCTTGCATTGTGAAGCTGGTGATTGGCCTGCGCGGGACCGCCAGACCCCGATGCAGCCACGCAGCTTAGCGGGAACATTGGGGGCAACATGGAATCACATTTTTCAGAATTGAACCTTTCAAAACAGAGCTTTCTCGTCATTTCTACGGGCAAGGCACAAAATACAATGGAAAATGGACTTTGTTTCACTTTTGAGCAACTTCTGTGAAGCAGGTGTTTTGTGACAGGTCCTGGGAAGCACTGAGATATATGCGTGTGAGCAATAAGACTTGACTAAATCCAAGAGATAATTCTCCATCTGGATTCCGAGCCGTTAGAGATTATGTTTACCCAGGCAACAATAAAACACCAAAAGAAATAACACGCAGACAGTTACGGGCCTACATGGTTCTGTCAGAACTCCAGTGTTTATACAAAGTCCTGGTAACACTGTGAACACACAGCGTCTCCGAGAACTGCAGCATAGCAACATTGCTTCTCATAACACCCTTATTGTGCTTCATAAAAGAACTTGTATTGAGAAAGAACAGAGACTAAGAAGATAACACATTTAGGTACTGTCCTCCGAATCAATCAAAACCATGGACCAAATACATCCTATTAAGAAATCCTTTAGTTTGCATTTTGGTAAATGGAGTTTAAATGTTTTACTTTTGATTAAAGATGATTGTTACAGCTGCTGACTGATAAAACAATCGTGCCTGTGAAAGAGTAAGATTACAGTTGTAACTTAATTTGTTTCTGTAAGGGATATTAAATCCCTAATTTTTCTACTCAAATATGTAGGTGAGAATTTGGGTCACTAACTTGCAGCAAAACCTCTGCTGAAGCCCCTGTGAGCTGGCCAATGTTGATATGGTTGGAGTGCGGAATTACTGCCACCCTGGGAATTGTTCCGAGGTCACGATCATGACTGTACAGTTCTGGCAACGGGACCTTCACTGGTAGGGGGAGAAAGTCCATTCTGGCGCCAGTACAAAAACTGCACTGTGTCACAGGGATTAAGCATTTTGACTTTTCAATCCGATGTTTAGAAAGCAAGCAAAGTGGGAGCCAGACTGGAGGGAGAGGAGACCACCAAAAGATTCTCTCCCGCCACTGAGGCTTACTGCCACTCTGCACAATGAGGCCCCCAGAAAGTAGCAGCAACACGGGCCAAGAGAAGTGAACCCAGGCCCTGCCTCAGCCACCGCTTTGCATGCAGCGGAGTGTCCAGTGGCGGTCGTAGCAAGGATGGGGGAAGGGAAGTGCAGTTGCATGGTGAGGCATTGGCAGCACTCACTGGCCTTGAAATTCGGTAACATCCATTTTTGGGGCGCCTTACCCGCAGAGCCCGAATAGCCCGCGCTCAAATGGAAAGGCCCGAGGAGCCCGGAGTTTTGTAGATGGTGCTGGGGTCAGATCCCGCGCAGGTTAAGCTCTAATTTCCAGGTAAGTGATTGGGTTGCATAGCGAGGGAGAATGGGTGGGGCTCGCAGTCTGTGATCGGAGGGCTGTCTGGGGGTCAGGTAAGAAGATCAGAGGGGGGGGGGGCCTGCAGTGTTGTTGGGGGGATCTGCATTGCTGGCGGAGTCCGTAATTGGAGCGCTGTTGGGGGTCAGAGGAAGATCCGGGGGCCTACAATATTATTGGGGGGTCAGTAGTGATGTCGGGGAGGACTAGGAGCTTATGCCAGGGTCAGTGGATCAAGGGGGCCATTCTTCTTCTTAGGCGGTCCCTCGTATCGAGGATGACCTGCTTCCACACCAAAAAGGGATGAGTTCACAGGTGTTTCAATGAAGAACCTGATATTCACAGTCCCGAACTACATGTTAAAGGATGGAAGATGTCTGTGCGTGGATTTTCTTTAACGTGTGTTGGCCGTTGAACATCAGCCACCACAAGGGCTTGACAGAGCTAGCTCTTGGTCCAGCGGCAAGGATTAACTAAGACGACTGGAGACCAACTCTGCTGCACGGACCTAGTGCGCACACATATCGCAGTGTGGGCTGGCCCATGCTGCCCCTGGGCCCTCGCCTCTGCTGAGCCCCAAACTCATGCCTCTCCTGGGCCCCGATCACGTCACTCCACAATCACTCGCCCCGGCCTCGCCGCTCCCTCGCCCCAACCTCGCCGCTCCTGCTGTACCTGCTCATGCTCCAATCACCGACCTGGACCTTGATGACGTCCAATCCAGTCGCCCTCTTCACTGCCATCGCCCTCTTACTCCAGCTCGTGCTGTTCCCTGAAGTGGTATGCCGTCACGCTGCTCCAGGGGCCGCTCGCCGAGGGGCCTGCAGTATTGTTGGGTGGGGGGGGGGGCGTCGGTCATGATGTCGGGGAGGGCTAGGAGGTCAGGCTAAGGTCAAAGGAACATGGGGGGGGCCTGCAGTATTGTTGGGTGGGGGGGGGGGGCGTCGGTCATGATGTCGGGGAGGGCTAGGAGGTCAGGCTAAGGTCAGAGGAACATGGGGGGGGCCTGCAGCATTGTTGGGGAGGGGGGATCGGTAATGATGTGGGGCCCTCTGACCACCGCCCCAACATCGCTCTCCATAGATGCTGCCTGACCTTTCCAGCATTTTCTGTTTTTATTCCAAATTTACAGCATTCTCAGTATTTTGCTTTTGATATTTGTTGCCACAAAATAAATATAAACGTTAATCATAGTTCACCATTCCTTCAACTGAATTTCAAAAGAGCAAATGATGGTGAGTCCAAGATTTTTTCTTTGATTTTTTTGAAAGGGGACATTAATACTGCTGACTGTACATTTATAATCTGCTCCCAACACAGATCCCATCCCAACATGGTGTGGTAATGCACCAAATAACACCACAATCATTTTGATTGTATAGAAGTCCTGATCCAATATTTTATTTTTAAATCCCCCATATTTAGCTATTTTTATGTTTCATAAACTAAGTCTAATTGATCTTCTGGCAAATCCATTTTTTTGTTTAGTTTGAATTACTGTATGAATAATGATATGGTCTATGAGGCACAGTTTGACAATTCGGCAATCTAGTTTTAACTATTTAACATGATTCAACTGTTTCTTCAATATACATCTTAAACAGTATTAGGAGATCTCCCAAGGCTTTGCTCACATGTAGATGGGTACGGTAGCATAGTGATTATGTCACTGGACTAGTAATCCAGAGGCCTGGACTAATGATCCGGAGACATTGAGCTCAAATCCCACCACGCCAGCTGGGGAATTTAAATTCAGTTAATTCAGTAAATCTGGAATATAAATATCTAGTATCAGTGAAGGTGATCATGAACCTAATGGATTGTCATAAAAACCTATCTGGTTCACTAATGGCCTTTAGGGAAGGAAACCTGCCACCTATACCTAGTTTGGCCGATATATGACCCACATGTGGTTGACTCTTAACTGCCCACTGAAGTGCCATAGTAAGCCACTCAATTGTACCATGCTACTAAAACAAAGTCAGCACTGTAGCAGTATCTTCACCACGTGGATTGCAGCGCTTCAAGAAGGTGGCTCACCATCAACTTCTCGAGGGCAATTAGGGATGGGCAATAAATGTTGGTCTTGCCAGTGATGCCAAATCCTGTGAATCAATAACTTTCAACAAAAAAAAAGACTTGGGTCTGCAGCATAGTTGTATTCCTGGAGTATCTGCACAGTTGCCCCAATCTCCCATCATACAATGGAAGGTCAGTGGAATCTCTGAGGACATCATATCAGTGACCACTTGCATTGTTTCTCCTGAAGTTCTTTGGTGGCTATGGCCAGAGATTGGAAGAAACCCACAGACATTGTCCCCTCCTCCTGATGTTTAGCAGCAAATCCAGGCAGTTGCAATGACCTATGGATCAATTATTAGACCGTTGTTATTCATTATAAATTTCAGGCTGCAGGTTGACTTGCATCTGTAACAAAGAGTGATGTTCTGATGTGTGACAGACACAAGACATCTGTGTGCCTTTCTAGTGGGCACAATGTTAAAGGTGTAGAAAAGATTGGCTGGGTATGGAACTGTGGCAGAAAGCGAACCGACACCTCCCTGCTCCAAGCGCCATATCTTCAGGGCCACTTCTCCCTCTTCAATCTGGTTTCCCACCAGAACCACCGGGAATTCACCAATATCCATGTAATCATTTAGACCTCAATGTAAGGAGTATGATTAAGAAGTTTGCAGATGATACAAAAATTGGCCATGTGATTGATAGTGAGGAAGAAAGCTGTAAACTGCAGGAAGCTATCACTGGACTGGTTAGGTGGGCAGAAAAGTGCCAAATGGAATTCAATCCGGAGAAGTGGGAGGGCTAATAAGGCAATACACAATAAATGGTGGGATACTGAGAAGTGTAGAGGAACAAAGGGACCTTGGAGTGCATGTCCACAGTTCCCTAAAGGTAGTAGGCCAGGTAGATAAGGTGGTTAAGAAGGCATATGGAATACTTGCCTTTATTAGCCGAGGCATAGAATATAAGAGCAGAGAGGTTATGCTTGAACTGTATAAAACATTAGTTAGGCCACAGCTAGAGTATTGAGTAGCGTTCTGGTCAACACATTACAGGAAAGATGTGATTGCACTAGAGAGGGTACAGAGGAGATTTATGAGGATGCTGCCAGGATTGGAAAATTTTAGCTATGAGGAAAGATTGGATAGGCTGAGATTGTTTTCTTTGGAACAAAGGAGGCTGAAGGAAGACTTAATTGAGGTGTATAAGATTATGAGGGGCCTGGATAGAGTGCATAGGAAGGACCTGTTTCCCTTAGCAGAGGGGTCAATAACCAGGGGGCATAGATTTAAAGTAATTGATAGGAGGTTAGAGGAGAGTTGAGGAGAACATTTTTCACCCAGAGCCAGAGGGTGTGGGGGGGTTGGGGGAGGGTGGGGAGGTCTGGAACTCACTACATGAAAGGATGGTAGAGGCAGAAATCCTCACTGCATTTAAAAAGTACTTGGATGTGTACTTGAAGTGCTGTAACCTACAGGGTTACGGCCCAAGAGCTGGCAAGTGGGATTTGGCCGGAGAGCTCTTTTCGGCCGTCACAAACACGATGGGCTGAATGGCCTCCTTCCGCGCTGTAAATTTCTTCTGTGATTCTATGAATTCCCTTGTAGGCAGTGGTAGGCTGCCACTTGTTGGTGGAAATTGTGGCAGTAGACCGCCCTGCATGAAAGATTTACTCCGTTCCCCCCCCAAAAAAAAATGAGTGGGGATTACAGCAGGGTTGGAGGGGCTTGGTGTAAATTCCACTCTGCCACTCCAGCACCAAGTGTCCAAAATCTCAGCTCCTTGGCCGACTGACAGCCACTTTGTACAGGACTATATTATGCTCTAACGTCACCGGGGCTGGATTCCACCTGTCAACACCAAGCATTCTGACCGTGTCAGAAATCCCAGGGTCAACTAATTCTCATAACACTGGGCAGGGTGAGTGCGCCCAACAGTAGGCTAGATATGTTCTGCGTGTCAGAGAATTCAGCAATGTGGCAGAGCACAGGCTGATGTTGGACCTTCTCTTGTCAGAAATCAGAGAAAGGAGGGCCGACATTGTCGCATAATTGAAAAGAAGCCGTCAATTGTAGCAATAACAACTTGCATTTATATAGCACCTGTAACATCCCAAAGCACTTCACAGGAGTATTATGAGATCAAAACATTTGACACCGAGCTACATAAGGATAAATTAGGGCAGGTGACCAAAAGCTTGGTCAAAGAGGTAGGTTTTAAGGAGCACCTTGAAGGAGCAAAGAGAGTAGAGAGGCGGTGAGGTTTGGGCAGGGAGTTCCTGTTTGGGCCGAGGCAACAGGAGGCACGGCCACCAACGGCTGAGTGATTATAATCAGGGATGCTCAGGAGGGCAGAATTAGAGGAGCGCAGACATCTTGGGGGGTTGTGCCTGGAAGTGGCTGTGTGTGGCACCTCTATAACTCCTCTTAATTTTTAGATACCTCCAGTTAATCCCAAGAAAGGGCCGCAAATCATCAAACCCAATCTCACCTTTAACTTGCTGCCCTTTAATCAAGTACCTTCACCGAGATGAGCAACAATGCCTATTATAAAGTGGTGTACAATTAGAAGGGCACATGCGAAGGTGGAATATACGGAATTGAGAATGGATGGTGCTATCTTATACTAACTCCCTGAGTTATATACGTCTGCGATTCGGAGGACCTGTGCTTCTTCAGCCCACCCTGAAACCCGACGGAATTTACAACATGGGGCTTTTGGGGTGGAAACCCAATGGATCTTGGGTCCGACCCTAAATTCCGACACACTCTCCCTCAACACAGGAATTTTTGTCTCTTCCCTCCTGAAGTGAAAGCATCAACTTACTGGCTTTGAAACAAAAAAATCTGACTAGCTTCCAACGAAACCATTAAATTAAAAGAAAGACTTGCATTTACATAGCGCCTTTCACGACCACTGGACGTCTCAAAGCGCTTTACAGCCAATGAAGTGCTTTTGGAGTGTAGTCACTGTTGTAATTTAGGAAATGCGGCAATCAACCTGTGCACAGCAAGCTCCCACAAACAGCAATGTGATAATGACCAGATAATCTGTTTTTGTTATGTTGACTCTTGTGAATTGAAAGCATTTGCAGAATGCTGATACTTTTCTGGATGTAGCAGTCACCTCAAACATTTGTGCAGGAGGCACACTTGTACCTCTCCTTTAAAGTTTGAATGCATTCCCAAATATTTCTTAACAATTGTGTAAAATACTGAAAACAGGACACAGCTTGACAAACCATAATATTTTGTTATGACCAGATAGAAAAACAGTTTTTTCCAGTTCATCTTCCAGTGAATATTTTTGTAATAGGTCTAGTCATTGTGAACATCGCCCTAAGTTATATCTACATTTTTCTAACCTTCAAAGTGCTGGTTAATTCCATGGTCATTCAACTACAGCTAGAGTCCAAGGAATTAGGATTATTTTAACACCATAGGTGTTAGTTGTGGCTCAGTGGGTAGCACTCTTGCCTCTGGAGTCAGAGGGTTGTGGGTTCAAGTCCCACTTTAGAAATTTGAGTACAAAAAATCTTGTCTGACACTCAAGGGGAGTGCTGCACTGTTGGAGGTGCCATCTTTTGGATGAGACATTAAACCGAGGCCCTGTCTGCTCTCTCAAGTGGATGTAAAAGATCCCATAACACTATTTTGAAAAAGAGCAGGGGAGTTCTCCCCGGTGTCCTGGCCAATATTTATCCCTCAATCAACATAACAAATATAGATTATCTGGTCATTATTACATTTCTGCTTGTGGGAGCTTGCTGTGCGCAAATGTAGCAGCCGCGTTGCCTACATTACAACAGTGACTACACTTCAAAAGTACTTCATTGGCTGTAAAGCGCTTTGGGACGCTCGGTGGTTGTGAAAGGCGCTATAGAAATGCAAGTCTTTCTTTTCTTTCTTGCATCTTGGCCTGGAAATCGGAAAGTCACATCCTATGAAAAATGGGGGTGAATTTCCTCTCCGTTTTCAGCGCAGTTACTGTGAGGAAAGTCGGGTGAAGGGCATTTCCATCTGACGTCCGCATTTAACCGGCTTGCCCTGAGTTTCCTGGTGCTTCCACGGCCGGCCGGCTGTCTGCCCAGCAAATTGCCACTGGCCTGATTTGAATACTTCAGACTGAGAGCCAGCGGTGCAGCATTCCTGATTTTCCTGACGTTGGACCGCTGCACCCGGGGCAAGTCACACACGGAGTTTGGTGAGGCACAGCAGCTGCTCAGCACAGAAAACAGGAGTTCCTGAAACAGCGGAGGCTGGAAGAGGCAGAAATTGGCACACAATTTTTCTGGTGTATAATGGGCGCAAAGCATATCGATTTATCAGCGAGACGGAACTGCGGCTAGGCTGCACAGGCGTGGGTCTCACTGCCAAACTCGCGGTGCCCATTTTTTAGGAGTCGCTGGTGGACGCCAAAAAGAGACGTTCGGCCCCTTGAATATGTAAATGAGGGGCTAATGCCTGTTGAAGATCCCCTCAGCAAAATGAGTCACCGATGACTGGGGCAGACGTCAGGGTTTCTGGTGAAGTTATGGTGATGGTTTGGGAGAAGCTCTAAGGAAATTCATATATCATTGGATTTAGGAAACCTGAACTCAGTTAAACTAACATTGGAATCCTGAATTCTCAGTAAAGTAACTCAGTTAAAGGCACATTTTTTTTTGCAACTTTCTGCTACTCACAGTAATGTTAAATTTCAGACCTATTACAATAGAGAAGCTGTTACGAAAAAGTGCGATATTGTTTTTTTAAATCTAGTTTTAAAATCACACTGGGCCCCCATGTGATTGGTAAAAATGCCTGATCCTCAGCTGATCACTATATGACTGACAGCAAGCACACTAACTGATACTAACCAGCAGGTATTCTGCACAAGTGCCTTGTGATGTACGGTATGAGGCCAGCTAAGTACTGGCAGGGGTCTAAACGTGTGAGCAGATAGAACCTGACAAGCACTGTAAAATATAGACAACCGCTCTGTCACTCACACCAGTGATTAAAGCTGTAGTGTCTCCTAAATGTCAAATATTTGGAAGGTGTAACGTGCCTTGCGTTGTTAACAGCTCTGGATAAATGTGAGTTGTCACTGCAATTCACAATAACAATATTGTAATTTTAAAAACTGGCATTCAAACAAATAGAATTTATGCAGCCATTTTCAAATCATTTTCCTCTTCTCAGGACTCTCATATAGAATCATAGTATCGCGAAGCACAGAAAGAGGCTATTCGGCCCATAGTGTCTGCGCCGAGAGAGATCCAATTAGTCCCACCCCGTTGCTCTTTCCTCATAGCCCTGCAAATTTCTCCTGTTCAAGTATCTATCTGTAGTGTATTTGCTTCATGGGTTCTTTGCTCAAAAATTCGTAGCTACACATTTGCTGTAAAGAACTATCTGGTTTATTAGCAAAGGTTTAACAATCAAACTGAACCCTACCAGTTCATTCACCAAGCTCACAACTGCACGCCTCATCGTGGAGAACCTGGACTCAATGAAATGGGTTTTATTGGCCCCGGTTTTCACGAGCTGGAAGGCCCGCCCGTTTGCTGCCCAAAGACCGCCGCCGAGAGACCGGGCGGTACTTTGCCCGAAAGATTCCTCTAAAAGAGGTGGCAGTCCCGCCCAGCGGCCAAATAACGGCTTACGCCATCAATCTGGGTGGCAGCGGGCGGGAGCTCTCAATCTCCGCGGCAAATGAGCTTGCTGCCCAAGTGTCGCCGAGGACGGAGTTAGGCCTTCATACCTACCGTCGGGGTTAGACCTGCCTCCATGCAGCGGTCCTTGCCCCTGCTGGCGCCGACTCCCTCTGACTCCCGCCCGCACCAATCCAGTAGCTCGGCGGGCGGGAGGCCACTTACACAACTCGGCCGCCAGAGGATGTCAGCGGCGGTTCCTGGCGGTGCTCGCCTCCCGCCCGCTCCAGCCCAAGTGGAAAATGGTGAGGAGAGGAAAACGGCAGCAAAACCCGGCGGCAGTCGGCGACAGCGGGCGGCATTAGGCGGTAAGGCCATCAATATCAGGGTCATTGAGTATTGTGAACATCACTTGACTGGCTAAGACATAGTGCAACAGTTCCACAAGCCTGTGAGCATGCTCACAGGGGCATACAGTACAATATCCTACACCCTTTTCAAAGTTACTGGAGAATCTGTTACAACCACCCTTACAGGCAGGTGAAGTTTGTCAGGCTTTAAGGTGAAGTTTGTGAGGTTTAATCACTTTGCCCATTTATTTTATTATTCAAAAGAGCCTGGAACAACACTGTGCAGCTCAGAGTAACTCTAATATCCATGTAATATACATGGCAGGCAACCTGGTATTGCTCAGCCAAATATAATTGCATCAATTTATTGACTCTTTATTTTCCTAAATTATAGGCCTTAAATATCAGTACGCTTTCATAATCAATCTGAATGTGTTTTACTGCACATCAACATCTCTCACACACACTCACAAATTGTCTAATTATGCTATTCAAAAAGAAGCAACAGCCAGTTCCTTCTGTTATTTTAACGTCTTGTGAAGGCTTTTAAACTTTAGACTGTAAATTCCTTTTCGGATAAAGATTCAATGTCAGACGCACATCCGTTCAGTGCTCATATTGTTCCTTCTCCAGCTGTCCCCATCACCCTGGCTCCCATACTTAGCCATGAAGTCTTTATTCACTGCATCTCTTTGAAGACATTCTTTCCCCATATACTTCCCTGTCTCCATGCCCCTTTCTATTATCACTTGCGTAACATGGATTGGACAAGAGCAGCAGATTTTAAATGGAGCTACAGTCTGGGTGGCAGTCACTTGACAAGATTTAGCATAGTCTCAATCAATGTAGCATCACAATCGGAGCACGATGAGATCATCATCTTACTGCTTTGCCGCGGACCTTTCACTGAGGCAGGCCGAACTTTTTTTTTTAAAGCTCACAGTAACAAGCTCTGAATATGGACTGTATGCTGAGATCTTTTGTCTTGCTGATTTTATTTCCGACCCCTCCCCCTCCCCCCACACTCCCCAAGTAATTCAGAAATTCTTTCATCTCTGTCTCGGGAAACAAATTTGGCGGGAAATATGGCCTCTGTTTTCTTCCATTGTCTTGCTGTTCTGAATGCGCTCGTTAGTGCCATCACAAGAGAAACTGGAACAAACTCGCACATTCCTTATTGCAATTTGTGCAAGCTCTTGAATACTTGCTGAAGAAATACGTTGCGTGTTTCCAAAGCACCATGGAAAATTCAAAGCACCTGCATGTTATCCCATCATGTCAAAAATGTTTCCTTAAAGCCCTTCATTCTTCCCACAAGTTTCACATATAAGACCTCAATAGCACCTCATTATAATGACAAAGAAGATGGGAATTCCTTGCTTCATTTTGATTTAATTCTGCAGTTTGGTAGAATGTCAAGTGTAATCCTTGGCAATGTATTTTTATATTTTTATGGCACCATTTGATTTTGTGATGAATTCATTGTTGAACTATACTGATGAAATATTTTCCTTACGCGAGATTACGAGAAATAGTTTCTTTATCCCAGGGTTGAACTCACGGTCTGGGCTGACACTCTGCTGCAATACTGAGGGAATGCTTAAAATAAAATAGCAAAATGAAATGATGTAGTAAATGGAGAATGCGTGTTTGTCAGAGATTGCTTCAAATGGGATGCGAAACCTTCGTTTTCTGTGCTCCAACTGGATGTTAAGGATCCTTTGAGTGCTGGAGGAAGAGCAGAGAATTCTCTTAGTTTTCTGGCCACATTTCTTCCTCCACAAATACTATCAAAAATCAGTTCATCTCACTGATGATTGTGGAATGTTGTTAGTGCAGAATTGCTGCTGACATAACCAGGGATGTTGGACTTCAAATTAGTTCATTCTGTGTGGAGCACTTTAACATGATAAAATATTGTGACCCCAGAGTTTTTCGGGTATTGCCCCATAACTCCAACAGGAGACTGGCAGAATCCCTGCAGAAAAGGCCTATTGCATTGTTACATTAGTGTATCCATGTGCATTATGGTATAAACGTGAGAGAAACCCCTCAGAATTTCAGGGCCTACATCAATACATTTTATCTGCTGAAGAATTGCCCACTCGATGCATTATTCTAAAGAAAATAACAGCCATGTTCATAGATTAATTCGGTTGTGTGACCATTCCAAACACATAAATTCTTGTTAAAATCTATACATTATATTAAAGTAGTTTTGTTTCTGTGCATATATAGTTAACTGACATATTGTATATTCTATATGCATATTTCTAAAACATTCATAGAAGCAAATCATTTGCATTGTGGAGAATATCACACTATCACAAAATCAGGTGAAATGTGTAACCGGCGAGTTATTGTTTATTGTCGTGTGTGCTATACTCTCACCTGAAGCTATTTTCAAGGTTTGTGACAAGGCTTATGAACAGAAACCTTTTGCTCCTGTCATTTTTCAAGACTTTTCATCATTTATTTTCTTCACGGAAAGGAGTTGTGAATGAGTTACGTTGCAGTGGGTGTGTTTTAAGTTAATTTGTACAAGGGCTTCAAAAAAAGCCATGGATTGCAGACATGGAAGATGAGAAATGTTATGCAATGTCATGGCTCACAATATACCTCAAATTGAAAGAAAGAAAAAAGAAAGACTTACATTTATATAGCGCCTTTCACAACCTCAGAACGTCCCAAAACACTGTACAGCCAATGAAATACCTTTTGGAGTGTAGTCACTGTTGTAATGTAAGAAACACGGTAGCCAATTTGTGCACAGCAAGCTCCCACAAACAGCAATATGATAACCAGATAATCTGTTTTTTTAGTGATGTTGATTGAGGAATAAATATTGGCCGGGACGCCAGGGATATCTCCCCTGCTCTTCTTCGAAATGGTGCCTTGGGATCTTTCACGTCCACCTGAGAGGGCAGACAGGCCCTCGGTTTAATGCCTCATCTGAAAGATAGCACTCCCTCAGTGCTGCACTGGAGTGTCAGCCGAGATTTTCGTGCGGAAGTGTTTTGAGGCAATCAGAATCAGTTGACTCATCCCAGACACATTGAGCTACGATGATCCATAGTAATTTTTCAATTGCAGCAGTTGGTGATTTCAGACACATGCCCCAAGAGGGGAGGTGTAGCTGCTTTTATTGACAGGTCTACCGATGCATCACTGAATGGGGAAGAAGTCGGAGCGACAGCCCTACATTTGCTGTGAACACAGAAAGGTAATGACAAATCTGATACATGGGGAGTCGATTATCCAGCTAGAGCTGGGCAGGGGAAACTTGCTCATCGCAAGTCCAAAGCCGGTTAGGACCAGAAGGCTGTCCAGAACAAGTAAGTGAGCTCGCTAATAGGGTTAGTGTGAGGTACTCTTATTCTTTTTCTTGTTCTCAAGATGGGTTCTGTAGTTAGTGGAATCAAGTTGAGATTTAATCAGGGGTTCTCCCAATCAGCCACCTTAACTTCAGTGGAAGATCGGGGGAACCTCCAAATAGAGACAAAGTATTGCCAGCCCCAACACCTCATAAATCAGGAGACAAACTCTTAAAAATCATGAGATTTGGTATAGAAATCATGAAATGCTTTTTTTTCCCAACATAAACCAATATAGATTGACAGTTGGTTTATAGACCTCTATAGTGTCTTAATTTAATCTCTAATAGGTCACAGCTCTTTACAGAAACTATGACTGCATCTGAAAATGCTTTACAAAAAACCTTTTAAAAATCCTGCCTGTTATCACCACATTGCTAAGTTTCCCACATTACAACAGTGAGTCACTCCAAAAAATACTCCATTGGCTGTAAAGTGCTTTGGGACGTCCGGTTATCTTGAAAGGTGCTATATAAATGCAAGTCTTTCTTTTTTCTTTTTTGGGTACTCCTCTGGAGTTTTCGGCGGGTGATTTTTCAGTATCAGATAACCGCAAAATTAGCGTATTGTAATGCTCAGATTTTCAAAGGCTCGACGAGGCGTGTGGCTGTGCTAATGATATTATGTGGGGTCTGACGGTGGGTGATATTTGGGCTCAGGCCACTGTTGGCTCGGTACACAAGGCCTTTCCCTGGAGTGACAGCCACTGTCCTGCTCCCCTGCTCACTGTCTGCCCTATCGGCTGTTTACCATTCCCATCACTGCACCAACAGCTGCCTGTGCCGTCTTCAATGAAGTAAGTAATACTATGTAAGATGCTCACCGGCCTGCTGCACATGCTCAGTATTTCCTGAGCCCTTCAGACCACTTGCTCCAAAACTGCAGCATAAACTCGACAATGCCTCCGAGGAGTTTCTGAAATGGTCCAATGTGGTGAGCTCCCAGTTATTATAGTGATGTAATTCTACCATTTTTGATTCACATTCCTGACATTCACAGTGTCTCCTTCCTTCTCTGAATGAGTGGCAGTTCCCTCTCGCATCATCTCACTCCTAATATTGCTTTCAGTCCTTGAAGCTCACTCTATGCTCTTTCATTTGCATGATTTGAATTGAAGTACTGTGGGAAAACAGACCACCATGTGTGTTTTTTTAAATGTATTGATAAAACGGTTATAGAGTGTCAGCCATGGCTCAGTTGGTAGCACCTTTGCCTCTGAGTCAGAAGATTGTGGGTTCAAGTCTCACTAAAGAGACTTGAGTAAATAAATCTAGGATGACACTCCAGTGCAGTATTGAGGGAGCGCTGCACTGTCAGAGGTGCCGTGTTTCGGATGAGACGTTAAGCCGAAGGCCAGTCTGCTCTCTCAAATGGACATAAAAGATCTCATGGTCTTATTTCGAAGAACAGCAGAGGAGTTATCCCCGGTGTCTTGGTCAATATATATCCCTCATTCAACATCACAAAAACAGATTATCTGATTATTATCATATTTCTATTTGTGGGAGCTTGCTGTGCACAGATTGGCTGCTGCATTTCCTACATTACAATAGTGACTACACTCCAAAAATACTTAATTGGACGTAAAGCGCTTTGGGATATACGATTTTCGTCAAAGGCGCTATATAAATGTAAGTCTTTCTTTCTTCTCTTCAGTCATGACCATGTCTCACTAATAAGTCCAAAACTTGAGATTGACAGATAAGGTAATAAATATGTTTAGATTTCTAGGGGGTGAAATTGGGTTACATCCCGTTTGGGGGCGGTAATCAAGGAGAGGCGGGACTTCCTGCACGCGGAAGTTCCGCCCTGGCCGCAAAATTGTGGTTACCGCCCCTTACAGGAAGTGGAGCGCAATGTCACGTGCTCGACTTCCCTCTGGGGCGGTTCGGGTGCGCTAATCGGGCGGGTCTAGCAGTGCTACGCGGCTTCTCCGCATAGCACTGACACGTTTCAACGCCCCTCCCCTTCTGCACGGCCATTTCGAGGCCTTCACTGGGCCACCAGGGCTGCGTGGTGTCATGGCCGCAACCCGGCACCGAGAGGACGTGCCGGGCTGCACGATGGCAGCCTGGACCATGCAACAGCAAAGCAGAATGGGCCGACCGGTGAATCGGTCTGAAGAAAAAAAATGACGCCGCGTGACGCAGCGCAACTCCCCACGAGCAGCGTGCAGCCCGGTTCACGACCCACGAGGTTGGTGCTGACATCGCATGTGACTGCCTCGCGGGGCACTGGCCAATTTCCGCCACAGGGCAGAAAGGGGACGGCGCGGGGTGAAAAGGGGTCGCCATGCGATATCGTGAGTTGGGTTAAATCTGAATTCTCGAGAGTTGGCGTCACTGGACCTGTGAACGGGGTTTCCGCTGATCACCCGCTGAAGTTACGGAAAAGCACCGAGGGAATTCCTGCCGATGATATCCGGCTCAAACTGCAAGGGGTCCTATTGTTACACGCCTAGTTTATACTACTTCATAATTAGACATTGGGCAAAATAGGAATAACCTGAGTGTAAGATGATGGGAGTGGCCAGCACGGCTGTTCCCAAGAAAGCACCTAGGACAGGCCCGAAACTTCATTTTAGTACAATACGTTCTTCATGGTGGCAACTGGCTAAACCAGAATCTAACTACATCTGAATGCAGGTGCAAAAAATGTGCTGTTTCAACCTGATGAAAACAAACAATATTAATTGTGTTTCCGGAGGATTTTCTGTTATACCGGCTGATATACAGTCAGATCTCTTAACTGTGACCTGATGCATTTATATCCAAAAACATGTTTTCTGCTGCAGAATTTGGCTTTGGCTGCAAACTTAAAATCACTTTTATCTTATTAGAACTCGCTTTTAGCCTCCTGATACTAATCAGGGTGACCCAGTACCGCTCTACAATGAGACTCTGGAGGCTGCCAATGGTTGGAACTGGTTGTTCTGCACTGCTATAATCCCGGACATAAAAAAGCATATAACATGAGCCAGTGGGATGGTTCACATAAGAGAGACTAGCCTGACCAGTTTTGAAAAAAAATAATAAGCCTTCAGGGAAGAAAGGTGGAGCAGCATTTAAATGAGAGTTTTAAACATCTTAAAGACATTGCTGTATTTTAGATGTTTTTAAGTCATTTTACATTATCAGTATATTGTCTTATGACCCATAGATTTTTTAACACATCCCAAATCGTACTTTCATAATGCATACAGATAAACAGTTGCGCCAAAATAGTGCCAGGCAATGACTGTCTCCAACAAATGAGAGTCTAACCACCGCCCCTTGATATTCAACGGCATTACCATCACCAAATCCCCCACCATCAACATGCTGGGGGATCACCATTGATCAGAAACTTAACTAGATCAGCCACTTGAATACTGTGGCAACAAGAGCGGGTCAGAAGCTGGGTATTTACAATCTATATTAATGACTTGGAAGAAGGGACTGAGTGTATCGTAGCCAAGTTTGCTGACGATACAAAGATGGGAGGAAAAGCAATATGTGAGGAGGACACAAAAAATCTGCAAAAGGACATAGACAGGCTAAGTGAGTGGGCAAAAATTTGGCAGGTGGAGTACAATGTTGGAAAGTGTGAGGTCATGCACTTTGGCAGAAAAAATCAAAGAGCAAGTTATTATTTAAATGGAGAAAGAATGCAAAGTGCTGCAGTACAGCAGGACCTGGGGGTACTTGTACATGAAACACAAAAGGATAGTATGCAAGTACAGCCAGTGATCAGGAAGGCCAATGGAATCTTGGCCTTTATTGAAAAGGCGATGGAGTCATCATCATAGGCAGTCCTCGAAACGAGGATGACTTGCTTCCACGCCAAAAAAAAGGATGTTCACAGGTGTTTCGAATGAAGAACCCAAACTACATCCTCAAGGGTGGAAGATGGCTGTTGCACACCAGCCACCACACGGGCTTGACAGAGCTTGGTCTTGGTCCAGTGGCAAGTGTTACCCAAGACAACTGGAGACCTGTTCAGCTGCACGGACCGAGCGCGCGCACATATCGCAGTGTGGGCTGGCCCGTGCTGCCCCTGGGCCCCTGGCTCCGGAACTCACGCCTCTCCTGGGCCTCGATCACATCCCTCCACAGTCTCTCGCTGCTCCTGCTGTATCTGCCCACGGTCCACGATGGAGTATAAAAGCAGGGAAGTCTTGCTACAGCTATACAGGATATTGGTGAGGCCACACCTGGAATACTGCGTGCAGTTTTGGTTTCCATATTTACAAAAGGATATACTTGCTTTGGAGGCAGTTCAGAGAAGGTTCACTAGGTTGATTCCAGAGATGAGGGGGTTGACTTATGAGGAAAGGTTGAGTAGGTTGGGCCTCTACTCATTGGAATTCAGAAGAATGAGAGGTGATCTTATCGAATCTTATAAGATTATGAGGGGGCTTGACAAGCTGGATGCAGAGAGGATGTTTCCACTGATGGGGGAGACTAGAACTAGAGGGCATGATCTTAGAATAAGGGGCCGCTCATTTAAAACATAGATGAGGAGAAATTTTTTCTCTCAGGGGGTTGTAAATCTGTGGAATTCACTGCCTCAGAAAACTGTGGAAGCTGGGACATTGAATAAATTTAAGACAGAAATAGACAGTTTCTTAAATGATAAGGGGATAAGGGGTTATGGGGAGTGGGCAGGGAGGTGGAGCTGAGTCCCTGATCAGATCAGCCATGATCTTATTGAATGGCGGAGCAGGCTCGAGGGACCATATGGCCTACTCCTGTTCCTATTTCTTACATTCTTATGTTCTTATGTTCTTATTCTATGGCGAGTGTCTCACCTCCTGACTCCCCTATGTCTTTTCACCATCTACAAGCGACAAGTCAGGAGTGTGATGGAATACTCTTCACGTGCCTGGATGAGTGCAGCTCCAACAACACTCATGAAGCTCGACACCATCCAGGACAAAACAGCCCGCTTGTTTGACACCCCATCCACAACCTTCAACATTCACTCCCTCCACCACCGGCGTACCGTGGCAGAAGTGTGTACAAGATGCACTGCAGCAACTCGCCAAGGCTTCTTCGCCATCACCTCCCAAACCCGCGACCTCTACCACCTAGAAGGACAAGGGCAGCAGGTGCAAGGGAACACTATTCGCTGAAAGATCCCCTCCAAGTTACACACCATCCTGACTTGGAAATATACCGTCGTTCCCTCATGTCACTGGGTCAAAATCCTGGAACTCTCTCCCTAACAGCACTGTGGGAGTACCATCACCACACGGACTGCAGCGGTTCAAGAAGGTGGCTCACCACCACCTTCTCAAGGGCAATTAAAGATAGGCCATAAATGCTGGCCTCCCAGCGATGCCCACATTCTGGAATGAATAAAACAAAATACAGCTTCAACGTGCATTGTTTGTGTTTTTTTCCACTAATGCCAAAATATCATGTAAAATATCCCCTTTACAACACTTATTTTGTTCAGTTCTCAGACAACATAACGGATCAGTGGTTCTGTATTATATCTTGAACACTGAAGTACAGAATGTTCCGAAATGATATTAGGCTGGTAATTATTCACAGGCAGAATCCGCTGGATTTAGTTAACAGTCTGTTGTCTGTTCGGCAAGTAACACCATCACCTTAATCCTTGCATCGAGAGGAAGGCTTCCAGTTCCTCAATATTACTTTTTAAAAACAGATCAGATTCTGAAAATACGCTCTAGCAATGTTCCCTCTGGGTTTTTTTTGGTGCGCAGTCCCTTTAAATGCGCACAATGGCTGAGTATGGGCAGTATCTTTACCAGCGGCAGCAATTGTTCAGCAGCCAGCACGGACTGGCTGATTGGGGTGCAGCCATGCACCTTAGGGGGAACACTGCACACTGGTAAATATTACACATTCTCTCAGCGGTTTCTATAACGGCCAGCCGATCTGTAATGCGGGTTTTGCGCCCAGGCAGTACATTGAAAATCTGCCCCGAGGAGTTTAGAATCTTTGTTTTTCTTTTAAACTGGTGAACTATTGAGTTGGGAGTTCAGCAACCAATTCAATGCAGCTTGGGGGTAATTTGGACTTCGGCCGATATCAATTATATATCTCTCCCGATTTTCATTTCCAATGAAGTCTACAGGGGCCAAAATGACCCACCGCTGGAAACGGTGCACCTATCCTGTCTCTGTTGATTTTACCGGCCCGGTGGCCTCTTGAGTGAAATTCTGCTCTTTGGCTTTTTTTCTCAGTGGACTTGAAGTCGGTCATAATGGGAGCGGATGTGCAGCGGTAAGCGGAGGTTTGCAGTCTGGGGGGGCGGGGGGGGGGCGGAAGTTGGGGGGGTGGGCGGGAGTGTCTGCCGCTGTCACTCATCAGGGTGTCGCTGATGATGTCATCACGGTGCCGCGTCACCATGGCTTTCCACTTCACTGAAAGGGGAGAGCCTGCGCGATTCTTTAAGTTCAGTCCACTGTGCCACCAGGGAGGCACCCAAGAGGGGGCACCAGGCTGCCTGTTGGCGGCCCGGCCGAACCCGGGGGCATAATTGTTGGCCCGACCTGGCAGTTGGCCGACAAACGAAAACATGGCAGCAGCATCGGTAGGTCCTCCCCTTTAATGGGATCTGCACCACCATTTTACAAGGACACAGACTTACTGTACCAGCAGAAAAAAAGCAGCTTTTGGCATCACGCAGCAGGAGCAAGATTTTTTCGGCGGAATTTCGCCATCCGGTGGTGGGGGGGCGGGGGAATTGGCGGTGCACGCGCTGATAACACATTTAAGACGGATCGGCAACAGCAGAGTGGTAGGAGCGGGTCACCACCGGGATACCGCAGGAGCCGAATTTCCAAAATGGCGGCCATTACACGAGAAATCGGCGGCCATTGCACTCCGCAGTGTGGCCGCCAATTTCCGGTGGTAACAGGCCTTAAGGGAAGGGGAAATTTTGGCCCCAATACTTCATGTGCAACACTGTCGCCAGATCAATGCACCGGTGCTGCTGTGTTTCCTCCAGTTGACACAAAATTGTATCACAATTATGCACATATGAAACTCTATCCTTGGGCAAAGGGAACACACAATTTCATTCTGGCTAACAAAGAGTGTTGCTGTGCTTTTGTGACTGCATTTATTAGGAATTTAAAAATTCAAAGGTTTTTTTCTTTTGAGGATGCCATTGCACAAGTACAGTCATTTTATGCCTCGAAAATTGATTTGGCTTGACTTGACGTTTGGAATATATAAAGAGCAAAGGAGAGAAAATAGCAGAATTAAAGATCATAAACTGAACAGGTATGCTCAACCCCCCGCTGAAATATGTGAATATACACAATATATAGACAATGGCCCAGGAATTGCGGTCAGAGGCTTCCCGCGGGCGGCCCTGTGAATTCCCCTGGTGGTCCTGGGCCTCTACACGAAGGCCTGTGTCGAGGCCCCCGTATCACAGGTACGTAGGCGCTTCGTACCCGTCCCTGGGATCACATGGGTCGGCCCAACCAATCCAATTAGGACTATTCCCATTCATACTTGTGGTGAGTTCTGTATGTACGGAATGTACGGAATAAGTATGAATGGGAATACCCCTCTAAAAGAAATTAAAATAATTTTTCAAAAACATCACATATTTAAAATCAAATTGGAATTTAATTAATTATTTAAAACAAAAATGTAATTTTTTGAAAAATAAATTTACATATTTTAAAGGGTCTAAAAATAAACTTATCTCATTTAACAGGCTTATAAATGTTTCATTATTGAAATAAATGTATTTTTCTGTCCTTTAAAAGTCTTACGCTGATAAAAAGCCAGCCTTACGCCTGCTTTTATCAGTCGTAAGAATTTCACGGGCATTTGCCGGGTAGGAGTTGGGTAAATGGCCCCACTCTCCGCCTGCGGAGGCCCTTTATTTCCAGAAGGTTCTTGACAGATCGCAAGTTCCGGGTTTAGGCGCCTGTGCTTCGCCTGCCTAAACCCGGAACTTGCGGGGCCTCTATGGGTACATGCACACCTCCCACGTGCCTGTAGGGGCTGCAAATTCAGGGCCAATATAAAACCTATTCAAATACAGCACAAGAAGACAGAATACTACTTTGAGGATCTGCACCTCACTATTGTGAAGCTTACTTTACAGGCCATATACAGAGTGTAAACTAACAATAAAAGTCTCATCCAGTGTGTAGCTGGGTCTGGGACATGCAGTGGCAGCAGTACAGTTAAACAATTCTCATTATTCTTTCTATGTGTGTTTGGCCTTAGACAGTGTAGTAACCTGATATAACTAATATTGTGTTCATATGGTGTTACCGAGATTAAATCAACCTCAGTCAGCTAAAATCTACAGCTAAGCCTCTCTTTGTAAAAATTGTGCTGTCATGGGTTCATCCTAATTTAACTCCTGGGGGGAGAACATAACCACAGATACCACTTCCAAGAACAGAAAGCTGTCAAATCCTTCCCTGGCCCCAAGAACAATCAAGTAGAAAACTTAAAGATGTTGTTTTAACGTCAGCCAACCTTGAGCTATTGCATTCCACTGGAGACATTTGTATGATTGGAACTGGACTGGAGCTGGCTGAAGCTGCAGTGGGCAGTATATTTAATCATCTTTGGCTGCTCCCTAAAACTTCAATCCATTTTACATCCACATATTCTTTCAGCTCCCTTTGGCAGGAGTTAATCGATGTCCAGGAGCTGCTTCCTCTCCACCCACTGCGTAAAAGGAGCTTTCCACCCCACATGATAATATTACAGGAGCAGAAGCAGCTCTGCAGAAATTGACGTATGCTCACAGTGTTGTAGAGCTGTTGACAACAAAAATAGTTGTAGAGCTGTTGACATGGCCATGGTGGCCATCAACCGGTCCAGGCAGCGGGCGGTCGAGGGGACCGTTCATCCCGACTGCCTGCTTCTCTTCAGCAGTTACGTTCGAGCCAGGGTGTCCCTGGAGATGGAGCACGCAGTGTCCACCGGTACGCTCACGGCCTTCCGAGAGAGGTGGGCGCCAGAGGGACTGGAGTGCATCATCACCCCCGGCAACCAAATTTTAATTTGATTTTAATGTCTAAAGTTTAATTTGTTTAAGTTGTCGGTTTTAGTGGCCTCCCCACCCCACCCCCCACACCTTTTAGCAAGGGGGCACTTGTATAATTTGTGCTTCTAGTGCCCTCAAAAAAAAACAACAAAAAAACAAGGAGGCACTTGAAAAGTTTTTGGAGTGTGCCGCGCCCCCCCCCCTTTAATCAGGGGGGCACTTGATTACTGATACAACTAAAATAGTTGTAGAGCTGTTGACATGGCCATGGTGGCCATTAACCGGTCCAGGCAGCGGGCGGTCAAGGGGGTCGTTCATCCCGACTGCCTGCTTCTCTTCTGTGGTTACGTTCGAGCCAGGGTGTCCCTGGAGATGGAGCATGCGGTGTCCACCGGTACGCTTGTGGCCTTCTGTGAGAGGTGGCACCGGAGGGACTGGAGTGCATCATCGCCCCCGGCAATCAAATTTGAATTTGATTTATGGTTTTGTGAAAGTTTAAAATGCTAATTTGTGGGTTCTAGTGGCCTTGCCAAAAGGGGGCATTTGATTTACATTTCTACTAAAATAATTGTAGAGCTGTTGAGTTGTGAGTGGCTTAGCCAGTCACGTGATGTTTACAAGACTCCATATAACCCCAGCCAGTTGGGTTTAGGGGATCTATGACAAGGCATGTGGTTGTGAGCCTGGTGGATGAACTGGTTACATAGTGTGATTGTTAAACCTTTGCTAATAAACCACCTAATTTTTAATAGCAATGTGTTGCTATGAATTCTTAAGAACCCATGAAGCAAATACATTACAACAGCCAATATGGTAGCAATCAACTTTGACAAGAACATATGAGAACAGTTACTACAATGTATCCTACCCTACCGAGGAATTTTCTGAAGGGACGTTTTGTATAAATACTCCCCGAGTTTCAAACAGAACTCCAGAATGTTCATCCATCCTCACATGGTCCCCATGTAGTGCTGGCTGCCTGCCCTCGTCAGACAACTCTCTCTTTCCCCTATCCCACCCCACCCACACACCTGTCAAACACACTCATTTTGATCTTTTCTGCTAAACTTGTGGAGAAGGAGTCTTCTAATCTCTACTCTTGCTTTCATCTTGCCAATTTTATACCTCTGTTCTTTATCATTGACATATAGGCAAACTATATACCCTAGAGAGACATTAGGAATGGTGAATGACCAGGGTTAAGAATTTAGAAACGTGGTAGACAACAATGCTGGGATGGGGCTGGGAAAGAATGTGAAAGTAGGGACTAAAACGTTAGTTGCTTCCTTTATTGAGCAGACTTAGTTAAAGGTGATTTGTTTACAGGGAAATTTTAATTAAAAAGTCATATTTGTAGTTGTTTCTATGTGGTTATAAGTAAGTTGTATTCTACGCAAATGAAGAGAAGGAGCTCCAGGAACCATCTGAGATACCTTGATGCTTGATTGATAAAGTTACTCCCATTAGCTGAAGGTGTGCTCATCGCTGAAGAATGCCATGGTTACTGTACTACCTCCGCTGCCCCGACCTGCGAGGGTACACCGTCGCGGCAGGTCGGGGACATAAGGAGGAGCCAGCCACAGCAGGCAGCAGTGCGAGCTAGTCTAAGAGTGCGACGGCTTCGAGAAGGGCGACTGGATTGACGTCGCCATAATCCAGGATGCTGATTGGAGCGAGGGCTGAACCATCAGCGGGCTCAGGACCCAGGTGCAGGAGGAGAGGCGGCAAGCAGCAGAGGAACGACGAGGTCGGGGCCGAGGTGAGGCGAGAGTTCGGGGCCCAGGAGCGGCTGAGTCGAGGAGCGGCAGGGCTGTGGCCCAGGAGCGGCAGGGCTGTGGCCCAGGAGCGGCAGGGCTGTGGCCCAGGAGCGGCGGGGCTGTGGCCCAGAAGCAGCGGTGTCGGAGTCGAGGAGCGGCGGGGTCAGAGTCGAGAAGCGAAGGGGTCGTGGCTCAGGAGCATATAACAACAGCGGGGTCAGGGCCCAGGGATGGCGCAGCAGAGCGTGGTCTCCAGTTGTCTTGGCTAACCCTTGCCATTGGACCAAAGCCTTGCTCTGTCAAGCCCATTTGGTGGCTGGGGTGCAACGGCCACTCCACGTTAAAAGAATTCACGCACAGACATCCTCCATCCTTCAAGATGTAGCTCGGAAGCTGGAATGTCAGGTCCCTCATTGAAACACCTGTGAACTCATTTTTTTTTTGGTGTGGCAACGGGACATCCTCAACACGAGAGACTACCTAATACCATAATATATCTTGTAGAAAGGACCATGAGTCAAAGTTTACAAATTCTTAGTAAGCTCTGTGCAAATCACACAATGGCTCAGTGTGTCGAACAGGCAAGGAAGGTCCCAGAATTAATCCATCATCTCTGCTGAGTTAGCTAATCTCATTTGGAGGAGGGTGGTAGGGGACTATAATTGGCCTATGCGGCCATGAGTTCCCAGTTACTGTTATCCAGCCAACCCTTGTGGAAGTGCACTTGTGACCGTCAGATGCAGAGAGAATTGAAGTTAAGGTTTGAAGCCCTCCACAGTCAAATAGCCTGTGATGCCTCACATGTGCAATAGTGGCTGATTTGGGTGAGGTACTGGAGGATGCAGGTGCAATGGATCTGAACAGCAAAAAGGAGTCAACATCTTCAGGACAAAATAAAATTGCTGGAGAAAAGTGGCTCAATGCATGATGCATTGAGGCCTTATTATGCCACTGCAGGTTGAGGGTCCAAAATCCGGAGTTCCAAAATTCGGAATGTTCCGGAATCTGAACTCCAGGCTGATCCGTGGTGGGGTCATCTGGAAACCGGAAAATGTTCCGAAATTCGGACTCCCCCCACCTTGGCGGCCCGACATCGCCCCAGCCCTCGGTGGCCCCAACCTCACCTCGGCCCGACCTCGCCCCAGCCCTCAGCGGCCCGTCCTCGCCCCAGCCCTCGGTGGCCCCGACCTCACCTCGGCCCATCCTCGCCCATGCCCTCAGTAGCCCCAACCTCACCTCGGCCCGACCTCGCCCCAGCCCTCAGCGGCCCGACCTCGCCCCAGGCCTCGGTGGCCTGACCTCACCTCGGCCCGTCCTCACCCCAGCCCTCGGTGGCCCCAACCTCACCTCGGCCCGTCCTCGCCCCAGCCCTCGGTGGCCCCAACCTCATCTCGGCCCGTCCTCGCCCCAGCCCTCGGTGGCCCCAACCTCATCTCGGCCCGTCCTCGCCCCAGCCCTCGGTGGCCCCAACCTCATCTCGGCCCGTCCTCGCCCCAGCCCTCGGTGGCCCCAACCTCATCTCGGCCCGTCCTCGCCCCAGCCCTCGGTGGCCCCAACCTCACCTCGGCCCGACCGTGCCCCAGCCCTCGGTGGCCTGACCTCCGGCCCGACTTCACGCGACTTTGCCCGCCCCAACTTCGCCGCGACTTCGCCCGCCCCAGCCCTCGGCGGCCCGATCTCCCCCCGCCCCCGGCTCCCCCCCCCCTTCTCCTCCCTCTCCCACCTACCTCGACCCAGGCAAAGACGTTCCAAAATCCGGAAATATCCGGAATCCGGAATGGCCTCGGTCCCAAGGTTTCCGGATTCCGAACGCTCAATCTGTAGTAGGTATTTGCTGGTGAGGTTTTTATTCAGCTATTATGCCCATGCCTTTGTTACCTCTAGACTTGACTATTCCAACGCACACCTGGCTGGCCTCTCACATTCTACCCTACGTAAACTAGAGATGATTCAAAACTTGGCTGCCCGTGTCCTAACACGCACCAAGTCCCGATCACCCATCACCCCTGTGCTCGCTGACCTACATTGGCTGCTGGTTAAGCAATGCCTTGATTTCAAAATTCACATCCTTGTTTACAAATCCCTCCATGTCTCATCCCTCTCTATCTCTGTAATCTCCTCCAGCCTCAAAAGCCCCGACATGTCTGCGCTCCTCTAATTCTGCCCTCTTGAGCATCCCTGATCATAATCGCTCACCCATTGGTGGCCGTGCCTTCTGTTGCCTGGGCCCCAAGCTCTGGAACTCCCTGCCTGAACCCCTCCACCTCTCTACCTCTCTTTCTTCCTTTGAGATGCTCCTTAAAACCTACCTCTGTGATCAAGCTTTAGGTCACCTGCCCTAATTTCTCCTAACGTGGCTCGGTGTCAAATTTTTTAGCTCATAATACTCCTGTGAAGCCTTGGGGCGTTTCACTACGTTAAAGGTGCTATATAAATACAAGTTGTTGTTGTTGTTGTGGTAGTCTGGGAATTCAATAGCAGAAAATAAGAAAATTGCTGGCAGCAACCTGGGGAAGGGAAATCTGGATCAACAGCACAGTGCAGTTGGAGGGCTAGAGAATAATCTATTTGGAACCAATACTACTGACATACAGAGCTGGCATTTAATCCCACTGACTCAGTCATGTGGGAGAGAGAGGAATTTAAATGATTACCAGTCTGTTAGCTATGGCTCAGTGACAGCACTCTCGCCTCTAAGTCAAATGGCCATAGATGGTTGCGTGGCTGAGTGGGTCACGGCATTGGATCAAGACTCCATTCTCTGTGGGGACAAGGCTTTGAAAATGTATGTCAGTTCTTATTTTGTGGCCAATATAAAAGGGAATCCAATGGCCTTCTATGGAAATAATAACAGTAAACAGATCTGCTGGTGGAGGCAGGCGACACGGCTGAGGTACCAAATGAGTACTTTGCATCTTTGTTTACCAAGGAAGAGGACCTTTCCAAAGCCACGTAAACGAGGAGGTTGTCGGGATACTGGATGAGATAAAAATAGATAGAGAGGAGGTATTAGAAAGTCTGGCAGTACTTAAAGTAGATAAGTCACTCAGTCTGGAGGGATGTGTTATGTCCTTAGATGCTCTAGTAATGACTCCACGAGGCAGTGTGTTGTACTTGAACTGCAGTGACCTTAGTCCTTTATTTTGTTAACTCCAGAGTGAGGATCACACCTGGTGGCCTGCCTTTTATACTAGGCCAGGCACATCTGTACAGGTAACCTACAAGTCTCCCACTGCTGTGCCCTCTGGTGGCAAACTTTGTGATAGTACCAACAGTAGCCATGTAGGATACATGACATGATGCATCCAAGGTTGCTGAGGAAAGTAAGGGTAGAAATTGCAAGGTGCTGGCCACAATCATCCAATCCTTCTTAGATTCAGGGATGGTGCCAGAGGACTGGAGGATCACAAATGATATACCCTTGTTCAAAAAAGGTGAGAAGGATAAACCTGACAATTACTAGGCCAGTCAGTTTAATCCCTACCCACACTCTAAGCAGGTGAATAGCCTCTCCCCAGTGTGAACTCACTGGTGTGTCAGCAGGTTATATGACTTTGTGAATCCCTTTCCCACACACGGGGCAGGTGAATGACCTCTCCCCGGTGTGACTGCGAGGATGAATTTCCAGGTCAGACGGGGAATTGAATCTCTTCCCACAGTCCCCACATTCCCACGGTTTCTCCATGGTAGGGGTGTCCTTGTGTCCCTCCGGGTTGAACGATCAATTGAAGCCTCGTCCACACACATAACACGTGTACGGTTTCTCCCCGCTGTGGCTGGTGCGATGTTTTTTCAGGCTGTGTAACTGGTTAAAGCTCTTTCCACAGTCAGTGCGCTGGAACTCCCTCACTCGGGTGTGTGTGTGTGTCTCGGTGCTTTTCCAGTCACACTGATGTTTGAAATCTTTTCCCAGACAGAACAGACAAACATTTCCCCTTCCACAATTAAAGGCCGATGATAATCAGATCCTCAGGAATCGAACGACGGTGAAAGGTTTCTCCCCAGTGTGAACTCACTGGTGTGTCAGCAGGTTGGATGACTGAGTGAATCCCTTCCCACACTGAGCGCAGGTAAACAGCCTCTCCCCAGTGTGAACTCGCTGGTGTGTAAGCAGGCTGGATGACTGAATGAATCCCTTCCCACACATGGAGCAGGTAAACGGCCTCTCCCCAGTGTGAACTCGCTGGTGTGTCATTGGTGTGGAAGCAGGTCATCCTCGATACGAGGGACTGCCTAATACTATACTACTACTGCTATAGTCAGTTTAGTGTCAATGGTGGGGACACGTTTAGAAATGCAGTTTGCAAATCTGCCACTGCGTTTCCAACATTACAAGAGTGTCGAGACTTCAAATGGACTTCATTGGCTGTAATGCACTTTCGGACTTCCTGAGGTTGTGAAAGCATAAATGCAAGTCTTTCTTTTCCTTTTTGTTAGCAGATCTGGGCTGGGGCAGCAGTTGGGGCGCCATAATTGGCCATAGCGGCTCTGGACTGGAGATGCGAAAGCCGTGAGCTCCTGATCACCTCTTCTGGAAGTAAATGTGTGCACATTGGGTGCGGACAGGCGCCACAGTAATACTGCCGGCACCGAACGCCATGGCAACGCTCACCATCAAGGCTCACATACACATGGTAGCCACTTATGTGAAGTACCTGAGGTTGGCCAGAGCTGGTGGACAAGCACCTCAGCAAGGAATTGATGCTTTCTCGCGAGATGGGGAGAGGAGAAAATTTGCAAGAAAAACCTTTGAGTAATCTCCTTTGTTTGAAAATGCAATGAAAATCAGGACTGCGTGTTCATTTCCCTTAACTGCTCCCAATTACCCTGTCCCGCCTCATTATAACAAATGTATGTGTCATCAGGAAAGTATGTGTATGTTACATGCACCATCACTGGAAGGTACATCTATTAGAGAATCAGACACAGGATAATGGAGCCACAAAGCATTTCACAGCACACCTACCTGCTGGGGAATCGTGTGCTACAAGTTTATCCACATTCCGTTGCCTTCAGTAAATAGACCAATTATGTGCTAAATCTTTTGCTGATATAACCAGTTCATAATAGGATTTAACCAACATGCTTTGAGGTAAACAGGACTTGCATTCGGGTTTGGCTGCTGCCTTACCTGTGAAACCATTAAAATGCCAGTTTAGTAGTTTGTCAATGAATGAAGATGAGCTGTACCAAAAGCGAACTTTCAACAAAGCTACTTGTCAGCGAGGGTTGTGTTGTTCCGAAAGCTTCTAGTGGTGCCGTATTACCAATTTATGCTGACACAGAGATTATAAAAAGGTGTCTTGTCATAAATAATTCAAATATGCGCCTTTGAACCTGTTTCATAAGAGGTGGTTTTCCACTTCCATTTTCAATATCAGAGGTGCATATTGGCAATTTGCAAATTCTCTGCCTGTGATTTTCCACCTGTTAAATTAATGGGCAAAAAAAACAGATCACAGGCTGGGGGTGTTCATTCTCCCACCTTGTGCACAGAAAATCTCCCCTATAGAGACTCATGCTGGTGTATAAAAACATAGGGCTAGATTTTCCACTTTTTTTGCATGCTTAACGCCCACTTAACATCCATTTTACCGCTGAAATGATATATAACGCCCATATATCGCTCATTTAGCCACAAAATGGAAACTGACGGGCATTTTTCGGAAACTTATCGCCGAGTGTTACTTTCCCCATGTGCGTAACGCCACCACACGGGCTCGACAGAGCTAGGCCTTTATCCAGTGGCAAGGGTTAACCAGGACGACTGGAGACCTGCTCTGTTGCACGAACCTAGTGCGCATGCCATCATCAACGACGCCATGGATTACTGTGAATATGCTTAGCTTGGGTGCAAGGTGACCAAGTCTGGTACTTACTTGTTCTAGTCTTGGAATGTCTGAAGTGTGACTTGATTCCAAACTTTCAACTCTAGGCATTTTATGTGGAGTCAACTTAACCCCCAAGACATCCCACTTTGGAACTGAGTCATAAACACCAGGAAGGAGGGACAACACCCGATGGCTATTCAATGTCGTGCAGCACTGCAATCCTGTCAGTGCACCTACCCTGGTGCTCTCCCTGAATGCGGAAAAGGCATTCAATTAAACCGAGTGGAAATTCCTCCTCACAACACTCGCAAGAATGGGAGCTTGCTGAGCGCACATTGGCTGCCACATTTCCTACATTTCAATAGTGACTACACTCCAAAAGTACTTAATTTTCTGTGAAGGGCTTTGGCATGTCCTGAGGTCACGAAAGACACAATATAAATGCAAGTTTTCCCTTTTATCTCTAGTGTAATGTATTTGCTTCATGGATTCTTTGCTTAAGAATGCATAGCTATTAAGAACTAGATGGTTTATGAGCAAAGGTTTAACAATCACACTACACATAACCAGTTCATCCACTAGTCTCACAACCACCTGCCTCATCGTGGATCCCCTGAACCCAACTGGCTGGGGTTTTATTGAGTCTTGTGAACATCACGTGACTGGCTAGGCATCTCGCAACTCAACAGCTCTACATACTCACAGGTGCATACATTACATCAATGGCCAAGGACGAAACAGAAAGACTGAAGGTTGTCAGGGAACATGACCTAGGTTGGCCGTTAAAAGAGAAGGAAGGTCAAAAGGTATGGGCTCAGACCCTACACACCAGCACTAAGGTGCAGGAGGTCAATTCAAAATCATCCACATACCACATCCTACACAGTCTTCACAAATTCCACCCCTCCATATGAGACAATGTGCTTGACTCTGAACTGGCCCCTGAAAAAGCCTAGCAAGCCATTCAGTTGTACTAAACCGCTGCAACAAAGTCAGCACTATGGGAGTACCTTCAATACAAGGACTGCAGCGGTTCAAGAAGACGGCTCATCACCTCCTTCTCAAAGGCAATTAAGGGTGGCAATAAATGGCTTGCCAGCTATGCCCACATCCCGTGAACGAATACATTTTTTTTTAATTGATGCAAGGGCTGTGGCCAGAAGGGCACCTTCTTGTGTATATTCTGGTCATGGCACCACATCCAACCATTCGAGATAGTAGGCTGAGAAGTCTAATGCCCAGAATAGTTAGATGTGGGGCCATGACTGCCTCACAATCCCAGTGAGATATAGGAGCATCCTACAATGAGCTGGCTTGCATGATGCTTAGAAACATAGAAACATAGAAAGTAGGTGCAGGAGTAGGCCATTCGGCCCTTCGAGCCTGTACCATCATTCAATATGATCATGGCTGATCATGCATGGCTTGTCACGAGTGTCTCGGGGAAGCAGTTCCTCTGTGGAGAACTGCACCCGCAACCACAACAAACACATGGCTGAAACACATGTGGGCTATCTGCCAATCAGAAAGAGTTATGTTTGGCTTCTAACCTAAGGTACCCTGTCCTGGTCACGAAGCAGTGACCCCTGCTGGTAAGTGTACGGGAGGACAGCGTCAGCTGTGAGGTCTCCTACCGTTGAAAAGCCTGCGAACAGTTGCTGTCTCATAGAAAGATAGAAATATAGAAAATAGGTGCAGGAGTAGGCAATTCGGCCCTTCGAGCCTGCACCACCATTCAATAAGATCACGGCTGATCATTCACCTCAGTATCCCTTTCCTGCTTTCTCTCCATACCCCTTGATCCCTTTAGCCACAAGGGCATATCTAACTCCCTCTTGAATATATCTAATGAACTGGCATCAACAACTCTCTGCGGTAAAGAATTCCACAGGTTCACAATTCTCTGAGTGAAGAAGTTTCTCCTCATCTCAGTCCTAAATGTCTTACTCCTTATCCTTAGACTGAGACCCCTGGTTCTGGACTTCCCCAACATTGGGAACATTCTTCCTGCATCTAACCTGTCCAGTCCCGTCAGAATTTTATATGTTTCTATTAGATTCCCTCTCATTCTTCTAAACTCCAGTGAATACAGGCCCAGTCAATCCAATCTCTCCTCATATGTCAGTCCTGCTATCCCGGGAATCAGTCTGGTGAACCTTCGCTGCACTCCCTCAATAGCAAGAACGTCCTTCCTCAGATTAGGAGACAAAAACTGAACACAATATTCCAAGTGAGGCCTCACCAAGGCCCTGTACAACTGTAATAATACCTCCCTGCTCCTATACTCAAATCCCCTAGCTATGAAGGCCAACATGCCATTTGCCTTCTTCAACACCTGCTGTACCTACATGCCAACTTTCAATGACTGATGTACCATGACATCCAGGTCTTGTTGCACCTCCCCTTTTCCTAGTCTGCCGCCATTCAGATAATATTCTGCCTTCATGTTTTTGCCACCAAAGTGGATAACCTCACATTTATGCACATTATACTGCATCTGCCGTGCATTTGCCCACTCACCTAACCTGTCCAATTCACCCTGCAGCCTCTTAGCAACCTCCTCACAGCTCACACCGCCACCCAGCTGAGTGTCATCTGCAAACTTGGAGATATTACACTCAATTCCTTCATTTAAATCATTGATGTATATTGTAAATAGCTGGGGTCCCATAATTGAACCCTGCGGCACCCCACTAGTCACTCTGAAAAGGACCCATTTATCCCGACTCTCTGCTTCCTGTCTGCCAACCAGTTCTCTATTCATGTCAATACATTACGCCCAATACCATGTGCTTTAATTTTGCACAACAAACTCTTATGTGGGACCTTGTCAAAAGCTTTTTGAAAGTCCAAATACACCACATCCACTGGTTCTCCTTTGTCCACTCTACTAGTTACATCCTCAAAAAATTCTAGAAGATTTGTCAAGCATGATTTCCCTTTCATAAATCCATGCTGACTTGGATCGATCCTATCACTGCTTTCCAAATGCGTTGCTATTTCATCTTTAATAATTGATTCCAACATTTTCCCCACTACCGATGTCTGGCTAACTGGCCTATAATTCCCCGTTTTCTCTCTCCCTCCTTTTTTAAAAAGTGGGGTTACATTAGCTACCCTCCAGTCCATAGGAACTGATCAAGAGTCGATAGACTGTTGGAAAATGATCACCAATGCATCCACTATTTCTAGGGCCACTTCCTTAAGTACTCTGGGATGCAGACTATCAGGCTCTGTGGATTTATTGGCCTTCAATCCCATCAATTTCCCGAACACAATTTCCTGACTAATAAGGATTTCCTTCAGTTCCTCCTTCTCGCTAGATCCTTGGTCCCCTAGTATTTCCGGAAGGTTATTTGTGTCTTCCTTCGTGAAGACAGAACCAAAGTATTTGTTCAATTGGTCTGCCATTTTTTTGTTCCCCATTATAAATTCACCTGATTCTGACTGCAAGGGACCTACTAATCTCTTTCTCTTCACATATCTATTGAAGCTTTTGCAGTCAGTTTTTATGTTCCCAGCAAGCTTCCTCTCATACTCTATTTTCCCCCTCCTAATTAAAAACTTTATCCTCCTCTGCTGGATTCTAAATTTCTCCCAGTCCTCAGGTTTGCTGCTTTTTCTGGCCAATTTATATGCCTCTTCCTTGGATTTAACACTATCTTAATTTCCCTTGTTAGCTACGGTTGAACCACCTTCCCCCTTTTATTTTTACTCCAGACAGGGATGTACAATTGTTGAAGTTCATCCATGTGATCTATAAATGTTTGCCATTGCCTATCCACCGTCAACCCTTTAAGTATCATTCGCCAGTCTATTCTAGCCAATTCACGCCTCATATCATCGAAGTTACCTTTCCTTAAGTTCAGGACCCTAGTCTTTGAATTAACTGTGTCACTCTCCATCTTAATAAAGAATTCTACCATATTATGGTCACTCTTCCGCAAGGGGCCTCGCACAACAAAATTGCTAATTAGTCCTTTCTCATTACACATCACCCAGTCTAGGATGGCTAGCCTTCTAGTTGGTTCCTCGACATATTGGTCTAGAAAACCATCCCTAATACACTCCAGGAAATCCTCCTTCACCGTATTGCTACCAGTTTGGTTAACCCAATCTATATGTAGATTAAAGTCGCCCATGATAACTGCTGTACCTTTATTGCACGCATCCCTAATTTCTTGTTTGATGCTGCCCCAACCTCACAACTACTGTTTGGTGGTCTGTCCACAACTCCCACTTTCGGTTTCTGCCTTTTGGTATTCCACAGCTCTACCCATACAGATTCCACATCATCCAAGCTAATGTCTTTCCTTACTATTGCATTAATTTCCTCTTTAACCAGCAACGCCACCCCACCTCCTTTTCCTTTCTGTCTATCCTTCCTGAATGTTGAATATCCCTGGATGTTGAGTTCCCAGCCTTGGTCAACCTGGAGCCATGTCTCCGTAATCCCAATTATATCATGTTTGTTAACAGCTGCCTGTGCAGTTAATTTGTCCATCTTATTACGAATACTCCTCGCATTGAGGCACAGAGCCTTCAGGCTTGTCTTTTTGACTCCCTTTCGAATTTTGCTCGCACAATGAAGAATGACCACTTATGCCAAGAACCAGAGGTCGAAGGAACCTGTGGAGCCACAGCCCACCATGAGTCAGTGAATCCTGTGATATAACAGGATTACAATGTTCAGCAATGTAAAAGCAGTAGCTCTATTACAAGCTAGACAAAGCTTTGCCAAATTAAAGGCATGGAGTTCTCACAAACCATTGGTCTATGTATCATTATTCTCTCTGAAGTTATCTTTTCTTTTTCAACAAAAGGAGGAGAAGAATGCTGTGACATGCTGAAGATGTTAGTCACTTCACAATGTAGCAATACTGGCAATGTAGCTTTTCTTCGATATTTAAGCCAAAAGACTCATGAACATGAAATGGATCTAACTGCCTCACCTGGTGACTCGGAGTGAGATGATTGTTCTGTACATAAGGTGCACGTGAAAGAATGTTCAGAGCTTTCTGCTTTGGTGCCTGCACATTTTCTTCTGGTGCTGCAGTGGTGTGTTACTGTGTGTTACTGTATATTCCTGTATATTCCTATATATTCCTGTATATCACTGTATATTACTGTATATTTCTGTATATTACTGTATATTTCTGTATATTACTGTATATTACTGTATATTATTGTGTGTTACTGTACATTACTGTATATCACTGTTACTGTATATGACTGTATATTACTGTGTGTACTGTGTGTTACTGTATATTACTGTGTGTTACCGTGTGTTGTTGTATATTACTGTGTGTTACTGTATGTACTGTATATTTCTGTGTGTTACTGTGTGTTACTGTATATTACTGTGTGTTACTGTATAGTACTGTATATTACTGTATATTACTGTGTTACTATATATTGCTGTGTGTTACTGTATGTTACTGTGTGTTACTGTATATTGCTTTGTGTTACTGTATATTACTGTGTGTCAGTGTATATTACTGTATATTACTGTGTGTTACTGTAAAGTACTGTATAGTACTCTATATTACTGTGTGTTACTGTATATTGCTGTGTGTTACTGTATGTTACTGTATGTTACTGTATGTTACTGTATATTACTGTGTGTCAGTGTATATTACTGAGTGTTACTGTATATTACTGTATATTACTGTATAGTACTGTATATTACCGTGCGGCATTGTTTGCTTCTGTGTTCCCCCCCCCACCCCCCCCACTCCACTTCGCCCGCCACTGCCCCCATTGCCGGGTAGTGATTAACGCTGTAATTCTGCAATATTTTTGTACAGCTCTCCTCGTGCCACAAAAATAAAAGTAGATAAAGCTTGTTCATTTTTTGTGGAGTGCCCTTATAAGGACCACTGGCTAGGCTGCTCCCTGCCTCGTACAAATGGACAGAGTGGCGCTCCACTGAATTGTACTTCAAAGTTCCAATAGGGTGCAGGGGATGCTTGTGTCTTGCAATGACTTAAGACTATGATTTGGCATATTGAACAGACTGTTTTGGGCAGGTCTGCTTTTCACCCAGTTACAGGCCCACCTGAAAATGGCATCAGGCGGACACTGAGGCCCCAAGTTTCGTGCCGCGGCGAAAACGGCGCACCTCCGAGCTGGGCGCCTGTTTTTCGCGCCGAAAACTGCGCCTAAAAAAAAGTCCGATATTCTCGAGCTCCTTGGAGCTCGATGTCTGCTTGGCGTGGTGCGCTCATCGCAGCAGGGGGCGGAGCCTAACACTCGCACCAATTTTCTAAGTAGCAGGGGGTGGGTACAATTTAAATTAGCCTTCGTGCTGCCGGCAAACCTGCGTGTGCGCGTTGGAGCGTGCGCGCACGCGCAGTCTCACACAAACATTGGCACTCGGCCATTTTAAAAAATACTGCAGAAAAAGTGAAGATTTGTTTCTTGGACCCCTGCAAAGGCTTGTAATTTAATTTTTGTTGATATTTCTGTGTGTGAGGGAGTGCTTTTAGCAGCACTGCTGAATAAATCACCTGCTGAAATCAGTGAGTTCAGCTTTTCACTGCTAAACTTGCAGAACCGGTGCTGCATTGGTGCATGCAAAGTAAGGACTGTGTGTTTGGAGAAATAAGAGTGCCAATTCAACTTTGCAATAATACGTGGTGTTGACAATGCAGCACCCATTCTGCAAATTTAAATATAAAACTGCCGATGTGGCTGCCTCTCCCTGTCCAAATGGCCTCAGTCCCCCTCACAGCTCGAAGGCTGCTGCTGTATCTTCGGCTACCGGCCAGCCACTGACGCCGCTGATATCCTATGGCCGAATGGCCTCACGTCCGTCCGCTGCTGATTCTTTGGCTGCCGGCCAGCCACTGACGCCGCCCCTAAAGCGTGGCCGAATGGCCTCAAGAACCTTAATGAGCTGCGTGTGTCCTGCGTTGATTCTTCGGCTGCCGGCCAGCCACTGACGCCGCTGCTATCTCATGGCCGAATGGCCTCACATCGGTCCGCTGATTCTTCGGCTGCCGGCCAGACACTGATGCCGCTGATATCTCATGGCCGAATGGCCTCGGGTCCGTCCGGTGCTGCTTCTTCGCGGCCAGCCACGAAGAGAATGAAGGCCTGCCTCAAGCACTGCAGCTCAGCTCGAAGCTTGCTGCCGCTGCCGTCGAGACACTGATGCCACACCGCTGCCTATCTCCAACATGAAAGGCCTGCCTGAAGCACTTTCACACAGGTAGAAACATGGTTTATTTAATCTTTTCTTTGCTTATAAATTTTTATTCAGGTTGGATTTATTTGTATAATATTTGTATAAGTATAACTAAGGATTGATTGTAGAATTTAATGACTTCCCTTCCCCCCCTCCCCCCCACCATTCCCTACGCCTAATTTGTAACCTACGCCTGATTTTCTAAAGTGTAGACAAGGTTTTTTTGAGCGTACAAAAATCTTCACTTACTCCATTCTAAGTTAGTTTGGAGTAAGTTTTCACTGACGAAACTTTGAAATCAGGCGTAAGTGGCCGGACACGCCCCCTTTTGAAAAAAAAATTCTGTTCCAAAGTGAAACTGTTCTACCTGACTAGAACTGGAGCAAACTAAATGTGGAGAATTCCGATTTCTAAGATACTCCGTTCTACACCAGTTGCTCCTAAAAATCAGGAGCAAATCATGTGGAAACTTGGGGCCTGAGTGTCCAAGCGATGTCTGAAGCCCCACCCCCAACCTTATTTTCAGGTGCGAAGCGGGCAGCAGTCAACTGAAATTGCCCGCAGCATGCGCTGGCCATAGACTGTAGAGAATGGAATACATCTTTGATTGCAGTTGCTGTGACTTCCTACACAGTTGACCACTATAATAAGGTTCTGTCTCACGCCCTGGCCAGCACGACACAAGAATGTTATGACAGCGACTGCTAATCTTTTCCTCACCAAACAGGCCAAACTAGTTCAGAGAAACACTAGGAAAAAAGTTTATAACAATCTTTAGTTCTGCTATAAAGAATCTCTTAGGTTGATAAAATTTATTATAAATGCTTTTAAATACTTGTATGCATTTCATGGGTCTCTGTGGCTTTAGAACCAGGGCAGGGTAGCTATTTTAATATTTGTCTGTCTATCTAGCTGAGTAGAATCAGCCTGATTCGGTGAATAGTACCAAAGTGAAATGATTCTTACTTGTTGACGTGACTATTATGTGGGTGCTGACCACTTATGCAGGTTGAATGTCAGAGTTAACTCTTGTTATCTCTCTGTGTCTGGGAATAGCGCTAAATTAACCACAATTGCAGACATGCATCAGTACAGGAAAGACTGGTAGACGGTAGAGACTGGACTCTGTCTCGAGGGCAGACATTCCCTCCCTGGCTGGGTCAGTGTAACCAGCTGCTTGATTTATATTTGCCTTCCTGTGCAGGTTCAATGAAATGAGGATTGATTTCATTTGGTGTTTCTGCTGTTTAATGTCTATCAGTTTGCGTTAGGCTGCCTGTTTGTATCTACACTTTCCTTTCTGGCTCCGAGCGTGGCATTATTCTGTTATTCCCTGTTATCTTGTTTATTCAAACAGAGAATATATTCCTAATTTTTTCAATGTACAATACATGGACCAGGTTACACTCCATTGTTTTGGGAAATGTTTTTTTATTACATGCTGACTGATACGTTATTATTTGAGATAACAGATTAATTTAAATTTATGACCGCAGAGATTCAAAAACACCACTAACAATAGTGGGACTTGATTCGATTAGGATTGTGACTAAACTCCGTATTTAAGTTGTGCTGTTGCAAACATAGAACCATAGATGCTTAAAGCACAAGAGGAGGCCATTTGACCCATTGGGTTGGATTTTAAGGAGACAGGATTGTGTCTGTGCCAATTCTTCACAAGAGCAATCTAAAACTAATCCTGTTGTATATGCTGACTATGGATGTACTCTATGTGTAGTTACTGTGAGATTGTATAAGGTGGAGACTTGTTTACCTGATGTACTTTCAATAAGGTTCACACTGTGTACATAGATGCTGGCACCACTAGAGGGTGCAACTGGTGGAGACTGGGGGTTTCCTGCCCTGGTGGCAGGGCAGGATAAAAGGCTGCACACCATGCTTGCATAGCACTCTGGAGTTTGGAATAAAGGACCAATGTCACTACAGTTCAAGTACAACACAATGCCTTGTGGAGTCATTCATAAGTACATTATAGACATAACAACTGACGTTGAGAATAAGGATTTTCATGCGATCATGGCTACCTTTGGCACACTAAAAGACTTTGCAGAGAGTGATGATTGGGATGCCGTCATGGAAAGGTTTGAGCAATATTTCGTGGCAAGCGACCTGGCAGGGGAGACAGACACATTGGCGGAGAAGCGCAAGGCTATACTGCTGACCAGTTGTGGGCTCGAGGTCTAACACTTCGTCAGGGACTTGCTGGCACCCACGAAGGCCAAGGATAAGACATACGATGAATTGACTGAACTAATTAGCAACCAACTTAAACCAAAAGAGAGCATCCTCATGGCCAGGCACAGATTCTACACGCACCACAGATCTGAGGGCCAGGAGATTGCAAAATATGCTGCTGACCTCAGGAGACTTGCGGCACCGTGTGATTTCGGCACGCACCTCAACAAAGCATTGCGAGACATCTTCGTTATAGGAATTGGACATGAGGGCTTCCTTCACAAGCTACTATCTGCTGACACCACAGTAAATCTGCAGAAGGCCATCAGCATCAGTCAGGCGTTCATGACCTCGACCTGCAGTACCAAGTAAATTATTCATCCTGTGGACTCAAACCCGGCAAGTGCTGAACACAGAATGGTGCCTTTCACAGGCAAGACTGTAGGACGTGGCTCTCCCAAGGGCAGAGAGCACAGATCTCAGGGTGCCAGAACTCAGAGTCCGTCGAGGGGTGCTAATTGAATAGCACCATGCTGATGTTGCGGAGGAAACCATAGGGCTCACCAGTGTTGGTTTGTGGAGTACGTATGCAAAGCCTGTAACATGAAGGGCCACCTCCAGCGCATGTGTAAAAGAAATACAACTCACCGTCTAGCAGAGGTGTTGGTAGATGACTTTGAATCCAGCGGGGAGTATGATGATTTGGCCAGAGAGGCAGCTCAGCCCCAAGAAGAAGTGTATGAAGTGTATACCTGCACCACCGATTGTCCTCCAGTGAAGGTGGAAGTCAAGATAAATGGTGTTCCAGTCTTCATGGAAGTGGACACGGGAGCCAGCCAGTCAGTGATGAGCCAGAATGCCTTCGAGAGGCTGTGGAATGAAAAATGACCCGAGCTGGTTCCAGCACAGGAAAAGTTACGCACCTACACCAAGAAGCCGATCCCAGTCCTTGGTAGTGCGGATGTAAGTGTAATCCATAATGGCGTGGTGCATAAGTTACCTCTGTGGATTGTTGCAGGTGATGGTCCAACGCTAGTCGGAAGAAGGTGGATGGGGAAGATCCAGTGGAAATGGGAAGACCTCTTCACTCCAGTAATTGATGTCCCCCATGCTCACTTTCGCTTGGGCCAGGCACCAGAGAACAGACCAGCGCAGCACCTGAGGCACAGACCGTCCATCACGACTGCTTAGCAATGATCCGACCGGAACGATCTAAAAATACCTTCCCAGCTCCAGTGGCAGGACTCCTGGGGAGGAAGATCGAAATCACAGTACCCTTCCAGCGTTTGTGGCAGAATCGTGGGAGAGAAGGATCAAGGCAGTCGACCTCGAGGACAGAGGCAAGATGGCGTCCCTGCTGCAGCGAGGAGCAGCGTAGCTGAAAAAGGAAGATGGCCACGGCAACATCACGAGGTGCAACGCTGAGGGACCAACACGTGGGGTCCAACAAAGGATCTGATTGGGGTAAAGCCAGCAAGGTTCTCTTAAAGGAGACCTGCAACCAACTGAACTTAAAGGGACATTGTATGCATGGTAATCAAAGTAACGAACCGATTAAGATTGTGAACAGAATGTTGTTGCGAGATGTCGGTACCAATCCTAATGCAAAGAACCAAATGTTATTGCCAGATGTCGGGAATAAAGTGTCCCCTAAAGCAGCAAGCGAGTGAATTCAGGAGGGTAAAGGCGTGGAGCCTGATACCCTGCCCCAGGTCTATCCCACGCTGCAGGCACCCGATGGCACCATTCGCCACGGACCTGGAAACAAAAACGGCGCCAATACGCGCAGTCAGCCACCGTTGCCCATCACCCGGGTGGAGACGGCGCAGCTCCCAGACCCAGTCACTACCTCGGCCATGTCCAGGAGCGAAAGGTCAGAACCAACGAGTTCCCCAAACGGGACCTGGAACAGCCAGGTTCCCAACACCGTTAGAGAGCAGGCAGAAGACTCTGCAGCCCTCAAAGGAGAACAGGGAGGCCACACACCACTAGGCAACGCCAAAGGCCCTATTTCCTGACAACCTGAGCGCACCAAGCCCACCCCGCTAGCAGGGGGCACAGCGCCGCCATCAGACAACGAGGACCCCGTCCGGTTGCTCTGGAACTAGCATCCTCGCATACCTGTTATCTCAGTACTGACCATGACTAAACTATTCTTGCAATCTACCCAATCCTGGCACACGACCGTAAAACATAACGAATGTATGTCATGGAACCTAGGTGCCACAATACAAATTGAAAAAAAAAATGTTTGTTCCTTTTTTTGTACTTGCACTGTGTCTGATCCTGTATGTTAATATAATGGGCCAGCTGTATGATCTCACTGTGGCAGGGGGGGTGAAATGGATGTATGTAGCCATGGACTCACATGAATCACACCCAAAACCCACTGGAACCTCCACCGCATCATCAAACCATCCAATCTGATAACCACTACCCAACGTTGTGGCAAAAGGTCTTGGAGGTTAACAGGGAGAGAGCCAAGCCAAAGTACAGCCAAGGTGCAAGGGCTATTGGCACTCAAGTCTGGGGAGAGCTAAGCTAAAGCACCTAGTACAAAGTAATTGACACAAAGAACTTGGGGGAGAGTGATGTTGTATATGCTGACTATGGATGTATTCTATGTGTAGTCACTGTGAGATTGTATGAGATGGAGACGTGTTTACCTGATGTACTATCAATAAAGTTCACACTGTGTACATATATTCTGGCACCACTAGAGAGTGCAACTGGTGGAGACCGGGGGTTTCCTGCCCTGGTGGCAGGGCCCTGTATAAAAGGCTGCACACCAGGCTTGCACAGCACTCTGGAGTTTGGAATAAAGGATCAACGTCACTGCAGTTCAAGTACAACACATTGCCTCGTGGAGTCATTCATAAGTATATTATAGACATAACAAATCCCACCGCCTGTCCTCCTCAAATCTCAGCATCAAGTGTTTATCTACAGCTACCTCAACAGATGATTACAGTGAACTATGTAGTATCGGATGCCGTTTTCGAACAACCCTTTTCTTAAAGACATTTCTCCTAATTTCTCTCTTAATATTCTATTTGATTAAGGAAGGAGCCATGAAAATCTTGCCTGATTTTTACAGAATTGCTTTGCAATCACAACATTTGATGAGTTCACCTTAACCCTAAAAGGCCTCTGACTATCACAGGATTTGGTACATGTATGTTTGCTACCTATTACTACTTTTTTCCATTACAATTGAATTGGGGTAGACAAGCTTTGAAATAAAACATTCTGAACCTTTAAGACTAACTTGACACCAGTGGTTTTGTGGCTTTTGTTACCTAGAAGTACAAAAATCAGAAGGACAGATGGATCAAACTTCTCAGAAATGTTGGCGCAACTTCAGTTGCCGTTTCTTTAATCTTTGAACTTGGGCTATTGTCTAACTGTCAGTAAAGTAGGTCAAACATCATCATTTTGTGTCTTCTCGCTCTTCCCTTGGGGAACAGCGTGAAGTAGTGGAAGGATTCGCAGGCTGATTAACAGTCTGACTGCGTCGCATTAACACACCTTCCATAGCCATAACCATCTTCATAATCATCATAGCCAGTCCCTCAAAATCCAGGAAGACTTGCTTCCACTCAAAGTGAGTTCTCAGGTGACTGAACAGTCTCTGTCACAAGTGGGACAGACAGTCGTTGAAGGAAAGGGTGGGTGGGACTGGTTTGTCGCACGCTCCTTCCGCTGTCTGCGCTTGGTTTCTGCATGCTCTCGGCAGTGAGAATCGAGCTGCTCAGCGCCCTCCCGGATGCTCTTCCTCCACTTAAGGGGGTCTTTGGCCAAAGACTCCCAGGTGTCGGTGGGGATGTTGCATTTTATCAAGGAGGCTTTGAGGGTGTCCTTGAAATGTTTCCTCTGCCCACCTGAGGCTCGCTTGCCGTGTAGGAGTTCCGAGTAGAGCGCTCGCTTTGGGAGACTTGTGTCGGACATGCGAACAATGTGGCCCGCCCAATGGAGCTGGTCGAGTGCGGTCAGTGCTTCGATGCTGGGGATGTTGGCCTGCAAGCCTTCATCTGACCATCTAATGTCATCTTCCACTTCTCTCCCTCAAACCTCCCCTCCCTCACTGTCTAAGCCCCCTCTGGTCCTAACTCCGACCCTCAAAGTACTCTACCTACCCCTTAAACCATGCTGCAAGGGCCCACTGCCCATTCTCTACCCCTCAACTGCAGCCTACCTTCCAGGCCGACCTCCTCGCTACCAAGTCCCTCCAGTTGGACCCTCGCTTCTCGCTCCCCACAGACAATTCAGCTGCTCCAAGCGACCCCTGGCGATCTCAGTGGTGGTGAGCCTTCGACCAGCTTCAAAAACAGGTTTGGGCCTACCTTATGCGCGAGCCTTCCCTCTGGGCCTTCACCCATCCATCGGCGATGTTCGGGCCTCCCTTCCTCCGGCGATGTCCTGGCCTTCCTTCATCCATCAACGATATCCTGGCCTCCCTTCTTCCAATGACGTCTTGGACATCTTTATTCCAGCTGATACAGCAGAAAAGTTTTATGGGCTCCCACAACCCATATGATGAGGGGGTGGTGGTGGGGCACCCACACCCACACCCACACCCACAACCACTGGATGTGAGTATCCCACTAGTTGTGGTACAGAGTGAACCTCCCTTATCCGGGACTCCCTTATCCGGCACCACCCCTCGTTCGGCATAATTCTGGGGGCGCATGTACAGAACACAGCCGACCTCCACCCCGACTTTGGGGTTGCTCCGATACTCGGCCCGCGCCGACACTCGGCCCACTGGGTCCGTGCTGACACGCGGCCCACTCGACCAGTGTCGACACTCAGCCCGCTGGGGCTGCGCCAACACCCGTTGGGGCTGCGTCAACACCCGTTGGGGCCGCACCAACACTCGGCCCACCGACACTTCCTTCACGGCCCGCCGACACTTTGGGCCTGCCCGGGGCACCGACCTCCTCCCCCCAACCCGACCTCGGGCCGCTGACCTCCTCTCATCCAGCAATATCCCTTATTCGGCACAGGCCAGGTCCCGAGGTTACTGGTTAAAGGAGGTTCAACTTGTAATGTATTTGCTTCATGAGTTCTTTGCTTAAGAATTCTGAGCAACACGTTGCTATTAAGAACTAGTTGGTTTATGAGCAAAGGTTTAACAATCACACTACACGTTACCAGTTCATCCACCTGTCTCAAAACCACTTGCCTCATCGTGGACACCCTGAACCTAACTGGCTGGGGTTTTATTGAGTCCTGTGAGCATCACGTGACTGGCTAAGCCACTCACAACTCAACAGCTCTACCAGCCTGCGAGTATACCCATGGGTGCATATATTTAGTTGTCAACCCAGAACTACAGAGCCGGAGCTGTGACTCCACTTGCCAGGACTGTCCAGAGTGGGGCGTGACCCAGAGGCAGGCATGCTAGCACTGGGCCAAAGGCTCACTCCAGTTGGTTAATAATCAGGGTAAATCATTTCCATACAGGGAGACTGCTGTGTTACTTGTAGAGGTCCAGGAGTTGAAAGGGGATAACTAATTTTCTATCCAATTGTGTTTTGTTAGGAACTTGCATTGCAGCACCAAGTTCCAGTCTGGTGCTTAAGTTCTTGTTGGAAATCTGCTCTTATTATTCAATGCATTTTAAAATAAATGCTTCAAGTTTATTGAGCTGCATCAGTTTTTTATGCACTTCATGTGTACAATATCATACAGGTTCAATAAGGAAGTGAAACCTTAGGTTTATGTCATTGTATTAAGAACTAATGTACCATTTTCATCAGTTACTGGACTAAAGAGGTTCCCACCAAATAGCTTGTGTAAGAATTCTACAGAATACCGTAAAGTTTCAAAACATGCTCCGGATGAATTGCAAACCAAATATAATTTTGCTATCGGAATTTATAGCATCCAATGGAAATGTCAAGCTTCTAAGTGATTTGCTTTGTTAGAGGGAAAACATAATTGCCAACTGTTGCATATTTGAAGTTTCTGTCACTCATCACCTCCACATAACTCACTGTCACAATCACACTCGTGCGTCATTCTAGATTAAAGATGGGGGGTGGGGGGAATGAACAGGTATTGTTCTGACTTAATTCATCATAATCATGTCCAAGGTCACACAGGAGTAATGTGGCTTCAGTAAAAGAGGCATTTATTTGCTGCATTTAATGTGCCTTGTGTGTGTTGCTGAAATAAAGAGGAAGTACAGAACATTACAATTACACCAGAAGATGATCCAGTAACTATAGTGTAAGACTGGTGGACTCTCAAGTGAATTTACTGAAGTGATCTGAATTAGTGTTGAGTAGGTTGGGCCTATACACATTGGAATTCAGAAGAATAAGAGGTGATCTTATTGAAACATATAAGATAATGAGGGGGCTCCACAAGGTGGATGCAGAGAGGATATTTTCACTCATAGGGGAAACTAAAACTAGGGGGCGTAGTTTCATAATAAGGGGGCGCCCATTTAAAACTGAGATGAGGAGGAATTTCTTCTCTCAGAGGGTTGTAAATCTGTGGAGTTCTCTGCCCCAGAGAGCTGTGGAGGCTGGGTCATTGAATATATTTAAGACAGAGATAGACAGATTTTTGAGCGATAAGGGAGAAAAGGGTTATGGGGAGCGGGTAGTGAAGTGGAGCTGAGCCCATGATCAGATCAGCCATGATCTTATTAAATGACGGAGCAGGCTCGAGGGGCCAAATGTTCCTAATTCTTATGTTCTTATGTTCTTATGATGTTGGAATATTGAAACATAGGAACACAGGAAATGGAGTAGACCATTCAGCCCCCAGGCCTGTAGCACCATCCAATTAGACCATCAATACAAAATACAGGTTGTTGTTGTAGTAGATCATGGTGGATGTGTACTCTGTTTTTCCGAAGTTGCTCCATATCTCTCGATATCCTTACCTAACAAAAGTCTATCAATCTTAGTCTTGGAAATTTCAACTGACCCAGCATCCACAGCTTTTGGGAAGTGAGTTCCCTATTTCCTCTAAATATTGTGTGAAAAAGCATTTGCTAATTTCACACCTAAATGGTCTAGCTCTAATTTTAAGATTAGGCCCACAAATACTGAGTTCCCCCACCAGTTTCTCTGTATCTACCCTCTCGAACCCCCTTATTATTTTGAAGACATTGATTAGAGATTAGTCAGTAGGTTGTGGGTTCAAGTTCCACTCCAGGGACTTAAGCACAAAATCTAGGCCGACATTCCAGTGTAGCACTGAGAGAGTGCTGTACTGTCAAAGGTATCGTCTTTCAGATGAGACTTTAAACTGAGGCACTCTCGGGAGGAAATAAAAGATCCTATGGCACTATTTCAAAGAAGAGCAGGGGAGTGATCCCCAGCATCCTGGCCAATGTTTAGTCCTCAACCAACATCTAATTATCTGGTCATTATCTAATTTTTGTTTGTGGGACCTTGTTGTGCAGACATTGGCTGTCGGGTCTCCTACATCTTAACAGTACTTCATTGGCAGTAAAGCGCTTTGGAATGTCCTGAGGTCATGAAATGCAAGTCTTTCTTTTCTTTCTGGACCACTCCTCAAACTTCTAAAGCCAAGGGAATACAAACCAAGTTTATGCAACTTGAACTCAAAATGTAACCCTTTAAGCCTGGTATCATGCTGATGAATCTGCACTGTAGCCCCTTTAAGCCCAATATATCTGTCCTAAGGTTCGGTGCCCAAAACTGGACACAATACTCCAGATGTTGTCTGGCAAAGGCTCTGCACAAGTGAAGCATCACTTCCTCACTTTTGGATTCCAACTCCCTTGAAATAAAGCCCAAATTTCCATTAGTCTTTTTGATTGCATTTTGTACCTATGCACTAGCTTTAATGATTTATGTACAAGGGCACCTAAATCCCTTTGTCCTTTTGGGATCCAAAGTGGATGACCTCACACTTCCCCACTTTTAACTGCATTTGCTTAGTCTGTTTATGTCCCTTTGTAACCTTCTGCTCCCATCGACAACACTTACCATCCCTCCTAATTTAGTGTAATCTGCAAACTTGGATATATAACTCTCCAGTCATTCATCCAAGTCATCAATATATGTGGTTCCTTAATTATAATAGCTCAACCATTGGTGGCCGTGTCTCCTGTTGCCTAGGCCCTAAGCTCTGGAATTCCTTGTCTAATCCTCTCCGCCTCTCTACCTCTCTTTCCTCCTTTAAGACGCTCCTTAAAATCTACGTCTTTGACCAAACTTTTGGTCATCTGCCCGAATTTCTTCTTATGTGGCTCGGTGTCAATTCTTTTGTCTTATAATACTCCTGTGAAGCGCCTTTGGATGTTTCACTACGTTAAAGGTGCTATATAAATAAAAGTTGTTGTTGTCGTTGTCACAAAGCTAAGGCTCCAGATCAGAACCCTGGAGAACATCACTTGTCATATCCCACCAATTTGAGGACGTTCCCTTTATCCTAACTCTCTGGGGTAGATCTTGAAGTTATGTGAGAGTGTCAAATGGGTGATAGCGAGTCGGCAGCCAGTTTTACAGCTCTCACAATTCTTATATCCATGAAGCACATTTTTAGCGGCTCTCCAATTGTCGAGGACTGGGAGTTCAGTGGCTCCACTGCAGAGTCTAGGCAGCCTAGGTAAAGGGCAGCTGGGTGGGGCGGGGAGTGGGGGTGGGTGGGGGGGGCGCAGGGGGATGGTGGGGTGAGCGGTGTGGGGGAGGAAGCAATCCCAGGATAGGGCTGAGTCTGGTATCGATTTTTGTGGAGTCAGGAATAGTATTAATGCTGCTCCTGACCCCCTAACAAATCATTTACAAACGAACCCTTGGAGAACCGTTAGGTAAGGTTGCTCAATGCCAAGGGCCAATGGGTTCCAAACCCCAAGCGAAAAGGCAGAGAGCCGGATATTAGCAGTAATGGATTGATAAAGGCTGCATTGTTGTTTTAATAGCACTATTGCCCCTGTCCTGGCCCAGTGTGGCGATGTAAATCAGCCCCATAAAGTATATCATGCTATCAAATGCTTACATTTATCAAATCAAAGTTCAGTATTTTAACATTGATTATTTTAAAAGTTGGACAGTAATGACCAACGTTCCCACTAAGCTGCAGTCTGGAAGTCCAGTCATCATCATAGGCAGTCCCTCGAAATCGAGAAAGACTTGTTTTCACTCTAAAAATGAGTTCACAGGTGACTGAGCAGTCCAATACTGGAATTACAGTCTCTGTCACAGGTGGGACAGACAGTGGTTGAAGGAAAGGGTGGGTGGGGAGCCTGGTTTGCTGCACGCTCCTTCCGCGCTTGTTTTCTGCATGCTCTCGGCGACGAGATTCGAGGTGTTCAGCACCCTCCCGGAAGCTCTTCCATCCAATTAGGGAGTGACCAACCTTCCCACTAAGCTGCAGTCTGGAAGTTCAGGTCAGGCCACTCATCAGCTTTTCAATAGAAGAAACTGCGCATGCTCGGAAATCTGAATCAGCCGTGCAGCCCGTTAAAGGGGCAGTGCCCCAAAAAGAAAATGACAGGGAACGTTGGTAGTGACTGTTTCCTTGTTGCCCCTCCCTGAGGATTTTTTGGAGACAATAATAAACCTTTATTGTTTTGCAGTGTGTTCCAGGCAAAGTACCAAAGCACACTAACCATTGACACTGGCCAGGGCACAATCAATGCTGTTGAAAGGAAACATCACTGCACGAAGAAAAACATCAATCTGGGAACACAAAACACTTTCAATTGTTTGCTGCATTTTAATTTTACTTAGTTATATGCCAGCGAGTGAAACAAGACCCTAATAGCTTGAAATGGAAGGGGCAAGTTCTGCCTTAATGTGGAGATTTTAATTGTTATTACAGGAGTTGGCATTCAAGGTCATCATTCAAATACATTTGTTTAATAACAGGATAACACTGTACATTAAAACACTCTTAGAAATTGTTTTTATCACCTCAGCAGCTTAAGTTTAAATTTAACCAGTCTGGTTTCCAATGGACAGTTCACCACAACACATTATCCAAAACGTTGCACGAATTGACATCGATTTGCAAGTTGTTACTCCAGAACAGAGATGACTGAATGTGGAAACCATGCTGTTTGTGGGGAAGTAGAAACTATGGCTGAGGTGCATTGCTGTGCTAACATTGATAGGGCCAACCTATATAAGGGCATGCTCATCACTCTCCAGCCCTAATAATCATATACGTGGCTCGGACACATAGGCCTAGAAATTTGGCCTGTATCACCTGTTTATCAGGCACTAAACGGCCTCCTAAGCCTCCAGTATGGTGGGCAGGAAGCGCATGCTTATCAAGAGCCAGAAGTGCGTCATCGACCATATTGATAACAGCCATAAAATTGGCGTGCAGGTCACCAACCCTCCAGGGCTGTCCTGGAGTCTCCGGGATTAATCAAAAGATTAAACTCCTGGACATTGCTTCGAGTAACCCAGGAGAAAAATCATTGGGCCATTAAAAAATGTGTTTTTGTCATTTTCTTTGAACAGTTTTGTTTCTTAGTTATATAAATATTGGAGATGGGGTAGAGAGAAAGGCTGTATGAATGTGTGAGGTAGTTGGGGATGGGAGGTCATGGATTATGTCGAACCAGAGTTGGCAGCCCTATTGAATATGCAAATAAAAGGCCTAGCACCGGTTTGAGGCTTCAACTTCAAGATTGGTTTGCTCCAAGGCAGCCAGTGCCGACTGCATTCAGGAAATCCGGGCCTACATGTGTAGGCCGTGACCAACAAGGTAAGGTTTTATTCTTGCCTGAATGTGGAGCCGTGATGCGTCGGAATCTCCGCTACCATCCCCCCAGCCACCGCTTCCTTTCTAATCTGGTCGTCCACTTTCCCGATTGCACACCCCATTCCCAACTGCCCCCTTCCTAATTGCCCCCTTTCCCATTCACCCACTTCCCGACTGACCCATTTTCCAGTCGCCTCCCTTCACCACTTAACCGAAGGCCGGTGCTGCTGTCACCATGGTCCAAACTTCACCAGCGCGCTGCCTGATACTGTCAGCGGCTGGATGGAATTGAAGCCCAAGGCCTAATATCGGGTACACCTTGGTCTTTAACGTTCAGGTGAAAGGGTTTATCTGCACTCTCCTTTAGGCCCAGAAATGGGCACACCCGAATTTCTAGGCCATAGACACTGACATTTCTTGTCATTTTTAGCATTCCTGGGGCTTAGAATTAGCACATTTGAAATAACTGGTGTGCAAAGTAGAGTGGAAAACCACTTCCACTGGTGTTTCCAGCCTAAAATTGATGCAGCCAATTTTCCCACCATGTTTTGGGCATCATCATGATCCAACCACCGAGTCCCCATGGAGCTAATTCACAAAAATGTGAGTGCGGGCATTGGTGCACTCAAAATGATGGAAGTTAAATGCAAAAGAGTTTTATAAGGTGGTTATAAGCCTGGTTCCCATAACAGCAGAGACTGTAAGAAATCAAGAAATCAGGAACCTTTGAGACTGAAGAGTGCTGAAACTTTATCGACAGATTACTGGAGAGCTATTTTTACTTTTTACACAGATAGTGCTGGAATATGGGGCCATGATTTGCTAAAGGGTTGGGCTTGTCCTTCATGTCTTCTCCATCATCATTATCATCCTTACCATCATCATTATTATCCCCACCATCATCATCATAGTCAACTAGAAACATGTCCTTCCCTGCTGCTCCTCCTGTTCTTCATCACCGTCACATCATCACCTTCCTACTTCCCTGCTCCCCCATTGCTGTGGTTGGTCTACAGGGAAGGAGTATATAAACTAGGACTAGCTGAGTGTAAGGTGACAGAGAAGGGTGTGACTGTCTGCTGTGTCACAGAGATGCCATGGTGACGGCCTAAGTGTGCAATGCCCCTCACCGATCTCACCATCTCCCATGGCTACAGCTATGGGCCTCTGAATGCTCTGTGGTCTCCTCCTCATAGGTGGGGGGGGGGGGGGGGGGGAGGGGGGTGAGGCCTTTAATGCCGGGGATGAAGGGTGGAGCCCAGGGCAAGGGAGGTCCAAGGCTTCTTTGTTGAGGCTTAGAGGAGCACTCCTGCTTCTCCTGCCCTGCAAGGAAACCTAAAGTAAAATTTAAAAACTCACCTGCTGGGCCTCTTTTGGCCCACGATCCAGCTCCGGTTGAGAGCAGGTTAAGATCAGGCCATGGTGGGAAGGCAACGGGATCAGAGGGGGTAAGTGACTGGCCTCATTTTAACTGCCGCCCTGCCCGGTTTCCGCCAGGTGGGGGAAGTTAAAATCGGAGCCATTATTGCACCTGTTCTCTCCACAGTTGCTGCCTGACCTACTAAGTGTTTGCAGCATTTTCTGTTTTTGTTTCAGATTTCTAACATCTGCAGTCTGTGGCTTTATGTAAACCTGACCCCTCTTTCATCTCTGTTGAGTATATAATAGCACAGTATACCAATGTGTTCACAAATTATCCACCCACTGCCTACTTCTCAGCCATGACTCATGGGCCCCTTACAGGGCAGCTGTGAATTTTGGATTCATTCTGAGTTTCACATTGTCACTGTTTCTGATCGAGATTTATCATATACAAGGCCAGAACACTTCTCCTATCTCCAACTACTAGTTTTAAAGGTTCTTGGTCATCCTGTCACTCATATGTACATCTACAACTGACATCTACAATATCTGTATTTTGATTGCATTTTGACTTCAAGACATCAACTTTTCCTGCTGGCATTATGGACATAGTTAAACTTAGCTGTTGCTTTTCCTACATTGCAACAATAACTACACTTCAAAAATATCTCACTGGCTTTTTCTCTTTCTTTCCTTTATTTTTTCTTTCACTGACAATGGCATTCAGTGAGCTTGCAACCATATTAAGTGTGTTTAGAATCCTGCTACTTTTGTTTGCAAATGTTAACATTTTATGCCACTTTGGACCCAAAACAACTGAACTTGAATATTTGAACTACACAGTGAGCAGGCTGACTCCCCACTATTCCCGCCATCACCACCCACAGATGTATGTTACCCCACAGGCAACCATGAGGTAGATATAAAAGTTAATTTTGTCGTTGTACAAATTAATTTGGAGGTACGTGAACCTGCGAGTTAATTCACTCAGCTTTTTAAGTTACTCTACCAGAGTTTCACTTTCATAAATTAAATTGTAGATTATCCTTGGCTTTAATATTGAACTTTAGCTAACCAGCAATGGAAGTTATTCCATTCAAACCCACTTTTAAGTTGTTTTCAGTATCGGCATCGGTTTAACCCTGTTTCACAATATAGATCTAAACTTCAGGGGTAATTTTAACCCCCAAAAATGGCTGAGTTGAGGTCAGGTGAGATGTTAAAATTTTTAAAAACTCAAACATGACCCCAACCCGGCTCGAACCCACCTACCCTTTTACATAAAAACATAGAAACATAGAAATTAGGTGCAGGAGCAGGCCATTCAAACCTTCGAGCCTGCACCACCATTCAATAAGATCACAGCTGATCATTCAACCTCAGTACCCCTTTCCTGCTTTCTCTCCATACCCCTTGATCCCTTTGGCCGTAACGACCATATCTAACTCCCTTTTGAATATATCTAACAAACTGGCCTCAACAACTTTCTGTGGTAGAGAATTCTACAGTTAATCACTCTCTGAGTGAAGAAGTTTCTCCTCATCTCAGTCTTAAATGGCTTACCCCTTATTCTTAGACTGTGACCCCTGGTTCTGGAACTCCCCAGCAACGGGAACATTCTTCCTGCCTCTAACCTGTCCAATCCCATCAGAATTTTATATGTTTCTATGAGACCTCCTCTTTATTCTTCTAAACTCCAGTGGATACAAGCCCAGTTGATCCCGTCTCTCCTCATATATCATTCCTGCCATCCCGGGAATCAATCTGGTAAATCTTCGCTGTACTCCCTCAATAGCAAGAACATCCTTCCTCAGATTAGGAGACCAAAACTGAACACAATATTTCAGGTGTGGCCTCACCAAGGCTCTGTACAACTGCAGTGAGACCACCCTGCTCCTATACTCAAATCCTCTAGCTATGGTTTAATGGAGGCAGGACTGCGGTGCACGACCAACCTTCTCCCAGGGGGTGGGTTGGGCATTTAAATATTATAATGAGTGTCTCAAATTTGACCTCTCTTCTATGTTTAACCCTGGCCGGACGGGTTTCCCGATTCTCTGGAAACCCGGCAGCTAAAGGGAAGTGAGGATTGCTTCCTGGAAAAGGAAGGTGCCTTTACAGCACTGCTTGAGGGCCAAGAGAAGCAGGAGTGATTCCTCCAATCCCCCCAAGCTTACCTTCTTCCTTGGCCGCTATTAAACCCCAACCATGGCCATCAGCCCCCACCCCGCCACCACCACATTCAAAGAACCACACCCTGTGATTAGCACACCCCACCCCGTCCCCCCCCCGGATTGGGGCTCACCTCCACCCCCCAGCCCACCCCACCAGGATCGGACACACTGAGATCGGGTATCGGACAGCCACAGATCGGGAATCATACTTACGAAGATCGGACCCACCCTCCCACACTTTTGTTTGGGAAATCCGGATCCACCCCCCTCACCCCCAGCTTACTGAATCCACCCAGTCAATATTGGGGCCTTAATCCCAAACAAATCATCCCTTCCAACAATCCTATTGCAGTGTGCCAGGAAAAATGTGCAGTCATAATTAATGTGCAGCACTTTGAGGGCCAGAGAAAATTCATACTATCATCCAAATTCATATTATAAGATGCCTCAAAATGCAGTGGATGACTCCCGGAGAGGCAAACAGTCCAAGATGAAGAAATGGAGAGTCCTTCGAGAGTTCACACATCATAATACTTCTCTGTTACATATATTTTATATTGTTCATCCAGGAGGAAACATAAATCAAATGACATCAGACAGAAACAACTTAAAATAGTAAATTGAGGAAAAATCAGCAACCAGCAGGATCCCAGGATGCTCCTGAATAATGCTGTGGTTGGATGGAGAGTGATGATAGGAATAAGAGCCCACAACTGACAGTCTGCAGCCACTGCAATTGGTGATCTGATGGAGCCTTTCTTACAATGGAGATGTAAACTTATCTCCTCAAATTGGGTTTATATCAGTGGGCTCTGGAGGTGGCATCACATGGCTGGTATCGGATCAACCGTCCATTATAAGCAGTGCCCGATATCCAGTTCCAGCGCAGTCAATGGAACAAAATATTAGGTGCTGCGTATAACGGGCGGCTGATCCGATACCACCCGTTTTGCCCCACTGCCCACGGCAAATTTCTAGGCGAGTATGTTCAAAGTTTAAACTGCGCAGCATGTATGAATCAGTATTGATATCCTGCCATAGGATTTTACATTTACATCCTGCTGCACATCTGTGTTATGATACCAATTTACTGATTGGGCATAAGATGTATATGTGCTGCGATGTCTCAATAGTACTGCCCTGCTCTAAAAACAGGGCAAACGCAGTTCTGTTCAAGCTGTACTTCGAAAAATACACCAACCTCGAAAAATCCCTGTTCTGCGTCAACGCGGGCGACAAACTGGTCCTCCTCGGTGACTTCAATGCCAGGGTCGGCAGGGACACAGACCTCTGGAAAGGCGTGATTGTCAGAGAGAGGGTAGGGAAAGTCAACTCCAGTGGTACCCTACTCCTGACAAAATGTCTAGAACATGAACTTGTCATCACCAACACCTTGTTCCGCCAGAGGGACAAATACAAGGCATCATGGCAACACCCTCGCTCCAAGCACTGGCACCTGCTCGACTATGTCATCATCTGAGCCAGGGATCGCAAGGATGTGCGCATCACCTGCGCCATGACAGGAGCCGATGACTGCTGGATGGACCACCGCCTAATCCGATCCATCATCGACATCATCATAGCCCCAAAGCGGAGGGGGCAGCAGAAGCAGTGCCGCAAAAAAGTCAATGCCGGACCACTTAAGGACCCAGCTAAGAGAGCCCTTTCCAGCCAGCACCTCACAGCTAACCTGGCGTGCTTTGATGACCCCAAGACGTAGAATGGCCACAGCACTTGGTATGCCCTCCAGGCCTCCATAACAAGTGCCTACAAAGAGACACTCGGCTACTCGACCAGGAAACACCAGGACTGGTTTGATGAGAATGATCAAGAGATCCAAGAGCTAATAGATCACAAGCGCAGGGCAATTCTGAGCCTTAAACAGCAACCCAACGCGGGAGCAGCAAAGCAACATTACAGACGGCTCAAGGCTGAGGTCCAACAAAAAACCCAGGACCTAAAGAACAGGTGGTGGATGGAGAAAGCTTAGGAAATACAGCAGCTGGCCGACAGCCATGATGTGCGAGGATTCTTCATCGCAGTCAAGGCCACCTACGGGCCAAACACACAAGGCCCCACCCCACTGCTGGCCAAGAACAGGGAAACACTCATCAAGGACACTGAGGCTGTCAGGACCCACTGGAAGGAGCACTATGAAGATCTCCTCAATCGAGACCATGCCTTTGACTCGAGTGTTCTCGACTCCATCCCGCAGTGTGCTACCCATCACCACCTCAGTGAAACCCCAACACTGCACGAGGTAGAAAAAGCCATAAGACAGCTAAAAAAACAACAAGCGCTATGGGAGTGGATGGAATCCCTGCTGAGGCACTGAAGTTTGACAGAGAGGCACTGCTGGCGTGAACATACGACCTCATCTCTCTTCTGGAGGGAGGAAAGCATGCCGGGGGATTTCAAAGATGCAGTAATCGTGACCACCTTTAAAAAAGAGCACAAGTCCGACTGTGGCAACTACAGGGGAATCTCCCTGCTATCGGCCACTGGGAAAGTCGTCATTAGAGTCCTCCTCAACCGTCTTCTCCCTGTGGCCGAGGAACTCCTCCCGGAGTCACAGTGCGGATTTCGTCCCCTATGGGGCACAGCGGACATGATTCTTACAGCGCCACTACAGGAAAAATGCAGGGAGCAGCGCCAGCCCTTATACATGGCCTTCTTCAACCTTACAAAGGCCTTTGACACTGTCAACCACGAGGGTCTATGGAGCATCCTCCTCCGTTTCGGATGCCCCCAAAAGTTCGCCACCATCCTCCACCTGCTCCACAACGACATGCAAGCACTGATCCTTACCAATGGATCTATCACAGACTCAATCCACATCCGGACTGGGGTCAAACAGGACTGCATCATCGCCCCAACCCTCTTCTCAATCTTTCTCGCAGCCATGCTCCACCTCACTGTCAACAAGCTCTCCGCTGGAGTGGAACTAAACTACAGAACCAGTGGGAAACTGTTCAACCTACGCCGTATCCAGGCCAGGTCCAAGACCACCCCAACCTGTCATCGAGCTACAGTACGCGGATGATGTGTGCGCCTGCGCACATACAGAGGCTGAACTCTAGGACATAATCGACGTATTTACTGAGGCGTATGAAAGCATGGGCCTTATGCTAAACATCCGTAAGACAAAGGTCCTCCACCAGCCTGTCCTTACCGCATAGCACTGCCCCCAGTCATCAAGAGCCATGGCGCGGCCTTGGACACCGTAGACCACTTTCCATATCTCGGGAGCCTCCTATCAACAAGAGTAGGCATCGATGACTAGATCCAACACCGCCTCCAGTGCGCCAGTGCAGTCTTGGACCGCCTGAGGAAAAGAGTGTTTGAAGACCAGGCCCTCAAAACTGTCACCAAGCTCATGGTCTACAGGGTTGTAGTAATACCTGCTCTCCTGTATGACCCAGAGACATGGACCATGTTCAGTAGACATCTCAAGTTGCTGGAGAAATATCACCAGCGATGTCGCCGCAAGATCCTACAAATCCCCTGGAAGGACAGGCGCACCAACATCAGCGTCCTCATCCAGGCTAACATCCCCAGCATTGAAGCACTGACCACACTTGATCAGCTCTGCTGGGCAGGCCACATAGTTCGCATGCCAGACTTGAGACTCCCAAAGCAAACGCTCTACTCGGAGCTCCTTCACGGCAAATGAGCCAAAGGTGGGCAGCGGACACGCTACAAGGACACCATCAAAGACTCCCTGATAAAGTGCGACATCCCCACTGACACCTGGGAGTCCCTGGCCCAAGACCGCCCTAAGTGAAGGAAGTGCATCCGAGAGGGCGCTGAGCACCTCGAATCTCAACACGGAGAGTATGCAGAAATCAAGCGCAGGCTGCGGAAAGAGCATGCGGAAAACCAGACGCCCCACCCACCCCTTCCCTCAACAACTATCTGTCCCACCTGTGACAGAGTCTGTGGCTCTCGTATTGGACTGTTCAGCCATCAAAGAACTGACTTCAGGAGTGGAAGCAAGTCTTCCTCGATTCCGAGGGACTGTCTATGATGATGATGATGACTTCACCAGAATAAAGACGTGCTATAGGATTTTTAAAACGTTGCGCACAATGGGTAACGTAGCAGCAAGCAGGTTATTTAACTGTTGGAAATATAAACATAACATTCTGGAAACACACCGTCGGTAAGGCAATATCTGTGGAGAGAACAGACAAGTTAGTGTTTTGTGTTTAGTAGAGAGCTCGGGTGCAATCTCCCGCCGCAGAGTTTCTCACACAGCTGACAACTCAACAACAAACTTATGGATTGAGGCTGGTGCCAGGGAAGATCTGTTTTCACTGCCGTCCTGAGCGAATCAGCAAGTTTATATTAGGGTTGCTATCAGCTGCACGAGGAGCTTTCCATTAAAAAGCCAATACAAATGCAGCTTTAGACTGTAAGTAGAAAACCAGAGGACATCGACAAGGAAGCCTCAAGCAAGACTTGAAATGAGAAAGTTCTTTTCCTCAGAGCTGTGGATATAATTTAAGTAAGAGTTGGATGACTAATTGTTCAGGAAGAGGGATTAAAGATTTATTTTAGTGTTGAGGGAGGTCAGTGCTAAGTGATCCAGTATCAGAATTGAACATTCCTGCTCAGATACAGTACAGATCAGATTCAATGTAAAGATCTCTTTCACACTACCTCAATAATGTGTCAGCTGTGGCTCAGTGGGTAGCACACTCACTTTCTAGTCAGAAGGATGTGGGTTGAAGTCCCACTCCAAGGGCTTGAGCACATAAATCTAGGCTGACACTCCAGTGCACTGTTGGAGGTGCTATCTTTTGGCTGAGACGTTAAACCGGGTCGTTGTCTGCTCTCTCAGGTGGACATAAAAGATCCCATAGCACTATTTCAAAGTAGAGCAGGGGAATTATCCCTGGTGTCCTGGGCCAAAATGTATCCCTCAATCAACATAACAAAACAGATTATCTGGTCATTATCACATTGCTATTTGTGGGAGCTTGCTGTGTACAAATTGGCTGTTGCGTTTGCCACATTACAAGAGTGACTACACTCCAAAAGTACTTCATTGGCTGCCAAGTGCTTTGAGACATCCAGTGTTCGTGAAAGGTGCTATATAAATGCAAGTGTTTCTTTTCTTTCATAACCACCAGTGACGGATGACTTTCCTCATTATTTGTACAATCCATCCTTAGGGGATCTCTGACTGAGACTGTCATTTAGGTGCACATGACAAATTATGGGCATTTTTGTTTATTTGACGTAGATCCATGTCCATTTAGAGACTGGGTCACACCTCCACAAGCTCATCTCCTGAAATATTCGAGCTGGCCTGGGGAAACGTCCATTCCAACAAATACCACTGCGTTCAAATCTGCCATGCCATCCAATCAACCAAGAACTTGACATTTTAAAACAAACGGGACTTGAAGAAGGTTCACAAGACCCTGAAGAATCAATTGAAGTTGGGTAAGATTGTAGGATTTTCTAATAAGTACGGTATTATTCACGTGGTGTCTTCAGGCTGTGAGCAGAAGCTTGGCTGGCTCTCTCTTTCGTCTTGTTCCAGCCTACCATTTTTTATATGTGGGCAGAGATCATTATCAAAAATCTAGACATTTATCAGCAACTTTTCATTAATTTCTGGCAAGTTTGAGGAACTGTTAAGGGACTATATAGTGTTTCAATCGTCTGTCTATAGTTACATTTCATGGAAAATTCTCTCTCTTTTATTATATTCTAGTGTTTCTTATTAACACAAGTGTTGTGGGTCAGATGGTAATAAAATTGTGAAAGCTGCTATGTTGCATTGGGTAAGTATAAAGTAACTGAAGTGTGTTGCAGAAATTCCAAAGAATAAATATTTTCTTGGCCTTCTGAACAGCAACCCTATGGGATTTTCGTCACAAAATAAATAATTTCATAGAAACCCATGAAAAGTATGGCACAGATCAGTATAAAATGTCAAATGGTCTACAGATTCCTACAGTGTCTGTTAAATTTGGACTTTATAGAGTAGAACGTTTGCGTTGTCAGTAGAGTCATTTCATGAATAACTAGTGAGGAATATATCCTTGTTGTGCTGCCTACAACAAAATCAGAGACATAGGGGTCGAAATTGCTCCTTTTTTGCAACGCACATTAGCGCCTCCATTGGGCGCTGATGGGGCATGAAACACTTTTTGCCAGTGGCAGGGGTGGGGGGGAGGGGGGGGCGGCGGGAGGGGTGACAGGCGCTACCGGCTCCCGTGAAACTGCATGGGAGTTAGCGGAGGAGCTGCCACGGTAGTACCGCACGCTACCAGTAGCACCAGAGCCGTCGCGCAACTGGCAATGATGTCATCGGCGTGCATGCCGACCCATGAGCGCCGCTGGAACTGCCCCAAAAGGGTGTGATACACGCGAGATTGCACTTCACTTCCTCTGAGGGGCGGTAAGGGCAATTTCGGTAAGGGCACTAGCTGCAGAAAGTCCTGGCCCGAGCAGGTTACCGCCCCCAACCGGGGCACTGGAGAATTTCTCCCCAACATTCTTCGTGACTGGTTCCACCTGGTAAGGGTTATTTGGATTAAACAATACTGATTATGTCAGCTGTAATCATTTTGTTTTAATGCGCTTATGGGATGGAAAAAGTTGACAGGGTTCTGCCAATATTTTCCCTCCGCTTTTCTTCCTTCTGCTCCTGAAGATGTTGACTTCATGCTGGGTACAGCTCCATGGGCATTGGACACCCTCCAATGTCCCACACAAGTGACCATTTTTAATGTGTTAGTCTTTGTTGGTTATTTGAACAGGGGCCAAGTCCAATTCTATCTTCACCCAACATCTTCACATATACAATCTCCAGCAGGTGTCACTGGATAAGAAGTTAGCAATAGTAACCTGTCTGACTCATTTTCCTCCTTCCTAGTCTTGACCCATATGTTCAACTATAATCCTACTGCTATTGCTGCTATAATCATGTAACCTATTCCAAACCAGGAATCAAACAGGAACCTAGCATCTTCTGCTCTAGATAGCTTGTGTTGCACTCTGCCTTTACCAACTGAGCTAGCTTTATTATAATGAATTGCATGACATTTACAATGACATTTTAAAGATGAAATGATGGGGTAACTTTTCATCTTCACTGCCTGAGCAGTAATCTGGTGGAGTGGATCACCTGCCCAGTGCAGAACCTGTCCCATTTCCATCCAGGCCATCCACTCATAGGAATGTAGGAATTGCTAGATGACAAAAGACCACAGTCCATCTAGTTCGCCTTCCACCATTCTGGTCAAAGCCTCCTTGATAAAGTGCAGCATCCCCACCGACACCTGGGAATCCCTGGCCAAAGGCCACCCTAAGTGGAGGAAGAGCATCCGGGAGGGCGCTGAGCACCTCGAATCTCGGTTGCCGAGAGCATGCAGAAATCAAGCGTAGACAGCGGAAGGAGCATGCGGCAAACCAGACTCCCCAGCCGCCCTTTCCTTCAACGACTCTCTGTCCCACCTGCGACAGAGACTGTAATTCTCGTATTGGATTGTACAGTCACCTAAGAACTCACTTTTAGAGTGGAAGCAAGTCTTCCTCGATTTTGAGGTTCTTTAGGACTGAGATGAAGAGAAATTTCATCACTCAGAGGTTTGTGAGATTTTGGAATTCTCTAGCCCATAGAGCTGTGGATGCTCAGTCATTGAGTACATTCAAGGCTGGGAGTGTTGGATTTTTGGATTCTAATATAATCAATGGAAATGGGAATCTGGCGGGAATCTGAGGGCGAAGATCACCTATGATCATATTGAATGGCGGAACAGGCTCGAAGGGCCCAATGGCCTACTCTTGCTCCTATTTCTTATGCTCTAACAGATTCAGAAATAAAGTGAGGAAAATGTTGTGTATCTGTAAAGTATGCACTCCCACGTTCCACCACCAGGGAGCGCATCCCCTGACGTTCCAAGGGATCCCAGCATCCCTTGGGAGCACTGTATATAAGCCGGCCCTAGGCCTGTTCCTCACTCTGGAGTGTCCTAATAAAGACTGAGGTCACTGTTACTTTAACCTCCCTGTGTGCAGTCTCATCTGTGTTAGGAACACAATAATTGGCGACGAGTATACGAATCCAACGCAAAGATGCAGAAAACTGTGGGCATCCTGGAGAAGTTCTCGGAGGGTGAGGACTGGGAAGCATATGTCGAACGGCTAGACCAGTACTTTGTAGCCAACGAGCTGGACGGAGAAGGAAGCACTGCAAAAATGAGAGCGGTCCTCCTCACGGTCTGCGGGGCACCGACCTACACCCTCATGAAGAATCTTCTGGCTCCAGTGAAACCCATAGATAAGTCATATGAGGAGCTGTGTACACTGGTTCGGGAGCATCTTAACCCGAGGGAAAGCGTACTGATGGCGAGGTATCGGTTCTACACGTGCCAGTGATCTGAAGGTCAGGAAGTGGCGAGCTACGTCGCCAAGCTAAGTCGACTTGCAGGATAATGTGAGTTTGATGGCTACCTAGAGCAAATGCTCAGAGACTTTTTTGTACTGGGCATTGGCCACGAGATCATCCTATGAAAACTTTTGACTGTAGAGACACTGACCCTCAGTAAGGCCATTGCGATAGCACAGGCATTTATATCCACCAGTGATAACACCAAACAAATCTCTCAGCACACAAGTGCTAGCAATGTTCATAAATTAACTGGAACTGTGTTTGCGAGCAGAAATGTACAGAGTAGAACCCACGAGCCTGCAACTGCCAGCAGGCCTCAGGTGACCCAGATGACTCAGAGTCCACAACAAAAGATGAATGCAAGGCAATTCACACCTTGTTGGCGTTGTGGAGGCTTCCATTCAGCCTATTCATGCCGCTTCAAAGGGTATGTTTGCAAGAGCTGTGGAACAATGGGGCACCTCCAACAAGCTTGCAGATGAGCTGCAAGCTCTGCAAAACCTGCTAACCACCACGTGGCAGAGGAAGATCGGTCCATGGTGGATCAAAGCAATTTCAAGCCTTAGAGAGAGGAGGCAGATGATGAAGTACATGGGGTGCACACATTTTCAACGAAATGTCTACCTATAATGCTAAATGTAAAATTGAATGTCTTACCCATAGCCATGGAACTGGACACAGGCGCCAGCCAATCCATCATGAGTAAAAAGATGTTTGAAGACTGTGGTGCAATAAGGCACTCAGACCAGCCCTGAGCCCCATCCACATGAAACTGAGACCGTACACCAAAGAGCTTATCACTGTCCTGGGCAGCGCCATGGTCAAGGTCGCCTACGAGGGCACGGTGCACGAACTGCCACTCTGGATTGTCCCGGGCTTGGAAGGAGCTGGCTGGGCAAAATCCGCTGGAACTGGGATGACATCCGCGTGCTATCACATGTCAATGAGGCCTCATGTACCCAGGTTCTGAACAAATTTCCTTCCCTTTTTGAGTCTGGCATTGGAAACTTTTCCGGGGCAAAGATGCAGATCCACTTGGTCCCAGAGGCACAACCCATTCACCACAAGGTACGAGCGGTACCTCACATGATGAGGGAGAGAGTGGAAATCGAGCTGGACAGGCTGCAACGCGAGGGCATTATCTCCCCAGTGGAATTCAGCGAGTGGGCCAGCCCGATTGTTCCAGTACTCAAAGGTGATGGCACGGTCAGGATTTGTGGCGATTATAAAATAACTATTAATCGTTTCTCGCTACAGGACCAATACCCGCTACCTAAGGCAGACGACCTATTTGCGACGCTGGCAGGAGGCAAGACGTTCACCAAGCTCGACCTGACTTCAGCCTACATGACGCAAGAGCTGGAGGAGTCTTCGAAGGGCCTCACCTGCATCAACACGCACAAGGGACTGTTCATCTACAACAAATGCCCGTTTGGAATTCGGTCAGCTGCAGCGATCTTCCAGAGAAACATGGAGAGACTACTCAAGTTGGTACCACCATGGTGGTTTTTCAGGACAACATATTGGTCACGGGTCGGGACACCGACGAGCACCTACAAAACCTGGAAGAGGTCCTCTAGCGACTGGATCGCGTAGGGCTGCGGCTGAAGAGGTCGAAATGTGTCTTCATGGCAACAGAAGTGGAGTTTTTGGGGAGAAAGATCGCGGCGGACGGCATTCGGCCCACAGACGACAAGACAAAGGCTATCAGGAATGCGCCCAGGCCACAGAACATCATGGAGCTGCGGTCGTTCCTGGGACTCCTCAACTATTTTGGTAACTTCCTACCGAGGTTAAGCACCCTCTTAGAGCCCCTACATGTGTTATTGCGTAAAGGTGAGAACTGGGTATGGGGAAAAAAACCAAGTAATTGCTTTTGAGAAAGCCAGAAACATTTTATGCTCCAACAAGCTGCTTGTATTGTATAACCCGTGTAAAAGACTTGTGCTAGCATGTGATGCATTGTCGTACGGAGTTGGGTGCGTATTACAACAAGCTAACGTTGAGGGAAGTTGCAACCTGTCGCCTATGCTTCCAGGAGCTTGTTTAAGGCCAAGAGGGCCTACAGCATGATTGAGAAAGAGGCATTAGCGTGTATGTTCGGGGTAAAGAAAATGCATCAGTACCTGCTTGGACTAAAATTTGAGCTGGAAACCGATCACAAGCCCCTCATATCCCTTTTCGCTGAAAACAAGTGGATAAATACTAACACCTCAGCCTGCATACAAAGGTGGGCACTCACGCTATCAGCGTATAACTATACCATCCGCCACAGGCCAGGCACCAAGAACTGTGCGGATGTTCTCAGTTGGCTACCATTGCCCACCATGGGGGTGGAAATGGCGCAGCCTGCAAACTTGTTGATGCTGTCGCAGCCCGCAGACTTGTTGATGGTCATGGAAGCGTTTGAAAATGATAAATCACCTGTCACGGCCCGCCAGATTAGGACTTGGACCAGCCAAGATCCTCTGCTGTCTCTAGTAAAAAAACTGTACTGCATGGGAGCTGGGCCAACATCCCCGTTGAAATGCAAGAGCTAATCAAGCCATTCCAACGGCGAGAGGACGAGCTGTCCATTCAGGCAGACTGCCTGTTGTGGGGTAACCGCGTAGTGCTACCCAAAAAGGGCAGGGAGACGTTCATCTCGGATCTCCACAGCACACACCCGGGTATAGTAAGGATGAAAGCGATAGCCAGATCCCACGTGTGGTGGCCCGGTATCGACTCTGACTTAGAGTCCTGTGTACGGCAATGCAGCGTGTGTGCTCAGTTGAGCAACGCGCCCAGAGAGGCACCACTAAGTTTGTGGTCCTGGCCCTCCAGACCATGGTCAAGGATCCATGTCGACTATGCGGGCCCGTTTCTCGTAAAATGTTCCTGGTGGTGGTGAATGCTTTTTCAAAATGGATTGAATGTGAAATAATGTCGGGAAGCACCGCCACCACCACCATTGAAAGCCTGAGGCCATGTTTTCCACCCACGGCCTGCCTGACATACTGGTCAGTGACAACGGGCCATGTTTCACCAGTGCTGAATTTAAAGAATTCATGACCCGCAATTGGATCAAACATGTCACCTCAACCCCGTTTAAACCAGCCTCCAATGGGCAGGCAGAGCGGGCAGTACAAACAATCAAACAGAGTCTTAAACAAGTCACAGAAGGCTCACTCCAAACCCGCCTGTCCCGAGTACTGCTCAGCTACCGCACGAGACCCCACTCGCTCACAGGGGTGCCCCCGGCTGAGCTACTCATGAAAAGGACACTTAAAACCAGACTCTCGCTGGTTCACCCCAAACTACATGATCAGGTAGAGAGCAGGCGGCAGCAACAAAATGTAAACGATGGTCGCGCCACTGTGTTACGGGAAATTGATCTGAATGACCCTGTGTATGTGCTAAACTATGGACATGGTCCCAAGTGGATCGCGGGCACGGTAATAGCTAAAGAAGGGAGTAGGGTGTTTGAAGTCAAACTAGACAATGGACAAATTTGCAGAAAGCACCTGAACCAAACAAGGCTGCGGTTCACAGACTGCCCTGAACAACCCACAGCAGACACCATCTTTTTCGAGCCCACAACACACACCCAAAGAAACAACAACACCACGCCGGACCAGGAAATTGAACCCATCATGCCCAACAACCCAGCAAGGCCTGGCTCACCCAGCAGCCCTGCAGGGCCAACAACACGCCAGCCCAGCGAGGTCACAGCCAACACACCAGAACAGACATTTGTACCGAGGCAGTCCAGCAGGGAAAGAAAAGCTCCTGACTGCCTCACCTTGTAAATAGTTTTCACGTTGACTTTGGGGGGGAGTGATGTTATGTATCTGTAAAGCATGCACTCTCATGTTCCGCCACCAGGGAGTGTATCCCCTGAAGTCCCAAGGGATCCCAGCATCCCTTGAGAGCACTGTATATAAGCCAGCCCCTAAGGCCTGTTCCTCACTCTGGAGTGTCTTAATAAAGACTGAAGTCACTGTTACTTTAACCTCCCCGTGTGCAGCCTCATCTGTGTTAGGAACACAATAGAAAACCCAAGTGGTGAAGAGCCCACTTCACCAGATTACTGCCCAGGAAGCGAAGACAAAAATTTACACCAATAATCTTTGGCATGAATGGCATGATTCCTTTATGTGTTTAGAAAATAGTTAGAAAAATCTGGCCCAACAACACTCCAGAGAAACCAATAATCTGAAAAGAATCATCATTGTTCCTTTTGCTTCAGCAGCACATTCCTTTACATTTCTGCACAGACTGTGGTCTCCTTTGAAACGTTTCCTCATATCAGTGTCCTGTACCTACTGCTGGTTCTGTCCTGGGAAAAGAACATGGGGCTTGAATTTGGCTGCTCGAGAATAAATGGGGCCTTACACATGTTGAAAAGGTGATTGACATAACAGCTGCTTTTACTTTGTGTTTTCAATTTTTGTTCTAGATCCCATGACTCAATTTATCATCGGGACCCAAAAGAAGAAGTCAAAACCAGGGGAATTGCAGACCCCGCTGATCGTTCTTAACGTGAGCAACCGGGTGGCTGAAATAGGATTATAGTTTTGTTCATTCTGTGGCATTTTACGAGGGATTAAATACCTCTTGTACATTTTTTTTCCCTTAGCAGGCAGCTTTGAATGAAAATAACTTTGTTCGTAGTTCTGAACAGAAAAACACGATTTTGTTTTCATCCAATGCTTCAAATAAGATAATATATTAACACATGCTAAAGCTTGGAATTAGCATGCAGGATCACGTGTCTCTGCCAGGGGTTCATGGCCACAGCTTTTTAAAAATTTGGAGCCTTTGCAACACAGAACACAAGGTTGTTAGGTAAACAAAAGGAAAGTCTATGGGATCTGTGGCTAATGTGTAAACTAAGCTCATCATCGGTAATCATTTCTTGTATTTCCTGATAGTGCTTTTGCTTGCTGAATGGATTTAGCATTAACCTAATCATTAAAGACACCCCCCCACCACTCCGCCAAAAATGAAGGGAGGAAACCTCCCACGCAGATCCGCCAGAATACAGCTACTGCACGTACTGTGATTGTGACAGCCCTGAAATCCTATTGCTGGTCAATGCCAATGAGCATCAACTACCTGATTATATAATCCCAGAGACTCAGCTCAACCTGAACACCTTTATTTTTATTTCAAGATGAATATGAGTTAAAATATTTCCTCTAACATTATTAGATTATATGAGTATAGGCAGGTTGGGCCTATACTCATTGGAGTTTAGAAGAATGAGAGGTGATCTTATTGAAATGTATAAGATTCTAAGGGGGCTTGACAGGGTAGATGCAGAGAGGATGCTTCCCCTCGTGGGAGAATCTAAAGCTAGGGGGCACACTTTCAGAATAAGGGGTTGTCCATTTAAAACGGAAATGAGGAGGAATTTCTTCTCTCAGAGGGTCGTGAATCTTTGCAATTCTCTACCCCAGAGAGCTGCGGAGGCTGCGTCATTGAATATATTTAAGGTGGAGAAAGACAGATTTTTGAGCGATAAGGGAGTCAAGGGTTATGGGGGGTGAGCAGGGACGTGGAGTTGAGCCCAAGATCAGATCAGCCATGATCTTATTGAATGGCGGAGCAGGCTCGAGGGGCCAAATGGCCTACTCCTGGCTCCTATTTTTATGTAGGGTTCGAATACACATTTGCACTATACCAGAAAACATCTAATGCATTAAATGCTTCTTATTTATGTGAAGGCTGCACTTTTCAACTGTTTGCAGCGGGAGATGGGCTTGGACAGATCTTTTCACTGTAGCCACCCTTTTGGTCGCACTGATTCTGGGACTGGTTTACAAACAGGAATTTCTGGGTAGTACAGAGCAGTAGCATCTAGAGTATGTTATTTGAATTGACAGGAGGTAACCAGTCTATTATTTTAATAACTCTGCAACATTTTTACCATGTTCCCGTACTTCTTCCCAATGGAGCTCTGACACTGCATTCCTCACATTGGCTCCCAGCAGTTTCACTGACTCTTATGCCTGTGTAGCGACACCACAGACCTGCTGTAAGAAACTGGCAATTTGTGTCGCAATGTATATTAGTGAGTAATAAGCCAATTGCAAATGGTCAGCCTCCTCATCAAAAAGAGCTTGCTTTGTTCCTTGTGATAAATCCTGTAAGCAAGACCAGGCTACCTGAAACTTCTTGTTATGTGTGTGTGCTGGACAGTTATTGGTTTGAAGCTGAACTGCGAAGCGTGGGTTGGAATGTTGGCTTCACACCAGCACTAAAAGTTTTGCAGGGTTTCCATTTGCAGGTCAATACCTCACCTACAATGGTTCCTTGATGGAGCCCATTCAGCCATCGTACCTGTGCCAGCTATGTGAAAAAGTCATCAATTAGTCCCACTCCTCCGCTCTTCCCCGTAACCCTGAAGATTTTTTTCTTTTCAAGTATTTATCTAATTTCCTTATGAAAGTGACTACTGAATTTGCTTTCAACTCAATTTCAAGCAGTGCATTCCATATCATAATATCTCGCTGCATAAAGAAAATCTGATTCTTTTGCCAATTATCGAATTGAAACATATAACATTTTTACAGGGCTTGACAGGTTGGATGCAGGGAGGATGTTTCCCCTGGTTGAGCAGTCTAGAACCAGGGGTCACAGTCTTACAATAAGGGATCGGCCATTTAGGACTGAGATGAGGAGAAATTTCTTCACTAAGAGGGTGGTGAATCTTTGGAATGTTCTACCCCAGAGGGCTGTGGAGGCTCAGTCTTTGAGTATATTCAAGGCAGAGATCGATAGATTTGTGGATATTAAGGGAATCAAGGGATATGGGGTAGTGCAGAAAAGTGGAGTTGAGGTCGAAGATCAGCCATGATCTTATTGAATGCGGAACAGGCTTGAGGGGCCGAATGGCTGACTCCTGCTCATAATTCTTATGTTCTTATGTTCTTATGTAAAATTTGTGTCCTCTGGCTAGTGATGCTCCTGCCAGTGGAAACAGTTTTTTTACACTAGGAGATTTCTTTAGGCATGGTCATTGCTGTCTAGACTGACTGGCCATTTTGCACATGAGCATCCTGCTGTAATGTGCTTGTATAACACAGATACCACTTCAACAGTGGTTTGATTATACCAATGTAACACTGACAGAGTTAACGGGATACCTTACCGCTTCTATATGAAAAAATGAAGTACTGCTGTCTGCTGCTTATCATGGTAAGATGCTATTGCAGTGAAGGTAATGAGCAGAAGTTCATTCTGTTTAACTCCACTCAAACAGATGGACTTCAGCAAATGGGCTGTGTAAATGTCAAATTGTAGATGGTTGTTAATTTCAAGTATTCAACTATCATTGTAACCCATGTATAAGCCACAAGGGGTTGAACTTGTGGGAGACACTCCTAACCTGGACTTTCAGGTATAAAAGGGGAAGCTCCACCCACCGTCATCACTTGAGGTCTTGGTAATAAAGGTAACTGGTCACACAGTGACCTTCTCTCAAGTATGGGCCTCATGTGCATTTATACTGTACAGTAAGGACATATCATTGGCGATAAGAAACTGGGATTTAAACCATGCGAGCATGGCCACTAGCAACACAGAAGAGAGGTACTGTGTTGGTGATGATTGGGACGACTTTATTAAGAGACTACAGCAAAGTTTTGTCACTAAGGAATGGTTGGGACAGGATTCGGCCGACAAACGCAGGGCTCATCTCCTGACGGTTTGTGGATCCAGAACGTACTCCCTGATGCAGGACCTCCTAGCCCCAGAGAAGCCAGCGGACAAGACGTTTGAAGAGCTTAGTAAGTTGATCGGGGAACACCTTAAACCGGCGAGCAGCATACACATGGCGAGACATCGGTTTTACATGCACCGGTGGCGAGAAGGGCAAAGTGTTCCAGACTTCGTGGCAGATCTCCGGCGACTGGCGAGTAAGTTTCCAGATGCATGCAGAGTGGAGATGCTGCAAGACTTTTTTATTCAGGGCATCGGGCACGCTGGGGTTTTCAGGAAACTGATTGAGACCAAAGACTTGACCCTGGAAACGGCGGCTCTGATAGCCCAGACATTTATCTCAGGGAAGGACGAGACCAGAATGATGTATGACAAAAATCTTGGCTCAAATGCGGCAAACGACCAGGGAGTCAACATTGTTAATGCAGCACACAGTTCACTAGGCAGGCAAGGGGAATCGGACATGCCCCAGTTTGTAGTCGAACCCAAGGGGGGAATTCAACAGAGACAATGGCTAGCTGAACGGCAATTCATGCCATCGCAATGGACAATACAGCCAGTAATGGGGCCATCAACACCTGTTAATGGTGCGCTTAAGGACAGTTACAGAGACAGTCAGAGACGATCGACTGGTAATGGACCTTTTGTTTCCAACAACGGGGCCTCTAGCTCATGCTGGAGGTGTGGAGGCAAACACCCAGCCAGAGCTTGCAGGTACCAGCAATATACCTGCAGAAACTGCAACGTCAGCGGTCACTTGGCGCGTATGTGCAGGAAGCCTACAGCCAGGTTGATGTACGAGGAGGATGGGCCCGATGTAAGCCCTATGAGGCCAAATGAATACTGGGGGAAATCGCTGGAAGCTGAAGTTCAGCGAGTTCATGTGGAGCACATATACAGTTCATATACCAGGACGCCACCGATAATGATGAAAGTGCTCCTCAATGGCATCCCAGTATCAATGGAGCTAGACACGGGGGCCAGCCAGTCCCTGATGAGTATCAAACAGTTCGAAAGATTGTGGGTGTCCAAGGCCAGGAGGCCAAAATTATTGCCGATTGATGCACAGCTACGGACATATACAAAGGAGATCATTCTGGTGCTAGGCAATGCCACAGTAGTCGTGACCCACAAAGATTTGGAGAACAGGTTGCCATTCTGGATTGTCCCGGGGGATGGCCCCGCACTACTGGGGAGGAGTTGGCTTGCTGTCATGAACTAGAAATGGGGCGATGTCAATGCAATTTCTTCTGTGGAGCGAGTATCATGCTCACAGGTCCTGGACAAATTTGACTCATTATTTCAACCCGGCATCAGCACTTTCATGGGGGCCAAGGTAATGATTCACATAAACCCGGACACCAGGCCAGTACACCACAAGGCCAGAGCGGTGCCGTACGTGATGCGGGAAAGATAGAAGGCGAATTGGACCGCCTGCTGAGGGAAGGCATCATCTCGCCAGTCGAATTCTGTGATTGGCGAGCCCGATCGTGCCGGTGCTCAAGGCGGATGGGTCGGTCAGGATATGTGGCGATTACAAAGCCAGCATCAATCGGGTGTCACTCCAAGACCAGTACCTGCTACTGAGAGCGAAGGACCTCTTTGCGACGCTATCCGGTGGCAAACTTTTTTCAATATTGGACCTGACCTCAGCTTACATGACCCAGGAGCTGGCAAGTGAGTCGAAGAAGCTGACCACCATCACGACACTCAAGGGGTTGTTTGAGTCTAACAGATGTCCGTTCGGGATTCGTTCGGCCGTTGTGATCTTTCAGCGAAATATGGAAAGCCTCCTCAAGTCGATTCCAAGGACGGTGGTTTTTCAAGACGACATCCTCATCATGGGTCGCGATACTGAAGAACACCTCCACAACCTGGAGGAGGTGCTAAGCAGACTGGACTGGGTAGGGCTGTGACTGAAAAAGGCGAAGTGCGTCTTCTTAGCTCCAGAGGTAGAATTCCTGGGGAGGAGGGTAGCAGTAGACGGGATCAGACCTATTGTGTCCAAAACAGAAGCGATCCAGAGAGCACCCAGACCCCGTAACACGACGGAGCTGCGTTCATTCCTGGGGCTACTGAACTATTTTTGTAACTTTCTTCCCAAATTGAGCACGCTGTTAGAGCCGCTACACGTGCTCCTATGCAAAGGTCGCGATTGGGTCTGGGGAGACAGCCAGGAAAGGCCTGTTGATAGAGCACACAATTTGTTATGCTCCAACAAATTGTTAACGTTATATGACCCATGTAAGAAACTTGTTTTAACGTGTGATGTGTTGTCCTATGGGGTCGGGTGTGTGTTGCAGAATGTGAATGCCAATGGTCAGTTACAGCCGGTAGCTTATGCCTCCAGAAGTCTGTCCCAGGCAGAATGGGGCTATGGAATGGTAGAAAAGGAAGCGCTAGCATGTGTAAATGCGGTAAAAAAAAATGCACCAGTACCTGCTTGGCAGGAAATTTGAGCTGGAGACAGATCACAAACCCCCAACATCCCTTTTGGCCAACAACAAGGCCATAAATGCGAATGCATCAGCCTGCATACAGAGGTGGGCACTTACGTTAGCCGCCTATGACTATACAATTCAGCACAGACTGCGCACTGAAAACTGCGCCGATGCACTCAGCAGGCTCCCACTAGCCACCACTGAGGGGGCAACTGAGCATGATGCTGAGATGGTCATGGCTGTTGAAGCTTTCGAAAGCAAAGGCTCACCTGTGACAGCCCGTCAGATTAAAGTCTGTACAAGTAAAGACCCACTACTGTCCTTAGTTTAGAAATGTGTCCTGAATGGGGACTGGGCAGCCACGTACGGGGCATGCCCTGAGGAATTTAAACCGTTTCACAGGCGCAAGGATGAACTCTCGATTCAGGCCGATTGCCTATTGTGGGGAAACCGAGTAGTCATGCCCCGGATGGGCAGAGAGATGTTTATCAGAGAAATTCACAATGAGCACCCGGGCATTGTCATGATGAAGGCAATTGCCAGATCACACATTTGGTGGCCAGGGATAGGTGCAGACCTGGAACTTTGTGTTCGCAAGTGCAACACGTGTGCTCAGCTGGGCAACGCACCTAGGGAAGCCCCCCTTAGCCCCTGGTCCTGGCCCACCAAGCCATGGTCACACATCTATGTGGACTACGCAGGTTCTGTCCTGTGAAAAATGTTTTTGGTTGTAGTCGACGCCTACTCCAAATGGATTGAGTGTGCCATTTTAAATTCAAGCACATCCTCTGCCATGGTAGAAAGTCCAAGGGCAATGTTCGCCACCCATGGTCTACCAGATGTCTTGGTCAGCGATAATGGCCCGTGCTTCACAAGCACTGAATTCCAGGACTTCATGGCAGGCAATGGAATCAACCATATCAGAACGGCACCGTTCAAGCCGGCCTCAAACGGCCAGGCAGAACGAGCAGTGCAGATAATCAAACAGGGGATGCTCAGAATCCAAGGGGGTTCCCTACAGAGCCGCTTATCACACCTCCTGTTGACCAATAGATCCCGACCACACTCGCTCACAGGGGTTCCACACGAAGAGCTGCTAATGAAAAGGATGCTCAAAACCAGGTTATCCCTTATACACCCTACTATGAAAGAAATTGTTGAGAGCAGGTGTCAGTCACAATGTGACTACCATGACAGGAATGTGAGGGCACGATGTATTGATGTCAATGACCCTGTTTTTGTCCTTAATTACGCTGCAGGGCCCATATGGCTTGCAGGCACTGTGATTGGCAAAGAGGGGAATGGGGATTTGGTAGTTAAATTTACCAATGGACAAATCTGCCGCAACCATGTGGATCAAACTAAAAGGAGGTTCAGCAACCCCATAGAAGGAGCAGAGGAAGAACACGACGTAGAGTTTACTCCACTACAGGTGACCGAACACCGGAACCAAGTGGAGGAGAGTCCAGTCACTGTGGGCAGTCCGGACAGGCCAGAGGCACCGCAAACAGCAGACACTCAGGCCAGCGCCCAACAACCGGAGCTCCAACTCAGGCACTCTACAAGGGAGCGTAAACCACCAGAGAGACTTAACCTGTGATCCCAATAAGACTTTGGGGGGGAGGTAATGTCATGTATTCAACTATCATTGTAACCCATGTATAAGCTGACCTAAGTTCGACACCTTGAGAACATTGACCACAAGGGGGTGAAAACTTGTGGGAGACACTTCTAACCTGGACTTTCAGGTATAAAAGGGGAAGCTCCACCCACCTTCATCACTTGAGGTCTTGGTAATAAAGGTAACTGGTCACAGAGTGACTTTCTCGCAAGTATGGGTCTCGTGTGCATTTATACTGTATAGTAAGGACACATCAGTTAAGTTATTAGCATGGCTGGTGTTGACTGTTTCTGTTACAGCACAGAGCTGAATACTGATGGTGCTTGAAGCAGGTGAAGAACAGGTCACATTGTTGACAGTTATATCCTGATCAGTTGAATGAAACATGTTGCATGTCTGCACTACACCGGGTTTGGTATCAGTGGGAGACATTGAAGGATCCAGAGATAACAAATTGTGTCTGTAAAGAGCTTTTAAATTATACTCTGTCCACAATCATTGCTTTTACAGAGTCATCAGCCTATCCCAGACAGGACAGATTCAATTTGATTGTTTAGTAGTTAAGTGGATCCTAAAATGCTGAATGAGTACTAGGGAATGATATTAAATTGAGAAGAAGACTAATTTGAATTAAATTACACAATTATTTGTCTTTTGTAGTGTTGTGCGTTAAATATAAACTGACTGTCACATTTCAGGATTTTTTAAACCAATTTTCCACAGCAAGGATTTGGAAAAAGAGTTGCGGTTTAAGGTTGTATTCTAAAGTGTATTCGTTTACACAGTTTGCCTTTCAGGAAAAGTACTGAAACATAAATTTGTGGTTAAAATGCTAATTTGATGAAGAGGGTTGGGAGGAGGCTTGTGTGGAGCATAAACTCCGGCATAGACCAATTGGGCTGAATGGCCTGTTTCTGAGCTGTCGACTCTATGTAATTCTATGTAAAAACTGTAAGCAATGGGCAATTTGTTGCCTGGCCTAGAGTCTCCTCTGCATTTGCACCCAGAGAGATGTGTAACCAGAGGGCAAACCAATTACGTGATTTAAAAGATTTGCATGCTCTGTTGGTGGTGGTCACACACCAGCTGGAGATTACGGGATTAAAAGGTCTAACAGTTCATGAAGGCTGTTGCCTCGTTTGCTAGAATCCCAGTGCCAAATGGGTGGAGTCAATCACACCCTGTATTTGGGCCAAGTGGTAAGAGGCTGCATAGATCTGTGGCAGCCTCACTAAAGAAGTGCAGTCTTCTTACACACCACCCCTCAGTAAATTGGAGGTGGATGACCCTATAGACCCCAGGAGCAGGGTAAGCAGCCTCCTCCTCCCTTGCAGTCCCAACTGCAGCTCCCTGTGGTTTCCCCCTCGTTGTTGCATCTGCTCACTTTCCTCCAACCACAAAATGGCTCCCATTTTCTGCCGGAGTCAGTAGCTGCCTGAGCTTCCTGAAGGCTTTGAAGCAAATTCAAAGCAAAATTGCAGTGATTTCCAAGCCAAAAAACATCCATATCAATCAAGCAAGATGTCTTCCAGCAATGAACTGAGTACTTTCAGCTGAGTGGCTCTTTACATTCATGGAACTGTTCGTTTGTGGCCTGTACTATCCAGGACTACTGGGTGAGGCCTTACATTGGGATCCTAGCAACTTCATAGAACCCTGATTTTCATGTAGGAATGAGGCTCCCTCTGGTTTTTGGTGGGAGCACTGACTGCCTATTTTGAAGACCCCCTAAAGTGGCTACCTCCCCATTCCTGCCGGAAAATGCAAAGTTAGAGAAATTAAAACCAGCCACGAGAGTGTTCGGTGAAGCAGGTCTGCACCACATCGGCGCAGGATAAAATAGCCTTTTGGGTGGGGGCGAGGTGGAATTTGATCACCACTCGCAGCATATTAGGCACAGGAAATTGTTAAGGCAAGTAAATTGGGTGAAACATCCTAACTAATTTGTGCTATTAAAATGTTTCCCTTAAGTTCCCTCTGCCTGCCATGTCATCACTGACCTCATTCTCAGGGCGAAGGACTGTGGCGAAGCAGCTGTGATGCCACCAGGGTGCTAAAATGCTAAGTACTGTAGGGAATCGAATACGGCCAGGGTGATCTCCTGGACTAGTTTCAATCGCCTGGATGGGTCGGAGAGGAATTTTCCCAGATTTTTTCCCCCCAATTGGCCTGTGTTTTTAATCTGGTTTTTGCCTCTCCCAGGAGATCACATGGCTCTGGTTAAGGTGGAGTGTAGAATGTTTCAGTGTAAAGGATGTCGCAGTTGTGTGGGGCGAACTGGTTGGGCTGGATGCTCTTTACCTTTCCGCCATTGTTCATTGTTCATAGGTTTATATGTAACCTTCAGGGCTGCTGACCGAAGGCCGTGTGGCACTTTGTCGGCCGGCGCGGACACGATGGGCTGAACTAGCCTCCTTCTGCTCTGTAGATTTCTATGTTTCTTTGTTTCTAAAAGCAGGCTTTCTGTGCCCGGGCAGGTATGGTAAGAATCTGTTGTATGCTCCAGACCAGATGTCAAGAATAGTCGTGCCCTTCACAACAATTGAGGAAGGGCTGGATGATGAGGTGGCTCGTGTGGAGGTCATTGCTCAGCTGGGACCTGAACTCCATGGAGCAGGCCATCACAATGATAATCACTCAGAGTCAGAGCAATTCTTAGTGACCGCTGCGATGGGCCTCAGAACACAAATCATCTTGAACGTCTTCAAGTGTAACATCATCATCATAGGTGGTCCCTCAAAACGAGGATGACTTGCTTCCACGCCAAAAAAAGGATGAGTTCACAGGTGTTTCGAATGAAGGACCCGAACTACATCCTCAAGGGTGGAAGATGCCTGTGTGTGGATTTTTTTAACGTGTGGCGGCCGTTTCACACCAGCCACCACACGAGCTCGACAGAGCTAGGTCTTGGTCCAGTGGCAAGGATTACCCAAGACAACTGGGTCTCCAGTCGTCTTGGGTAATCCTTGCCACTGGACCAAGATCTAGCTCTGTATAACATATTCCACATGTGACACCACAGACTCACTTCCTTCAAATCCCCACTGGCAGATAAAGGGACATTGCCTCAATCCACAACCCATCAGCCCTTTTTGGGACTACTTGACCAGGTCAGTAAAACAATCCCAGCCTATCCAATCTTTCCTCATAGCTAAAATTCTCCAGTCCGGGGAACATCCTCATAAATCTCCTTTGTACCCTCTCTACTGCAATCACATCTTTCCTGTAATGTGATGACCCAGAACTGTACACAGTACTCTATTTATGTCTCCTTGCCCTAGACTCCCCCACCAGTGAAAGAAATTTCTCTCCATCTACCCGAACAATTCCTTTCAAAACCCTAAAAACTTTCATCAAATCACCCTTAACCTTCTATATTCCAGGGAATACCAGCCTAGTTTATGTAATCTCTCCTCATAATCGAACCCTTGGAGCCCTGGTAACATTCTGGTGATTCTGTGCTGCTCTCCTTCCAAAGTCAATACCCTGTATATCCTGTTTGAGGTGTGGTGCCCAGAACTGTGCACAGTACTCCAGATGTGGTCTAACCGGGCCTTAGTTATTAGTGGTGTAGACAATTAACGTCCTCGACCAGGCCAACTTCCCCAACATTGAAGCACTGACCACACTTGATCAGCTCCAATGGGCGGGCCACATTGTTCGCATGCCAGACACGAGACTCCCAAAGCAAGTGCTCTACTCGGAACTCCTTCACGGCAACCAAGCCAAAGGTGGGCAGAGGAAACGTTACAAGGACACCCGCAAAGTCTCCCTGATGAAGTGCAACATCCCCACCGACACCTGGGAGTCCCGGGCCAAAGACCCCCGAAGTGGAGGAAGTGCATCCGGGAGGGCGCTGAGCACCTCGAGTCTCATCGCCGAGAGCATGCAGAAAGCAAGCGCAGGCTGCGGAAAGAGCGTGCGACAAATCTGTCCCACCCACCCTTTCCCTGTGACAGGGACTGTGGTTCTCGTATTGGACTGTACAGCCACCTAAGGACTCACTTTAAGAGTGGAAGCAAGTCTTCCTCGATTCCGAGGGACTGCCTATGATGATGAGACAATTACTACAACCGTAACAAAACTTCCTCCCCTTTGTATTCTAGCCCTCTAGTTATAAAGGCTAATTTTCATTATTTTTTCGTATCTGACCACTACATTTTAGTGATCAGTGGGATACAGATACAGGGCATATTAGTATCTCTCTGGATGAATGAAGCAAGATGGGCTGTAGTTATCTTGTGATCTTGTGACACTGTCTGTTGTGCTCCAATGTCCATGTCGCTGTGCTGTTTTTCCATTCCCCAGCAATGTTAAACACAGGGGAAGAAATTTCCGTTCACCATGTTGAGGATTTTGCTCCAAGTGGTGAGTGGAGAAAATCTTCCCTCAAATCTGCCCACTCCCGTCGACTGAAAACATTACCTTCCTTTGCACTGATGACTTTCTCACATACTGTAAAGGCTGTGGCAATGAATAAATTTCACACACGAATGCATTTAGTGCAGCACTGGGATCACAGTACAGTTTTCGTACTTAGGAAAAAAAACCTGCATTACAGGACTATGCCTGTTTCCAATGAAATAATAGGAGTGTGGTATCTTTATCACGGAATCAAGTGGGTGAGAATTGGAACCGACAGAAGGATCAGTACTGTTTCCCTCTCGCATACGAAGTCTCAAGGGTCTACTGGAGTAGACAAGTACTACAAGAATTCTAACCACACATTGAGTAATTTTAGCTGATTTTAAGCGTCCAATTGTACAAACCTCCTACCAGTTGTACACTTTCTGTGGGATCCTTTGTACATTGGCCCATAACGAAAACCTCATCTCTCCACTGTAACTAGAATCAGTTCAGCTGAAATATATTTGTCTGCTTTAAAAATTTGCATCAGCAGTCAATATATTGGACTAGAAATTCCAGTACACTGAAAGCCTGCTGGTAACAGCACCGGCCAAGGCTAATGGCCACCCGCTGAGGGAGCGCAGGCAGCACCAGCATTTTGGCGTCAACTCACTGCTGCACGCCAATTGAATCGCGCTCTGACTAATTTCAATATTTTCGGTGAGCACAGGCAACGGCAGCGCTGCTGACCTCCCGAAAATGGTGGCCGCCCCAGGACCTGCTGGCAGCGGGCAAGTGCGGCGGTCCCACGTTTTTTTCCCTGAAACGGGACTTAACGGCCACCAGTAAAACCTCGGATTTTTAGCCCTACACGTGTAAAGCCAATTTGCCTCTGGGAATGCTTGTGAAAAGAAAGAAAGACCTGTATTTATATAGCACTTTTCACAACCGCTGGATGTCCCAAAGCACTTTACAGCCAATGAAGTACTTTTGAAGAGTCGTCACTGTTGTAATGTAGGAAACGCAGCATCCAATTTGCGCACAGCAAGCTCCCACAAACAGCAATGTGATAATGACCAGATAATCTGTTTTAGATGTTGATTGAAGGATAAATATTGGCAGAACACCAGGGATAACTCCCCTGCTGTCCTTCAAAGAAGTACCATGGGATCTTTTACATCCATCTGAGCAGGCAGACAGGGCCTCGGTTTTAACATCTCATCAGAAAGACAGCACCTCCAACAGTGCAGCACTCCTTCAGTGGAGCGTCAACCTAGATTGATTGTACTCAAGTCCCTGGTGTGGGACTTGAACCCACAACCTTCTGACCCAGAGACAAGAATGCTACCAACTGAGCCACAGCTGACACATTTCCTTTTCATTCTTCTCTGTTATAAGTATTGGGCAAAACACAATTCTAAATTCTAAATAATAACTTAGTAACTCATGACAATGCTTATTGACAGCAAGAAGATAGTTATTACAAATCGTTTAAAGTTCCATGACTAACAATGCATTGCACATAGACTAGACGAGATAGACATAAACTAGATAAGTACATGAGGGAGAAAGGAATTGAAGGATATATTGATCGGGTGAGATGATGTAAGGTGGGAGGAGGCTGGTGTTTAACATAAACACCAGCATAAACCAGTTGGGCCTAATGGCTTGTTTCTGTGCTGTAAATACTATGTAATTCTATTTTAGACTAAGTATCTTGTAGTCTGTCACAAAGCAGGCTCGAGGGGCCAGGTGGCCTATTCCTGCTCCTATTTCTTATGTTCTTAAAGCTGTATTACGATGGGGAGGCCTTGATTACATCACAAAAAATAACAGCAAAGTAAGGAAAGTTTATAAAGTCATCTCAATCTCAAGATTCTATTACAGTTTTGTAACACATTAATGAAGCTGTTGTTAATTATTTTTCTTACAATATAAGCAACTTGCTATGTTATTAGGGTTCATTTCTTGCACTCCCGCTGTCAGGCCTGGTTACTTTGTGACTGGATGTGAGTGATTTCTATGGCTGGAGACCAGAAGTCAATGGAAATCAAAATCAGCAGAGATTTATAATGGGCGGCTGAATCGATACTATCCGTTTTATACTATTGCTCAAAATCAAAATGACCCTCATGGAATGGAATTCTCTTCTGTAAGGGACCCATGTGAAATGAGATTGGGCAGTCGCAGTCCAGCTCTTAGTAGGCATGAACCTACAGCACAAAACCCTCCCTCAATCAGCATTAATTAACAATCTCATTCAGGGAGCTCACTGAATTGCTGATCTGGAAAGAAGGTAACATTTGTGCAGTAAGGGTGCTCTCCTGAGGTATGGGCGTAGCTATGTTGTCAGGGCACAGTAGAGGGAACATTATTTAACATAAGAACATAAGAACATAAGAAATAGGAGCAGGAGTAGGCCATTTGGCCCCTCGAGCTTTCCCCGCCATTCAATAAGATCATGGCTGCTCTGCCTGTGTCCCATCTGAGGTGGGAATGTTTGATGTTGACACTCTGGGCTAGATTTTACATCTGAGAAATTGTGTCTGCCCACTTACACAATCCCACTGGCATCTGATCACATTTTTCTTTGGCGGGGGGGGGGGGGGGCGCGAATATAATATGTGGGATTTCAGTTAGGATCTCACTCCTGACTGGGTCTCCACCACTGGGAGGGAGAGAAATCGGGTCCAGCCACAGCAGTTAGAAGGTTGCTGTGTCTGAAATGGCCAGAAGCACAGCAGTTGACTCAGAAGGAGGAGAAAGGTAGAGACAGAGAGCTGGAGCTGCACTTGAAGGTTGGAAAGTGATGGCAGAAGGTGGAATAGTATCCGGGGTGTCTGTCGTGACCAAGGCATCAAGATTCTCAGAAGCTGCAGTGGAGATAAATGCTGGCGTAGATAAGGGCAGAAAGCAGATAAAGGGCATCCTCTGTACTGGAATAAATTGGTGATGATCTTCTGCCCAATTGCACATGTTGCTGGGAGCAGGGTCTCTTGACACACCTCCCCTCTCTCCTGGGCTTCTTCATCTCTTCACCTTCTGTGCTTGGAAAGCAAAATCCTTTTATAATTATCTAATTATGAAGGAGGCAATAATTCTGGAAACCCTTGCTGGATATATAAAACTGACCCAAGCACCAGAAACGCGACATGAGAATCCCAATATCTGCTCCACAATGAACCTTGTAACACCTACGGTCCTATTAAACCTGATTTCAATCCTTGGATTCTGAAAAGGTTTAATCAGCCAAGGCTGAAACATGTAGCCCTCTTCTCCAATCAGCCACCAGGTATCCTCGATTGCCTAACCATAAAAAATCATGGCTACTCACTGGATGGCATGCATCGGCATGCAGAATGAGATGGCTAGCTTCCTTCACTACCGGAGCATTCAGGGAATTAAATCCTGACTCAACTATTCCAATGCTCTCCTGGCCGGCCTTCCAACTTTCACCCTCCGTAAACTTGAGCTTATCCAGAACTCTGCTGCCCGTACCAAGTCCCAGTTACCCATCAATCACCCCGTGCTCGCTGATCTGCATTGGCTTCCCATCTGGCAGTGCCTCTATTTTAAAATTCTCATCCTTGTGTTCAAATCCCTCCATGGCCTCGCCCCTCCCTATCTCTGTAACCTCCTCCAGCCCCACAAACCTCCGAGATCTCCGCGCTCCTCCAATTCTGGCCTCCCGCGAATCCCCAATTTCCTTCGCCCCACCATTGGTGGCCGTGCCTTCAGCTGCCTACATCTAAGGTCTGAAATTCCCACCCTATACCTCTCCTCCTTTAAGTTGTTCCTTTAAACCTACTTCTTTGATGAAGCTTTTGGTCACCCGTCCTCATATCTCTTGCTGTGGCTCAGTGTGAAATTATGTTTGATAAAGCTCCTGTGAAACGCCTTGTGACGTTTTTACTATATTTTGACTACATTTCTCCGCAAGATCCTGCAAATCCACTGGGAGGACAGACACTCCAACGTTAGTGTCCTCATTCAGGCCAACATCCCCAGCATCGAAGCAACCACACTCGATCAGCTCCGTTGGGCGGGCCACATTGTCCGCATGCCCGACACGAGACTCCCAAAGCAAGCGCTCTACTCTGAACTCCTACACGGCAAGCGAGCCCCAGGTGGGCAGAGGAAATGTTTCAAGGATACCCTCAAAGCCTCCTTGATAAAATGCAACATCCCCACCGACACCTGGGAGTCCCTGGCCAAAGACCGCCCTAAGTGGAGGAAGAGCATCCGGGAGGGCACTGAGCACCTCGAATGTCGTTGCCGAGAGTATGCAGAAAACAAGCGCAGGCAGCGGAAGGAGCGTGCAGCAAACCAAACTCCCCACCCACCCTTTCCCTTCAACCACTGTCTGTCCCACCTGTGACAGAGACTGTGATTCCCATATTGGATTGTACAGCCACCTGAGAACTCACTTTTAGAGTGGAAGCAATTCTTTCTCGATTTCGAGGGACTGTCTATGATGATGACATTAAAGGCACTATATAAATGCAAGTTCTTGTTATGGATGAAGCTGATGGGGCTTTTAGATGGACCTTTACAACTATAATGATGGCATCAATGGCATCCTGCATTTGTGGGAATATAGCCACTCGGAAGAAATTGCTGGTTTGTCTTCTCTGCTCTGCTGGATCCATATGGAAGTGATTGAACTCAGAGGTGTGCCTGAAAAGGGGCCTCCTTGAGCTGTCCAATGTAGTGATGAACTACTGACTGATTGATGTGACTAATGCAACTAGAGGCTTCCTGGAACCACTGATTTGCAGAAATTAAGTGTGGTTGTCAAATTCACAGTCACAGACAAGGCCATACACCTGATGGAAGGAGGTCACAGGTCAGGTTCCAGAAGGTGACATGTCTCTGTCAGTGGAAAAGGCAGACTTCTCAGGAATAATCCATCGGTCCTCCGTGGTGTGTAGACCCTGTGACAACAACAACATCTTGTATTTATATAGCACCTTTAACGTAGTGAAAAGTCCCAAGGCGCTTCACAGAAGTATTATAAGATAAAAAAAACTGACACTGAGCTGCATAAATAGAAATTAGCGCAGGTGACCAAAAGCTTTGGTCAAAGAGGAAGGTTTTAAGGAGCATCTTAAAGGACGAAAGAGAGGTAGAGAGGCGGAGAGGTTTAGGAAGGGAATTCCAGAGTTTAGGGCCTAGCCACCAATGGTTGAGCGATTATAATCAGGGATGCTCAAGAGAATAGAATTAGAGGAGTGCAGACATCTCAGGGGGGGGTTGTGGGGCTGGAGGAGATTACAGAGATAGTGAGGGGCAAGGCCATGGAGGCATTTGAAAATAAAGATGATAATTTTGAAATCGAGGCGTTACATAAGCCTCGTGTAGGTCAGGGGTGATGGGTGAGCGGGACTTGGTGCGAGTTAGGACACGGGCAACCGAGTTTTGGATCACCTCTAGTTTACATAGGGTAGAATGTAGGAGGCCAACTTGGAGTGCGTTGGAATAGTCAATTTGCTGTTGTTGCTGTTATGCAGAGCTCCTTTTAAATTCTTAAAAAGCTTCACAAAGTACCATTAAATGCTCATAAACTGCAGCTTCAAAGTAATGGAAGTGGCACCCATCCAAAGCAGGCTTGCAGGGTCACATTCCTGCGTGACCATTCACCTTCCTAATCTCTTCCCATCTGTAGTGCACCACGCAGGCTTTATACCGGTAGTGATTTTCAGAGGTGGTAAATGGGTGGAAACACAAAGGGTGGAACTTTCAACTTCGGTGTAAAGCAGCAGGTTCCGAGTGTCCGCCCGATATACACTTGCCCGATTTTCCCTTTGATTGAAGTCCATAGGCAGGGTGTATATTGAGCGACCTATCCATTGTCACCCATTTTACCCCTGCCCTGGTTGTAGTTGAAAGTTTCGCTCTGAGAAGTCTTGGGGGTGAGGGGGGTGGGGGGGGGGGTGCGGTGGGGCACTTGGTTACGCGACTCTGTTTCGTTCACATATAGCAGGATGCTCTCCTAGCTGGCAGCTCAAGATGATAGCGGGATTACAGGAGGGAAATAGCAGTGGCCATTTTTTCTGGGCGGAGTTTCAGCGGAGGGCCTCTTCTGCCCCCCCCCCCCGTCCTATTTTACTTGCCAGACTGTCTGAAGATAAAACCACAAGTCTGATAGTGGGCATTGGTAGGCTATTTAATTGTGGGAGACGACATAAGTAAGCCTGATCTTGTCATCAAACAAACCCACCCACACACAAATTGTCCAGCAGGGGTCACCAGGTGGCAATGTGGTGCAGAAAACCTGGTTGATATTTTGGCCCTCCACAGACCCTCGAGATTGAAACTAATTGAAGTGCCTCAATAATACCCTAACTTTGACCAGCTCACCCAACTGTGACTTGGGATTGAAACTGGGACCCTCCTGGTCTGTATGGCTCAGTATCACACCTTGTAGTGCAGTCATCCTCTGTTATGATAAATCTACAGTAGAAAATGTCACTAACAGTAGGAAATCATTAACCACTGTATATTTTTTGCACAGTATTTGCACGGTGTTTAAGGCAAATACGCTGACTCAAACATTTGAGGTTGTAAGCTCTGAAAGCCGCAGTTTAAGGCTTCAAAGACTGATTGGCTTTGATGCCTAAAGCAGTCTTGTGCGCAATAATATATTACAGAATTAGGCTGGGCCTTTCAAAATATGCAAACGTTAAATGTCATAACGTATGGCTATTGAAATGTGTAATTTGCGGAGTTGAATTATCAAGACTGCAATTGGGCAGAATTAGGTGTGAAATCTGTCATCCACAACCTAATATTAAAACAACTTTTTTACAAAATGCTTGACAAAAAGTGAGCACGATGCGTCATTCACAGGAGTAAGTTTCAGTGCTAAGTCTCAAGGGCTGTAATCTAATATGCCTGGAAAATCCGCTTCTGTGCCGCTGGCTACACAAGACAAATCACTGTTCTGTTAAATCAACAAGTTAAGAGGTATGATAAAGGGGCTTCAGATAAAGCTCCGTACAGTTTCTAATAAATTTATCAAATGAGACATCTGCAGTAGTGGAAAACAAAAACGCAGCATTTGTTGGCAGCTCTCCCGTTTTTTCATATCGTGGGAAATACTTCAGGACTGTAAATCTTCCATAAGGCTTCACACAGGGTTGTTATGGACTGGGGAGGCGCGCTAGCAGGTACTGATCTCCATGATTTGTGTTGCAGAGGCAGCGCACTATTTCACATCCTCCAACAACTGAATCAATACATCGAATGCAGAACTGTCCCCCTCCGGCACACAGCATGGGCATGCTTTAAAGCCTCAAGGGTTGGGAGGACTGCTGTCCGGGTTCCAGTGTTGGAATCAGGCGCTGCAATTCAAAATAATTAACTTCTACTAGCCAAAACAATCCTTTCTTTAGAATTTTTCCCAATTACCGGAACATAAGAACATAAGAATTAGGAACAGGAGTAGGCCATCTAGCCCCTCGAGCCTGCTCCGCCATTCAATAAGATCATGGCTGATCTGGCCGTGGACTCAGCTCCACTTACCCGCCCGCTCCCTGTAACCCTTAATTCCCTTATTGGTTAAAAATCTATCTATCTGTGACTTGAATACATTCAATGAGCTAGCCTCAACTGCTTCCTTGGGCAGAGAATTCCACAGATTCACAACCCTCTGGGAGAAGAAATTCCTTCTCAACTCGGTTTTAAATTGGCTCCCCCATATTTTGAGGCTGTGCCCCCTAGTTCGAGTCTCCCCGACCAGTGGAAACAACCTCTCTGCCTCTATCTTGTCTATCCCTTTCATTATTTTAAATGTTTCTATAAGATCACCCCTCATCCTTCTGAACTCCAACGAGTAAAGACCCAGTCTACTCAATCTATCATCATAAGGTAACCCTCTCATCTCCGGAATCAGCCTAGTGAATCGTCTCTGTACCCCCTCCAAAGCTAGTATATCCTTCCTTAAGTAAGGTGACCAAAACTGCACGCAGTACTCCAGATGCGGCCTCACTAATACCCTGTACAGTTGCAGCAGGACCTCCCTGCTTTTGTACTCCATCCCTCTCACAATGAAGGCCAACATTCCATTCACCTTCCTGATTACCTGCTGCACCTGCAAACTAACTTTTTGGGATTCATGCATAAGGACCCCCAGGTCCCTCTGCACCGCAGCATGTTGTAATTTCTCCCCATTCAAATAATATTCCCTTTTACTGTTTTTTTTTCCAAGGTGGATGACCTCACATTTTCCGACATTGTATTCCATCTGCCAAACCTTAGCCCATTCGCTTAACCTATCTAAATCTCTTTGCAGCCTCTCTGTGTCCTCTACACAACCCGCTTTCCCACTAATCTTTGTGTCATCTGCAAATTTTGTTACACTACACTCTGTCCCCTCTTCCAGGTCATCTATGTATATTGTAAACAGTTGTGGTCCCAGCACCGATCCCTGTGGCACACCACTAACCACCGATTTCCAACCCGAAAAGGACCCATTTATCCCGACTCTCTGCTTTCTGTTAGCCAGCCAATTCTCTATCCATGCTAATACATTTCCTCTAACTCCGCGTACCTTTATCTTCTGCAGTAACCTTTTGTGTGGCACCTTATCGAATGCCTTTTGGAAATCTAAATACACCACATCCATCGGTACACCTCTATCCACCATGCTCATTATATCCTCAAAGAATTCCAGTAAATTAGTTAAACATGATTTCCCCTTCATGAATCCATGTTGCGTGTGCTTGATTGCACTATTCCTATCTAGATGTCCCGCTATTTCTTCCTTAATGATAGCTTCAAGCATTTTCCCCACTACAGATGTTAAACTAACCGGCCTATACTTACCTGCCTTTTGTCTGCCCCCTTTTTTAAACAGAGGCGTTACATTAGCTGCTTTCCAATCCGCTGGTACCTCTCCAGAATCCAGAGAATTTTGGTAGATTATAACGAATGCATCTGTTATAACTTCTGCCATCTCTTTTAATACCCTGGGATGCATTTCATCCAGACCAGGGGACTTGTCTACCTTGAGTCCCATTAGCCTGTCCAGCACCACCCCCCTAGTAATAGTGATTATCTCAAGGTCCTCCCTTCCTACATTCCCGTGACCAGCAATTTTTGGCATGGTTTTAGTGTCTTCCACTGTGAAGACCGAAGCAAAATAATTGTTTAAGGTCTCAGCCATTTCCACATTTCCCATTATTAAATCCCCCTTCTCATCTTCTAAGGGACCAACATGTACTTTAGTCACTCTTTTCTGTTTTATATATCGGTAAAAGCTTTTACTATCTGTTTTTATGTTTTGCGCAAGTTTACTTTCGTAATCTATCTTTCCTTTCTTTATTGCTTTCTTCGTCATTCTTTGCTGTCGTTTAAAATTTTCCCAATCTTCTAGTTTCCCACTAACCTTGGCCACCTTATACGCATTGGTTTTTAATTTGATACTCTCCTTGGTTATCCACGGCTGGTTATCCCTTCTCTTACCACCCTTCTTTTTGTTGAGCACTATGAAAGAGCTCCTTAAAAGTCCTCCACTGTTCCTCAATTGTGCCACCGTTTAGTCTGTGTTTCCAGCCTACTTTAGTCAACTCTGCCCTCATCCCACTGTAGTCCCCTTTGTTTAAGCATAGTACGCTCATTTGAGACACTACTTCCTCACCCTCAATCTGTATTACAAATTCAACCATACTGTGATCACTCATTTTGAGAGGATCTTTTACTTGGAGATCGTTTATTATTCCTGTCTCATGACACAGGACCAGATCTAAGATAGCTTGCTTCCTTGTAGGTTCTGTAACATACTGTTCTAAGAAACAATCCCGTATGCATTCTATGAATTCCTCCTCAAGGTTACCCCGTGCGATTTGATTTGACCAATCGATATGTAGGTTAAAATCCCCCATGATTACTGCCGTTCCTTTTTCACATGCCTCCATTATTCCCTTGATTATTGCCTGCCCCACTGTGAAGTTATTATTTGGGGGCCTATAAACTAGGCCCACCAGTGACTTTTTCCCCTTACTATCTCTAATCTCCACCCACAATGATTCAACATTTTGTTCATTCGAGCCAATATCGTCTCTCACAACTGCCCTGATATCATCCTTTATTAACAGAGCTACCCCACCTCCTTTCCCTTCTTGTCTATCTTTCCGAATTGTCAGATACCCCTGTATGTTTAATTCCCAGTCTTGGCCACCCTGCAACCACGATTCTGAAATGGTCACCAAATCATACCCAGTTGTAATGATTTGTGCCGTCAACTCATTTACTTTATTTCGAATGCTGCGTGCGTTTAGGTACAGTGCTTTAATACTAGTTTTTAAACCATGATTTTTAGTTTTGACCCCTCCTGCAGCCCCTTTATATTCATACATATTGTCCCTTCCTATCACCTTGTGGTTTACACTTACCCCAGTGCTACTCTGCTCTGTTGCCTCCTGCCTTTTGCATTCTTTCTTGGGGTCCTGTTCATCTGAGCTTTCACCCACTCTAACTAGCTCAGAGCCCTCTCCTGGGATCCGAATACTCCTCGAATTGAGGCACCGAGCTTTCATGCTTGCCTTATTATTACACTTTGACCATTTAGAATTTTGCTGTACAGTGGCCCTTTTTGTTTTTGCCTTGGGTTTCTCTGCCCTCCACTTTTACTCATCTCCTTTCTGTCTTTTGCTTTTATCTCCATTTTGTTTCCCTCTGTCTCCCTGCATTGGTTCCCATCCCCCTGCCATATTAGTTTAACTCCTCCCCAACAGCACTAGCAAACACTCCCCCAGAAGAACATCTGTCAAGGACATATTAACGCTGTCCTCAGCCGACGTTCCACACTCACACATTCCAGAGGGGACAGTGGTTCAGGAATGGGTGATGTTCTCCACACACCACCCCCCCCCCGCCCCCTCAACCGCCTCCCCCCCACCACCCCGCACTGCCCCCCACCAGTACAAAGCACTATGTTCAATTGTAACACTACAACCATCACCCCAGCTGAGATCAGATAACTCAGCACAGGCTTGGGATTGAACATTGGGGCCTTCTGATCTGAATGGCTGAGTGCCACATTGGCAGCACATTTTCTTAATAAACCAGCCCGACGCCATTTTCCCTTTTATCACTAGCAATAAAAACACGATCATGCCTGTTTAAGGCACTTCATTCTCACCGAGATATTGTTTCAGTGAAGCAAATGAGCATAGAGAACTTATGAATGCAAAGTAAGATAAAAAAAAATTTAACTTTGGGAAATATAAGCTGTCTGACCCAGATATTCTGATGCAAATCAAATTATTGTTCAATAGTTTACAACGAAAATTGTGCAACAAAATAAGAGAAAATGGTTAAGCAAGGTTTCGTGAACTTAATCACACTAGGGTAAAAGCCAACATTCTTGCAAAGGCTGTAAAATGCAGTCGCTCTGCAGGCTGATAGTACCCTGGATCCCTTTTCAATGATCTCATTTCATTTTCGTGTCAAATTCATAAATGGATAAACAGTGAATCAGTTACCACTCTGTGAAGAGATCGCCCCTCTCTCCCCACCAGTCTCATGAATCTGGCACGAGATTCAAGGTTTCCGACACAGCAGACTCCACTCTCACACACTGCAGCAAAATAGCGGTCTCACGCATTTCAATGCTTGAGAACCTAGGGACTTTGCTGCATTCTGTGGAGGATTTCACAAATGGGAGCATCGGGTTCGCTGTGTTTCATGGATTACTGCACTGAAAAAGGATTGGGTTGAAATCAAAGCATAAATTCTGGCAAAGTATTTGAAGTAAGGTATGCCTGCTCTGATTTGTCTGACTGCTCCATCCAACAGCAATTGTCAGGGCTAAACTCAGGCAGTGTTTTCAATTCTTTTATTCTTCTATCCTGCCCAAAAAGGCTCACTGTAAAACCATACTGAACGAGAGGTATTAAGAGCTGTCCTCTATCGTGTACAGAAAAAACAATACACAAAAGTAAAAGACAATCTTCGGATGTATTCTTGCCATCAAATTTCCCCGTGATCAGTATTGATAAGAAGAACTTGCATTTATATAGCGCCTTTTAAGACCTCAGGAAGTCAATAAACGCTTTAAAGCCAATTAAATACTTTTTGAGTTCCAGTCGCTGTTGTAATGTCGGAAACACGGTCAATTTTACACACAGCAATGTTCCACAAACAGCAATATGATAATAACCAGATAAAATCTGTTTTTTTGGCGATGTTGGTCGAAGGATAAATATTTGTCAGGATACCAGGGAGACCTCCCCTGCTCTTCTTCGAAATAGTGCCATGGGATCTTTTACGTTCACCTGAGAGTGCAAATTCATCCAAAAGATGGCACTTCAGATAGTGCAGCACTCCCTCGGTACTGCCTACATGTTATGCTCAGGTGTCTGGAGTGGAGTGAACTCACCACCTTGTGACTCAGAAGTGAGAGTGTTACCTGTTATGTATGTAAACATTATCAATGTGTAAGACTTGCCACCATGGGACACACCTGTGGGAGACCCAAGGGTCATCTGCACACCCTGGGCAAGCAGGTATAAAAGGCAATCTATCATGCTGCCTACTCACTCTGGAGTTACATTAAAAAGACTAAGGTCACAACAGTTTGAGCTTATAATATACAGTCTTGTGGAGTTATTCTGAACATAACAATTGGCGATGAGTAACAGATCACAAACTTTCAAGCGGCTATGGCTGCCGTTGATATTCTTGAGAGATTTGTTGAGGGGGATGATTGAGAAGCCTTCGTTGAGCGTCTTGACCAGTACTTCATGGCCAACGAGCTGGATAAGAAAGCACAGGGCGAATCTCCTCACCATTTGCGGGTCCACGATATATGGCCTCATCAAAAATCTGCTAGCACCGATGACACCAATGGAGAAAACATGAAGAATTGTGTACGTTGGTTCGGGAACACCTCAAGCCGAAGGAGAGCATCTTGATGGCCAGGTATTGCTTTTATACGCACCACTGCTCCGAGGGCCAGGACGTGGTGAGCTATGTCGCCGACCTAAGACGCCTTGCAGGACCGTGTGTATTTGCTGGATTTTTGGGGGGAAGTGTTGCGGGACTTTTTCATGCTTGGAATCGACCACGAGGTCATTCTTCGCAAACTGCTGCCTGCCGAATCCCTAGATCTGAGCAAGGCCATCACGATAGCCCAGGCTTTCATGTCCACAAACGATAATACTAAACAGACATCATTGCAGCATCGAAGCTCACTAGCAAGTAATGTGCATAAAATAACACCTTCAGCAGGCAGATCTGTACATGGCAGGGCCTACATGCCCGCAGAAGCCAGATCTAGGATGACTCAGAGTCCGCTGTGGGGCGTGAATGCAAATCCATTAACACCATGTTGGCGCTGCGGGGGTAATCATCGAGCCCATCAATGTCGATTCAAGCATTATGTGTGCAAGGGCTGTGGAACAATGGGGCACCTCCAGCGAATGTGCAGACGCGCTGCGACTCACCACGTGGCAGAGTCGGCAGAAGATGACCGATCCGGCGTGGATCACGCTGAACGAGTAAAAGAGGCAACTCAACCCGAGGCTGAAGAGGAAGTGTATGGGGAACACACCTTCACCACCAAAAGCCCTCCGTTAATGTTAAAAGTCAAATTAAACGGCATTCCAGTTTCCATGGAATTGGACACGGGGGCGAGTCAGTCAATTATGAGCCAGAAGGCTTTTGAGAAACTGTGGGGCAACAAGGCACAAAGGCCAAAACCAAGCCTGATCCACACCAAGCTGCACACTAACACCAAAGAGCTCATACCAGTCATTGGCAGTGCGGCAGTGAAGGTATCGTATGATGGAGCTGTGCATGATTTACCACGATGGATTGTACCAGTCGATGGCCCAACGCTGTTCGGCAGAAGCTGGCTAGAAAAGATCCGATGGAACTGGGACGACATCAAAGCACTGTTTTCAGTGGATGACGCCTCATGTGCCCAAGTGCTAAACAAATTCCCGTCGTTATTCGAGCCAGGCATCGGCAAATTCACAGGCGCCAAAGTGCAGATCCATCTAGTCCCTGATGCGCAACCCGTTCATCACAAGGCCCGAGCGGTTCCATACATAATGCAAGAGAAAGTCGAGATCGAGCTGGACAGACTTCAATGAGAGGGGATCATATCGCCAGTCAAGTTCAATGAGTGGACCAGTCCAATTGTTCCAGTGTTGAGAAGCGATGGGACGGTCAGAATCTGCGGGGACTACAAGGTAACGATCAACCGAGTCTTGTTACAGGACCAGTACCCACTACCCAAAGCAGATGAGCTGTTTGCAATGCTAGCAGGGGGGGAAATCATTCACCAAGCTGGATCTAAGCTCTGCTTACATGACACAGGAGCTGGTTGAACCTTCGAAAAAATTGACGTGCATCAACACGCACAAAAGAATATTCATATACCACAGACGCCCCTTTGGGATTCACTCGGGTGCAGCCATCTTCCAGAGGAACATGGAGAGTCTGCTGAAATCAGTTCCGTGCACCATGGTGTTTCAAGACGACATCTTGATCACTGGCCGCAATACCATCGAACACTTGCACAACCTGGAAGAGGTTCTAAAGCGATTGGACAGAGTGGGACTCAGGCTGAAACGCGCCAAGTGTGTTTTCCTGGTGCCAGAGGTCGAATTCCTGGGGAGAAAGATTGCAGCGGACAGCATCAGACCCACGGACTCCAAGACAGAGGCCATCAAGAATGCACCCAGATCGCAGAATGTGATGGAGCTGTATTCGTTCCTGGGACTCCTCAACTATTTTGGTAACTTTCTACCGGGGTTGAGCACTTTGCTGGAACCATTGCATTTATTGCTACACAAGAATGATGACTGGGTTTAGGGTAAATCTCAACAGACAACCTTTAAGAAGGCCAGAAACCTGCTATATTCTAACAAGTTACTTGTATTGTATGACCCATGTAAACGTTTAGTGCTAGCTTGTGATGCATCTTCGTACGGGATCGGTTGTGTGCCAGGCAAACTGCAACCGGTTGCATATGCGTCCAGAAGTTTATCTAAGGCTGAAAGAGCCTATAGTATGGTTGAGAAAGAAGCATTATAGCATGCGCATACGGGGTTAAGAAAATGCACCAATACCTATTAGGAATCCGGTTCAAGCTCGAAACCGACCAAAAGCTGCTCATTTTGCTGTTCTCAGAAAGCAAAGGTATTAACTCCAATGCTTCGTCCCGCATCCAAAGATGGGCACTAACGTTATCTGGTTATTACTATGTAATCCGTCACAGACCAGGCACTGAGAACTGTGCTGATGCCCTCAGTCGGCTACCACTGCCCACCACCGGGGTGGAAATGGCGCAACCCGTAGACTTGCTTTTTGTAATGGATGCTTTTGAGAGCGAGGGGTCACCCGTCAAGGCTCGCCAGATCAGGGCGTCCTCAATGGGAGCTGGTCGGCGGTTCCCAGGGAAATGCAAGGCGAAATTAAACCGTTTCACCGATGCAAGGATGAAATGTCCATCCATTCGGACTGTCTCCTATGGGGAAATCGTGTAGTTTTGCCAAAAAAAGGCAGGGAAACGTTTATATGCGACCCACACAGTACCCACCCCCCAGGCATAATCATGATGAAGGCTATCGCCAGGTCGCACGTTTGGTGGCCCGGCATTGACCTGGAATTGGAGTCATGCGTAAACCAATGTAACACTTGCTCACAGTTGAGCAATGCACCAAGGGAGGTCCCACTGAGTCTGTGGTCATTGCCCCCCAAACCGTGGTCCAGGGTCCATGTAGATTTCGCTGGCACCTTTCTAGGAAAAATGTTCCTAGTAGTAGTGGATGCTTACTCTAAATGGATTGAATGTACAATAATGTCATGTACGTCCACTGCCACCATTGAAAGCCTCCGGGCCATGTTCGCCACTCATGGTTTGCCCGATGTCCTTGTTAGTGACAATGGACCATGTTTCACCAGCTCGGAATTCAACGAGTTCATGACCTGCAATGGCATCAAGCATGTCAGATCTGTGCCGTTTAAGCCCGCATCCAATGGTCAAGCGGAAAGGCACAGTCCAAACCAGAAACACGTGACGGACGGTTCTCTGCAGACCCGATTATCTCGGATCCTGCTCAGCTATCGCACGTGACGCCACTCGCTTACCGGGGTTCCCCCTGCAGAATTGCTAATGAAGAGAGCACTCAAAACCAGTCCACCCGGATCTCAATGATCATCTTGAAACCCGGCGTCACCAACATAACGTGTACCACGATCGCACGGCTGTATCACGTGACATTGAGATTAATGACCCTGCCCTTAATTATGGTCATGGTCCCAAATGGGTTGCTGGCATTGTGTTAGCCAAGGAGGGGAATAGAGTGTTTGTTGTCAAACTTTTGAATGGACAAACATGCAGGAAGCACTTGGATCAGACCAAACTGTGATTCACTGACAACCAAGAATAGTTTGAAGAGGACATTACCATCATTGATCCACCCACACACACCCAACCAGCAATCAACCTCGCGGTCAACCATGAGGATGAACCCACCATGCCCGACAGTCTGATCAGACCAGCCACACTGCAGTGCAGCAATAATCCGACCGACTCACCCATGCCAGGACTTTAACTCAGGCGATCAACCTGGGAACGCAGAGCCCCGGATCGCCTCAACTTGTAAATAACTTGTATCTAAGACTTTGGGGAGAGGAATGATGATATGTATGTAAACATTACCAATATGTAAGATTTGCCACCAGGAGGCGCACCTGTGGGAGACCCAAGGGTCACCTGCACACCGTGGGCAAGCAGGTATAAAAGGCAGTCTACCATACTGCCTCCTCACTCTGGAGTTACATTAAAGAGACCAAAGTCACAACAGTTTGAGCTTACAGTATACAGTCTTGTGGAGTTACTCTGAACATAACATTACCAACTGAACCACGGCTGACCAAAATGCACAGCATTTTATTTTGGGTTAAAGAGGAGAGAAAATTCCTTTCCTTTCTAATTCTTTCTCCGTCTCCCACCCTAACTCCCTGTGCAATGAAAGACACAGTCTGTGACTGAAAGAGAAGACAGCCAACTTTTGAGACTGGACACTACAAGGGGCACAAGAACAGCAGTGAGTGCAGGCTCAACACCAATGGTTCTGAGCACCAATAAATGTTCAATAGTGACATGGCAGTTCTTCAACAACAACTTGTATTTATATAGCGCCTTTAATGTAGTGAAATGTCCCATGGTGCTTCACAGGAGTATAATGAGACAAAATAAATTGACACTGAGCCACATAGGGAGAAATTAGGGCAGGTGACCAAAAGCTTGATCAATGAGGTAGGTTTAAGGAGTGTGTTGAAGGAGGAAAGAGAGGTAGAAAGATTTAGGCAGGGAATTGCAAAGCTTAGGGCCTAGGCAACAGAAGTCACGGCCACCATTGGTTGAGCGATTATAATCAGGAATGCTCAAGAGGGCAGAATTAGAGGAGCGCAGATATCATGGGAGGGTGGGAGGTTGTGGGGCTGGAGGAGATTACAGAGACAGGATGGGGATGAGGCCATGGAGGGATTTGTAAACAAGGATGAGAATGAATGTCATCATATATCAGCTATTCAAAGTGCAATGGCAGCCAGCAATAGCACAAAACCAGACCTCAAAATGATAAAAGCTCTCATCAAATTAACAGTAATTAAGGCACTAATTCTGGGTCACAATGACGGTTAGAAAATATTGGAGCTTTTCTCACAATTTATGCAGTGAAATACAAGATGTGACGATAAAGTCGCTGCCTCACAATAATTGCATGTTTATTTTTTAATAAAAAATAGTCAACAGGGGAACACGCATCCCATATTAGATTCAGTCACTCCTAGGTATCCATTATTCTCTATTTAGTTTATTTATTCTTGTGCATATTAATTTTGCTGCAAGAGCATAATAAACAATGACAGTGAAATGAAGGTACAAGTTGCAGAATGGCAAATGTCTGCAGGTTCTCTCAACTGCCTCTCCCTCTCTTGGACTGTGTCACTCCTATGTTCTCACTGCAAACTACAGTAGTTCCCTTCTCTCATTCCTGCACACTTGTGATTTCAATCATGCCTATTCTGAACTGTCCTGCTGAATATCAGAATCAAGCTGACCTAGACACAGTCAGATCAGCAGCACCGATGATTACACATGAATACAGCCATTACTGGCGTTGTGACGTTATGTCAGCAGCTGTTCCCACCACCAAGGCTCTATTTCATATTATATCAAACCCTCAGAGCAGAGAAGATTGAGAGGAGATTTGATAGAGGTGTTCAAAATCACGAGGGGTCTGGACAGAACCAGAGGACACAGATTTAAGGTGATTGGCAGAAGAACCAAAGGCGATGTAAGAAAATACTTTTTTACACAGCGCGTGTTTAGGCTCTGGAATTCATAGCCTGAAAGGGTGGTGGAGGCAGACTCAATCACGGCTTTCAAAAGGGAATTGGATAGTACCTAAAGGGAAAAAAATTGCAGGGCTACGGGGAAAGGGTGAGGGAGTGCGACTAGCTAAAGTGCCTTTGCAGCGAGCCAGCACGGGCTCAATGGGCTGAATGGCCTTCTTCTGTGCTGTAACCATTCTATGATTCTATGAAACTTTTATTTGAAATTTTTAATAGAAATGATTTAGGACAGCTAAAGCGTTATTATCATTTTGCAGGATCTCTTTCAGTCAAGCTTGTATTCTATCTATCTATAAAGTAATTCAATGCCAGGTCACACACAGTTATTTGCAGACGCAGCAGCTTATCAGTGAATCTTAACCCAGATGTTGCTTTCCAGAAAAAGGCAAAGTGCAGATGTTTGGCTTATTGCAGATGGAAATAAACATCTGGCATGTTAACAGCGAGTGCCGCATCTATGAGTGGAATGGTCAAAGATTACCTCTCAGCTAGTGGATCAGTCTTTGGGCCAAAAGGAAGAGAAAGAGTACATTAAAACAAAACACAGCAAAGCTGATAAACACTCATTAGTTTCCAAATATGTCTGTTTATTTATGCAGTGAATGAGTGTTATTCTTGTTTTCCAACACAATTTATTTATTTTTAGAATGAGTTGAGCTCTTGATATTACTATCTTTAGACATGCATTTATTCAAATGCATCCAAACTCCCACACATGTTGTTGATTGAAATTGAGCATTGCAGCATGTGAGTTAGAACTCATGGAAATCAAAAGCAGCTTACCGGTTACCTGCATTTAATGCACAGAGAAATTTCCAGCTGTTGGCATATGTTTGCTTGCCTGGGCTGCAACCCGACACTTAGTTCTGCAGTTCTGCAGTTAGTTTAAAACAGAGTGCGATGCAGCTCACTGATTGGCTCAGTTGATAAAGGCAATGTGTAAGTGAGCCATGGAAACCCGAGGATGGCCAGGTTTAAATTAGCCGCGCCGAATTAGTTGTCCTCAGATGATGTGAGAGTAGGGAAAAGATAGTGCAGCATTCCCTGCACTATCCCCTGGGAGGATAAACGCACCAACATCAGTGTTCTCGATCAGGTCAATATACCCAGCATCGAAACACTGGCCACACTCGACCAGCTCCGCTGGACAGGCCAAATTGTCCACATGCCCGACACGAGACTCCCAAAGCAAGCGCTCTACTCGGAAGTCCTTCACGGCAAGCGAGCCCCAGGTGGACAGAGGAAACGTTTCAAGGACACCCTCAAAGCCTCCTTGATAAAGTGCAACATCCCCACCGACACCTGGGAGTTCCTGGCCAAAGACCACCCTAAGTGGAGGAAGAGCTTCCGGAAGGGCACTAAGCACCTTGAGTCACATCACCGAGAGCATGCAGAAAACAAGCACAGGCAGCGGAAGGAGCGTGCGGCAAACCAGACTCCCCACCCACCCTTTCCTTCAACCACTGTCTGTCCCACCTGCGACAGGGACTGCAATTCCCGCATTGGACTGCACAGTCACCGGAAAGTCTTCCTCGATTTCGAGGGACTGCCTATGATGATGACTAGAGTGGGAAAAATCAGCCTGAGTTCCAACTTGTGATCACAGTGACCCCCTCCTGAAAAGTGCTGACATAATCCCCATAACATTTCTGAGTCGCCCAATGTAGCAGCAGAGTGGGATTTATTCCTGCTGAAATTGGAGGAAGCTGACCCCATCAGAAATCAAAGGATCAGCTCATTTAAATATTGCTGTTGGCCTTTGACCTTTTCACTCATAGAAGCAACACTCAATGTCCCAGAAGCAAAGTCACTTGGCGGCACTCAAGTCAAGAGTCTCACGTCCTGTAATTCCCGCTGGCACATTGAAGTCTCCCGTCCGAGGCACTCACTCCCTTACACCTACCGTTGCTGCCACCCTCACCGATTGAGGCAACTAAATATTAACACAATGCCTCCCTCCTGCAGGAGAACACAGCACACAGTGCCAGGAAATGCCAGGGTTACTGGTGGAGGCCATATCAACATTAGACAGCACTTGAAAATGAAGCAATGGCAATATTTGGCTTCAATTCTGGCCTGACAGTTGGAGATGGAGATGTGGGAATCTTTGTGAGAATGTATACCTTTTCTTAACATAACATAAGAAACAAGAGCAGGGGTCGGCCATACAGCCCCTCGAGCCTGCTCCACCTTTTAACATGATCATGGCTGATCTGATCATGGAATCAGGTCCACTTCCCTGCCCCCTCCCCACAACCCCTTATTCCCTTTAAGGTTTCTCTGTACTCTTACATAGACATAGAAACATAGAAAATAGGTGCAGGAGCAGGCCATTCAGCCCTTCTAGCCTGCACCGCCATTCAATGAGTTCATGGCTGAACATGAAACTTCAGTACCCCCTTCCTGCTTTCTCGCCATAACCCTTGATTCCCCCGAGTAGTAAGGACTTCATCTAACTCCCTTTTGAATATATTTAGTGAATATATTTAGTGAATTGGCCTCAACTACTTTCTGTGGTAGAGAATTCCACAGGTTCACCACTCTTCAGAAGCGATCCACAAAGTAGCTGATTAAGATACGATGTTGCTCAAGCCCAGAAAAGTTTAATGGCACTGAGAATGACGTGAGTAGCACGTGTAGCGAGTTGGTCGTACCGCAGGGAAAGGGTCCACAGCCAGATAGGGAATGGAAGACCAACAGGAAGAGCAGTGCAAGGAAGGTAGTGCAGGAGTCCCCTGTGGTCATCCCCCTGCAAAACAGATACACTGCTTTGGGTACTGTTGAGGGGGATGACTCATCAGGGTAGGGCAGCAGCAGCCAAGTTCATGGCACCATGGCTGGCTCTGTTGCATAAGAGAGCAGGAAAAAGAGTGGGAGAGCGATAGTGATAGGGGATTCAATTGTAAGGGGAATAGATAGGCGTTTCTGCAGCCGCAACCGAGACTCCAGGATGGTATGTTGCCTCCCTGGGGTCAAGGATGTCTCGGAGCGGGTGCAGGACATTCTAAAAAGGGAGGGAGATCAGCCAGTTGTCGTGGTGCACATTGGTACCAACGACATAGGTAAAAAAAGGGATGAGGTCCTACGAAACGAATTTAAGGAGCTAGGAGCTAAATTAAAAAGTAGGACATCAAAAGTAGTAATCTCAGGATTGCTACCAGTGCCACGTGCTAGTCAGAGTAGGAATCGCAGGATAGCACAGATGAATACGTGGCTTGAGCAGTGGTGCAACAGGGAGGGATTCAAATTCCTGGGGCATTGGAACCGGTTCTGGGGGAGGTGGGACCAGTACAAACCGGACGGTCTGCACCTGGGCAGGACCGGAACCAATGTCCTAGGAGGAGTGTTTGCTAGTGCTGTTGGGGAGGAGTTAAACTAATATGGCAGGGGGATGGGAACCAATGCAGGGAGACAGAGGGAAACAAAAAGGAGGCAAAAGCAAAAGACAGAAAGGAAATGAGGAAAAGTGGAGGGCAGAGAAACCCAAGGCAAAGAACAAAAAGGGCCACTGTACAGCAAAATTCTAAAAGGACAAAGGGTGTTAAAAAAACAAGCCTGAAGGCTTTGTGTCTTAATGCAAGGAGTATCCGCAATAAGGTGGATGAATTAACTGTGCAAATGGATGTTAACAAATATGATGTGATTGGGATTACGGAGACGTGGCTCCAGGATGATCAGGGCTGGGAACTCAACATCCATGGGTATTCAACATTCAGGAAGGATAGAATAAAAGGAAAAGGAGGTGGGGTAGCATTGCTGGTTAAGGAGGAGATTAATGCAATAGTTAGGAAGGACATTAGCTTGGATGATGTGGAATCTATATGGGTAGAGCTGCAGAACACCAAAGGGCAAAAAACGTTAGTGGGAGTTGTGTACAGACCTCCAAACAGTAGTAGTGATGTTGGGGAGGGCATCAAACAGGAAATTAGGGGTGCATGCAATAAAGGTGCAGCAGTTATAATGGGTGTCTTTAATATGCACATAGATTGGGCTAACTAAACTGGAAGCAATACGGTGGAGGAGGATTTCCTGGAGTGCATAAGGGATGGTTTTTTAGACCAATATGTCGAGGAACCAACTAGGGGGGAGGCCATCTTAGACTGGGTGTTGTGTAATGAGAGAGGATTAATTAGCAATCTCATTGTGCGAGGCCCCTTGGGGAAGAGTGACCATAATATGGTGGAATTCTGCATTAGGATGGAGAATGAAACAGTTAATTCAGAGACCATGGTCCAGAACTTAAAGAAGGCTAAATTTGAAGGTATGAGGTGTGAATTGGCTAGGATAGATTGGCGAATGATACTTAAGGGGTTGACTGTGGATGGGCAATGGCAGACATTTAGAGACCGCATGGATGAACTACAACAATTGTACATTCCTGTCTGGCGTAAAAATAAAAAAGGGAAGGTGGCTCAACCGTGGCTATCAAGGGAAATCAGGGATAGTATTAAAGCCAAGGAAGTGGCATACAAATTGGCCAGAAATAGCAGCGAACCCAGAGACTGGGAGAAATTTAGAACTCAGCAGAGGAGGACAAAGGGTTTGATTAGGGCAGGGAAAATGGAGTACGAGAAGAAGCTTGCAGGGAACATTAAGACGGATTGCAAAAGTTTCTATAGATATGTAAAGAGAAAAAGGTTAGTAAAGACAAACGTAGGTCCCCTGCAGTCAGAATCAGGGGAAGTCATAACGGGGAACAAAGAAATGTCGGACCAATTGAACAAGTACTTTGGTTCGGTATTCACTAAGGAGGATACAAACAACCTTCCGGATATAAAAGGGGTCGGAGGGTCCAGTAAGGAGGAGGAACTGAGGGAAATCCTTATTAGTCGGGAAATTGTGTTGGGAAATTGATGCGATTGAAGGCCGATAAATCCCCAGGGCCTGATGGACTGCATCCCAGAGTACTTAAGGAGGTGGCCTTGGAAATAGTGGATGCATTGACAGTCATTTTCCAACATTCCATTAACTCTGGATCAGTTCCTATGGAGTGGAGGGTAGCCAATGTAACCCCACTTTTTAAAAAAGGAGGGAGAGAGATAACAGGGAATTATAGACCGGTCAGCCTGACATCGGTAGTGGGTAAAATGATGGAATCAATTATTAAGGATGTCATAGCAGTGCATTTGGAAAGAGGTGACATGATAGGTCCAAGTCAGCATGGATTTGTGAAAGGGAAATCATGCTTGACAAATCTTCTGGAATTTTTTGAGAATGTTTCCAGTAGAGTGGACAAGGGAGAACCAGTTGATGTGGTATATTTGGACTTTCAGAAGGCTTTCGACAAGGTCCCACACAAGAGATTAATGTGCAAAGTTAAAGCACATGGGATTGGGGATAGTGTGCTGACATGGATTGAGAACTGGTTGTCAGACAGGAAGCAAAGAGTAGGAGTAAATGGGGACTTTTCAGAATGGCAGGCAGTGACTAGTGGGGTACCGCAAGGTTCTGTGCTGGTGCCCCAGTTGTTTACACTGTACATTAATGATTTAGACGAGGGGATTAAATGTAGTATCTCCAAATTTGCGGATGACACTAAGTTGGATGGCAGTGTGAGCTGCGAGGAGGATGCTATGAGGCTGCAGAGCGACTTGGATAGGTTAGGTGAGTGGGCCAATGCATGGCAGATGAAATAAAATGTGGATAAATGTGAGGTTATCCACTTTGGTGGGAAAAACAGAGAGACAGACTATTATCTGAATGGTGACAAATTAGGAAAAGGGGAGGTGCAAAGAGACCTGGGTATCATGGTACATCAGTCATTGAAGGTTGGCATGCAGGTGCAGCAGGCAGTTAAGAAAGCAAATGGCATGTTGGCCTTCATAGCGAGAGGATTTGAGTACAGGGGCAGGGAGGTGTTGCTACAGTTGTACAGGGCCTTGGTGAGGCCACACCTGGAGTATTGTGTACAGTTTTGGTCTCCTATCCTGAGGAAGGACATTCTTGCTATTGAGGGAGTGCAGCGAAGGTTCACCAGACTGATTCCCGGGATGGCGGGACTGACCTATCAAGAAAGACTGGATCAACTGGGCTTGTATTCACTGGAGTTCAGAAGAATGAGAGGGGACCTCATAGAAACGTTTAAAATTCTGACGGGGTTAGACAGGTTAGATGCAGGAAGAATGTTCCCAATGTTGGGGAAGTCCAGAACCAGGGGACACAGTCTAAGGATAAGGGGTAAGCCATTTAGGACCGAGATGAAGAGGAACTTCTTCACCCAGAGAGTGGTGAACCTGTGGAATTCTCTACCACAGAAAGTTGTTGAGGCCAATTCACTAAATATATTCAAAAAGGAGTGAGATGTAGTCCTTACTACTCGGGGGATCAAGGGGTATGGCGAGAAAGCAGGAATGGGGTACTGAAGTTTCATGTTCAGCCATGAACTCATTGAATGGCGGTGCAGGCTCGAAGGGCCGAATGGCCTACTCCTGCATCTATTTTCTATGTTTCTATGTTTCTATGTTTCGATGTTTTTTTCCCCACAGAGACGGCAAGCCAGGTGACAGCAGAGAAGATTGTTGAAGGGTAAGTCGCTGCAATCCTCTCTACCATTAGCAGCACTGGCGATCACTCACCCACCCTGTCATTCGTCCATTTCCTCGCACTCAGCAGTCCAGAGACACCCAGCCAAGGGAGGGGGGGGGAACAGTACAGATGAGGAAGTGACATGTGATGAGACACAGAGCAGCAGGAAGCCAGTGGGTACAGATGTGGAAGTGGAGCTTGACGTAGCTGGGCAGAGGCTTAAGGCGCATCAGCTCTGGCACAGGGCAAATGAATGATAATCGCACTTGCTGCTGAACTCCAGGATATAGTCAATGTATTCACTGAGGCATATGAAAGCATGGCCTTACGCTTAACATCCGTACGACAAAGGTCCTCCACCAGCCTGTCACCGCCGCACAGCACTGCCGTCCAGTCATCAAGATCCATGGCACGGCCCTGGACAACGTGGATCATTTCCCACATCTCGGGAGCCTCTTATCAACAAAGGCAGACATTGATGCGGAGGTTCAACACCATCTCCAATGCACCAGCGCAGCCTTTGGCTGTCTGAGGAAAAGAGTGTTTGAAGACCAGGTCCTCAAATCTACCGCCAAACTCATGGTCTACAGGGATGTAGTAATACCCGCCCTCCTGTATGGATCTGAGGCATGGACGATGTAAAGAAGGCACTTCAAGTCACTGGAGATATATCACCAACGATGTCTCCGCAAGATCCTGCAAATCCCCTGGGAGAACAGGCGCACCAACATCAGCGTCCTCGACCAGGCTAACATCCCCAGTATTGAAGCACTGACCACACTCGATCAGCTTCGCTGGGCAGGCCACATAGTGCGCATGCCAGATATGAGACTCCCTAAGCAAATGCTTTATGTGGAGCTCCATCATGGTAAACGAGCCAAAGGAGGACAGCGGAAACGTTATAGGGACACCCTCAAAGCCTCCCTGGTAAAGTGCGACATCACCACTGACACCTGGGAGACCCTGGCCGCAGACCGCCCGAGGTGGAGAAAGTCCATCCGGGAGGGTGTTGAGCTCTTCGAGTATCAACGCAAAGAGCATGAAGAGGCCAGGCGCAGGCAGCAGAAGGAGCGCGCGGCAAACCAGCCCCACCAACCCCTTCCCTCGACGAATGTCTGTCCCACCTGTAACAGGGTCTGTGGCTCTCGTATTGGACTGTTCAGCCATCAAAGAATTCACTTTGGGAGTGGAAGCAAGTCCTCCTCGATTCCGAGGGACTGCCTATGATGACTGTTGGAGGTGCCGTCCTTTCGATGAGACGTTAAACTGCCCTTTCAGGTGGATGTAAAAGATCCCATGGCACTATTTCAAAGACGAGCAGAGGAGTTATCCCCGGTGTACTGACCAATAGTTATCCCTCGATCAATATAACAAAAAAACAGGTTATCTGGTCATTAGCACATTGCTGCTTGTGGGACCTTGCTGTGTACAAATTGGCTGCTGCATTTCCTACATTACAACAATGTCTATACTTCAAAATGTACACCATTGGCTGTAAAACACTTTGGCATGTCCAGTGGTTATGAAGTGGTCTTGGACAACGTGGACCATTTTCCATACCTCAGGAGCCTATCAGCAAGGGCAGACATCAATTACAAGGTCCAACACCACCTCCAGTGTGCCAGCGCAGTCTTCGGTCGCCTGGGGAAGAGAGTGTTTGAAGACCAGGACCTCAAATCTGGCACCAAGCTTATGGTCTACAGGGCAGTAGTGATACCTGCCCTCCTGTATGGCTCAGAGACGTGGACATAATACAGTAGACACCTCAAAGTGCTGGAGAAGTACCACCAATGCTGCCTCCGCAAGATCCTACAAATCCACTGGGAGGATAGATGCACCAACATCAGTGTTCTCGATCAGGCCAACATCCCACTGACCACACTCGACCAGCTCCATTGGGCGGGCCACATCGTCCGTGTGCCCGACATGAGACTCCCAAAGCAAGCGCTCTACTCGGAACTACTACACGTGGGCAGAGGGAACATTTCAAGAACATCCTCAAAGCCTCCTTGATAAAGTGCAACATCCCCACTGGCACCTGGGAATCCCTGGCCCATGACCACTCTAAGTGGAGGAAGAACATTCAGGAGGGCGCTGAGCACCTCGAGTCTCGTAGCCGAGAGCATGCAGAAACCAAGCGCAGACAGCGGAAGTAGCGTGCGGCAAACCAGACTCCCCACCCACCCTTTCCTTCAACGACTGTCTGTCCTACCTGTGGATGATAACCATTAGAGGGTGTCGTTGGCCATTGCAGCAGAGGTAGACAAGGTCGCCTAGCAGCCAGTACTTCGATCTTACCCTTCCTCAAACAAAGGGAGACTACTGGAGTGGCATGCAATGAAGGCATTGTACAAGCAGCCAGAAAAACCTGGCACTGATCGACGTTATCTGGTGTCAGTACAATAATTAATGAATACACTTTATTATTCATGTAAAGGGCACTGCTATCTGCTGGTGCTTGCAAGCCCACGTAAGGCCCATCAATCACATCCTGCATCCTGGAAAACTAGCCAGAAACCAGGAAGACTTGCTTGCTGCTCCCTGGCATCCACGGGGAACATGATAGTCCTGAATTTCTGTGGGACTGCCACCGATTTTGTGTTGTAACTCTGCCGAGAGACCATTGAAAACCCCAGAGGAACGGCGTTAACAACCGTTTAAGCTGTTTCCTTGGTAGTTCCACCAAACTCCTGCCAGAGTGATTACCTGTGGAATGTAATCATTTGCCCTGGAAAACAATGCTTGGTGATTTTAACTGACACGGACAGAGGATCAGAACCATAAGTTCAGATTGTAATACAGTTCCCCCTAGTGGACTACGGCTCCACCTAGTGGACTACTGTGGTAATGCAACTACTGATGTAAATAATAAAAGGATCATTTGGCAAAGTCACATGATGATAGGTTTTCTGTATTGGAGCCATCTTGTGTAGTGTGTTTCTTAGTGATGTCATAAGAATATATCACACAGATCTTCTTGCAGCAGATAATACAGGTCTCAAATGATCTCCCTGCAAAAACAGAGCCTCCAGAAGTAGTTCTCCTCCTCAAGGTCCAGGAATGTCCATCTGGGTCTATAAACTCACTCAGCTGGGTACTTCCAAGTTGGTGCCCTCCTCCTGTGATGCCCTGGCTTCCTGCTCATCCTTCTTCTCCACCAGGTAGCACATGTAAGGATTCCAAAAGGCGCCCCCCCCCCATCCCCCACGCCCCCACCACCCCCAAAGCTTCTACTGATCTGCTCGAGCTGCCAAAGCCAGCAGGACAGACAATCACTAGAATGAGTCTATTCCCCAGAGGCATTGCTTCACCTCGAATTTTGTGTTTGCCAGTGTGAGCGGGGAGTGGGTGTCGCTGTAGCAGTGGATCGAGCCCCAGGTGACCAGGATGGAGGCTGCAAATCCCTCCATGGCCTCGCCCCTCCCTATCTCTGTAACCTCCTTCAGCCCCACAACCCCCCCCGAAATGTCTGCGCTCCTCTAATTCTGGCCTCTTGAGCATCCCTGATTATAATCGCTCAACCATTGGTGGCCATGCCTTCTGTTGCATAGGCCCCAAGCTCTGGAATTCCCTGCCTAAACCCCTCCACCTCTCTACCTATCTTTCCTCCTTCAAAGCGCTCCTTAAAACATACCTCTCTGGTCACCTGCACTAATTTCTACTTATGCGGCTCGGTGTCAAATTTTAACTCATAATACTCATGTGAAGTACCTTGGGATGTTTCACTACGTTAAAGGTGCTATATAAATACAAGTTGTTATAGTTGTTGCTGCCTCACTTATGGAGGTCAGATTCTAAAGGAAAGGCTGTCAGGTGGAGTTGCGTTCCCTGTCATGGCCGAATAATCCCTCAGATTGCTGTGTTAATAACTAGTTGCTTTTTAAATTTCCATACCCGTTAGAATAATCCCGTCAAGGAAAAACAAAAGCAACACAAGAGAAGTGTAATTGCTACAACCTGCTTACTCCTATCAGGGGCCATCTAGTGTACAGTTGGGTATGTGCAAGCACTCTGCCTGTCATTCCACATCGTCGGGGTGGGAGCCAACACAAAGGGCTGTCAGGTGAGTGGTGGGCTCGTTTGGAGCCAGACCTGGGCGGCAGTGGGAGAGGGGGGAGAGAGGCCACGACTGTGAGATTAGAGGGAGGGGCGGAAGTTAACCATGTGGATATTGGGAAGAATGAGTAAAAGAGTAGGAGCTGGTTTTGAAAAAATGATTATGGGCTTCCTCTCCCATCTATTTATTGATTTCCCTCTTAATTTTTTCTTTGACCTTACCCTCTTCTTATAAGGAAAGAGAGCCATGGACAAGAAACTAAGACGCATTGCACATTCGTGAAGGACCCATTGCCATGGTAACATGCTTTGCTTGGTTGGGCATGTATAGCTGTGTTTTATCTGTCAAAAGGTCACCAGCCGCCACTGCTATTCCCAACAAGGCGTATCTCAATTGTATAGTTGCTCTAAGTTGCAACATTTCTGATGACTCAGGCCTCACATAGCACAAACAGCTTTTTATAGGCACAGCTTGACCGCAACCCGTGACCAGCACTGGTCCAGCAAATTGGGTTTCAGATTGTGATGCTGTCGAGAATAATAAATTTGCATGGCAATCTTACCCTCGAGTTCAGCAGTGGTCTCCAGAGATCAGGTTGTGAACTTTGAGGGCAGCACTATTGGAACGCTATTGGAACAGTGTTACAGGTCTCTGCTCAGATCCAGATCACTGTGGCTCTGCGGCAGGTAGTCTCAGTGCTAGGGGCCGCGAACATTGGCTCTAATTGGCTGTCACTGTCAGAAGAGGAACGGAGAGATGTAGTGTATTCATCCTAACACCAGAGGAGCTCCTTCTGGAGTCACAGTGCGGATTTCGTCCACTACGGGGCACAATGGACATGATTTTTACAGCGCAAATACTGCAGGAAAAATGCAGGGAGCAGCGCCAGCCCTTATACATACCTTGTTCGAACTTACAAAGACCTTTGACACTGTCAACTGCGAGGGTCTATGGAGCATCCTCCTCCGTTTCGGATGCCTCCAAAAGTTCATCAACATCATCCGCCTGCTCCACAACGACATGCAGGCCATGGTCCTTACCAACGGATCCATTACAGACCCAATCCACATCCGGACCGGGGTCAAACAGGGCTGCATCATCGCCCCAACCCTCTTCTCAATCTTCCTCGCTGCCATGCTCCACCTTACAGTCAACAAGCTCCCCGCTGGAGTGGAACTAAACTACAGAACCAGTGGGAACCTGTGCAACCTGCGCCGTCTCCAGGTCAGGTCCAAGACCACCCCAACCTCTGTCGTCGAGCTACAGTACGCGGACGACGCCTGCATCTGCGCACATACAGAGGCTGAACTCCAAGTCACAGTCGACATATTTACTGAGGCGTACGAAAGCATGGGCCTTACGCTAAACATCCGTAAGACAAAGATCCTCCAACAGCCTGTCCACACCGCTCAGCACTGACCCCCAGTCATCAAGATCCACGGCGCAGCCCTGGACAACGTGAACCATTTCCCATACCTCAAGAGCCTCTTATCAACAAGAGCAGACATTGACGACGAGATTCAACACCGCCTCCAGTGCACCAGTGCAGCCTTCGGCCGCCTGAGGAAAGGAGTGTTTGAAGATCAGGCCCTCAAATCTGCCACCAAGCTCATGGTCTACAGGGCAGTAATACCTGCCCTCCTGTATGGCTCAGAGACATGGACCATGTACAGTAGACACTTCAAGTCGCTGGAGAAATACCACCAACGATGTCTCTGCAAGATCCTACAAATCCCCTGGGAGGACAGACACACCAACGTTAGCGTCCTCGACCAGGCCAACATCCCCAGCATTGAAGCACTGACCACACTCGACCAGCTCAGCTGTGCAGGCCACACTGTTCGTATGCCAGACACGAGATTCCCAAAGCAAGTGCTCTACTCGGAACTCCTTCACGACAAACGAGCCAAAGATGGGCCGACAACACGTTACAAGGACACCCTCAAAGCCTCCCTGATAAAGTGCAATATCCCCACTGACACCTGGGAGTCCCGAGCCAAAGACCGCCCTAAGTGGAGGAAGTGCAACCGGGAGGGCGCTGAGCACCTCGAGTCTCATCGCCGAGAGCATGCAGAAACAAGCGCAGGCAGCGGAAAGAGTGTGCGGCAAACCAGTCCCACCCACCCTTTCCCTCAACGCCTAACTGTCCCACCTGTGACAGAGACTGTGGTTCTTTTATTGGACTGTTCAGTCACCTAAGGACTCATTTTTAAAGTGGAAGCAAAGGAGTGGGGGGTTGGGGGTAGAGGTCAGGGTGGGGGTGGGGGTAGGGGTGAAGGTGGGGGTTGGGGTGGGGGGCTGGGTGGAGGTGGGGATCGGAGTGGTGTGAGGTGGGGGTCGGGGTTCAGGTGGTGAAGGGATGGAGGGGTGGGGTGGGGCTTGGTGGTTGGGGCAGAGGTTGGGGTGGGGTGAGGTAGGGATGGGGGTTGATGGTGCATGTCGACTGCACCATGTCCGGATGAGACAGGCTTGATAGACTAGTTAATCTTTTTCTGTCCTTTCTGGTATGTTTATGTGTTCATATCTTTTCCCCTCCTCTCCTGATAATTCTGGGGCATGGCCCCGGGGCACTATGATACAGTTTTAGCCAAGTACCCATGTGTAAGCCCAGATAGTGAGAATCGGTATTGTGCCTGAACATGGTGATCATCTCAACCAGGCCCCATCCTATCCTCACCTAACGTCCCATTATGTATATTGTCTAACTGAAGTTACTTCTCTTGAGCCCAGGACACTGAGGTCAGCCTCTCTGACCCCACCCTAACCTTCAACATTACCCCATGGCTGAGGTCAGCTAATCAGCAAAGACCAGGATTGAACTTGGGACCTTCATTATTCGTACAGCCTTCATTATTCGTGCTGTACAAATAAATCTCGTGTATTTGCTCATTGAAACATTGCAGAACCTACAAATGGGCTCTAACTCACCTAATATTTCAGTTCTGATGAAGGGTCATCAACCTGAAACGTTAACTCTGTTTCTCTCCACAGATGCTGCCTGACCTGCTGAGTATTTCCAGCATTTTCTGTTTTTATTTCAGATTCCAGCATCCACAGTATTTTGCTTTTGTCTAACTCATCTAGATGTCATGAATATTTTAAATTGATAGTACCCCCACACTGAGAAAAAGCATTAAGAGAAAAACATAAGCCTTGAAATGACAGCATCTGATATAATTGTCTCAAATTCCTCCCCACTGTCTCAGTGGGATTGTTTGAATATCCCATGGTTTAGTGGAAGGTCTTAGAGAGAAACCCCCTGAAGATCATTTCTGCAATCATACCACAGAAGGAATGATGTGCAATATTACTTTGAAAGCCAATGAGATTTTTCAGCACACAAAGCTTTAAATGCTCATCAAAACAGAAATAATTGACATAAATTATCCAAAATTCCATATTTATATCCTCATTACATGGCAGTTTTCATAAATATATAGCAGACGTGATTATGTGCTATAATATTTATATTACAGGAAATGGTATTTGTTAAGGTTTCTTGCCGACATGATTGGGAGGTCATGCGCTTGAAGATTTGTTGAGAATCAGTCTTGTACATTCTGCGAGTTACTGCCAGGTTGCTTTGACTTAATGTGGAAAGTGTAAGAGTATCCCAGTAGCATAGAAATATTGCTTCATTAGCGGGGCTGCCTTTACACAGCGGAGCTTGGGTATTTCAGCTGGCTCTTGTTTAACATTTGAGGATTGTGGCAGTGTGTGTGCACAAGAATGAAGCAAGCGGTCGGGTGTTATGCTCCTCCTGTACCATGTGGGAACTCAGGGACACTTCCGGTGTCCCTGACGACTATGTGTGCGGGAAGTGTGTCCACCTCAAGCTCCTGACTGTCCGCGTTGCGGAGTTGGAGCTGAGGGTGGATTCGCTCTGGAGCATCCACGATGCTGAGAATGACGTGAGTATCACGTGTAGTGAGTTGGTCTTACCGCAGGGAAAGGGTCCACAGCCAGCTAGGGAATGGAAGACCAGCAGGAAGAGTAGTGCAAGGAAGGTAGTGCAGGGGTCCCCTGTGGTCATCCCCCTGCAAAACAGATACACTGTTTTGAGTACTGTTGAGGGGGATGACTCATCAGGGGAGGGCAGCAGCAGCCACGTTCATGGCACCGTGGCTGGCTCTGCTGCACAGGAGGGCAAGAAAAAGAGTGGGACAGCAATAGTGATAGGGGATTCAATGGTGAGGGGAATAGATAGGCGTTTCTGCGGCCGCGACCGAGACTCCAGGATGGTATGTTGCCTCCCTGGTGCAAGGGTCAAGGATGTCTCGGAGCGGCTGCAGGACATTCTGAAATGGGAGGGAGAACAGCCAGTTGTCGTGGTGCACATTGGTACCAACGACATAGGTAAAAAAAGGGATGAGGTCCTACGAAACGAATTTAAGGAGCTAGGAGCTAAATTAAAAAGTAGGACCTCAAAAGTAGTAATCTCGGGATTGCTACCAGTGCCACGTGATAGTCAGAGTAGGAATCGCAGGATAGCGCAGATGAATACGTGGCTTGAGCAGTGGTGCAGCAGGGAGGGATTCAAATTCCTGGGGCATTGGGACCGGTTCTGGGGGAGGTGGGACCAGTACAAACCGAACGGTCTGCACCTGGGCAGGACCGGAACCAATGTCCTAGGGGGAGTGTTTGCTAGTGCTGTTGGGGAGGATTTAAACTAATATGGCAGGGGGATGGGAACCAATGCAGGGAGACAGAGGGAAACAAAAAGGAGGCAAAAGCAAAAGACAGAAAGAAGATGAGGAAAAGTGGAGGGCGGAGAAACCCAAAGGCAAAGAACAAAAAGGGCCACTGTACAGCAAAATTCTAAAAGGACAAAGGGTGTTAAAAAAACAAGCCTGAAGGCTTTGTGTCTTAATGCAAGGAGTATCCGCAATAATGTGGATGAATTAATTGTGCAAATAGATGTTAATAAATATGATGTGATTGGGATTACGGAGACGTGGCTCCAGGATGATCAGGGCTGGGAACTCAACATTCAGGGGTATTCAACATTCAGGAAGGATAGAATAAAAGGAAAAGGAGGTGGGGTAGCATTGTTGGTTAAAGAGGAGATTAATGCAATAGTTAGGAAAGACATTAGCTTGGATGATGTGGAATCTATATGGGTAGAGCTGCAGAACACCAAAGGGCAAAAAACGTTAGTAGGAGTTGTGTACAGACCTCCAAACAGTAATAGGGATGTTGGGGAGGGCATCAAACAGGAAATTAGGGGTACAATAAAGGTGTAGCAGTTATAATGGGTGACTTTAATATGCACATAGATTGGGCTAGCCAAACTGGAAGCAATACGGTGGAGGAGGATTTCCTGGAGTGCATAAGGGATGGTTTTCTAGACCAATATGTTGAGGAACCAACTAGGGGGGAGGCCATCTTAGACTGGGTGTTGTGTAATGAGAGAGGATTAATTAGCAATCTCATTGTGCGAGGCCCCTTGGGGAAGAGTGACCATAATATGGTGGATTTCTGCATTAGGATGAAGAATGAAACAGTAAATTCAGAGACCATGGTCCAGAACTTAAAGAAGGGTAACTTTGAAGGTATGAGGCGTGAATTGGCTAGGATAGATTGGCGAATGATACTTAGGGGGTTGACTGTGGATGGGCAATGGCAGACATTTAGAGACCGCATGGATGAATTACAACAATTGTACATTTCTGTCTGGCGTAAAAATAAAAAAGGGAAGCTGGCTCAACCGTGGCTATCAAGGGAAATCAGGGATAGTATTAAAGCCAAGGAAGTGGCATACAAATTGCCCAGAAATAGCAGCGAACCTGGGGACTGGGAGAAATTTAGAACTCAGCAGAGGAGGACAAAAGGTTTGATTAGGGCAGGGAAAATGGAGTACGAGAAGAAGTTTGCAGGGAACATTAAGGTGGATTGCAAAAGTTTCTATAGGTATGTAAAGAGAAAAAGGTTAGTAAAGACAAACGTAGGTCCCCTGCAGTCAGAATCAGGGGAAGTCATAACGGGGAACAAAGAAATGGCAGACCAATTGAACAAGTACTTTGGTTCGGTATTCACTAAGGAGGATACAAACAACCTTCCGGATATAAAAGGGGTCAGAGGGTCTAGTAAGGAGGGGGAACTGAGGGAAATCTTTATTAGTCGGGAAATTGTGTTGGGGAAATTGATGGGATTGAAGGCCGATAAATCCCCAGGCCTGATGGACTGCATCCCAGAGTACTTAAGGAGGTGGCCTTGGAAATAGCGGATGCATTGACAGTCATTTTCCAACATTCCATTGACTCTGGATCAGTTCCTATGGAGTGGAGGGTAGCCAATGTACCCCCACTTTTTAAAAAAGGAGGGAGAGAGAAAACAGGGAATTATAGACCGGTCAGTCTGACCTCAGTAGTGGGTAAAATGATGGAATCAATTATTAAGGATGTCATAGCAGTGCATCTGGAAAATGGTGACATGATAGGTCCAAGTCAGCATGAATTTGTGAAAGGGAAATCATGCTTGACAAATCTTCTGGAATTTTTTGAGGATGTTTCCAGTAAAGTGGAAGAAGGAGAACCAGTTGATGTGGTATATTTGGACTTTCAGAAGGCTTTCGACAAGGTCCCACACAAGAGATTAATGTGCAAAGTTAAAGTACATGGGATTGGGGGTAGTGTGCTGACGTGGATTGAGAACTGGTTGTCAGACAGGAAGCAAAGAGTAGGAGTAAACGGGTACTTTTCAGAATGGCAGGCAGTGACTAGTGGGGTGCCGCAAGGATCTGTGCTGGGGCCCCAGCTGTTTACATTGTACATTAATGATTTAGACGAGGGGATTAAATGCAGTATCTCCAAATTTGCGGATGACACTAAGTTGGGTGGCAGTGTGAGCTGCGAGGAGGATGCTATTAGGCTGCAGAGTGACTTGGATAGGTTAGGTGAGTGGGCAAATGCATGGCAGATGAAGTATAATGTGGATAAATGTGAGGTTATCCACTTTGGTGGTAAAAACTGAGAGACAGACTATTATCTGAATGGTGACAGATTAGGAAAAGGGAAGGTGCAACGAGACCTGGTGTCGTGGTACATCAGTCATTGAAGGTTAGCATACAGGTACAGCAGGCGGTTAAGAAAGCAAATGGCATGTTGGCCTTCATAGCGAGGGGATTTGAATACAGGGGCAGGGAGGTGTTGCTACAGTTGTACAGGGCCTTGGTGAGGCCACACCTGGAGTATTGTGTACAGTTTTGGTCTCCTAACTTGAGGAAGGACATTCTTGCTATTGAGGGAGTGCAGCGAAGATTCACCAGACTGATTCCCGGGATGGCGGGACTGACCTATCAAGAAAGACTGGATCAACTGGGCTTGTATTCACTGGAGTTCAGAAGAATGAGAGGGGACCTCATAGAAACGTTTAAAATTCTGATGGGTTTAGACAGGTTAGATGCAGGAAGAATGTTCCCAATGTTGGGGAAGTCCAGAACCAGGGGTCACAGTCTGAGGATAAGGGGTAAGCCATTTAGGACCGAGATGAGGAGAAACTTCTTCACCCAGAGAGTGGTGAACCTGTGGAATTCTCTACCACAGAAAGTAGTTGAGGCCAATTCACTAAATATATTCAAAAGGGAGTTAGATGAAGTCCTTACTACTCGGGGGATCAAGGGTTATGGCGAGAAAGCAGGAAGGGGGTACTGAAGTTTCATGTTCAGCCATGAACTCATTGAATGGCGGTGCAGGCTAGAAGGGCTGAATGGCCTTCTCCTGCACCTATTTTCTATGTTTCTATGTCTATGTTGTGTGGCTGTGTAACGTTCTCTGAGAATCAGGAAAAGCCTTCCCGAAATGGTTTGTTTTCCTGAAATTCAAATGACTGAAGTCCGAAGCATAATCATTGCTAAGGTTATTTCTTGCTGCATTTCATCATTGCATCTGATTCCTCCGAGTACAATGTGGAGCTTATACCACACGCGTCCATTATTTTTCTTACTTTTTTCCTTATGCCTCTGTGAAGCAATTTGAGGCATTTTTTTTTTACATTAAAAGCACTATATCAATGCATGTTGCTGTTCTTAATATAAATTATATCACAATTATATCGACACTAAGGGTTGGATTTTCCGGCAACTTTGCACTCCGGGTTTCGCCATGGAGCGGCGTGAAAGGCGGCGTTCAGGTCTCCTGCGCTCCTTCGCGATTCTCCGGTCTGTTTTTGCGGTAACGCTCAGCAGCACCGCTGGAAAGAGCTGCGCCCGGGTGTGCAACGCCTCTGCCTGCGACACCGGCAGGAGTTTGGCCACTTGTACGATTCGTCCGTCCGGATGTGCACCCGCAATGACCGACTGGGAAATCAGAGCGATCCAGCATAGCCGAGGAAGGTAAAGTACTCCGAAGGTCAGTGCGAGTGTTTGTTATTTTAATGTTTTCAGCGATTTGTGTTGTGGTGGCGTGAGCAATGTTTTGGGAATGTTTTTGTGGGTTTTTTTTAAGCTTCACTCCCCCACAACCCCCGGCCTTTCTCGGAGCGCACACGGCCCCCAGCTCTTTACATCCCGAGTTCCCCATTTTTGCACCTGACGGTGAAAATCCTTTACCAAAGCGCAGATTATTCCCGGCCGCTAACGTTCCCGCCCCGCCTCCGTTTTCGCCCCGAAAACAGAAAAGCCTAAAATCCAGCCCTCAGACTTATTTCACAGACACATCGAGAGTGCCGACACCCGTGAACTTCACTTGCCGGTCAACTTTAACGCCACGATCTCCTGCGTCCCGGAGAGCATGACATCATCCGGTGCGCAGCGCCCCGTTACCGTCCCGGATCCTAAGTTCGCTTCAGTCCCCTGCAGCATCGCCGGGCGTCAACAACGGCAGATGCAGGAGGCATTGTGAGGTCAGCAGGCCGCTTGGGGAGCGGTAGTTAAAGGGATTGGTGAGTCAGGTAGGCCAAAAAAAATGCTTCACCTCGCTCTGCTCGTTTTCAAATGTTTCTACCACCACGATTGATAAGCCCTGCACTCTGTTAGAGTGCTTGGGGCTGATCGTCGCGGATCGCGGCTGCACGGGACACTCTGCTATTGCCACTATCACCCCTCTCGCCTCGTTTACCGCTCCAAGGGAAGTGGTAGTGCTTGATTTAGCGCTCCACTTCCCTCCTAGAGCGCTTTTACGTCTGCTGGAGTTGGAAAGCGCCCGTCGATACTGTTACGCTCCCGCAAACGTTATCACCCCAAATCGGGCGCTGCGCGATCTCTAGCCCATTACCTCATCTCTGTTTGCTTTTCTAGTTGATATGTAGTCATGACCCTTAAAGTGTTGATGAATGAAATAGAAACATAGGGATGAATCTTAACTCCCAAAAACAGATGGGTTGGGGTTGTGTCAGAGGTTAAAATTTTAAAAATCGGAAACAGGAATCGAACCCGTTCCCTTTCGGTTTTAACAGAGGCAGGATGAGCAGCTAGCACCCAATCCTCTCATGGGAGGTGGGTTGCTCATTCAAATATTATAACAGGGCTGCTTGTATTCATTTTAAGTCACTCTATATTTAATTCATGTCGATCGTGTTTCCCAGGCCTCGCGAATCCCGGCAGGTGAAAGGAGGCAAGAAGGGCTGAATCCAAGAGGTAAATGCCTTTACAGCACTGCTTGTGGGCCAGGAGGAGCAGGAGTGCTTCTTCCAGGCCCAACAAATGATCCAGTAAACCCTTCCCCGCGATCTGTCTGCTCCCCCCACCACCCAGCGGATCCCCCTCAACCACCATCGGACCCCCTCCAGCGCCTCCCTCCCACAATCGGACCCATGACCATCATCGTACCCGCCCCCGACCACCTTCTGCTCCCTCCAACCACCATCAGACCCTCCCCCCTGACAATCGGGATTTCCCTACAATCGGAACCACCTCCCCCCATGATCACTAACAACAAACACCGCACCCCCCCCACACCCCACCTGCTCTCCTCGGCTCCGGCCTTATGCTGCAGGCTTCCCGCCCAACAGGCCTCTAGCCTGTCAATCAGGCTGCCTGTGGGTGGAAAATCACCAGAAAATAATTCTGTACGACGTTCAGGAAACCTGTTTTTCCAGATTTCCTGACCTCAAAACAGCAACCTCACCCACCCCCCCACTCCCGCTCGGACCGTGCCTTCTGGCTAAAACCCATAGGAACAGGAGTAGGCCATTCAGCCCCTGAGCCTGTTTCTTCGTTCAATTAGATCATGGCTGATCTGTAGCCCAGCTCCACTTACCGATCTTTGTTCCCTTGATACGCTTACCTGACAAACATTTTACAATCTCAGTGTTGAAAATTTCAATTGACCACAGCCTTTTGAGGGAAGCGAGTTCCAAATTTCCATTGGCAATTTCTTCTTATATCAAATCTAATAGGGTCCTCCCCATGACTTATTGTTCGGTTCCCTTGTACCACGGGTGTCTTCTCCTTTTACTGTGAAATCTGACTACAAGAAAAAAAAGGCTGCATATATGATTCCAAACTTATTTCTGTAAAGATTATCTGTATCAAACTCCCAATAAACGCATTCAACATTCATAGAGTAAACTCTTTTAGTGTGATAGCACTGGGAGACTTGGGTGAAATTCCCCAGCGCCCCGTTTGGGGGCGGGAACCGACACGCAGCGAGACTTCCTGCGCCTGGCATGGAAGTTCCGCCGCGGCCGCCAAATTGCGGTTACCGCCCCTCACAGGAAGTGGAGTGCCGTGTCGCGCGCGCCACTTCCTGTTGGGGTGGGTCCGGGGGCACTACTCAGGTGGGTCCATGTAGCGCTGACGGGTTTCAACGCCCCGCCCCTTCCGTTAAAGGGGCGGGGCCGCTGCGCACGTGGCCGGGCCTCTGATGACCTCTGCCGGGCCACCAGGGTGGCGCGGTGACCGGGCCGCAGCCCCGGTACCCAAACAGAGTGCTGGGCTGCACAATGGCAGCCTGGACCACGGCAAAGAAGCACAGGAGTGTCCGCCCGGTGAGTCAGCCGTACAATAAAATGGCAGCACGCACACTCCCGACCTCCCTTTTAACTTCCGCCCCGTGAGCAGACGTCGGCCTGGTTTGCGACCTGCGAGGCTGGCATGAAAACCTCATGCTGCGGCGCTGCGGGGCGCAAGGCCAATTTCCGCTGCATGGCGCTAAGGTGTCGCCTCACACGGGAATAACATCATTGCCAATTGCGCGGCGGCCTGAGACAAAAACAGTTTCGCGGCCCATTAGCCCCCGCCCCGCCCCCCTCCGGAGGCACTAATGGGAAGCACAAAACAGTGCAAATTCGTCCCCTTAGAGCCCAATTTTCAAAACATTTATGACTCAGTATGACTATTTCCCACAAGTAGCCTTATGGCATTATTGTGGTTGTGTAACATTTTCAGTACAACTGGCTGCAAGACATGGAATTCTCTCGGTACTTGTAACCCCACAACACCCACCCATCCTTTAGCCCGCCGACAATTTCCTTTGGACTATGTCTTGCTGTTATAATAAATACCACAGGCCTTACTAAAATGTAATTTTAACTGGTGTATTAACTTATGCTGAGTTGATTTTCAAAACTGAAATGAGCTCGACCAGCTAATTGCCAAGAGTCCAGCATTTCGAAGAGGATTTCAAGTATCAAACCTGAATTAATATGCAATACAGGTTCGTAGACTGCGCTTAGGTTACGCACTTCCTGAAAATCAGAGCCTTAAAGGAAAAAAATGAAGTACTTTCAAGATAAAATGCTCCCATTCTAAGTATATATTTTAAAAATGATACGAGTTATTTTAAGTTAAGTTTAAGATAATTTATCCCCTTTCTTGGAGATCTGCCATTTCGGGTCTGTAGACATGTCAGGAAGCTATTCGGCTACAAGCCCTGTTCGTGAAGAGATCCATAGCAAGCAGCACTGATCGGTCTGCTCCAAGATCCTGACTGGAAGACACTGAGCCAGGAAACTTCAGCAGTAGCCAAGTACACAGCAGCACATTCATTTCCCTGCAGTAGTGATGAACTCATTGAGAACTATGGTAACCTCCATTAAAGGTTAACACAACCCTTGTAATCCATGCGGAATTATATTAGATTTTGCTGTGCAGGACGGGTAAGTCACTGACTTCAAAATGTTCTTTCGTAATTCTGATGGCAAATCTGTTATAATGTAAAGTAAAAGTATAGCACCAATATTAATTATCTTGAGGGCGAAATTCAGTAGTGTCCTGTTTGGGGCTGTAACTTTTCACTTTTAGAAAATTTAGCGCCTGGCGAGATGCCTTGCCAAATTGTGTGAAATTCGGCGGTTTTGCCCCAGGACTGAAGGGGTGGGGGGCGGTAAATGAGGCCCTAATGGCCTCAGCTGAGTGCTGCAGGGACACTTACAGTTACCTTGTAAATGTTGGTGTTTCCCCCAGATCGGGGGGCACGGTTTAATGTTTTTTGTTTGCTCCTAAAAAGAGTTTCACAGACAGTTACCCAATTTCAGCTGAGTTCCATTCAGCAATCAGCCTTCAATCCTTGACTCCAGCTCCATCTGGTTCTTAAAGAGGAGGTCATTTGAACCTTGTGCTGCTCATTTTCAGCACTGCTCAACTTCATTCTGTGGACCTGAGGAACATTCTGAAATGGCTGCTTCTAATTTCCCTTCAAGGGAGAGGGCCACACGATTTAATAATGCGGCTCTAGAGACAATGTTGGGGTCACTGGAGACAAGGAGGGAGTCACTGATCCCTCTATCGGGAAGGAGGCCATCTCCGCAGGTTTTCCGGGCCATGTGGCAAGAGGTGGCCCAGGAGGTGTCGGCCAGCACAGTGATGCAGAGAAGCCTCACCCAGTGCAGGAAAAAATTCAACGACCTCTGTCGGGTGGTGAAGGTGAGTACCAGCTTCCTCACCTCCTCCATACCAGCCTCTTAACATCTGTCTGGGCACATTGTGCAAACCACCACCTCCACACCATTCAACCACCAAGCATCTGCAGATACTCACACTCACATCCTCATCTCACTCCTTGCTTACATTCACAGCTATTCAACCACGGCAGGCAGATCTTCCACATACATAGCTGGACTCATACTCACACAAGTTCTTTTCTTTTGCAGGCCAAGATCGCAAATAATCAAAGGGAGCAGCAAAGGACTGAAGGAGGGGAACCTGAACTGCGGCCGCTGTCTGACCTTGAGGAGCAGGTGCTGGGGCTCATTGGCCCTAATGTGGTGGGCGCCGTGGCTGGTGGAGACGTCGACTCCGCTGGGGGCAACGACGGTATCTTTATCCCCTCTCCTTTTCTCATTCCACTTCCTCCCCACACCAGAAGGCGTTTATCACTTTCCAATCCTCTCATACCAACCCGCCTCCCCCACACCAGAAGGCTTTATCACTTTCCAGCTCCTGATCCTGCCTACATTCCTTGCTCCATTCCTGACCCACTGCCCTCACCTTAATGTGAGTCTTGTGCCATTTATGTTTTCCGGTAACCAGGCAGCAGCTGTGGAACCTGCATCTGAGCTCCCCCCAAGAGATCCTGGAGGAAGAGGATGAAGAGCAGGAGAGGAAAAGCCGAGCGCTGCATCATTGCTTCTCTCACCCGCAAGCACTAGCTCAGATACTGGCACTATGCGTCCATTAGAGATTGGGTTAGTAGAGGGATCTGCACTGGGTGATGCACCGGGGCCTAGAGGGCTGCAGCAAGGCAAAGGGGAAAGGGAACCTCGGGAGCCATCTCCCCGGAGGTCGAGTTCGCACGCGAGTTCTGCTCCACAAGACTCCGATGAGGAACTTGATGGGGAGGCATTCACACAAAGGGTGATGGCCATGCACTCTGACATCATAGGTACAATGGCAAGGGCGTCCGAGAGCCTCTCGGCAGTGGTAATCGTGAAGGAGTCCGCCTCCAGCATTGCACAGAGCTCTGCACACACCATGGAGCCCATCATTGCCAGTCTGCAGACGATGGTGGACTCCCAGAGAGACCTCATTACGCGTGTCATGGGAGATGTGACTGCTTCCGTTGCAGCACAGGCGGAAGCAACTCAACGCCTTAGTGCTGTAATGCAGACAATGGTTGGTCTCTCATTTCAGTTTTGGGGCTTTGGTCTGGAAGGAAAAATTAATGTGGTGATGCGGACGTCCAGAGGAACCGGGAAATGGGATGGAATTCACTGGAACTGAATTCTAATGAAACAGTCATAGACTGCCCTTGCAGAAGCGCAATTGTTTGCCTGCCTCCTCCATTGCTGGTGTGGTTGTTCCTGTTCCTAGTCCTCCTCCTCCTCGTCCTCCTCCTCCTCGTCCTCCTCCTCCTCGTCCTCCTCCTCTTCATCCTCCTCCTCCTCATCTTCCTCCTCGTCCTCCTCCTCGTCTTCCTCCTCCTCCTCGTCCTCCTCCTCCTTGTCCTCCTCCTCTTCATCCTCCTCCTCATCATCTTCCTCCTCGTCCTCCTGCTCCTCTTCCTCCTCATCTTCCTCCGTCTTCCTCCTCCTCGTCTTCCTCCTCCTCGTCTTCCTCCTCCTTGTCCTCCTCCTCCTCATCTTCCTCCTCCTGCTCCTCCTCCTCATCCTCCTCCTCCTCGTCTTCCTCCTCCTCGTCTTCCTCCTCCTGCTCCTCCTCCTCATCCTCCTCCTTGTCTTCCTCCTCGTCCTCCTCCTCCTTGTCTTCCTCCTCGTCCTCCTCCTCCTTGTCTTCCTCCTCTTCCTCCTCTTCCTCCTCATCTTCCTCCTCCTCATCCTCCTCTTACTCCTCCTCATCCTCCTCATGCTCCTCCTCCTCTTCACCTTCCTTTTCATCCTCCTCCTCGTCCTTCTCCGCCTCCTCCGCCTCGTCCTCCTCATCCTCCTCTTCCTCCTCATCCTCCTGCTCCTCCTCCGGTGGTGCAGCTTTGCCGTGAGCTTGATGTGGTGGCTGGAACAGAGCTGGCACTGGCTGTGTCCTCATGGTGGTGAGATTACGCAGCATGTAGCAGACAGCGACTAATTGTGACACCCACTCAGGCGAATACTGGAGGACTCCTCCCGAGCGGTCAGGGCAGTGGAACCATTGCTTGAGCACTCCGATGGTCTGCTCAATAATGTTCCTGATGGCAGCATGGCCCTCATTTTATGAGTGCTGGGCAGGAGTGTTGGGGTTGCAGAGGGGAGTCATGAGCCAGGTGGAGAGCGGATAGCCCTTGTCTCCGAGAAGCCAGTCGCGAACTTGATGTAGTGGCTGGAACAGAGCTGGCACAGCGGTCTGGCGCAGGATGAAGGCATCGTGGCTGCTGCCAGGATAGCGGGCATTCATGGTGAGGATTCTGCATGTGTGGTCGCACGCCAGCTGCACATTCAGTGAGTGGAAGCCTTTGCGGTAACAGAAGATCTCAGGATTACGATGCAGTACCCGCAATGCGACGTGGGTGCAGTCAATGGGACCCTGCACCGTGGGGAAGCCTGCTATCCTGGCAAAGCCACATACACACTCATGCTGCTTCTCTTTGGTCATGAGGAAGGAAATGCAGTCCCTCCTCCTTCTGTAACCCACACCAGCAATGGAGGAGGCAGGCAAACAATCGCACTTCTGCAAGGGCAGTCTGTGACTGTCTCATCAGAATTCAGTTCCAGTGAATTCCATCCCACTTCCCAGTTCCTGTGACCTCGCGGATGGAGCAATGGATGGCAAACTGGGAGATATTGCAGGTGTCTTAAGGATCCATTGGTGTAGAAATTGAGCGCGATGGTGACCTCCTGGTTGTGCTAACGGCAGGCGCACAAGAGGTCAATTTCGGCCCCCCTAAGTTTTGAATTATGCGTGTGTTTTTGCTTGATATCTCTGATGTACAATAACTGTTGTCTGAAAAAGCTTGGAATCCATTTAGCAATTGTTTAGGAGTGATGAGACACGATTTGGAATTAGCGACAGATAAGAAGGAAATAAAAGCAACAGAAATGACAGTCATGGACAGATGAACATTTGGGTGTTACCTTTCCTCAGAACCGAATGGTAAATGACCTTTTCTCTTCACAGATGCTGACTGACCTGCTGTGTGTTTCCAGAATTTCTTCTTTCTGCTTTCAGATCTACAGCATTGGCAGATTTTCTTTTTCTTTAACAGATTAAAATGTTTGATCAGTTCTGATAGCAGTGCAGGTAGTACAAAGTGTACACTCTTAACTCACAGAGATGATTGGAATAGATCCATTTAGCATTGCTGCTTTTTCCACTGGCTCAGAAGTCCAGCTTTTTCCTCAAAATAAACGACATACTCTTTTTGCATTCCATACATCTTTGATTAATAACCACACACTATTTCTACAGTGGTTTCTATACACTATCATGTATGGTATTATTCACAGACATTCAGGTTTTTTCAGGCTTAGCTACAGAGACTCAAAAATCCAAAATACAGCACAATCATCACTACACCACCAAAGCGCACAAATATTTATCCTCCCCCCCCCCCCACTCCCCCCTTGCCTGCACTATATGGAATCAAACATGCATCTCCTACCTAGACCGAGGAGGACATGGGCATATATCCAAGTCAGGACTGCCAGATATTGAAACCTATCCATTACACATTCAGGGATTCAACATATTCCCCTAAACCACCAGAGAATATGGCACATACCCACCATGATACCACCAGTCTGGATCAGTTCAACTCCAAAAACACTGTGGCACTTGTCCCAGCTAACTGCTCATTATTGCTAATTACCTAGAATCTACATAACGGAAACAGACCATTCAGCCCAAGGGGTCTATGCTTGTGTCAGCTGTGGCTCAGTGGGTAGCACACTCGCCTCTGAGTCAGAAGATTGTGGGCACATAAATCTAGGTTGACACTCCAGTGCAGTACTGAGGGAGTGCTGCATAGTAGGAGGTGCTGTCTTTTGGATGAAACGTTAAACCAAGGATTGTCTGCCCTCTCTGGTGAACGTAAAAGATCCCATGGCACTATTTTGAAGAAGAGCAGGGGAAACCCTGTAACCCGACAATATTTATCCCTCAATCAACATAACAAAAAACAGAATATCTGGTCATTATCACTTTGCGGTTTTGGGAGCTTGCTGGGCACAAATTGGCTGCCACGTTTCCCACATTACAACAGTGACTACACTCCAAAAGAACTTCATTGTCTGTAAAGTGCTTTGAGATGTCCGGTGGTAGTGAAAGATGCTATATAAATGCACGTCTTTCTTTCTTTCCAATAGTAATTACTTCGTCCCACCCTGCCCGATATCCCTCTATTTCCTTCACCCTTATGTAAGCATCCCAGGTGTCAGTGGGCATGTTACACTTTATCAGGGAGGCTTTGAGGGTGTTCTTGTAACGTTTCCTCTGCCCACCTTTGGCTCGTTTGCCGTGAAGGAGTTCCGAGTAGAGCTCTTGCTTTGGGAGTCTCGCGCCTGGCGTGTGAACAATGTGGCCTGCCCAGTGGAGCTGATCACGTGTGGTCAGTGCTTCAATGCTGGGGATGTTGGCCTGGTCGAGAATATTAACGTTGGTGCGTCTGTCCTCCCAGGGGATTTGCAGGATCTTGCGGAGACATCGTTGGTGGTATTTCTCCAGCGACTTGAGGTGTCTACTGTACATAGTCCATGACTCTAAGCCATACATGAGGGCAGGTATTACTACAGCCCTGAAGACCATGAGCTTGGTGGCAGATTTGAGCGCCTGGTCTTCGAACACTCTTTTCCTCAGGTGGCCGAAGGCTGCACTGGCGCACTGGAGGCAGTGTTGAATCTCGTCGTCAATGTCTGCTCTTGTTGATAAGACACCTGGGAGTCCCTGGCCTAAGACTGCCCTAAGTGGAGGAAGTGCATCCGGGAGGGCGCTGAGCACCTCGAGTCTCATCGCCGAGAGCATACAGAAACCAAGCGCCGGCAGTGGAAAGAGCGTGCGGCAAACCAGTCCCTCCCCTCACTTCCCTCAATGACCAACTGTCCCACCTGTGACACGGACTGTGGTTCCCGTATTGGACTGTACAGTCACCTAAGGACTCATTTCTAGAGTGGGACTGCCTATTATAATGTAAGCATCAAGCCTTCCCTTAAATGTGTCAATGCTATCTGCTACATCCATTCCGTGTAGTAAGAAAGGAACGTCTTCTAAAAGGAAAAGGGGTAGATTCCTGTTTTTTATTTTGTTGGACTTTTTATTTAACAAGTACAATTTTATTTCTGAAATCTGTTCGTAAATACACATTCTGGAATTTTAAAATGGCTAACTTTCTTTTTGCAAAAGCGTAACATTAGCTGTTATAAGAACGGGCTGGAGTCCAAATGCTTTTATGTTCAGAAACAAAAGGCCTATAATGAGTCATGTTTTTTTAATTTTCCAGGACATGCAGTTTGCTGGTGGTTTGACCATCCCACGGTGAGAATTATTTCTGTGTCAAAGTCTAACAATTACGTACACAATTACTGGCAATAATTGCAATGTACTGGGACTCTGTGTGTGGGAGAGGGATTTATGTGAATATTTTAATGTTTCATTTTTGTGCCTGTTTATAGTACAAATAATAACAAATATGCCCCAGGGCAGCTGCACACAACAATACTGCTTTTAATTATGGCTAGAAACAATGGGAAACTATGTATTGTATATGATCAGGGAAGGTCCAGCAGCACTTTTCACCAAGTTACAGCAGGTTCAAGTAATTCCGAATCGTGCAAATCCTAACCTTCCTGTTTACAAGCAGCAAGTCAAGATCCTTCACCAGTGATGTAGTCATCTCTCCGTAAATTGCATGAGGGAAATTTAAATGCCAGCCAAGGGAAATAAGCTATAGTCGAGTTTGGCAAAGGATACAGAAGGTTAACCAGGTAATGCACAAGGCATGGTCCTGAAGCAACGAAGTATAGGTCATAATAAAGACAGAAAATGCTGGAAATACTCAGCAGGTCAGGCAGCATCTGTGGAGAGAGAAACAGTTAATGTTTCAAGTCGATGATCCTTCGTCAGAACTGGAAAAAGTTGGAGATGTCACAGGTTTTTAAGCAAGTGTAGAGGCAGGGAAAGCGGGGAGGGGAGGAACGATCAAAAGGGAAGGTCTGTGATAGGGTGGAAGGCAGAAGAGAATAAGGGGCCGAAATTCACCGTCCCTGAAGGCCGATCGGAAAAAATCGAAGTGCCGCTGCGGTCGGGCGTTTTTCCCTCCCCGAGCCATATTCAGCTTGGGGAGGGGATTTGAGCGGTGCGCACTTCCGCCGGAATTGGCGGGGTGAAGCCACGCTAAAGGAGTTAGTGGCGCGGTGAGGTCATCAGCGGGCGGGTCACTGGAAAACGGCCACGCCCGCAATATTCAGCAACAAAAACCGAGGACTTCTTCAGGCGGTGCCACCGCGAGGTTTTCCAGTCAGTGCACGAACAAGACACCGCTGGAGTTTTGCCGCGATCGGTGCCGTTTGGTAGGTAAATAGTTTTATTAATTGTTTTGACTCCATTAAACCTACTGAATGCCGCTCAGAGGTTTTCACAGACTTTTGTACAACTTTCAGGTCTGACTCTTTAGTGGAGGCCTGTAGACCTCATTGTGGGCTGCAGAGACCTGCTTGGCAGAGTTCACCCTGAGGATGGGAGGAGTGTTGGGAGGACGACAACTGGTACACCTGGTGAAAAGCAGGGCAGCACGCAGGAGAAGGCGTCGCTGCCGGAACCGTGCAGAGGGGTAGCGGGCAAGGGAGGCAGCAGCCATGGCTGCACAACCGAGAGAAGGGCATGCAGATGTGCGCAGACCTGCAGCGAGAGAGGGTGGCCAGGAGGGAGATGGCATCAGGACGAAGGTGAGGGATGCTGACCCCCCCTCTCTAAATACTGGGAAAGGAGCCTGAGAATGAGGAGGACCAGGGAGATGGCCAGCAGGCAGCTGCCAGGGGATGTGGCCAACGCAGATGTGGGGGAAGGAGGCCATACCCTCAAAGGGTCTACAGACCTCAGTTCTCCTTCCTCCAGTTCACTGATGAGCAATGCCTGCGAAGGCTATGATTTCGGACGGAAGTACTGAGGGAGCTCTGCACTGTCCTAAGAGAAGATCTGCAGCTTCAAACATGCTTCAGGGCTGCCCTCACCATGGAGACCAAGGTCACCAACACCTTGAATTTTTACACGACAGGGTCTTTCCAGTCTGTCACTACAGACATTGGCAACATCTCCCAATTCTTGGCACATCGGTGCATCCGGCAGGTCACAGATGCACTGTAAAGGAGAAGGGTCCAGTACATCTCCTTCCCGATGACAAGGGAGAAACAGGTGGAGCAGCAGGCCAGATTTGTCCGAATGGCAGGCTACCCGATGGTGCAGGGTGACACTGACTGCACACACGTTGGGCTGAGGCGCCACATCATCACCCCGAGATCTTTGTGAACCGCAAAGGGTTCCACTCGCTGAACGTGCAGCTTGTGTGTGACCACCAGCGTCGGACCCTGGCAGTTGATAGCTAGTCAGAGTAGGAATCGCAGGATAGCACAGATGAATACGTGGCTTGAGCAGTGGTGCAGCAGGGAGGGATTCAAATTCCTGGGGCATTGGAACCGGTTCTGGGGGAGGTGGGACCAGTACAAACCGGACAGTCTGCACCTGGGCAGGACCGGAACCAATGTCCTAGGAGGAGTGTTTGCTAGTGCTGTTGGGGAGGAGTTAAACTAATATGGCAGGGGGATGGGAACCAATGCAGGGAGACAGAGGGAAACAAAAAGGAGACAAAAGCAAAAGACAGAAAGGAGATGAGGAAAAGTTGAGGGCAGAGAAACCCAAGGCAAAGAACAAAAAGGGCCACTGTACAGCAAAATTCTAAAAGGACAAAGGGTGTTAAAAAAAACAAGCCTGAATGCTTTGTGTCTTAATACAAGGAATATCCGTAATAAGGTGGATGAATTAACTGTGCAAATAGATGTTAACAAATATGATGTGATTGGGATTACAGAGACGTGGCTCCAGGATGATCAGGGCTGGGAACTCAACATCCAGGGGTATTCAACATTCAGGAAGTATAGAATAAAAGGAAAAGGAGGTGGGGTAACATTGCTGGTTAAGGAGGAGATTAATGCAATAGTTAGGAAGGACATTAGCTTGGATGATGTGGAATCTATATGGGTAGAGCTGCAGAACACCAAAGGGCAAAAAACGTTAGTGGGAGATGTGTACAGACCTCCAAACAGTAGTAGTGATGTTGGGGAGGGCATCAAACAGGAAATTAGGGGTGCATGCAATAAAGGTGCAGCAGTTATAATGGGTGACTTTAATATGCACATAGATTGGGCTAACCAAACTGGAAGCAATACGGTGGAGGAGGATTTCCTGGAGTGCATAAGTGATGGTTTTCTAGACCAATATGTCGAGGAACCAACTAGGGGGAGGCCATCTTAGACTGGGTGTTGTGTAATGAGAGAGGATTAATTAGCAATCTAGTTGTGCGAGGCCCCTTGGGGAAGAGTGACCATAATATGGTGGAATTCTGCATTAGGATGGAGAATGAAACAGTTAATTCAGAGACCATGGTCCAGAACTTAAAGAAGGCTAACTTTGAAGGTATGAGGTGTGAATTGGCTAGGATAGATTGGCGAATGATACTTAAGGGGTTGACTGTGGATGGTCAATGGCAGACATTCAGAGACCGCATGAATGAACTACAACAATTGTACATTCCTGTCTGGCGTAAAAATAAAAAAGGGAAGGTGGCTCAACCGTGGCTATCAAGGGAAATCAGGGATAGTATTAAAGCCAAGGAAGTGGCATACAAATTGGCCAGAAATAGCAGCGAACCCGGGGACTGGGAGAAATTTAGAACTCAGCAGAGGAGGACAAAGGGTTTGATTAAGGCAGGGAAAATGGAGTACGAGAAGAAGCTTGCAGGGAACATTAAGACGGATTGCAAAAGTTTCGATAGATATGTGAAGAGAAAAAGGTTAGTAAAGACAAATGTAGGTCCCCTGCAGTCAGAATCAGGGGAAGTCATAACGGGGAACAAGGAAATGGCAGACCAATTGAACAAGTACTTTGGTTCGGCATTCACTAAGGAGGACACAAACAAACTTCCGGATATAAAAGGGGTCAGAGGGTCTAGTAAGGAGGAGGAACTGAGGGAAATCCTTATTAGTCGAGAAATTGTGTTGGGGAAATTGATGGGATTGAAGGTCGATAAATCCCCAGGGCCTGATGGACTGCATCCCAGAGTACTTAAGGAGGTGGCCTTGGAAATAGCGGATGCATTGAAAGTCATTTTCCAACATTCCATTGACTCTGGATCAGTTCCTATCGAGTGGAGGGTAGCCAATGTAACCCCACTTTTTAAAAAAGGAGGGAGAGAGAAAACAGGGAATTATAGACCGGTCAGCCTGACCTCAGTAGTGGGTAAAATGATGGAATCAATTATTAAGGATGTCATAGCAGTGCATTTGGAAAGAGGTGACATGATAGGTCCAAGTCACCATGGATTTGTGAAAGGGAAATGATGCTTGACAAATCTTCTGGAATTTTTTGAGGATATTTCCAGTCGAGTGGACAAGGGAGAACCAGTTGATGTGGTATATTTGGACTTTCAGAGGGCTTTCGACAAGGTCCCACACAAGAGATTAATGTGCAAAGTTAAAGCACATGGGATTGGGGGTAGTGTGCTGACATGGATTGAGAACTGATTGTCAGACAGGAAGCAAAGAGTAGGAGTAAATGGGTACTTTTCAGAATGGCAGGCGGTGACTAGTGGGGTACCGCAAGGTTTTCTGTGCTGGGGCCCCAGCTGTTTACATTGTACATTAATGATTTAGACGAGGGGATTGAATGTAGTATCTCCAAATTTGCGGATGACACTAAGTTGGGTGGCAGTGTGAGCTGCGAGGAGGATGCTATGAGGCTGCAGAGTGACTTGGATAGGTTAGGTGAGTGGGCAAATGCATGGCAGATGAAGTACAATATGGATAAATGTGAGGTTATCCACTTTGGTGATAAAAACAGAGAGACAGACTATTATCTGAATGGTGACAGATTAGGAAAAGGGGAGGTGCAAAGAGACCTGGGTGTCATGGTACATCAGTCATTGAAGGTTGGCATGCAGGTACAGCAGGCGGTTAAGAAAGCAAATGGCATGTTGGCCTTCATAGCGAGGGGATTTGAGTACAGGGGCAGGGAGGTGTTGCTACAGTTGTACAGGGCCTTGGTGAGGCCACACCTGGAGTATTGTGTACAGTTTTGGTCTCCTAACCTGAGGAAGGACATTCTTGCTATTGAGGGAGTGCAGCGAAGGTTCACCAGACTGATTCCCGGGATGGCGGGACTGACCTATCAAGAAAGACTGGATCAACTGGGCTTGTATTCACTGGAGTTCAGAAGAATGAGAGGGGACCTCATAGAAACGTTTAAAATCCTGATGGGTTCAGACAGGTTAGATGCAGGAAGAATGTTCCCAATGTTGGGGAAGTCCAGAACCAGGGGTCACAGTCTAAGGATAAGGGGTAAGCCATTTAGGACCGAGATGAGGAGAAACTTCTTCAGCCAGAGAGTGGTGAACCTGTGGAATTCTCTACCACAGAACGTTGTTGAGGCCAATTCACTAAATATATTCAAAAAGGAGTTGGATGAAGTCCTTACTACTAGGGGATCAAGGGGTATGGCGAGAAAGCAGGAATGGGGTACTGAAGTTGCACGTTCAGCCATGAACTCGTTGAATGGCGGTGCAGGCTAGAAGGGCCGAATGGCCTACTCCTGCACCTATTTTCTATGTTTCTATGTTTCTATGATACGAGGTACCCAGGCAGCAGCCATGATTCATTCATTCTGTGCCAGACCAGTGTGCCCACTCTCTTCACCGGCCCAAATCAGGATTGCGGTTCGCTGCTTGGGGACAAGGGATATCCCCTGTCCACTTGGCTGCTCATTCCTCTGCGGAAGCCCAGGACAGTGCCAGAGCAAGCATACAATGACGCTCATTGTGCCACCAGGTGCATCATCGAGCAGTGCAGAGGCATCCTTAAGCAGCGATTCCGGTGCTTGGACCGCACTGATGGTACCTTGCAGTACTCTCTTCAACGGGTCTCCATAATCGTCATGGTCTACTGCATGCTGCACAACCTGGCCATCATGAGGGGACAGCTGCTGGAGGTCGAGTCAGCAGTTCCACCTGAGGAGGAGAAGGAGGCACAGGAGGAGGAGATGCAGGATGAGGAGGAGGATACCCGTCATCCTCGAGCTAGGAGGCGTTGTCCCCATCGCAACGTCTCATAGCTGCTTGCTTCATGTAATCCCATCCATACTTGACCCTTCAGGTCCCATTTTCAATCGCCATCGCAATGAGTGCCTTAACGCAGAATTGCCCACTCCCAAATGAAACACCTGGACAGATATATGTGCCAAAAATAAAGATTTATCTAATTATCCAAATCATTGCAAAAACAGAACATAAAGAACTATATAATAATACTGTAATCATCTTGTACCCCTGTGCATCTACTGTAACACCTGTGACGCGTGACTACTCTAACACTACGCCAACTGTCACCCCTGTGGCTGCATCATGGGTTCGGGAAGGCTGCTGTGGTTGTTGTCTGGGACCTACAGCTGTCCTTCTAGGATGCCCTGGAACACCTCTGGGCCTGGAAGGGCTGGGTGCAGACTGGCCAGCACCCTTCTGGGAGGGTGCGTCCTCACATATATGGAGGTGCTTGACACCTCCCCTGCAATCTCCCTCCATGCATTATATACTGGCGGTCTGCCAGGTCTCCCTACGTCAGGAAACAGTATTCTGTCCTCCACACCGTCCATCAGTGTCTCCAGCTCCATATCAGTGAACCTGTTGGCTCTCCTTGCACCTCTTGCACCAGCCATCCTTCCAAACTCCTTCCCCCCTCAGGGCCTTGCTGTAAACCCTGGCCTTTAAGAAGGCCAGGGAGCAGCTGGCTCTTTAGAAACCCTTATCTGCATGCTGAATTTCTCAGTGGTGATTGTTATGTATGCATGTTAATGATGTACTGTAACACTTGACCTGAATGTACCTTCACCCTGTATATACCATACCTGTACACCAGAGGGTGCTGCTGTTGGAGACCTAAGGGTCATCTGTACACTGCAGGTAACCCAGTATAAAAGGAAGCTCACCTCTTGGTGTCCTCACTCTAGGAGCTGCAATAAAGAACTAATGTCTGTACAGTTCAAGTGCCATACCCCTGCCTCGTGGAGTCATTGAGAAAGTGCCTACATACACAATAACAGGCGACGAGGTTACGAATTTCCATGTACAACATGTCTAATCTAAGCAACTTTCAACAATTCGCCGATGGGGAAGATTGGGATGCCTTTGTGGAAAGGTTAGAACACTTTTTCATTGCGAACGACCTGGCTGGGGATTCACTGATCTCGCTGGCGAACAAGTGCAGGGCCATCCTGCTCAGCAGTTGTGGGCCCACTATCCATGGCCTCATCAGGGACCTGCTAGCCCCAGCGAAGATGACAACCAAGACCTATGTGGAGCTTGTAACTTTAATGCAAGAACAACTTAAACCCCAAGAGAGCATCCTCACAGCCAGGCACCGGTTCTATACTCACCGGTGGCCCGAAGACCAAGAAATTTGTAAATACGCTGCAGATGTGAGAAGGCTGGCTGCACCATGTGATTTTGGTGGCCACCTCACCGAAGCACTAAGGGACATCTTCGTTATTGGAATCGGCCACGAGGGCCTCCTGCCTAAACTGCTCCCTGCGGACACTACGGTCTCCCTGCAGAAGGTAATCAAAGTGAGCCAGGCCTTCATGATTTCGGTCTGCGACTCCAAACGGATGATGACCCACACCCAGGACTCTAACCCGACGAGTGCAGTGAACAGAATGGCGACGTTCAGAGGCAAGAATGCTGCCCCGAGTCCCGCAACCCGGAGTCCGCCACATGGGGCCATCTGGCTAGCCCCATGCTGGCGCTGTGGAGGAAACCACAGGGCCCACCAGTGCTGATACAAAGACTATACCTGCAAAGGCTGCAACATTAAAGGTCACCTTCAGCGAATGTGTAGAAAAAGCTTTACTCACCGAGTCGCTGAAGAGTTGGCCGATCACCTGGGCTCCGACACTGATGAAGATGAAGCTGCTCAGCCCCTGGAAGAAGAGTACGGAATATATACCTGCTCAACCAAGAGATCCCCGTGAAAAATGGAAGTGGAAATCAACAGGGTTCCAGTTTCGATGGAGATCAACACAGGGGCGAGCCAGTCGTTAATGAATCAGACGGCCTTTGAGAAACTCTCGGACAATCCCGCCGAATGACCAAAAATGTCCCCAATCCAGACAAAGCTGCTCACCTGCACAAAAGACACCATCCCAGTCGTTGGCAGCGTGGATGTCCAGGTCTCCCAGGGCGGTGCGACGTGGATCGTTGCCGGCGATGGTCCAACGCTGCTGGGAAGAAGTTGGATGAAGCAAGTCCAAATCGGTTGGAGCGATGCCGGCCTACGGGCCCCGGTGATCGACATCCCACGCGGACCCAAACTTGGATCCATCGCAGCACCTAGAAATCCGACCGTCCAGCTCGACTGCGTGGCAACGACACAGACTGCACAACACCGCGGCGAGACGATTCAGCCCGAACGACCAGACCTCACTTTCCGGGTCGTGGCAGGACGCCGAGGGAAGAAGGTCGGCGCAGAAGGTAGATTCCCGCCGTCTGTGGCAGAACCTGAGGACAAAAGGATCACCGCAGCCTACCTCACGGAGAGAGAGAAGATGGCACCCGCATTATGAGGCAAAGAACCTGGAATCAAGATGGCCCTGAAGGAGCAACACGTGGTACCGAGCAGCGAACCGGATTGGGGTAAAGTTTGCAAGGCCCTGTTAAAGGAGACCGGCAACCCAAGACAATTAAAGGGACGGTTCCACTCTAGGCACAGCGATGCCAGTGATATTAAAGATAAAAGTGCTGTAAATGAATGCAGGTATACAAATGTAATGTTAAATGGTGATGCCGGCAAAACTAAAAGTGATGTAAGTAACGAGTTTGTACCATTGAACAAGGATGCCAGAAATGCTAACGTGATAAATGTAACCCTGTATAGAGATACCGATACACAAGAAAGCGTTGTAAGTGCAAGTGTAAGTGAAAGTGTAAAGAGTTATAACAATGTTGAGTTGACTAGTTGCGATCGGAGCCAATGTGTCATGTATGCTAAAAGTAGAATGATAAATGATACTGGGTTCTACAGGTATAATGTCAATGCCAGAGGAAACCCTCCCTGGGAGACACCCAGGTCCAGCGGGCTACCTAACCATGTAGCCTGCGTGTTCGGAACCAATGTGAGTCCCCAGGAAGGGCTCACACACACCCAGTGGGAGCAGACCCACTGCAGGGACAGGAGTCAATGGGCAGCACAGTCACCACCACTGGCAGCCTGCCCCAGATCGGCCCTACACCCCCTGGTCACCAGGGCCAGCATCGGGAGCGAGAGGCCAGTACCCTCCAGCTTTCCCGGCGGACCCTGGGATGACCAGACTTCCACTACCAATGGAGGACAAGGAGATCACACAGCCCTGTAGCCCTACCCACCACCAAACACCACCACCTACCCATTCTACAATGTATGTACCTTACCCATTGCACTGGCTCCACCACTACGGAATCCTCCAACAGTGACACCCACGTGGTCTTTGTGATGTGTAATGAGAAAGAATGAATTAACAATCTTGTTCTGCGAGGCCCCTTCGGGAAGAGTGACTTTAATATGGTAGAATTCTTTATTAAGATGGAGAGTGACACAGTAATTCAGAGACTAAGGTCCTGAACTTGGGGAAAGGTAACTTCGATGGTATGAGAAGTGAATTGGCTAGAATAGACTGGCGAGTGATACTTAAAGGGTTGACGGTGGATAGGCAATGGCAAACATTTAAAGATCACATGGATGAACTTCAACAATTGTACATCCCTGTCTGGAGTAAAAATAAAACGGGGAAGGTGGCTCAATCGTGGCGAACAAGGGAAATTAAGGATAGTGTTAAATCTAAGGAAGAGGCATATAAATTGCCCAGAAAAAGCAGCAAACCAGAGGACTGGGAGAATGTTGGAATACAGCAGAGGAGGACAAAGGGTTTAATTAAGAGAGGGAAAATAGAGCATGAGAGGAAGCTTGCTGGGAACATAAAAACTGACTGCAAAAGCTTCTAAAGATATGTGAAGAGAAAAAGATTAGTGAAAACAAACATAGGTCCCTTGCAGTCAGATTCAGGTGAATTTATAATGAGGAACAAAGAAATGGCGGACCAGTTAAACAAATACTTTGGTTCTGTTTTCACGAAGGAAGACACAAATAACCTTCTGGAAATACTAGGGGACCGAGGGTCTAGTGAGAAGGATGAACTGAAGGATATCCTTATAAAGCAGGAAATTGTGTTAGGGAAATTGATGGGATTGAAGGCCGATAAATCCCCAGGGCCTGATAGTCTGCATCCCGAAGTACTTATGGAAGTGGCCCTAGAAATAGTGGTTGCATTGGTGATCATTTTCCAACAGTCGATAGACTCTGGATCAGTTCCTATGAACTGGAGGGTAGCAAATGTAACACCACTGTTTAAATAAGGAGCGAGAGAGAAAACGGGTAATTATAGACCGGTTAGCCTGACATCAGTAGTGGGGAAAATGTTGGAATCAATTATTAAAGATGAAATAGCAGCACATTTGGAAAGCAGTGACAGGATCGGTCCAAGTCAGCATGGGCTTATGAAAGGGAAATCATGCTTGACACATCTTCTGGAATTTTTTGAGGATGTAACTAGTAGAGTGGACAAGGGAGAAGCAGTAGATATGGTGTATTTTGACTTTCAAAAGGCTTTTGACAAGGTCCCACACAAGAGATTAGTGTGCAAAATCAAAGCACATGGTATTGGGGCTAATGTACTGACGTGGATAGAGAACTGGTTGGCAGACAGGAAGCATAGAGTCGGGATAAACGGGTCCTTTTCAGAATGGCAGGCAGTGACTAGTGGAGTGCCGCAGGGCTCAGTGCTGGGACACCAGCTCTTTACAATATATATTAATGATTTAGATGATGGAATTGAGTGTAATATCTCCAAGTTTGCAGATGACACTAAATTGGGTGGTGGTGTGAGCTGTGAGGAGGACATAAAAGGCTGCAGGGTGACTTGGACAGGGTTAGATGAATGGGCAATTGCATGGCAGATGCGGTATAATGTAGATAAATGTGAGGTTATCCACTTTGGGGGCAAAAACACGAAGGCAGAATATTATCTGAATGGCGGCAGATTAGGAAAGGGGATGGTGCAACGAGACCTGGGTGTCATGGTTCATCAGTCATTGAAAGTTGGCATGCAGGTACAGCAGGCGGTGAAGAAGGCAAATGGTATGTTGGCCTTCATAGCTAGGGGATGTGAGTATAGGAGCAGGGAGTTCTTACTGCAGTTGTACAGGGCGGTAGTGAGGCCTCTCCTGGAATATTGTGTTCAGTTTTGTCTCCTAATCTGAGGAAGGACGTTCTTGCTATTGAAGGAGTGCAGCAAAGGTTCACCAGACTGAATCCCGGGATGGCGGGACTGACATATGAGGAGAGACTGGATCAACTGGGCCTTTATACACTGGAGTTTAGAAGGATGAGAGGTGGTCTCATAGAAACTTACAAGATTCTGGACAGGTTAGATGCGAGAAGAATGTTTCTGATGCTGGGGAAGTCCAGAACCAGGGGACAGTCTTAGGATAAGGGATAGGCTATTTAGGACTGAGATGAGGAGAAACTTCTTCACTCAGAGAGTTGTTAACCTGTGGAATTCCCTACCGCAGAGAGTTGTTGATGCCAGTTTATTGGATATATTCAAGAGGGAGTTAGATATGGCCCTTACGGCTAAAGGGATCAAGGGGTATGGAGAGAAAGCAGGAAAGAGGTACTGAGGGAATATCAGCCATGAGCTTATTGAATGGTGGTGCAGGCTCGAAGGGCCAAATGGCCTACTCCTGCATCTATTTACTATGTTTCTATGTAAAGTGGTCACCTAGTCTGCGTTTGGTCTCCCCAATGTAGAGGAGACCACATCATAAGCAGCGAATACAGTATACTAAATTGAAAGAAGTACAAGTAAATCGCTGTTTCACCTGGAAGTATAGGTCATGATTTACAGAACAGAAACAGTCCATAACCACATTTATCTGCCTACCTTAGATCTTCACACCAACAGGACTGGAAACAGCTTTTAAAAAAAAAAAAATTGTCCATGATGATGGTAGCAAGCCAGTGTTTATTGCCCATCCTTACTTGCCTTGAGAGCATTAAAAGTCAATCACAAGGGAAGGAATTTTAAATCTCCCAAACACCCGGCAAAAACCGGACGGAAGACCGTTAAAATGGAGTGGGGGACTTACCCTCGAGCTTCCTGCACCGATCTGGCCAGCTGCCATTTTAAATGTGCAGATCGGGATCCGATGACATAAACGGGGTCCAACACAATATTAACCTGTGGCCTGAGCAGGAAGAGCAATGTTGGCTTCCCTGCCAGGCCACACCTTTCAGGAAGAGAAGCAGGGGGCCAGAAAGGCCAAGTAAGGTACGTTGTAAAAAGGAAATGCAAGTTTCCTTCTGTGCGAAGAGGAACAGGAGTGCCCCTCTGGTCCCCACAAGAAATCTTAGACTTCCCTGCCCTGTGCTTCCCTCCCCTGCCCTGACCGTGTTCCTTGTTGGACCCCCTTCCGTAAGACTTACCTTAGTGCCGGGGACCTTTCCTTCTGATCCCGAGCGGCAGCATTCGGACGCCCATTTTTAACGGCTGAACTGTCGCTTCCCGCCAACTTCCAAGCCATTGTGGTCAGGAAGTTAGCGATACAGTATTGAGGCTTGGCCGTTAAAAATGACTGGGCCTCCCCCACTGCTGCTCCCAGACGGGCTGACACTTGCCAGGCCGCGTTCCTGCCCGGGGCTCAAAAACAAACCCAGAGTGTGGAACTGGAGTCACATATCATCCAAACCAAGAAGCAGTAAGGGATTCTCTTCCCCGAAGAACGTCAATGAACCAGTTGGATTTCTTATGGTTGCCTTTTCGAAAAATCGGTGCAAGCCGCAAACTACCTGATTTATTCGATTAATTTTCATAACTTGCCATGGTGGGATTTAAACTCACAACTTTAGAGTTATTAGACCAGTACCATAACCATTAGGCACCTGTACTCCAGTATAGGTGCCAGCTCTACTCTTACAATTTCAGGTCCAATTAAATTGTAACATTCAAAATGTAAACAGACATGGACTGCACTCATAAAAACAATTGTTGGACTGGAGAAGAAGAAAGTATTTCTGATTGATGAAATAATAATACAAGCAGAATAATAATAGAATCTCCTCTCGGAAAGGTGTAGACTCCTTGTTGGAGTGTAGTTTCGTTGGTGGTGCTTAAAAGATAGAGGGATTAAAAATTCAGGGGCCTGTGACACTCGCGACGTCCGAGACTTTGCGTCAGGTGCAGAAATCTCGCCTCTCGCGAGAAATTGGGGTTACAGCCCCTGAAAGGAAGTGGATCAAGTGCCCCACTCCCTTTCTCGGGCGGTAGTGGGGCGGACGCCTCGGGAGCGGGGCGCATGGCTCAGCAGCGCACTGGGCCGCGCAGCGCTGCCGTGTAGGAGGGGCTCTTCCCTGAATTGTAGGGAAGGCCCAAAGCTGTGTACTCTGCATTAATGAAAGGACCTGCACCACCGGGGAGAGGGGTGCCGTGATATCAGCCCGGCACTCAAGCAGAGTCATCACCATAGGCGGACCCTCGTATCGAGGATGACTTGCTTCCATGCCACAAAGGGATGCGTTCAAGGTGTTTCAATGAAGGACCTAATCATCATCATCATAGGCAGTCCCTCGGAATCGAGGAAGACTTGCTTCCACTCCTGAAGTGAGTTCTTTGGTGGCTGAACAGTTCAATACGAGAGCCACAGACTCTGTCACAGGTGGGACTCGTTGAGGGAAGGGGTGGGTGGGACTGGTTTGCCGCATGCTCTTTCCGCTGCCTGCGCTGGATTTATGCATGCTCTTGGCGTTGAGACTCGAGGTGCTCAGTGCCCTCCCGGATGCACTTTCTCCACTTAGGGAGGTCTTTGGCCAGGGACTCCCAGGTGTCAGTGGGGATGTCGCACTTCATCAGGGAGGCTTTAAGGGTGTCCTTGTAACGTTTCCTCTGCCCACCTTTGGCTCATTTGCTGTGAAGGAGCTCTGCTTAGAGCACTTGTTTTGGGAGTCTCGTGTCTGGCATGCGAACTATGTGCCCTGCCCAGCGGAGCTGATCAAGTGTGGTCAGTGCTTCAATGCTGGGGATGTTAGCCTGCGTCTGCGCACATTCCGAGGACCTAATATTTCAGGTGCCGAACTACATGTTAAAGGGTGGAAGATGCGTGTGTGGATTTTTTTAACATGTGGTGGCCGTTGCACATGAATGTCGGGCTGACCGATCACGGCATGGACCCTGCATCCAAAGCGTACAACAAAACTGGCTAGCGGCTGGCCACGTCCCTTGATACCCAATTTAGAGTCCGGAGCGCTGCGTGCGGTGCTGACATCAGCATCACCGGCGCAGATAGCGAGGCACTACATTGTTACCGCTGCTGTTAAATTCCTGCCAAATTTAGCGGGAGTCGTTAGCGGCGCCGTGCCCGGACACGGAGTTATTAGGCCGCGTTAGCGCCCCCGGGGACACTAATGGGAGGCGCAACTGAGCCAAATTTATAAACCCAGAGGCTGTGAACTAAGATTCAAACATTGAGACAAATACATATAGTTTCATTAAAAGCACATTACAATAGTGGATAATCATGGCAGTGATACCTCTCAGTTTGCAGAAACTCTCCATGATGTACTGGAGTATGCAGGTCATGGAGAATTTGGTTGGGAAAAGGAGGAATACCTCAGCAGTCAGATCCTGGTTTCCTTTTTTAGATCGCTTCAGTATGTTCCAAGTGTATGGGCCAATTTGTTACAGTTAGATGATCTTCTGTCTCGTGTTGTAAGGCCCCCATGTAAGGAAACAATTTCTGGCAACAAGCGGTGTATTGCCACACCTTGTGCTAGACGCCGGTCTGATAAACCCCGGGCTCTTTTATTGCTGCATCACGTGCTCAGTTGCTTGAGTGATGCAAATGTGATCAGATGTTTTGACCAAGGGCCAAGTTGTTATACATTGCTTTGTATCGTTCCCGAAAGTTTCACAACTTCCTCAGATTGAGGGAATATGTGAACAGCACACATCCTCTAACTGCCACCTTCTCTTCCTCAGTAATTGGGTTTCTTCTGAGTGACATTCATTTCACGTGTCAGTTTATTCAGATGACCAAAGCAACACTAGGCGTGTTGCAATACACATCAAAGGCAGTTAGTTATCTTTGCTGACTGATACTGTATTTGCCATGAAGTGATACTCAAACATACAATACAACTCAAACAAACAAGCAAGATAGACACACCCTGCCATGCTGAAATACTTGCTGCTTTTACTGTGTCTCAAGCCCACCTATTCCAGCTGCAAGAGAAATGCAGGGAACAGCACTAACCCTTGTACATGGCCTTCTTTGACCTCACAAAGGCCTTTGACACTGCTAACCGCGAGGGACTATGGAGCATCCTCCTTCATTTTGGCTGCCCCCAAAAGTTTGTCGCCATCCTCTGCCTGCTCCACGATGACATGCAAGGACCGGGGTCAAGCAGGGCTCTGTAATCGCGCCAACCCTCTTCTCAACCTTCCTCGCTGCAATGCTCCACCTCACACTCAACAAGCTCTCCACTGGAGTGGAACTAAACTATAGAACCATGGGAACCTGTTCAACCTTCGTCGCCTCCAGGCCAGATCCAAGACCATCCCATCCTCTGTCATCGAACTACAGTACGCGGATAACGCTTGCGTCTGCGCACATTCAGAGGCCGAACTCCAAGTCATAGTCAACATCTTCACCGAGGCATACGAAAGCATGGGCCTCACACTAAACATCTGTAAGACAAAGGTCCTCCACCAACCTGACCCCGCCACACAGCACTGCCCCCCCAGTCATCAAGATCCATGGCGCGGCCTTGGGCAACGTGGACCACTTTCCATACCCCGGGAACCTATTATCAGCAAGGGCAGACATTGACGATGAGGTTCAACACCGCCTCCAGTGTGCCAGTGCAGCCTTCAGCCACCCGAGGAAGAGAGTGTTCGAAGATCAGGCCCTCAAATCTGCCACCAAGCTTATGGTCTACAGGTCTGTAGTGATATCCGCCCTCCTGTATGGCTCAGGGACGTGGACCTTATACAGTAGACACCTCAAATCGCTGGAGAAATACCACCAATGATATCTCCGCAAGACCCTGCAAATCCCCTGGGAGGACAGACGCACCAACGTTAGTGTCCTCAATCAGGCCAACATCCCCAGCATCGAAGTACTGACCACATTCGACCAGCTCTGTTGGGCAGGCCACATTGTTCGCATGCCTGACACAAGACTCCCAAAGCAAGTGCTCTACTCGGAACTCCTGCATGGCAAGCGAGCTTCAGGTGGGCAGAGGAAAGATTTCACGGACACCCTCAAAGCCTCCTTGATAAAATGCAACATCCTCACCGACACCTGGGAGTCCCTGGCCCAAGACCGCCCTAAGTGGAGGATGATCATCCGGGAGGGCACTGAGCACCTCAAGTCTCATCGCCAAGAGCATGCAGAAAACAAGCACAGGCAGCAGAAGGAGTGTGCGGCAAACCAGTTCCACCCACCCTTTCCTTCAACCACTGTCTGACCCACCTGTGACAGAGACTGTAATTCCCGTATTGGATTGTTCAGTCACATAAGAACTCACTTTTAGAGTGGAAGCAAGTCTTCCTCGATTTCGAGGGACTGCCTATGATGATGATTCCAGCTGTAAAACAGTTATAAGAATACAGCCAATACAGAATTTTACCTCTTCCACTGAGCTCCGGTGGCCCAGTTCTGAAGATTTGTGGGAACTGTGATAGACACAGAAGGGCCTATTTTTAATCGTGCGGATATCTTGCATGCAGGGTTTGGGGTGCATGAGGCATGGGCCATTTTAATTTCCGGGCCACATTTGAAGGATGGGCTGCCCACGCAATCGTCTGCAGAACTGGACAGCCTGTCAACATGACCTGTACAAGTTCCGCTGCCTTTCCTGACTCACCTTAAAGTGGGGTTGCACCTCTTAAAGCAAGCTTGTATCCCCTCCTTCCATTATACATCAGCCACTGGATAAAGGCCTAGCTCTGTCGAGCACGTGTGGTGGCTGATGTGCAACGGTCACCACACGTTAAAAAAATTCACGCACAGGCATCTTCCACCCCTTCAATTGGAGTTCAGGACTGGAACATTGGGTCCTTCATTGAAATGCCTGTGAACTGGTGGAAGCTATGATGATGATACATTGAACAACGCTAGAAGATTTGCTGGCTGCAAATAGTCAGAGGGCTGCCTCCCACTTTCCTAATGTATCCCTGGAGGTCTGAGTAGAGGAAGTGAGGACCAGGATATCTTCCTCAGCATGAAAAGGGGCATTCCCAATGCAACAATAAAGCATGCCATGTGATGGCTGAGAAGGTCAGTGCCAGCAGCATCATACCCAGGACCTGCGTTCAATGTAGAAAAAGGTTGAATTAGCTCACAAGAGCAGCAAGGGTGAGTACACCTCTGCTGATCTCTACTTATAAGAACATAAGAACGTAAGAATTAGGAGCAGGAGTAGGCCATTCAGCCCCTCGAGCCTGCTCAGCCATTCCATCATCACAGGCAGTCCCTCGAAATCGAGGAAGACTTGTTTCCACTCTAAAAATGAGTTCTTAGGTGACTGAACAATCCAATGCAGGAATTACAGTCTCTGTCACAGGTGGGACACACAGTCATTGAGGGCAAGGGTGGGTGGGGAGTCTGGTTTGCCACACACTCCTTCCGTTGCCTGCGCTTGTTTTCTGCATGCTCTCGACGATGAGATTCGAGGTGCTCAACGCCCATCCGGATGCACTTCCTCCACTTGGGGCGGTCTTGGGCCAGGGACTCCCAGGTGTCGGTGGGGATGTTGCATTTTGTCAAGGAGGCTTTGAGGGTGTCCTTGAAACATTTCCTCTGCCCACCTGGGGCTCGCTTGCTGTGTGGGAATTCCGAGTAGAGCGCTTGCTTTGGGAGTCTTATGTCAGGCATGCGAACAATGTGGCCCGCCTAACAGAGCTGGTCGAGTGTGGTCAGTGCCTTGATGCTGGGGATGTTGGCCTGATCGAGGACGCTAACGTTGGTATGTCTGTCCTCCCAGGGGATTTGCAGGGTCTTGCGGAGACATCATTGGTGTTATTTCTCCAGCAATTTGAGGTGTCTACTATATATGGTCCACGTCTCTGAACCATACAGGAGGGTGGGAATCACTATAGTGCTGTAGAGCACAAGCTTGGTGCCAGATTTGAGGGCCTGATCTTCAAACACTCTCTTCCTCAGGTGGCCGAAGGCTACAATGGCGCACTGGAGGCGGTGTTGAACCTCGTCGTCGATGTCTGCCCTTGCTGATAATAGGTTCCCAAGGTATGGAAAATGGTCCACGTTTTCCAGGTACTATTGGCACGAATGCATGACCTCATCTCTCTCATCTGGAAGGAGGAGAGCATGCCGAGAGATCTCAGAGATGCAGTAATCATGACCATCTTTAAAAAAGGGGACAAGTCCGACTGCGGCAACCATCGAGGAATCTCCCTGTTACCAGCCACAGGAAAAGCCGTCGCTAGAATTCTCCTCAACCATCTTCTCCCTGTGGCTGAGAAGCTCCTCCCGAAGTCACAGTGCGGATTTCATCCACTATGGGGTACAACGGACATGATCTTTACGGCGCGATAACTGCAAGAAAAGTGCAGGGAACAGCATCAACCCTTGTACATGGCCTTCTTTGAGCTTACAAAGGCCTTTGACACTGTCAACCGCGAGGGACTATGGAGCATCCTCCTCCGTTTCGGCTGCCCCCAAAGATTTGTCGCCATCCTCCGCCTGCTCCACGACAACATGCAAGCCGTGATCCTGACCAATGGATCCATCGCAGACCCAATCCACGTCCACACTGGGGTCAAGCAGGGCTGCGCCATCGCGCCAACCCTCTTCTCGATCTTCCTCACTGCCATGCTCCACCTCACACTCAACAAGCTTCCCGCTGGATTGAACTAAACTACAGAACCAGTGGGAACCTGTTCAACCTGCGTCATCTCCAGGCCAGATTCAAGACTGTCCCAACCTCTGTCGTCGAACGCAGACATTCAGAGACTAAACTCCAAGTCATAGTCAACATCTTCACTGAGGTGTACGAAAGCATAGGCCTTACACTAAACATCCATAAGACAAAGATCCTCCACCAACCTGACCCCACCACACAGCAATGCCCCTCCCAGTCATCAAGATCCGCCATTCAATGAGATCATGGCTGATCTTCTACCTCAACACCACTATCCCCATATCCCTTCATTCCCTTAATATTCAAAAATCTATCGATCTCGGTCTTGAATATACTCAATGACTGAGCATCCACAGTGCTCTGGGGTAGAGAATTCCAAAGATTCACCGCCCTCTGAGTGAAGATATTTCTCCTCATCTCAGTCCTAAATGGCCAACCCCTTATTCTTAGACTGTGACCCCTGGTTCTAGACGCCATAACCAGAGGAACCATTCTCCCTGACTTCTCTCAACACCATCGCACAATACACCTCTCAGCCCCTCTCCCAACACATACTTCGACATACAATCACAAGGCTACACTAAGACTCATTTGAAATACCCTCACGTCTTTCATACCACACACTATCACCATTCTCTTCTTGTATTCTGCCACTTGCACTACCACCAACTACTCCCGCCACTCCTTCCTCACTTCACATTATACATCTTTACATTCAACACCTCCTTATCCTCATTCCATTTTGTTTCTTCTCCACCTCTCAATATATTCATTATATGCATCAGCCCACCCATCTCTGCTCACCTTCTCAACACACACTCACTAACTCTCAACCTTTATATCCGAATATCAACAGTGAGGCTTATGTTTATCTGAACAACTAATTGGAACTCAAATTAGAAACCTCCCTTTGCTTTATTTAAGTCATTTCATGGGACTCTAGAATTCAATTCAATCTGAACGTCTGAGCCAATATGCATCCCTCAACCATCATCACTAAAAACAGTTTAATTGGTCATTTATCTCATTGCAGTTTCTGGGATCTTGCTGTGTTTCCTTTCATTGCAACGGTGACTACACTTCAAAAGTACTTCTGTGAAGAACTTTGGAACATCCTGAGGATGTGAAAGACGTTATATAAATTCAAGCTCCTTTCTGAATACAGATTCTTTTTGCTGGCTTAAATTGTAGTGTTTAATAATGAATTTTTTTTTTATTGCCAAAATTTCTGCTCACCTGTGATTTTGGTTACGAGCCAATCGCTTATATCCAATTGCTGCATTCTCCTTTTAATTGATTAGTTACGATTCAAGCAATTCGGTTTTGTTTGAACTTCCCTTCTCTATAAATGACAATATTTTTCCATTTCCCAGCATCTTTTGAGCTTCACTCTGTCTGAGGAATTAGATTGTCTAATTTATGATCCAGTAGCTGGGATTACATTGTCAGTACATCCTTGATAAAGATGGAATCTGCACAACAATTTACATAAATTGTAGACAGAATCAAAATTGGCATGTAATTTTACTTCAGCAAAGTCTCTTAAAGCGGGTTTCAATCGTAGCCTCAGACTTCAATGTGATCACATCGATGAATTCTCACGGCAGATGAAAAATAGAAATGTAATTTATATTGAGACATTAGCTCAAGTAAAATCACTTTTATTTAAAAGGATTGAAGCCTTTGGATGTTTGATATTTAATTGCTTTTATCATGGCAAAATGTCAGGGGTTTCGATCTGATTGGCTATTTTTTCAAATTTTTAAAATTCATTCACAGGATGTGGGCGACGCTGGCAAGCCAGCATTTATTGCCCATCCCTAATTGCTCTTAAGAAGAGGATGGTGAGCCACCTTCTTTAATACAACTGAGGGCAGTTACATCAGAACATAAGAGTCAATCACATTGCTGTGGATCTGGAGTCACATGCAGAACATACTGGGTAAAGACAGCAGATTTCCTTCCCAAACGGACATTAGTAAACCAGATGGGATTTTACAACAATCTCATCATCATAGGCGGTCCCTCGAACGAGGATGACTTGCTTCCACATGAGTTCACAGATATTTCAATGAAGGACCCGATATTCCAGTCCTGAACGCAAGGGATGAAGATGCCTGTGCGTGGATTTTTTTAACGTGTGGTGACCGTTGCACACCAGCCACCACACGGGCTTGACAGAGCTAGGCCTTAATCCAGTGGCAAGGGTTAACCAGGACGACTGGGGACCTGCTCTGCTGCACGGACCTAGTGCGCACACATATCGCAGTGTGGGCAGGCCCGTGCTGCCCCTGGGCCCTCGGCTCTTCTGGACCCCGTACCCTCATTCACCACACGTCCGCCACGATCCCTCACCACTCCTCCGCCACAAAAACACTCGCCTCACCTCCGCCACGATCTCCCGCCGCACCTCCACCACAAAAACACTCGCCGCACCTCCGCCACTCCTCCGCCACAAAATCACTCATCGCAAGTCCGCCATGAAATTCCCGCTCCTCTGCTGTACCAGGGCCCGGCCGATGTCGCTGCCTATGCTCCAAACGGCGACCTGGGTCCTGATGACGTCACCCAGTCGTCCACCTCGAAGCCGTCGCACATTTGTGTTGGCTCACACTGGAAGTTGCAGTGGATTGCTCCAGCTCTTTCTATAGCCCGGCCTGAACAATCTAGTAGTTTCATGGTCACCATTACTGATACGAGCTTTTTATTCCAGATTTATTTAATTGAATTTAAATTCCCCAGCTGCCATGGTGGGGTTTCGAACTCATGTCTCCAGATCATTAGTCTAGGCCTCTGGATTACTAGTCCAGTAACATTAGCACTATGCTGCTGTACCCTGTATCCTCAACAGCAGCCCCATTCACACTGAAAATTGTATCTTATCTGAGGAAGCCAAAACCTATTTTTAACTTGAAGCTAGTTGTACATCGGAACAGGAGCAGGCCATGAAGCCACTTGAGCCTGTTCGGCCACTCAGTCATATCATGACTGATCCATACTTCACCTGTATTTACCTGTCTTTGATCCATAGCCCTTGATACCCTTACCCGACAAAAATCCATCAATCTCAGACTTGAATATTTCAATTGAGCCAGCATCAATGGCTTTTGAGGAGCAAGTTCTAGGTTTCTATTACCCTTTGCATGAAAAGTTCTTCCTGATGTTACTCCTAAATGGCCTAGCTCTAATTTTAAGAATGTGGTCCCTTCTTCTGGATTCTCCATCACAGGAAATAGATTCCCCAGCGTGGATCTTGACTTTGTGTGACAGTGTAAAATGGGTGAAAGCAAGTCAGCAATCCATTTTACATTTCTCTTGATTTTTATTTCTGTTGGGGAGACAGAAATCGGGGGAGATGTAAAACGGGCTGCTGATTCGGCACTACCTGTTTTACACTATCGCACAAAACCAAAAACCAGCCCTCTGTATTCACATGATCAATCCCCTTTGTCATTTTAAAGACCTCGATTAGATCACCCCTCAACCTTCTGACCTGAAGGGAATACAAGTTAAGTTTATGAAAGTTAGGGAAGCGGTAGTATAGTGATGTTACTGGTCTAGTAATCCAGTAACAATGGACTAGTGAGCAGGAGGCATGAGTTCAAATCCCACCACGACAGCTGGGGAATATAAATTCAGTTAATGAAATAAATCTGGAATAAAAAGCTGGTATCAGTAATGGTGACCATGGGCTAGAACCTCCATTTTTTTTGCCTGCTTAACGTCCACTTAGCGCCCATTTTACCGCTAAAATGAAGTATAACGCCCATATATCGCTCATTTTGGCACAAAATGGAAACTGGTGGGCATTTTACAGAAACTTATCGCTGAGCATTATTTTCCCCATGTGCTTAACGCTGAGAAAAAATATTACTGCCCACCCACTTTTTTGGGGCGGAATCAGCAGAATGGGCAAATTCAACGCCCAAAATATCGCCCAGGGTTACTTTGAGCACGGACTTAATGCCGAGATTCAATATTAATGCCCGCCCATTGTTTTTTGTCATAAAAGAGCATATTTACCCAAACTACTGGCCATGGAGTTCACCCATCGTAAATTTCACCACCTCGCACACATATCGCCCACAATATCGCTCGCTCAAAAAACCGCCCACAAAAAGTGGAACTAACCGGAACGAATCACAGCGTTATGGATGCCATGGTCGAAATCACATGTCGCGTCCTTTAAAAGGTTGCTGTGCTTCAACTTTGGCGGAGTTCGGATGTACTCTGCAGGTCGTTGGAGTTGATGTGAACATCTGTAAAAACATCTTGACCATACTGTGACCGATTGAAATTGAAGAGGTGTGTTCATTGGGACATTCCTTGTTTGTGACCAATCGGTGGAAAGCAGAGAGCTACTGCAATGGGGTCTGTCCTTTCTCACCCTCACTTGGTGACCAAATACATGCAGCAGACTCGACATCGCTGAAGGACCGCTCCACTGCATTATATGCCCAATGTAAGACATGACAGACTGATGAGGAGGACCAGACGTTACACCCGCTGCAAGTACAGGGAGAAGCAGTCTTACCTCGACCTGCCCGACACCACCTGCCTTCGGAGACAGCACTTCCACAAAGAGGTTATCACTGAGGTATGCCAGCTCATAAGAGAAGATCTGCATCCTGCCAGCACCATCAGTACTGCACTGTCCGCTGAGGTCAAAGTCACCACAGCACTGTTGTTCTGCGCCTCGGGTTCTTTTTAGGCCACAGCTGGCGACATTTTCTGACTTTCTCAGCATGCCACACATCGCTGCATTAGACAGGTCACTGAAGCCCTATATGCATGCAGGAGGGACTTGATCAGCTTCCCTATGGCCAGGGAGGCACAGAGTGAGAGGGCTCTAAGATTCTCCAGAATTGCAAACTTCCCCAAGGTGCAGGGAGCAATAGACTGTCCGCACATCGCGATGCGGGCACCTTTTCAGGATACTGAGGTTTTCATGAACCACAAGGGATCCCACTCCCTGATTGTCTCGGGTTGTTGACCACCAGCAAATTATACTGGCAGTGAATGCTCAATTTCCGGGCAGCATCCATGATGCTCACATCCTGCATGAGAGCATTGTATCTGACTTGTTTAACAATGAGCCACAAGGTCAATGCTGGATGCTTGGTGACAAAGGATATGGCCTCGCCACCTAGCTGATGACTCCCCCCGCGTGACACCCACACCGAGACTGAGAGATGATACAACGAGAGCCACAGAGCAACTTGCAATATCGTGGAGTGCTGAAGCAGCGCTTTAGATGCCTGGACCACTCAGGAGGCGAGCTCCAATACCACCCTGAGCAGGTAGCTCAATTCATGGTGGTGTGCTTCATGCTACACAACTTGGCTATCAGGAGGGGATAAGAATTGCCTGATGAGTCTGACAGTTCACCTTACCAGAGAGAGGAAGAGGAGGATGAGGAGGTGGACGCTGACATCGGCCCAAACAATCAGGCTGACACTGAAGCCATGCCCCCGCCCCCCTGTAGACCGCATGAAAGGGCCCCTGGTGGCATGATAGCTATAAGAGCCTTACGTCAGGAGCTCATCAATAATCCCTTTGCCTGAAAGAACGTTGGTGTTATTTACAAGGCTGACACACTGCTGGGTGTGTAGGTCATACATCAATGGTGGGCATCACCTTGGTGACAGTTAAAGTTTAAGTTGATTGAAGTTAAATGTAATTATACACTTTGATGTTAAGGAATCACCAGCGTGTAATGGTGCAGCCAACTGAACCAATGTGCTACAAGGTTTTGTTAAATAAAAAACATTTAAACCGAACATTTGTCTGAAATCATCAGTATTTCTGTACAAACCAACCCTTCCCCCCCACCGTGTCTCCTTCCCACCTCTACTCCTTCCCCTTCCCCTCCTGACTCCAAGCCGCCTGGCAAAGGAGGTCCTCAGGTGATGCTTCATTGGGCGAGGGGTGGGGGGTGATGGCCGAAGTGCTGCTTGGACGGATACGGGAGAGGACAGTCCTGAGGTGGGAACGTGCTGTGGTTGGCAATGGGGATGCGGCACCTTGGAGTGCAGTGCGGCTCTCCGGGACCACTGGGAGCCCTCTGCCACCAGTGCTCCTGGCTACCAGCTCCAGGGCCTCATCCATCCCTTCCATTTTATATGTTATTTGATGGACAAAAATTTGGTGCCAACTATGTTCTTGGTGCTTAGTAGGCTTTTTGCTACTGGTGAATCTCCGTCGTGCCTCCCATTACAGCCAGACAAGCACACACCACAGCCACACATGCTTTCAGTGCCTCTGAGCTCCCTCTCTCTCTGTCTCCTCTTCTGTGCATGTCATGATGACCTTTGACCTCCTGAATCGCGGGAATCGAGTGTTGCCATGCCGTTGCTAAGGACAGCCACACTTTACGGCAGAAGGTCCAAAAAAATTTACGATACTGCCCATTTGATATCGCTCGCAGTAACGCCCATTTTCAAAAATGGAAACTAGGTTTTTTGAGAATGGGCAAGAAGCCGGCGAACAGAAAACCATTTTTTAACGTCCACGCCGGAAATAACGCCCATTTTGGGGCGCCAAGCTCAAAAGTGGAGGTTCTAGCCCCATGTAACTGCCAGATTGTTGTAAAAACCCATCTAGTTTACTAATGTCATCTAGGACAGGAAAGTGGAATTGAGTTTGAAGATCAACCAAGATCAACCCAGCCGACGCGGACACGGACACGATGGGCCGAAATGGCCTCCTTCCGTGCTGTAAATTTCCATGATCTTATTGAATGGCGGACCAGGCTCAAAGGGCCTTATGGCCTACTCCTGCTCCTAATTTCTTATGTTCTTATCTTAACCTGTCCTCATACTTTAACTCTTCAAGATCATTCTGGTGAATCTGCACTATTCCCCCTCCAAGGCCAATATATACTTCCTTAGATGCAGTGCCCAAAACTGAATGCAGTACTCCAGATAGGGTCTGATCGAGCCTGTTTTAGGCTTCCGTGGGGTCTGACCAATGCATCTGTATAACTCAAACCAACATTCCATGAGCGTTTTAGATTCCTTTTGTACCTGTGCACTAGCTTTTGTGTAAATCTCTACCCCACTCTCAATCTCTATATCTAAATATCAACAGCAAGGCTTATGTTTATCTGAGCAATTAAGTGGAGCTCAAATTAGAAATGCTCTCTTTGCTCCTCTACAGCTCCTAGTCTCTCATCATTAAGAGACTACAGGTGGAGCATCCGAAATCCGGAAACCTCGGGACTGAGGCCGTTCTGGATTTTGGGTAATTCCGGATTTCAGAACTCCAGATTTTGGACGCTCAAACTGTATTCAAATTTCACATTTATTCACATTGAAACCATTGACCACAGTTTTACCCAATCACTTAATCTGTCCCTTCCTGCTCCCAACTACATAACTGACTATGCCTTTTAACTTAGTGTCGTCTGCAAAATTGAATATACAACTCTCTATTCCTTTATCCAAGTCATTAATATATATGGTGAAAAGCTAAGGCCCCAGATCAGATCCCTATTTCCCTTTATCCCTACTCTCTGTGTCCTACCTCCCAACCAACCCATGTCACAAAGTTACCTTAGATCGATAGATGGATAGATAGATAGAGATAGATAGATAGATAGATAGATAGATAGATAGATAGATAGATAGATAGATAGATAGAGAGAGAGAGAGATAGATAGATAGATAGAGAGAGAGTGATAGATAGATAGAGATAGAGAGAGATCGATAGATGGATAGATAGATAGATAGAGATAGAGATAGAGAGAGATAGATAGATAGATAGAGAGAGAGAGAGAGAGAGAGATAGATAGATAGATAATTGAATGAATGAGTGCCTGGTCCATTGGAACATCCTGAGGCTGTGAAAGGCGCTATATAAATGCAGGTGCTTTCTTTCATTTTAACAGTTTTGAAGGCAACCCCTACCACCAACACTGTTATGCATCAGCTGATTTCATCTGATATCCAGCACAGTCACCTTTCATCTTGAAAGAAAATAGAGCCCAAATTATTTATCAAATTGGTTCAAATTTGTTTGTGAGTAAACGCTGATGCCAAAAACTGCATAATTAGAAACATCATACGATAGAAATACTATTGTCGATTGTCTGAGGTACAAAGTAACTGTAGCCATCAAAGTGGAGCGATCATTTGCTACTAATGCTTCAAGCAATTCTAAACTTTTACATTTAAAGTTTAGAAAGGAGTATGTCTACATTTGGGTACATCGATACATATATATAAACTATACTTCTAAACTAAAAAGAGCACTTGAGCATTTGAAAACTGCAAGGCAGCTATGGAATAATGATATCACTTCAGTGGAGCTTAAGGGTACAACAGCTTTTAGCTGTTCGGTATCTGGTTGTATCTGTTTGTCATTCCTGTCACGCTCCCTTTTTTTGTGAATTATGCCAGTGACTGAAATTCCCTGCAGTTTTCCCATGTGAATGTGGTAAGAAAGCTTTCCATCCAACATCAGGTTCGGGGGGAGAATACTAATGCACCGGTCTGTAAATGATCCCAGAAACTAATGAGTAGAATGCAGACACTGAACAGAGCTCAGGTCTAACGAGCAGTTCACTTTTTATCAACAGATGGCACTATTATTACTTTTAGTGTATCAATATTGAATGATGCAGTTATATTTTTGCACTGGTTTTATATTGATACGATTTTGAGAGCATGTGAGCGAGCAACATTGAGTAGCACTGTCTCTTCTGCAGCACTGTCAAAATAGGGGCAGTGAACAGAGCTCTACACATATGCAGTTAAAGGCCTTGCAAAAATTTCTTTCACCAGCAAGAAGCATTAGAAACGTAAAGGGATAACTTTGGCTGGCAATGCAAGATCATCTCCCAGGGATGGTCTCATATCCAGTATCATTTTTATAAAATCACAGATACAACGTCCGAAATCCGGAATCCTCGGGACCGAGTCCGTTCTGGTTTTTGGGTTTTTCCGGATTTCAGACAAGAAAATCAATAGTCTGAAATCCGGAATCCTCGACCTAATCCGTGCCGGGTTTTGAGCGGCGAGGTCCGATATCCGGTAAAACCCGAAATCTGGCACGGATTCGGTCGAGGATTCCAGATTTCAGACTTGATTTTCATGTCTGAAATCCGGAATCCTCGACCTATTTCGGGTTTTGTCTCAAAAATGTCTGGTTTTTGGACAATAATTCCGGACGACTCCATCAGCTATGTGTAAAATATCCAGTTTTTGGACAATTCTGGTTTTCGGAGTTCAGGATTCGGGACGTTGCACCTGTATAAAAAGAACTCAGAGGGGAGGGACAATAATGCTACATGTACCTGCTACAGAATACCAAAGTGACCAGGGGCATATTAACGCACGGGCCTATGGGACCCGTGCGTAGTGGCCTCAGCCTAAAATGGAGCCCCCCCAATAGAGGCCTGATACAGATGTACACGCATGATGTATTGCGATATGGTTTGATTTTATTATTAACACAATGTGTAAAACATTCTACAGGCCTATTTCTTCATGCATTTTACTACACGTTTGTATTCGAGTGAATCGGGAGTGGGGGGAGGGGGTATTGTGCACGGGGTTCGGAGGATGCTGAATATTCTTGGTGCACAGAGCCCCAGGAATTCTTAATTTGGCTGTGAGAGTGACAACTGTTGGGCTGCAGTTATATTGCTTGTTTTGTGTCATGTGACACTGAATCTGCTTCAGAGCAACTCAACATGTAAGACATGACTGCACAATAAAAGTTTGATATTTTTTAACTGTACAGGTTCGACCTCCCGAATCCGGCAACCTCGGGACCGAGGCCGAGCCGGTTTTCGTGTGTTTTTCCGGACTTCAGAACGTCTTTCTGACATCACAAATCTGGAAACACCCGAGCCCAGCTTCGGGTATTTCCGGATTTCAGAATGTCAGAAAGGTGGGGGTTGGGGTTGCTCGCCAAGGATCTGTTCGGGTCACCGGCTCTGTCGATGAGGTTGTCGGGCAGGCCAAGCCACCGAGGAAGTGTTCGGGCGGGCTCCACCGCCGAGGACCTGAGGAAATGTTTGAAACATAGTGAAACATAGAAAATAGGTGCAGGAGTAGGCCATTCGGCCCTTCGAGCCTGCACCACCATTCAATAAGATCATGGCTGAGCATTCCCTCAGTACCCCTTTCCTGCTTTCTCTCCATACCCCTTGATCCCTTTAGCCGTAAGGGCCATATCTAACTCCCTCTTGAATATATACAATGAACTGGCATCAAACCCTTTCTATGGAACCCGGACCAGCACTCCCCCTCACTCCCGACAAATGTCTAAAACAGGTATTAGGTCCCTTGAATATGCCAATGAAGGGCCTAAAACCTGTTGAAGGACTCCTCCACAAATTTCGGGTGGCTCTTGCCTGCCCGCTCTCAGGATTTTTCAGTGGCCCCTGTGATCGCCAACTACAGGCAAGTTTTGTTTTAAACCCTTTCTATGGAATCTGGACCAGCACTCTCCTTGACTGCACAGCCCTGGGCCTCTCTGTTTGGATGCACACTGCTGACACAGCATCGAACCTGGGCCTGATAACCAGCACTGGCCAATTTCTACCTCTTTGTTGCCAGTCTAATTTTTGTGCATTATCAATGAAGTGCACATATTGACATTTTACATCAAATATTAGGTGTTACTTATCTTCAAAATGCATATTAACGGAACTCATAAAATCGATGTTTAATGTAAAGAGGTTTTAAAGAAACCGATTTAGAAAACTCAAATCATTAGCATTGTGATAATTAGCCCAAGCCCTTAACTACACTGTTTTTGTCTGGAGGTAATTGAACTTCACCGAGTCTTTTTGAATCTGTTGTCAGTGTTTCTTTTCCAAACATTTGAGCCGTATTTCCCACCAGTTGGATGGCATTTTACAATATGACTGACAGAGGCCCATGCACTGGGAATTAGTACTGAAACAGCCCCTGTGAACACAGCACACACAGCACACACACACACCTCTCATCCTCATCCATTTTGATACAATTGGCAGTGAAAGGTCATTGTTGTGAATGCGGATCAGCTTGTTATTCAGAGATATGTCTACACAGATAAGTGAGTCTCAAAATATGAATTCTTAGGCTGGGAAGGAACAGATCATTGTGGCAGGAAATCATCACTGAAAATCTCTTTTCACTCTTGTCACCCAGACCCATTCACACGCACTGTTAGTGGTGAAGGTTACCATGGAGGTCTGTGTTGGCTCAGTTTGAATCAGTGGGACTTGTTCTCACTGGAACCTTGTCTACCCTTTCATAGCAAAGAGGAGTTGCGTGCTGCCAGCGGAGACGTCAAGGAGACAGTTGCCCCATGTTATCTGACAGCTGAACAAAGCGAGCAGATACATGATGTGATGTTGTTTGACCAATGTAAAGAATTCACACCATCGGTCACTCCAGGCCATGATTTACTGGAGTAAATTTGAAGTCTCCCAGACATTACACTTTTCAGAATAGAGGTTTGTGAAGAAATAAAATGTCATTCTTTTGTTGCGCTATGCCAATATTTCCCACTCCCCCCCAAAAAAAACGCAGAGATAAAAATCAACATTAGGGCTCCATGAACTGGGTTAAAACAGGACCATTTGGGGTTTATTTGCAAATCCCTAGAGTTGGATCCCTTCAAGTTTAGATAGACCTGATCCATTTTATTTTAATGGTTTCAGGTATGCGCTGAAAAGTGTCCATGCACATTTGAATAACAACATCCTTTATATCATGCCATAAGTTTATTTTGTTTATGATGATTAGTGCCCAGCTGTCTGGAATGTGTGGCTCAATCTACAATTACCATAATAGTGGCTTTTGGTTTAATTCTTTGAATACGTAGAATTGTAGGCTAGAAGTGAGTTTGTGCCTGTGCTCTTTGGTGGTCTTGTCAGTCTTGGAGATCTGAGATAGGCAGGTCTGCAACATTCAACAACAAACAATTCAACTTGCATTTATATAGCGTCTATAACCTAGAAAAATGTTCCAAGGTGCTTCACGGGAGCGTTATCAGACAAAATTTGACACCGAGTCCAAAGAAGGTGATACTAGGACAGCTGAATAAGAGCTTGGTCGAAGACATAGGTTTTAAGAAGGGTCAAAGGAGGAGAGAGAAATGGAGAGGCAGAGAGGTTTAGGGAGGGAATTCCAGACCTTAGTTTTGGATTGTTGAAGGCATGACTGCTAATGGAGGGGTGAAGAGTGAGGATGCATAAGAGGCCAGAGTTGGAGGAACAATGTGTGTTCGGAGAAGTGTGAGGTAATGCACTTTGGGTGGGCTAATAAGGAAAGGGTATAAACATTAAGCGGTAGGCCACTTAAAAGTGTAGATGAGCAAAGGGACCTTGGAATGCTTGTCCACAGATCCCTGAAAGTAGCAGGCCAGGTAGATAAGGTGGTTAAGAAGGCATAAGGAATGCTTGCCTTTATTGGCCGAGGCATAGAATATAAGAGCAGGGAGGTTATGCTTAAATTGTATAATACTCTGGTTAGGCCACAGCTGGAGTACTGCGTGCACCGTATTATAGGAAGGACGTGATTGCACTAGAGAGGGTGCAGAGGAGATTTACGAGGATGCTGCCTGGAATGAGGAATCTTAGCTATGAGGACAGATTGAATAGGCTGGGCTTGTTCTCATTGGAACAGAGGAAGTTGAGAGGAGACCTCATTGATGTGTACAAAATTTTGAGGGGCCTGGACATAGTGGATAGCAAGGGCCTATTTCCCTTGGTGGAGAGGTAAATTACAAGGTGACATAGTTTTAAGGTTGTTGGTGGAAGGTTCAGAGGGGATTTGAGGGGAGGCTTCTTCATGCAGAGGGTTGTGGGGGTCTGGAATTCACTGCCTGGAAGGGTGGTGGATGCAGAAACCCTCACCACATTTAAAAGGTGCTCGGATGGGCACTTAAAGTGCCGTAACCTGCAGGGTATGGACCTAGAGCTAGTAAGTGGGATTAGACTGGATAACCTCTTGTTGGCTGACGCAGATACAGTCGTAAGTACTGCAGGGAATCGAATACGACCAGGGTGATCTCCTGGACTAGTTTTGACTGCCTGAATGGGTCGGAGAGGAATTTTCCCAGATTTTTGTCCCCCCCCAATTGGCCTGGGTTTTTATCTGGTCTTTGCCTCTTCCAGGAGATCACATGGCTCTGGTTGGGGTGGAGTGTAGAATGTTTCGGTATAAGGGGTGTCGCACTTGTGAGTGGGCTGGGTGCTCTTTACCTTTCCGCCATTGTTCATTGTTCATAGATTTATATGTAACCTTCAAGGCTGACGACCAAGGGCCATGTGGCTCTTTGTCAGCCGGCGGGGACACAATGGGCCGAAATGGCCTCCTTCTGCGCTGTGGAGTTCTTAGAGGGTTGTAGGGCTGGAGGAGGTTACAGATATAGGGAGAGGCGAGTCCATGGAGGGATTTGAATATGAGAATTTTACAATCGAGGCATTGGTGGACTGAGAGCCAATATAGGTTAGTGAGTTCAGAGGTGATGGGAGAGCGGTACTTGGTACTGGTTAGGTTACAGGCAGCAGAGCTTTGGATGAGCTCAAGTTTATGTAGGGTGGAAGCTGGGAGGCTAGGAAGGAGAGCATTGGAATAATCGAGGCTAGAGGTAAGAAAAGCAAGAATGAGAGTTTCAGCTGCAGATAAACTGAGGCAGGGCAAAGACGGGTGAGGTCACGAGGTGAAAGTAGCCGGTCTTTGTGATTGAGAGGATATGTGGTTGGAAGCTCAGCTCAGCACCAAATAGGACACCAATGTTGCAAATCATCTGGTTCAGCCTGGGAGGGAGGGGGATGAAATCAGTGGCGAGGGAACGGGTTTTGTGGAGGGGGTCAAAGACAAGGGCATGGATTTTGCATTGAGAATAACGGTGAAACTAGCAGTGCTCACCATTATTATGGAGTAAATCAGACAGCAAAGTAGCAGAAAACTGAGGAAGCAGCAGTAGGCCAGATACTAGAAGCGAGACACCCTAGCAGAGCATAGAGTCTCCGTAGAAAACAGCGGCGATGTTGAAGGTCACTATAAGATACAGCGAGCAATAAGGTAGGCTAATGGGATGTTGTCCTTTATTGCAAGGGTTTGGAGTATAAGAGTAAGGAAGTGTTGCTACAATTGTACAGAGCTTTGGTGAGATCACACCTGGAGTACTATGCAGTTTTGGTCTCCTTATCTAACAAAGGATATACTTACCTTGGAGGTGGTACAACAGAGGTTCACTAGATTGATTCCTGGGATGAGAGGGCTGTCTTATGATGAGAGATTGTGTAGAATGGGCCTATACTCTCTGAGGTTTAGAAGAATGAGAGGTAATGTAATTGAAACAAACAAGATTCTGAAGGGGATTAACAGGGTAGATGCTGAGAGGTTGTTTCCCCTGGCTGGAGTGTCTAGAACTAGGGGGCATAGTCTCAGGATAAGGGGTGCCCATTTAAGACAGAGATTAGGAGGAATTTCTTCACTTAGAGGGTTGTGAATCTTTGGAATTCTCTGCCCCAGAGGGCTATGGATGCTGAGTCTCTGAATATATTCAAGGCTGAGATAGAAGATTTTTGGAGTCTAGGGGAATCAAGGGACATGGAGATCGGGTGGGAAAGTGAAGTTGAGATCGATGATCAGCCATGATCTTATTGAATGGCAGAGCAGGCTCGAAGGGCCGTATGGCCTGCTCCTGCTCCTATTTCTTATGTTCTTATGTAAGGCCCAGAAGCAACAGAGAAATGGGACTTGGGCCCAGGAGAAAATGTTTTTTTCTGTCCAGGATCCACACAGCAGCAAAATAAAACTGCGATACCAGAAGTGCGCAGTCAGAAGCACAGCAGGTAACCACACCAGATGGAGGATGGGCTAGAAACAGTTACCTTAAAACTTAAAGCGACTGAGTAACAGAGCAGAGTCACAGTAGCTATGTCTTACAGTGTAGTCCAGTAGAGCAGTGTAGTCCTGGTGGTAGAGGAATCCAGGAATTGGGAAGTCAAATTTGAGCAGAGTTCTGGAGTTGAAAAGAGAACAGTGAAAACAAAGAAGTTGGAGGGTCGGAGGTTGAGCAGTTGACTCCGCACAGGTAACTTTAAACTTATAACTTATAGTTTGGGCAAAAATGCACCCATTATTAGAGCCACTCAGCTCCAGATAACTTTGTAACAAAGCCCTATTAACTAGGGTGGTCCTGGTTATGCAAGTAGTCGGATTCTTACCAGTGCTCTACGCTTCATGGTTTTAGCTAGTTAAAAAACCCTGCACGCACTTGGGGGACCCTAACCCTTGGCAACCTGCCCCGAAGTGAGAACACTCAAGACAACTTAATGATACTATTAGAGATCATGAAACATTTGAAAGTTTGACATATTAAGTATGATGGGCATATTTATATACACACATATATATAATATATATATATTTGTTTAGCAATCTCCAAATTGAAATAAGCATGTTAATTTTAAAACAAAATTGTTGTGTTTCTGGGGAAGTCTGTCGGAAAAATTGACTGCTTACATCAATAAAATTCAAATGGTCCCATTGCTATGAGACATTTCAATAGATGCTATGATACCTTATAGACACCCAGTAGAATTTTCCTTTCGTCTAAGTTTGCCAATATATTCATAAATAAATCCACACTTTACACTACAATTCTATGTTGACATTTATTTTAAAGCCATGAGTATTGTTTCCAGAATTCAATAACCATTATTTCATGCCAGTGAAAATAAAATATAGCAATCGAAGTATCGCTCACAGTCCCTGTGGAGTGCTGCAGGCTCCATGCATTGTACATGTTGAGCACCAACAGGAAAAGAGACCTTGGGAGTAATTGTGACTTTGGGCGATAGTGTAAAACGGCCGATATCAATTTAGCTGGCAGTTGTGCATCTCTCCCGATGTTCAACCCCATTGCCTTCAACTACACGATTGCACAAAGTCCAAATGACCCCCTTGAAATTATCATTGGTCTATTACTTCTAGTGGCAATAGGTGTGCATTCAATACAATTTCACATTTTGAACTTGGTTCTAATTTCACGTGGCAATAAACTAGCTCACATGAGGACTGCTTTTTTTCACTCACGAGAAGGACTTCATAATTCACTTGTACCTGTGATACCCAGGAATTAATGGGATTTCATCCAGGGATATATTGGCACAATACATCAGTATAAATAATCCCTATGAGCATACAAACTATTATATATGCAGACTATTCTTTGTGTAGTCACTGTATAATTGCATAAGATGGAGACTTGTTTATCGGATGTACTATCAATAAGGTTTACACTGTGTATATACTATGTATATACCACTAGAGGGTGCAACTGGTGGAGATTGGGGTTTCCTGTGCTGGTGGCAAGGGCTGTATAAAAGGGTAGCCACCATGCGGCTGCCTCACTCTGGAGTTACGAATAAAGGACCAAGGTCACTACAGTTTGAGTACAACACATTGCCTCGTGGAGTCATTCATAGGTGCATAGACATAACACAAACTGATTGACACAATGTAAAATTAGTCATGTTCACCTTGATCACTCATCTGTTTAAGGCAGTGAATAGCTCAGCTGTACAGGGCAGAAGAGTGCCCAATCTGTACTGAGGTAGCTAATCTCAAACTGGAGCTGTGGTGGGGGTGTTAGATTTGTCTTCGACGCTCTTGGGTTAGGAAGGGGAAATCGTCCCGATTTTTTTTTATTCGTTGATGGGATGTGGACGTCACTGCCAAGGCCAGCATTTATTGCCCATCCCTAATTATCCTCGAGAAGGTGGTGGTAAGACAACTGAGTAGCTGGTCAGGCCATTTCAGAGGGCAGTTAAGAGTCAACCACATTGCTGGGGTCTGGAGTCACACATAGGCCAGACCGGGTAAGGACAGCAGATTTCCTTCCCTAAAGGACATTTGTGCAACCACTGCTGGAAGTGCATGTGGACATTAGGGTAGGACAAAATTGAGTCTCCAACTCCACCCCACCTCCCCCGCCGTTCCCGCACCACACCATCGACTCTTCATCACCACTTAGAGCCATTTGCTTATGAATAGCAAAGATGAGAACATTAACTTGGCATGATATTATACCAGGGAGGGAAGGAAATAATTCATTGTTGGCAACCTTGAAGAGAAGCCAGCACTGTAACAGATTGGCAAGCCTTGCACTCACTGGGCGCTCACTGGGCTGACATCACAGGATTTTATAAGGTCAGCCTCATTACATACATACAACAAACTTGCCACACAACTTTCCCACATGATGCAGGTTTATTTATTCACAGACAAGCTGTGATGCAGGACTTGTTTCCCACTCACCTGTGTGGTCTTCAAATTTTAACATCTGAATCCTACGTCTCTGCTTCCAGGGCAAAGTAACAGATAGCAGAAGGGAACAGTTCTGAAAAGAGGAGATCTTTCTCAATTGAGATCTCTCAGTCATGCCAGGAGCAGCACCAGGTGTACCTAAAAATGAGGTGCAAACTTGGTGAAGCTACAACACAGGGCTACATGCATGCTAAACAGCGGAAGCAGCATGCTAGAGACAGAGCTAAGCGATTCCACAACCAATGGATCAGATCAAAGCTCTGTAGCCCTGCCACATCCAGGCATGAATGGTGGTGGACAATTAAACTTACTAACTCAATGATGGTGGAGCCCAACATGTGAGTGCAAAAGACAAGGTTAAAACATTCGCAACCACCTTTAGCCAGCAGTACCAAGTGGATGATGCATCTCGGCATCCTCCCAAGGTCCCCAACATCACGGATGCCAGTCTTGAGCCAATTCAACTCAATTCACATGACATCAAGAAACCACGGCACGCACTGGATACGGCAAAAGCTATCCAGTTGTAGTGCTGAAAACTTGTGCTCCAGAACTAGCTGCACCTCCAGCCAAGCTGTACCAATACAGCTGCAACACTGGCATCTATCCAACTATATGAAAAACTGCCCAGGTATGTCCTGTCCACATAAAGCAGGACAAATCCAATCCAGCCAATTGCCACCCCATGAATCTACTCTCAATCATCAGTGATGGAAGGTATTATTGACAGTGTTATTGAATCCAGACCTCATTACAACCTTATGCTGAATGTGGACAAAAGAGCTGAATTCCAGAGGTGATGTGAGAGTGACTGCCCTTGACATCAAGGCAGCGTTTGACCGAGTGTGGGCAAATGCATGGCAGATGTAGTATAATGTGGATAAATGTGAGGTTATCCACTTTGGGGGCAAAAACACGAAGGCAGAATATTATCTGAATGGCGGCATATTAGGAAAAGGGGAGGTACAACGAGTCCTGGGTGTCATGGTATATCAGTCATTGAAAGTTGGCATGTAGGTATAGCAGGCGGTGAAGAAGGTAAATGGCATGTTGGCCTTCATAGCTAGGGGTTTTAAGTATAGGAGCAGGGAGGTCTTACTGCAGTTGTACAGGGCCTTGGTGAGGCCTCACCTGGAATATTGTGTTCAGTTTTGGTTTCCTAATCTGAGAAAGGACATTCTTGCTATTGAAGGAGTGCAGCGAAGATTCACCAGACTGATTCCCGGGATGGCTGGACTGACATATGAGGAGAGACTGGATTCATTGGAGTTTAGAAGGATGAGAGGGGGTCTCATTGAAACATATAAGATTCTGACGGGACTGGACAGGTTAGATGCGGGAAGAATGTTCCCGATGTTGGGGAAGTCCAGAACCGGGGGACACAGTCTAAGGATAAGGGGTAAGCCATTTAGGACTGAGATGAGGAGAAACTTCTTCACTCAGAGAGTTGTTAACCTGTGGAATTCCCTACCGCAGAAAGTTGTTGATGCCAGTTCATTGGATATATTCAAAAGGGAGTTAAATATGGCCCTTACGGCTAAAGGGATCAAGGGGTATGGAGAGAAAGCAGGAAAGGGGTACTGAGGTGAATGATCAGCCATGATCTTATTCAATGGTGGTGCAGGCTCGAAGGGCCAAATGGCCTACTCCTGCACCTATTTTCTATGTTTCTGTGTTTCTATCAAGGAGCCCTAGTAAAATTGAAGTCAATGGAGATCAGGAGGAAAACTCTCTACTGACACGAGTGGTGGAGGGAGTGAATGGTTAAGGTAGTGGATGGGTGCCATAGGTGTTGAGTTTCTTGAGTATTGTTGGAGCTTCACTCAGCCAGGCAAGAGTCATACCCAACTCAATGGAAGATGGTTGTGGTTGTTGGAGGCCAACCATATCTGCCGCAGGACATCGCTGCTGCAGGAGTTCCTCAGGGCAGTGTCCTAGGCCCAACCATCTTCAGTTGTTTCAGCAATCACCTTCCCTCCTTCATAAGGTCAGAAGTGAGATGTTTGCTGATGATTGCAGTGTTCAGTTCCATTTGCAATTACTCAGATAATGAAGTAGTCCGTGCCCACAATCAGCAAGACCTGGACAACATCCAAGCATGGGTTTGTAAGTGGCAATTAACATTTGTACCACACAAGTGCCAGGCAATGTCCATCTCCAAAACGAGAGAACCTAACCACCGCCCCTTGAATTTGTATGGTATTACCATCGTCAAATCCCCCCCATCAACATCCTGGGGGTCGCCATTGATCAGAAACTTAACTGGACCAGCCACACAAATACTGTGGCTACAAGACAAGTCAGAGGCTGGGCATTCTGCGGTAAGTGACTCACCTCCTGACTCCCCAAAATCTTTCCACCATCCACAAGGCACAAGTCAGGAGTGTGATGGAATACTCTCCACTTGCCTGGATGAGTGCAGCTCCAACAACACTCAAGAAGTTCGACACCATTAGCACCCCATCCACCACCTTAAACATTTACTCCCTCCACCGCTGACGCAACATAGCTGTGTACTATCTACAAGATGCACTGCAGCAACTCGCCAAGGCTTCTTCAACAGCACCTCCCAAGCCCATGACTTCGACCACCTCATCATCATCATAGGCAGTCCCTTAGAGTTGAGGAAGACTTGCTTCCACTCTAAAGTGAGTTCTGAGGTGACTGAGGAGTCCAATGCGGGACCTACAGTCTCTGTCACAGATGGGACAGACAGTGGTTGAAGGAAAGGGTGGGTGGGTAGTCTGGGTTGACGAACGCTCCTTCTACTGTCCTCGCTTGGTTTCTGCTTGTTCTCGGCGATGGGACTCATGGTGCTCAGCACCCGCCCGGATGCTCTTCCTCCACTTTGGGCGGTCGTAAGCCAAGGATTCTCAGGAGATGGTGGGGATGTTGCACTTTATCAAGGAGGCTACAAATCCATTGGCAGGATAGACATACCAATGTCAGTGTTCTCGCTCAGGCCAACATCCCTAGCATCGAAGCATTGATCACACTTGATCAGCTCCGTTGGGTGGGCCACATCGTCCCGCCTACCCGACACGAGACTCCCAAAGCAAGCGCTCTACGTGGGCAGAGGAAACGCTTCTACCACCTAGAAGGACAAGGACAGCAGGCACATGGGAACAGCTCCACCTCCAAGTTCTCCTCCAAGTCACACACCATCCTGACTTGAAAATATATCGCCGTTCCTTCACCGTCGCTGGATCAGGATCCTGGAACTCCCTACCTAACAGAACTGTGGGATTACCTTCAGCACACGGACTGCAGTGGTTCAAGAAGGCAGCACCACATTGGAGTCAACTACATTGCTGTGGGTCTGGAGTCACATATAGGCCAGACCAGATTTCCTTCCCTAAATGACATTAGTGAATCAGATGGGTTTTTCGACAATCCGGTAGTTTCATGGTCACCATTATTGATACTAGCTTTTTATTCCAGATTCTTTAAAATGTAATTAACTGAATTTAGATTCTCCAGCTGCCATGGTGGGATTTGAACTCACGTCTCTGGATCGTTAGTCCAGGCCTCTGGATTACTAGTCCAGTAACATAACCACTATTGTTACCGTATCCAAGAAATTGACGTCCATTTTCAAAATTATAATTGTAGAGCCTAAAATTATGGGAACCAAAACTCTTGGGGCTGGATTTTCGGTCTTCTGCCTGTTAGCGTCCCGGAAGGGCGGCACTGGCGGCGCTAATTACTTCCGGGCGGGTGGCCAGCTTCCAGCGCCCCACCGAGACATTCAGTGCCAGTTTCGAGGGGGCGCGGAGCATTACCACCCGGAACAGGCGAGCCGGCATGCAACGCCCCTGGTTGTGACACCGGCTCGATATTTGGTTGGCATCTGACCCATAGTGCCCCGCATTGCGCCCTAGTGGGAATGCCTGTGGAAGCTAGTCAGAAGGTTGTGGACACTGCGGTATAGCACTGAGGAAGTGCTACATTGTCAGAGGTGCTGTCTTTCAGATGAGACATTAAAGGTGGATGTAAAAGATCACATGGCATTATTTCAAAGAAGAGCAGGGGAGTACCCCCTGGTGTCCTGACCAATATTGATCCCTCAACCAATACTTTAAAAAAATAGTTTATCTGGTCATTATCACCTTGCTGTTTGTGGGACATTGCAAATTGGCTGCTGTGTTTCCTACATCATCATTATCATAGGCAGTCCCTCGAAATCGAGGAAAGCTTGTTTCCACTCTAAAAGTGAGTTCTTAGGAGACTGTGCAGTCCAATACGGGAATTGCAGGCTCTGTCACAGGTGGGGAAGACAGTTGTTGAAAGAACGGGTGGATGGGGAGTCTGGTTTGTCGCACGCTCCTTCCGCTGTCTGCGCCTGATTTCTGCATGCTCTCGGCGACAATACTCGAGGTGCTCAACACCCTCCCAATTGTTCTTCCTCCACTTATGGCAGTCTTTGGCCAGGAACTCCCAAGTATCGGTGGGGATAATGCATTTTATCAAGGAGGCTTTGAGGGTAGCCTTGAAACATTTCCTCTGCTCACCTGGGGCTCGCTTGCCGTGTAGGAGTTCTGAGTAGAGCGCTTGCCTTGGGAGTCTTGTGTCAGGCATGTGAATATTGTGGCCTGCCCAATGGAGCTGGTCGAGTGTGGTCAGTGCTTCGATGCTGGGGATGTTGGCCTGATCGAGGATGCTAATGTTGGTGCGTCTGTCCTCCCAGGGGATTTGCAGGATCTTGCGGACACATCGTTGGTGGTATTTCTCCAGAGATTTGAGGTGTCTACGTCTCTGAGCCATACAGGAGGGCGTATATCACTACAGCCCTGTAGACCATAAGCTTGGTGCCAGATTGAGAATTCTAGTGCGCCAGCGCAGCCTTCAACTGCCTGAGGAAGTGAGTGTTCGAAGATCAGGCCCTCAAATCTGTGTTTCCTACATTACAACAGTGACTATATTTCAAAAAATACTTAATTGACTGTAAAGTGCTTTGGGTCATCCTGCAGTTATTATAATGCCTTATCATGTTGTTAACATGTTTCAAAGTGCTTTCCACAATGAATTGCTTTTCTGGAATGCAGTGACTGTTGTTATGTAAGTAAACATGGCAACTCCTGTAGTTATTTTAAATTGTAATCAATAATCTGCGCAAAAATAAATGATAAAACTCTCTGGATTGCATATAGTTATACCCCAAACTGTTAAAATAACTGCAGAAGAACAACTTCTCAGGAGGTTTACAGGCCTTTTTGCAATGTATTGAAAAAAACACAAACTTAGCTTGCCCACACCTCACAGCTCAACACTAACAAAAGTCATTCATTCAAATCCGCATTAGTGCAGTGCTGCACATCGGTGCATTCATGTCTATGGGAATCTGGCAGCGCCAATTAAAATCCTTGTAAAAAGGATACAGGAACAATGTTGTGACAGCCTCAATCTTTTTTATTCATGTGATTTCTAATTAGAAGAACCTTTTCTCTTTGTAATTGGCTTATCTGATTTGGAGAGCCAGGTTGGTTCACTAAACACAGCTGAATTTTCGTCTGTTCAGAATCGCAAATGCCAGGACCAAGGTTGCAAACAAATGTATGGCACAGCAAACTTTACCTTGCAGAGCCAGTGCTGGAGCAAAAAGCAGCAGAGTTAGAATCAATGCACTATTAATTTATGTGCGGTAGAATCGACGTATGAAATGGGCATCATGCCAAATGTGCATTTTGAATAGAAGTTCACATTCGGTTCAGACTTGCAGTGAGCTTTTGACAGAGCACTTATATGAATTGAACACTACAATCATTTTCCAGCCATGGGACATGGTACAAAAAAAAACATTTTCAATAAGACCAGATACCAAGGCACCTATAAACGACTGCCTCTATAAGGGATATTAGTTGGCTATTCCACACTAAGGATTAAAAACAAAAATATGAACCTTGTAATGACATGAAAACATAACCAAAATCATTAAATTCCACTTATTTGAATGCACCTACACTTGCATACACATGGATTATATATAAAAAAATATTTTGGAAGTACAGTTTCTTAAAGGAAATGTGTTCCTGCTATATTGCTAAATCATAACAAAATGCAAACATGCCTTAAGCGCATCAAGACCTTTTTAGGAGTGCTTGGGATTGCTATTTCACAATTACAATCATTTGCAATGGGTCACTGGTTATGGTGACTGAATAAGTGAAATGGTGTTATTACAGGTATTACATAGGATTATTGGATTTTGCAGTATTTTAACTAGTGCCTTGGGAACATTGTTAAGGCCATCGTTCTGTCCCATTTTTCTGATAAAACTACAAATCAGGGCCTCAATGATATTTCGATTCCTCCTTGATCACTGCAGCATGGGGAGCATGTACTGATTTCCTTATGATCCTCAACTGGGGGAGATTTGTTCAGTTTGTGTTAGCACATTGCTAATGCAGTAGTGAAATTTCCTCAGATCCCATATAAAGAATTTGTTTATACATTTCTAATGATTTTGCTAATAAATCGGAGAAGAGAAATCTTCCCACTGTATCCATGATGTCACTAACACAAAGTGACAATATTTCATATATCTGTTCTTTAAACCCTTCATTTCAATAGGATCACAATACTATTTCTTTGAACTTATCCTGCCGATTCTCAAACAATGTTATTCTGTGGGCTTTCTAATTTAACAATTTTGTTTTGCTTAGCCAGGATTTCCCGCTACAGTTGAATCCTGGGATGCGCACTTTACACCCGTCCCAAGAATGCACTCCTGACATCGGCTGATTTTCTAGAGTCAAGCTAATTTGAATACTTTGGTGGGCTCCGACTCGGAGTCCTGTCTCCTTTGAGAGAGGGAGGAGTAAGGAAATGGCCACGGCAAGTCTCAACCACCTTAGCGTGGTCAGTGACCTTAGGGGCTAGCCAGAAAGTATGCTTTTAATTAATTGTTTTTAATTCCCACCCTGCCCAATGGAATCAATCATCCTATAATCAAATGCACTCGGCAAGGTAGTCCTTTACACGTCAAATCCTTCACCACTCCCATTGGAATCCTAGCTGTCAGGATTGCACTGGCATTCTAGCACTCAGCGCTGTTATAGTGCAAAAGGCAGAAAACTATCGCATGAAGTATTCTTTGCATTTGTGTATCTATCGAATATGCCTGCCTATAAAAGGGCCGTTGTATTCCATGTCTCCCCAGTGGAAAGTCTCAGAAACAGTTGGGCCCATGTGCAGCCAGCAGAATGGCACTTTGTCCGACTTGCTCCCATTTCTGGAGTTAAGTTGGGGAGCTGGCATAGTTCAGGTGGAAAATCCCACTTGTCACTAAAACTGCTGCCATTTGCCAACTAATCTTATTAACGTGATAAATTAATCAGTAATAACGTAGCCTAGTTGTTATGGTACTGGACTAGAAACCCAGAGGTCATGAGTTCAAATTACAACATGACAAGTTGTGAAACTGAATTCAATAATTCCAGTAATTTGTGCGCTAGCTTCAAAGAATAGTCATGAAAGTATCCGATTGTCTTTAAAAACTCAACTGGTTTAGCCACTGCCAATGATCTGACCTATACATATGACTCATGTCCCAAACTATGTGGTTGACTCTTAATACCCTCTGACATAGCAAGACAAGCTAACCAGTTGTAAACAATCGCTACAAAGATCAGTAAGTAGAAGAAAATCAGATGGGCCTAACAGCAATGATGCAAGCATTGTATCAGGATAAAACTAAAGCAATCTCTGCCCAGTCAACCTTGCAAAGTTCTCCTCATTAGTATCTAAGGGCCGATGTCCAAGTTGGGAGAGCGATCCCATAGTCTGGTCAAACAACAGCCTGATATAGTCATACTCAATTGATCACATCTATCAGCCAATATCCCAGACTCCTCCATCACTATCCCTGGATGTGTCCTGCCCCACCAACAGTGGCCATGGGAATCCTCAATATTGACTCTGGATCTCATGAGGTCTCATAGCATCAGGTCAATTCAGGCCAAAGAAACCTCCTGTTGAGCAGCACCTATCACCCTCTGCCACCTCCCTTCCCCGCCCTCCGCCCGCCACCCCCCCACATACAAACACACACACGCTCAACTGATGAAGTAGTACTCCTTCATGTTGAAGATTACTTGGATGAAGCTTTGAAAGAAACAGGAATACAGAATAGATTGGGGACTTCAATGTACATCACCAAGAGTCGTTTAGTAGGACCACCGCTGTAGGAGTCGTTTAGTAGGACCAAGCTGGCTGTGATTGATGTTTATTTAAGTATTGTAACCTAGAAAGAAACTAGGGAAGGGGCTCCATTCCCAATTTCTCACTCACTGCACCAGATGTGGGCCTGTTTTCCCAGCACACACCCCCAGGGAATTAGCCCAGCATTTCCTTTCCCCCCGCCCCCAACACCACAATTTGTGCACCAATTAAGAACATAAGAACATAAGAAGTAGGAACAGGAGTAGACCATACGGCCCCTTGAACCTGCTCCGCCATTCAATAAGATCATGGCTGATCCAATTATGGACTCGGATCCACTTCCCTGCCTGCTCCACATAATCCCTTATCCCCTTATCTTTTAAGAAACTGTCTATTTCTGTCTTAAATTTATTCAATGTCCCAGCTTCCACAGCTCTCTGAGGCAGCGAATTCCACAGATTCACAATCCCCTGAGAGAAGAAATTTCTCCTCATCTCTGTTTTAAACGGCCCCTTATTCTAAGATCATGCCCTCTAGTTCTAGTCTCCCCCATCAGTGGAAACATCCTTTCTGCATCCACCTTGTCAAGCCCCCTCATAACCTTATAAGATTCGATAAGATCATCTCTCATTCTTCTGAATTCCAATGAGTAGAGGCCCAACTTACTCAACCTTTCCTCATAAGTCAACCCCCTCATCCCTGGAATCAACCTAGTCAACCTTCTTTGAACTGCCTCCAAAGCAAGTATATCCTTTCGTAAATATGGAAACCAAAATTGCACGCTGTATTCCAGGTGTGGCTTCACCAATACCTTATATAGCTGTAGCAAGACTTGCCTGCTTTTATACTCCATCCCCTTTGCAATAAAGGCCAAGATACCATTGGCCTTCCTGATCACTTGCTGTTCCTGCATACTATCCTTTTGTATTTCCTGCACAAATACCCCCAGGTCCCACTGTACTGCAGCACTTTGGAATCTTTCTCCATTTAAATAATAACTTGCTCTTTGATTTTTTTCTGCCAAAGTGCATGAGCTCACACTTTTCAACATTATATTCCATCTGCCAAGTTTATGCCCACTCACTTAGCCTGTCTATGTCCTTTTGCAGATTTTTTGTGTCCTCCTCACACATTGCTTTTCTTCCCATCTCTGTATCGTCAGCAAACGTGGCTACATTACACTCAGTCCCTTCTTCCAAGTCGTTAATATAGATTCTCCCTTCCTCTCCTGAAAACGCTCATTTGTGTTGGACTACAAGGGTAGATTGAAAGCTGAGAATGACTAGCTGAAAGCCCAAAGCTAGCCAAAAGTGCAGTGAACTGACGGCCCAAAATTTTCAGGGTCAGCTCATTTCAATGTTGGTTAGCAAAATCAAGAGTGATGGGTGAGCAGGATTTGGTGCGGAAAAGGATGCCGGCAATTGCTTTTTGGATGACCTGAAGTCCGCCGCATGGCTTTGGCCTTGAACAGCTAATGGAGCGAGCGTGAACTCCAGCAGCAGCTGAAATTTAAAGGAATGTAGCCACCTATCGCTTGGGGAGGGAGCAAAAAGTCTTAAAGCTTTATATAGCCTTAAAATGCATTTGAACTCATTGGCAGCCTTTGACAAAGCTGAATGATGGTGGGGTGAAAAGAAAGAGAGAAAGACTTACATTTATATAGCGCCTTTCACAGCACCTGTGGGGGGAAAGAAGTACCAGGGAAAAATGAAGCTAAAAGAAAGGATGTGTAAAATAAAGTCTGTGGGCAAGTCATATAATGACACAGCACCCGGACACCTGTTCCACAGCTGGCAAAGTGTATATAAAAATGCTGGATGAAATAGATACAAGGAGGGTTGCCCTGTTTGGCACTCCAGAGCATATTCCGCAGAGGATGGCAGTGCACAATGCTTGGTATGTGGTGATGGCCAACTTCATTAGACCATGAAGTACCCAGAGGACCTCGAAACAGAACAACCACAACTTGTATTTATATAGCGCCAAAGCTTGGTCAAAGAGATAAGTTTTAAGGAGTATCTTAATGGAGGAAAGCGAGGTAGAGAGGCAGAAAGGTTGAGGCAGAGAATTTCAGAGCTTGGGGCCTAGCCAACAGAAGGCATGGCCACAAATGGTTGAACGATTATAGTTAGACAAGACGACATTCTTTACGGAAAGTAAGACTATTCAATATCTCGGCTTTCCCATGAACCAACCACAGCAACAGTAAACCAAATATCCTTCAGTTAGTTTTCCTAACTCAAGACTGCATGCCACAAAATGTTGCCTGTCAACCTGCTCCACATTTACTGCTCATCCACAACTAGCCCTCACATAAACACACAGCTGTTTTGTTGTATCATAGCGCACTCATACCTCAGAAGGGCACATATTCAAGATGCAATGCAAAATTGATAGCCTGGGCACATTTATCTTCCAAGGCCATCACAGCTCAAATAATTCTAACACAAGCCAGCTGTATAAGGTCCTGCAGGATTTTTGATCCATTAAAGATAATGGGCAGAAAATCATGCCCACTGACCTCCACACCCCAATTTCCAACATGCAACCCTGGCAGAAGAAGCTCAGCATCGGGAGCGCACATTCATGGAATTTACTCTTTAATGTTACTGTATTTTTGTTTTTTAGATCCACTTGGTCATGGATCTCGGATAATGCTGTGGGAGCTGGTTTTAACAATAACACATGTTTGGCGATTTCTCTTGATCCACACTGCACAAGTGCTAAATGTAAAAGCATTCAGTCGGGGTATCCCATTGCATTAATTCCGTCTATTATCTTAGCTTTGCCGTGACCCAACCAGAGCAACAGTGAACCCAAGGCGCCTCAGTTAGGTTTCCTCATGCCCTGCAGGTTGATAAACTGCATCCGTGTCTGCCCCTGAGCTTTTTGAGAGACTGTAAAGACATTTTACTACGACAAGAAAAGGTGTTCTGCAGTGAATGTATTGCTGCTGCTGCTACTGCTGCTGATGGTGATCCTCACTGACATTTTACATAAGGCCCATGAAACACGCTGTTCCAGGCCAGTGTTTGAAGTGATATCTGAGATGCTGCCCGAGGCAGTTCATGGTTGTCCACAGTTCCCCAACTGACTGATTGCAATGACTAGCTTAAATATGTAAATCACAAATCACTGTACACGTGAAGTGTTGATAGAAATATATGTTTGCTGCACCTCAAAACTCCTAAAGGACTAGCTCAGCTGTGTCTGCTTTTACTTTTCTGGAGTGTCTCTTGCACATAATTCTTGTCTCATCATAGCAGCTTCAACAGTCTCACAAGCTGCCTCCACAAAGGAAAATAGCTATAAATCAGCAGTAGAGCTGACATTTTTATTCTGTGCCAGATTTGGACATTAGTGCTGCATAACCAGCAATTTCACAGCCAGGCTCATGTAGCTTCATATTCTGCATGGGGCAAAGGTTACAACTGGCAGCATTTGCCTGCACAGTGCACTTTTCAATTAAATTACTCTAACTCCTGGCTATGGCTTTCATGATACACTCCAGGTATTATGTTTCTACAATAGTAGGGTGAATACTGTAACTGTGATGATGTATCTCTCTCTCTCTCTGACAAACACATACACACTATTCCCCACAGCTGGAGATTCCCTGTACGCAAGATACATGGGAGAAGAGGGGAGGGAGGTGGAAAGGGGGAGAGTGGAGGAGGAGAAGAATGGGGCGAGGAGAAGCAGGAGGAGGATGGGAGAGGTGGATGTGGAAAAGAAAGGGGATAGGGCGAGGGAAACGATGGAAGGGTGGTGGAGGCAGAAACCCTCACCACATTTAAAACTTGGATGTGCACTTAGAGTGCCGTAACCTAGAGGGCGACGGACCAAGAGCTGGAAAGTGGGATTCAGCTGGATAGCTCTTGGTCAGCCGACGCGGACATAATGAGCCGAAATGGCCTCCTTCCGTGCTGTAAATTTGTATGATTCTGTGATAAGAGGAGACGGTGTAGGAAATGTGGTCGCTGGGGGATGGAGATAGTGTGGGCAGCACTAGGCCAGGGCGAATTTATTTTCAGTCAATGGGGTAGGCTGAAAGTTGCAGTGGATAGATTTGGTCCCAATGTGGGAGGGGGAAGAAGGTTAAGCTGCTGCTCAGCTGGGGGAGGATTCAGAAAAGGCCTGACCAGCTTCTCGGCTGGGAGAGTTTCAGAAAAATCCCATGTAGCTTCTCAGCAGAGGGGGCTAAAGTTGCTTCTCAAAGCCGGAGTCCAGATAATCCACTCACAGGGGGTAAAATTCAACTTAGGTAGGGGCACAAAATTGGCAGTAATGGATAGGCCTCCCATTATATATGATTGGACAGGGTGTAAATCGGCCAGCCGATCATGTATTGCCAGGTTTGTGCCCCCGCTGAAGTAAATATACCCCCCAAAAAGCGGTTTGTTTCAAGGGCATCGATTCATGCAGTTTTGGTTTCAATATTTACGAAAGGATATACTTGCTTTGGAGGCAGTTCAGAGAAGGTTCACTAGGTTAATTCCGGGGATGAGGGGGTTGACTTATGAGGAAAGGTTGAGTAGGTTGGGCCTCTACTCATTGGAATTCAGAAGAATGAGAGGTGATCTTATCGAAACGTATAAGATTATGAAGGGGCTTGACAAGGTGGATGCAGAGAGGATGTTTCCACTGATGGGGGAGACTAGAACTAGAGGGCATAATCTTAGAATAAGGGGCCGCCCATTTAAAACTGAGATGAGGAGAAAGTTCTTCTCTCAGAGGGTTGTGGATCTCTGGAATTCGCTGCCTCAGAGAGCTGTGGAAGCTGGGACATTGAATAAATTTAAGACAGAAAGAGACAGTTTCTTAAACAATAAGGGAATAAGGGGTTATGGAGAGCGGGCAGGGAAGTGAGTCTGAGTCCATGATCGGATCAGCCATGATCGTATTAAATGGCGGAGCAGTCTTGAGGGGCCGTATGGCCTACTCCTGCTCCTATTTCTTATGTTCTTATGTTCTTATTAACAGGTGGAGCACTACAATCAGTGTCATTACCCATAACGTAGGGAGGAGAAAACCAACAAATGCTGCTGTCCTGGTCACTGTCCACTGACCTTGGATGGTAATTTGCGTACTGAGGGAGAAAGAAAGAATTGCATTTATATAGTGCCTTTCACGACCACTGGATGTCCCAAAGCGCTTTACAGTCAATGAAGTACTTCTTGAAGTGTAGTCACTGTTGTAATGTAGGAAACACAGCAGCCAATTTGTACACAGCAACCTGCAATGTGATAATGACCTGCTAATCTATTTTAGTGATGTTGATTGATGGATAAATATTGGCCAGGACACCAGGGAGAACTCCCCTGCTCTTCTTCAAAAAAGTGGCCTGAGATCTTTTACATCTACCTGAGAGGGTAGACGGAGCCTCAGTTTAATGCCTCATCCAAAAGACGGTACCTCTAACAGTGCAGCACTCTCTCAGCACTGCACAGAGTGTCAGCCTGGACTTTTATGTCTGGAGTGGGGCACAAACCCAGAACCTTCTGACTCAGAGGCAAGTGTGCTACCCACTGAGCCACAGCTGACACTCTGGGAGTGTTTGAAGGAGAGATATCTTGTCTGAATTGCCATCTTTTGGATGAGACATTAAACCAAGATCCCATCTACCTGATCAGATGGATGTCAAGGGAGGACAGGCCTGGTCTCAGCTTTAATTCCCTTATGGTGGATTAATCTGCCAATACTCATTGTCAAAACTCGTGCATGAAAAATGGCCACTTGAATGAAATACTGGAAGGCACCTGACACTCATCAAACCATACACTAGAAAGAAGGCAAATGTGTTGGACAATCGATACACTGCATGGGCTCTCAAACAGCAAATGAATGAGAGATTACAAATCTGATTTTTGCGGATAATGTTGATGAGGTAGGAATACTGGCCAGGGCACCTGCTGTTCGTCAAATAGTGCCATGGGATTTTTTATGTCACCTGATCAGGCAGAATGGGCTTCATCTAAAATCTTATCTAAAAGATGACACCTCCGACATTCACACTCCTTCAGTGGTGTACTGAAGTGTCAGCTTAACTTCTGTGCTCAAGTTGATATATCACTGATTATCAGGTTAGCATAAAATAGACAAAAATGACTCATTTTATTGATATATAAATAGCTTAAATGCTATAAGCATTAAGATGCAATCCGACTTCAACTCTTGTATCATAGAATCTTACAGCCCAGAAGAAGGCCATTTGATTCACCGTGTCCATGTTGGCTCTGTGAAGGAGCTATCCAATTAGACCCATTTCCCTGCAAATTTCTAGTTTTCAAGTGGATATACAATTCCCTTTTGAAAGTTACTACTGAATCTGCTTCCACCACCCTTTCAGGCAATGAATTCCAAATCATCGTAACTTGCTGCATTAAAAAGAAATCCTCTTCAATGCCCCACTGGTTTGACCTTTTTAAAACCTCCAACAATAATTCAATAAAAGTAGCAACACAGGTTAATAAGGCCATGAAAAAAGCAAACCAAGCACTGGGGATTCATTTCTAGAGGGATACAGGTGCAATGTCCAAAATCTGGAGTTCTGGAATCCGGACACCGGGCCAATCCATGGCGGAGTCGTCCGGAAACCGGAAAATGTTCTGAAATCCGGACTCCCCCGCCTTGGCAGTCCGACCTCCCCTCACCTCGGCCTGACCTCCTCGGCGCGGCCTCCCCTGGCCTCGGCCCGACCTCCCCCCGCCTCGGCCCGACCTCCTCCACCCTTCGACCGCCCAACCTCCCCTCACCTCGGCCTGACCTCCCCTCACCTCGGCCCGACCTCCTCGGCGCGACCTCCCCTGGCCTCGGCCCGACCTCCCCCCTGCCTCGGCCCGACCTCCTCCACCCTTCGACCGCCCGACCTTCCCTCACCTTGGCCTGACCTCCCCTCACCTCGGCCCGACCTCCTCGGCGCGACCTCCCCTGGCCTCGGCCCGACCTGCCCCCGCCTCGGCCCGACCTCCTCCACCCTTCGACCGCCCGACCTCCCCTCACCTCGGCCTGACCTCCCCCCGCCTCGGCCCGACCTCCTCCACCCTTCGACCGCCCGACCTCCCCTCACCTCGGCCTGACCTCCCCCCGCCTCGGCCCGACCTCCTCCACCCTTCGACCGCCCGACCTCCCCTCACCTCGGCCTGACCTCCCCCCGCCTCGGCCCGACCTCCTCCACCCTTCGACCGCCCGACCTCCCCTCACCTCGGCCTGACCTCCCCCCGCCTCGGCCCGACCTCCTCCGGCCTCCACCACCCGACCTCCCGCGGCCTCGACCCGACCTCCATCCGCCCGATCTTGCCTCAGCCCGATCTCGCCCCGCCTCTGCCCAATCTCCCCCGCCCTCACCTGGCCCCAGCCTGACCTCCCCTTGACCTGCAGCCACCCGACCTCCCATGGCCTCCCCCGAGCCCCACCGGCCTCGGTCCTACTGACCTACTCTGACCACTCTCCTCAACCTCGGCACGACCGACAACCCCGACCTCCAGCGGTCCAACCTCCCCTCATCTCGGCATGACCTACCCCAGCCTCGGCCCGACCTCCCCTGCCTTGACCCGACCTCCTCTGCCTCGGCCTGACCTTAGCCCGACCTCCCCCGGCCTCCGCCCGACCTCCCACCCCGGCCCGAGCGACCCCCGCCCCGGCCTCCGCCCGACTGACCTCCCTGACATCCGGCGACCCGACTGAATCCCCTACCCAACTCAACCAAAATCCGGAATGGCCTCAATCCCAAGGTTTCCGAATTTCAGACATCATACCTGTAGCATTAAAAAGCAGAGAACTTGTATCGAACCTTGGTTAGACCCGACACTTGGAATACTGTTCACCATTCTGGTCTCCATATTATAAAAATGAAATAGTGACACTGGAAAAAGTGGAAAGAAAATTCACAGGATGATACCAGAACTGAGAAGATATACTTATCTGTAAAGGCTGAACAAACTTGGACTCGTTTCTCGAGAAAAGAGAAGGCTAAGGTGTGACCTGATAGAGGTCTTTAAAATTATGAAGGGGTTTGATAGGGTAGATGTAGAGAAGATACTTATATTTGTGGGGAGTCCAAAACTATGGGCCATAAATATAAAATAGCCACCAATGAATCCAATAGGGAATTCAGGAGAAACTTATTTACCCAAAGTGTTGTAAGAATGTGGAACGCGCTACAACAAGGAGTAGTTGAGGCGAATAGCATAGATGCATTTCAGGGGAAGCTGGAGAAACACATTGGGGAGAAAGGAATAGAAGGGTGTGCTGATAGGGATAGATGAAGTAGGGTGGGAGAAGGCTCGTGTAGAGCATAAATGGCACAGTCCAGTTGGACCGAATGGCATGTTCCTGTGCTGTACATTCTATGTAATTCTATATATATATATAATTATTGTCATCTCTGTGCCACTTTCCCCTTATCCTTATTGTTTTCTACAGTCTTGATTCTTTTTAATATCTTCTATTTAACGGTTCCACTTTGTACCATCTGCAGGGGAGTTATCCCCGGTGTCCTGGCCAATATTTATTCCTCAGCCAACATCACTAAAACAGATTAGCTGGTCATTATCTATTGCTGTTTATGGGACTGTTGCAAATTGGCTGCCATATTTTCCCTATTACAACAGTGACTTCAAAAGCATTTCAGTGGCTGTAAAGCACCTTGGGACATCCTATGATTGTGAAAGGCGCTATTTAAATGCGTAAGCCTTTCTTTTTTCTCTTTTATATATTTTCTTGATAAATCTATCAGATGCGAATGTTGGCAGCTCCTAAATAAGTGATGCAATCAAACTCGCCTCAAAACTGCAGTATCAGCAGCCATTGCAGAAAGTGACTTATTTTATCTTCAATGTTTGACTAAATCTTTGATTATGTCACTGTTTTAAGAACTGGCAGAACAGCTTTCTGAAGCAAACAGTTCTACAGGATATATTATTCCAAAGTGATTCGTGATTCATTTGAGCTAGTCTTGGAGGACCTTTCACTGGCTGTTAAAAGTGATTGTCTGATAAGAGGAATCTGCTCTGTTAATAAACACCCTTAATTACCCAAACCAGATTTTACTGTGAGGAGTTCTATGGTCTTTTGAGGCCGGGCTTGGAAATTCTTTTGAGTAGTTCTCGTTTCATTTTCATGCCCTGTTGTAACCATTATCATTTTTAGTGTAATATTTTACTTTAGCTTGGGACAATAATGAGACCCGTCCAATACCATTTGGTTTGTAATTTACAAAAGCTGCTTTCTATTGTGTGCTTGAGGATTGTGGAGAAAGTTTCTGAACTGGAATCAGTCTATGCAGCAACATACATGCCAACTGAGAAAACTAGACTGTTGTTGCAAGGTTCAGGTCTGCCTTAGTTGGGGTAGAGCAGTCCTAGTCATCCTTTAAGTAGTCTTGAGTGCCTTACATTCAGGAGTGCGCCTGTACTACCCAGTATCAAACTATATGATACATTAACCCAGGGGCATAACTATAAGCCCCTCTTGTGATCTTGTGATGAATTTGGCAGTTGGAGCCTGCACCTAACGTCTGGCGGTAAAATCAGCACACAGACGGTGACACCACCTTGACCCCATTAAACCTTAAAGCATCCTGTGAATAAACTAAAACCGATTATCTGATCATTATCTATTGCTGTTTTTGGGACCTTTGCAAATTGGCTACCGTATTTTCCCTATTACAACAGTGGCTTCAAAAGCATTTCATTGGCTGTAAAGCATCTTGGGACATCCTATGATTGTGAAAGGCGCTATTTAAATGTGTAAGTCTTTCTTTTTTCTCTTTGATATATTTTCCTGATAAATCTATCAGATGCGAATGTTCGCAGCTCCTAAATAAGTGATGCAAACTGTAGCCATTTCATTATTCCTAGCTGCAGTACAACTCCACAAGCCATGTATAAGTATAAGTAAAAAGAAAGCAAAAACCTTAATCATACGAAATCAAATAAACTCCTAAACCTACCTATATATGTATACATGACTAGGGAATCTAGCACCCTGCCCATATTGTTGGTTAACTTAATATTTTTTAGCATTTCCTTACTTCTATAATACTTCTAACTGTTAAAACTCCAAGGCCTAGAAATTCAGTTATTAGCGATTTCACCCGTTTTTGGGCGATAATCGTGGAGTAATTTTTTTTTAGCGCCGGGGTAATGATATTGCTGGACATCGCAAAATTCGCCAAACGGTGACCAGCAATAGCAATAGAGCTAAATCCGTGAGTGAATTTGTGCTCCGAAGTCGAAATTTGCAATCGAAAAAAAACAGACCTTCTGCGCATGCGCGAATTAATTTTTTTCCCGATTTTTTTTTTATCCGATTTTTTTTTCTTCTTCTCGCGATTCTGGTCAGCTGTTAAGGTGCGCCCGCACATGGGCAATACATGCAGGGCTGAGTCAGGTATTTTTCACAGATGAAGAAGCCACGATGGAAGAGGACTCCAGCAGGCAGAGAGCCCAAAAGTTTAGTTATGAGGCAACTGAGGCTCTGATTGCAGCTGTGCAAAGCTGATGAGGGGAATTTAATAGGAGGGGTGCTGGTAAACCTCTCCCAGCTCTGCAAAGGCGTCTGTGGAACATGGTAGCCGAGGAGGTTTCCTCAGTTGATAATATCAAGAGGGACCATCAACAATGTAGGAAAAAGTTCAATGACCATTGCAGGGTCATCAGAGTAAGTAATAGTTTTATTCATGCACTTGTTCATTAGGTAAATTGTAAATCTGAGACATGTTGGTGTAGGTAGGCTTAGCATTGCACATTATTTACCATGAATGATCATTACACATTAGTAAGATTGCTTTTTGACATCTTAAAAGATGTTTCTGCACTTCGATGTCTTCCTCATGAACCATGTGCAACTACCAGGGCCATTAAACAGAGGACTGTATTAAATGTACACAATATGGTATAAGTGTTTGATGGTGATCTGTGTGTGCCACAAGAGCAGAAGGGTTCTCTGGTAACTATTCCAATTGTCATCTTTGCAGGGAAAGTTGTCACATAACCGCCGGGAGCAGCGGTGCACAGACGGCGATCCACCCCAAACACTGCCATTAATGGACCTGGAGGAGCGCGTGACTGCTCTGTTCTTTCGTTGTTTTCTTGTTGTTTTCTTGCTGTTTTGTTGTTGCTATTTTATAAAAGTTAAAAAGTTTCCCAATTCTGTTAAGTTATTAGAAGTTCACAATAATGTTTAATAAATGTTATTCCAGTTTCCAAATTATGTTTACAATGTTTAATAAATCTTATTCCAGTTACTGTATATTAAATACATTCTTTTGTTCACCTTAACCATTCCTGTGTAGTGTCTCATTTGCAGAATAAGAGGGGGAATAGTCAACATGGTGGGATAGAGTGGGGAGGCAACGGTGAAACGTGACGTTCACTCTTCCAGCAAAGCGATGAATTATGAGCTGCGGACGTGAGGCTTTTGCAGCGGCGAAAACTCCACGAGGTCTCCCCTGTACTGGTGGTGAGGGTGGTGGGATGGGTTCATCGCCAGGCTCCTCATCCTCCTCCTCATCCTCCTCGTGGTCCTTCTCCTCCCCTTGTTTCTCCTCCTCCTCCTCCCTCCCCCCTCACCCCCTCCTCCCTCTCTCCTGAGGTGGTCCTGCAGTGCCCAGTGGCAAAACCTGTCCCCTCATGATGGCTACGTTGTGTATCATGCAGCACACCACAATGAACTCAAAGACCTGCTGAGGGGAGTATTGCAGGCTGCCTCCAGAGTGGTCCCGGCATCGGAAGCGCTGCTTCAGCCCTCCAATTGTCTTTTCGACGATGTTGCGTGTGGCTATATGGCAGTCATTATAGTGATGCTCGGCTTGTTTCTGAGGGTTCCGGAGGGGTGTCATGAGTCAGGTGGCGAGGCCGGAATCTTTGTCCCCCAGTATCCAGCTCTGGCCTTGTGGCTGACGCTCGAACAGGTATGAGACACTGCTCTCACGCATGATGAAAGCATCATGGATGCTCCCTGGAAAGTGGGCATTTACTGCCATGATGCGATGAATATGGTCGCAGACAATCTGTACGTTCAGGGAGTGGAATCCCTTTTGGTTTTGGTAAACCTCTGGATCCTCTAAAGGTGTTCACAGAGCGATGTGCGTACAGTCAATGGCAGCCTGAACCTTGGGGAAGCCAGCAATTCATGCAAAACCTACAGCCCTCTCATTCTGTGCCTCCTTGGTCATTAGGAAATTTATGAAGTCCATCCTGCATGTGTATAGTGCAGTAGTCACCTGGCAAATGCATCAAAGTGTAGTGTGCTGTGAGATGAAGTATATGTTGCCTGCTGATGCCTGAAAGGAGCTGGAGGCATGGAAGGCAAGTGCTGCAGTCACCTTCAGCTCGACAGGCAGTGCAGTCCTGTTGGCGCTGTTAGGCTGTAGGTCTGCCTGTAGGAGCTGGCATATCTCTGTGACCACCTCTTTTCGGAAACGCAGTCTTCGAACCCACTGTGTCTCAGAAAGCTGCAGGTATGAGCGATGTTCCCTGTAAACTCCTGGGGGGGGGTAAGGCCTCCTCCCCATACGTCTGCGAGCTCTTCAATTACGCTCAAAATGCTCTTGAATAAGTCTTCTTCCAGCTCGATGCTACATAGAAAAAGCAGCCAGGAATAATGGCAGAGATATTATAGCCCCCATTCTTTTAAATGTCCTTAAGTATCTTTAAAAACGAACTATGAACTAACATAAAGCTCACTGTGTAAAACGCAGCCTTTCCTCCAAATCCTTTTATGCACTGAACTTCTGCTCCGTTTTTCAAGATGGCGCCGTTAGCGCTGAGTGTTCCCTGGATTCGACCTGGTAAGATTTGATTTTTTTTCGGGCGTGTTTTTGGGCTGGCGATAAAAATGGCGATATCGGTGAATTTTCCAGCCCCGGTGATCGGGCAGCGTTGTACGCCGATTGAAGTCATATAAACTGTCAAAATAAATGGGCGGGCAATAATTTTTAGTGCCGACGCAAAACCGTTGCCAAATGTTCTGCCCGGGCACTAAATTTTATGCGACTGGTTTAGTGCCAAAAAAATTACTTTTTCAGCTTCACCATGGTGCTAAAAGGGTGCAAACCTGTCGAATTTCTAGCCCCAAGCCTCAGGTCTACATCTCAGAGTCTATTGTTTAAAATCCGATTTCCCATGCAGCCATTTGTTTTCTTCTCTTTCCATGATGTTAACTTCCTCCCTAGTCAACGATTCTCCAGAAGACCTATCAATAAAGCCAGCTACCTCTCTCCTCTCTCTCCTCCCTCTCTCCCCCCTGCCCCCCCCACCTCCCCCCATGCACCAACCCCCCCCTCCCTCACCACCCCCCGCCTCAATTGGGACATGGTTTATCTCTTGCATTTCTCAAAATGAATTGGAGCTATACAAAGTAATGGACCTAGGGTGTGATAATTGGTTCTTAACGTTTTAGTTTGGAGCTTTACATTCCACAAACTGTCCATCTGACTTCAATACGCATCTCTCTCCATTTAAATAATAATTTGCTTTTTTATTTTTCATACCAAAATGGATAACCTCACATTTTCCCACATTATACTCCATCTGTCATATTTTTGCCCACTCACTGAGCCTGTCTATATCCCTTTGCAGATTCTTTGCATCCTCCTCACAACTTGCTTTCCCACCTATCTTTGTAGCCAAATTTGCTGATGATACAAAGATAGGTGGGAAAGTATTGTTGTGAGGAGGACGCAAATAATCTGCAAAGGGATATAGACAGGCTCGGTGAGTGGGCAAACATTTGGCTGATGTGGGAAAATAGGAAGTTATCAACTTTGCTGGGAAAAATAAAAAAGCAAATTATTATTTAAATGGGGAGAGATTACAAAATGCTGCAGTACAGAGGGATCTGAGGGGTCCTTGTACATCAAACACAAAAAGTTAGCATGCAGGTACAGCAAGTATCATCATCATAGGCAGTCCCTCGGAATCGAGGAAGACTTGCTTCCACTCTTAGCATGAGTTCTTAGGTGGCTGTACAGTCCAATACGAGGACCACAGTCTCTGTTACAGGTCGGACAGACAGTCGTTGAGGGAAAGGGTGGGTGGGACTGGTTTGCCGCATGCTCCTTCCGTTGCCTGTGCTTGATTTCTGCACGCTCTCGGCGATGATACTCGAGGAGCTCAGCGCCCTCCCGAATGCACTTCCTCCACTTCGGGCGGTCTATGGCCAAGGACTCCCAGGTGTCAGTGGGGATGTCGCACTTTATCTGGGAGGCTTTGAGGGTGTCCTTCTAACGTTTCCTCTGTCCGCCTTTGGCTCGTTTGCCGTGGACGAGTTCCGAGTAGAGCGTTTGCTTTGGGAGTCTCGTGTCTGGCATGCGAACTATGTGGCCTGCCCAGCGGAGCTGATCAAACGTGGTCAGTGTTTCAATGCTGGCGATGTTGGCCTGGACAAGGACACTAATGTTTGTGCGTCTGTCCTCCCAGGGGATTTGCAGGATCTTGCGGAGATATCGCTGGTGTTATTTCTCCAGCGACTTGCAACAAGTAATTAGGAAGGCAAATGGAATGTTGGCCTTTATTGCAAGGAGGATGAAGCATAAAAGTAGGAAAGTCCTGCTAAAATTGCACAGGGCATTGGTGAGACCACACCTAGAGTACTGCATACAGTTTTAGTCTCCTTATTTAAGGAGGGATATACTTGCATTGGAGGCAATTCAGACGAGGTTCACGAGGTTGATTCCTGAGATGAATGGGTTGTCCTATGAAGAAAGGTTGAGCAGGTTGGGCCTATACTCATTGGGGTTTAGAAGAATGAGAGGTGACTTTATTGAAACGTATAAGATTCTGAGGGGGCTTGACAGGGTAGATGCAGAGAGAACGTTTCCCCTTGTGGGGGAATCTAGAACTAGGGGGTGTAGTTTCAGAATGAGGGGTCGCCCATTTAAAACGGAAATGAGGAGGAATTTCTTCTCTCAGAGGATCGTGAATCATTGGAATTCTCTGCCTTAGAGAACTGTGGAGGCTGGGTCATTGAATATATTTAAGGCGGGGATTGACAGGTTTTTGAACGATAAGAGAGTCAGGGGTTATGGGGAGTGGGCAGGGAAGTGGAGTTGAGGCCAAGATCAGATCAGCCATGATCTTATTGAATGGCGGAGCAGGCTCGAGGGGCCAAATGGCCTACTCCTGCTCCTATTTCTTATGTTCTTATGTTCTTATGCTTTCAGCCTGTGGCACTTTAAAAAAAACTTTTAAAGCACACTTAAACATAACTCAATCACTAAATCCTTTCCATGAAGTAAACATCAAATCTGAAACGTGACATTGATCAATAGCTTCAGAAAAGCTGACGCAGTCCCTCAAAATGTTGATCCCTCAAGAATGGCCCTGATCAGAAACCTTTGATGGGTGAAAGTAGGCTTTCTAGCTTAAGCTCTAGGTATACACAACATTCCATCCATTGTTCTGCAGGGAAAAAAATGTAAGTGCATAAGGAAGAAATCCAACTGGTGAAGCCATGAAATTACTGTTGCATTGGGATCCTGCCCCTGTCAGTTAATGCTTCCTCTCCCACCCTAAAGTGCTGCTTCCAACTTCTGTCCCTTTCCCCATCCCCTTCATTTAACCTTTCCCTCTCTTCTTCATAGCAATCCATTGCCCCTTTCCCTACCCTGCCCTCTCTTTTCTACTTCAATACCATCCATTACTCCCTTCAAATCTGTCCATTTTACCCCCTTATTGCTATCCATTGATGCTGCTCTGACTTGATTCTGGCTTCTAATGGATTTGGCCATGACCTCTTTCTCCACAACACCATTCCTGCCACAAATGGCAGTGACTGTGGCTGCTGTATACTGTAAGCAGGAGCTCCTGTTTTTACAAGTGTTCCCTCCTACAATATACTGTGTTCTTAGCTTAGCAGCGTTGAGGAGAGGGATATTGTGGTCTGGTCCATTTGCAGTTAAGTTTAGGCAGGAGTCGGGGAAAGGGGGATTAGGAGGGTCAGAAAACAGATGAGTGAGTGGTAGTGTAGTTTGTGCTGAATAGTGACTTGTCAATGTGAAACACTAAAAATTGGCATGTAAGTAACTATATTATTATTAGATGGATAATAACCCTCACCTCTAAGTCAAAAGATTGTGGGTTCAAGTCCCACTCCAGAGATTTGAGCACACAAATCTAGAGACACTCCAGTGCAATACTCCAGTGCTATATTGTCGGAGGTGCCATCTTTTGCATGAGGCATAAAAGATCCCATGGTACTAATTCGAACAAGAGCATGGGAGTTATCCCTGATGTTCTGGCCAATATTTATCCCTCAATCACTATCACTAAAACAGATTATCTGGTCATTATCACATTGCTGTTTGTGGGAGCTTGCTGTGCACAAATTGGCTGCCACATTTCCCACATTACAACAGTGACTACACGTCAAAAAGTATTTCATTGGCTGCGAAGTGCTTTGGGATACCCGGTGGTCGTGAAAGGTGCTATATGAATGCAAATCTTTTTTTTTAGCTCATTGAGGAAAAGAGACATTGTGCAAAACAATAATTAGTTACCATGTTGTGTAATTCAGCAGAGAATTTTTTATTATAAAATAAGCTAAGCATCTGACTAATTTACATTTCTAGAAAGAATATCATAAATGTGTCAATTAGGTAGATGCATCAGATATATATTTGGGTTTGTCTAGTACAGTTAGAGTTGCCGATTGTTCTGGAAATCTGGGCTGGATTTTACCAACCTCAGCGGGTCCGTGGTGGGCGACATCGATGGCGGGTCCCGGCCTCGCTGCTGGCTCCAGCCCACTGTGTAGAATGAATTCTCTTTGATTGGGCTTGTTAAGCCCACTCAGCATGTTTCCCGGCCAATTAGAGGGTGAGGGTTTGGTGATGTCATTTGATGACGCATCATCAGCCTGTTTTATTAAAGGGACTATGGCCAACTTTAATTTGACATTTGTGCTGTCAGTGTTCTACAGCATTGAAATGCTGCAAACACTGACAAGCACTGCACAAAGGTGCACAGCTGCACCCAGGTTCGCCCATGACTCCCTCCATATGCTTATGGAGGGAGTCACAGCACACAGGGAGGTTCTCTTTCCTTCCCTTGGCCAGAGGAGACCTCCCCAGGAGACCAGCACAGCCTGGTTGCACATTGCACAGGAGGGCACAAGCAGGGATGTGGTTGGGAGGGCCTGGGTGCAGTGCCGCAAACGCTTCAATGATCTCAGTAGATTACAAAATGTTAGTACAAAGCCACACTCAACCTTATCCTGCCGTGCCTCTCAGCACGTCCCCATCACTCTGCCTTCCCTACCCTACTCCTACACATCCTCACTCACACAAACTTAACTTGCACCTCCACCCATCCCCCTCTCTCTACATTATCACATCCCCATCTGACTAGCCACCCCTCACACTCACCCTCATCCTAATGCAATCATACCAGCTAACAACACAAAAGGGTAGGAACTTGGGCTGTTTTATCCAAAGTTCAGATAAAGTTTCTGTTAATGTGCTGTCAAACATTGAAACCTTTATTTTCAACACTTTACGTTCTTGGAAAGATTTGTGTGTGCCTTTGGAAGTTGCTTAGTGAGTTGCAGTGAATGGTGAGACATACGTTACCAAGTACAATGGTCATTAATGTGAAAGGAATGGCTTGGGCATTGTAGGGATGCTTTATGGTGTAGGTGTAGGTGTGCCAACCTGGTGCATCATGTAGCAGCCTGTGAAGTAATTTTGACTATGGTGAGGTCATCCCTGTCCTCCCGAGCAGCAATGTGGTCAGGTGCTGATGCCCTGTGTCCTGCGCAGCAGTCAGGTGATTGCAGAGAAAGTTGGTGTTGTTCTTGGTGCTGCTGGTGTGCCGGGTACTGCTGGTGTTGGGGCTGATTGTGGTAGGATTCTGAGGACCATTAGAGAGTATAAAGTGCACCGATGCTGATAGAATAGATGGCAGGTGTAGTAGAGATGACAGAAGCGATCTGTCAATGGTGGGAGAGGTAATAAGGTTCAGACTGGATGGAGACTTGTGTAAAGACTTGCAGCATTCTGAATCTGTAGTGGAAATACAGTTAAGAGAAGCTAGTAGCTAACATTTCTCAATCAGCTGGGAGCTTTAACTTGACATTTGAAGCTGGCAACTCATCTGCTGAAACAATGGCCAGTGACCTCAGCTTCACAGACGAGGTATAGGCACAGTGGGAAACTGGTGGACGACCTGTCACTTTCAAAAAGCTGGGGGAAAGCAGCGTTAAGTAGCTGTAAACAAGCCACCCATGATTTTAATTGCCTCCCCCACCGCTGTGTATCGGGTCTGCTCCGTGCTGGCAGAGCCGACTTGTGGTAAGGGCGCTTGTCGCCGGGTTAACAGTGAGGTCCCATCCCACGGTCAAAAAAAAACCGCTTTCCCACCCGACCCGCCATCAATCGCGCCCACTGACCCCTGGAAAATTGCTCCCTCTGTGTTTGCAGCTGTGATGTTTTCTACTACAGCTGTGACAGTTCGCTAAATAAAATCCCTGATTAAATGCTTAACTGAAAGTGTATTAGTCTGACTCGAGCTGGAAGGCACTTACCGAGACTTTGCAATATTGTGAGTGGTGCCCCTATGTGGGGCTGGATGATAGCCATAGTGCTTGGCTGGGTTTCTGCCTCTAGGATTTCTATCTGCTATTTTTGGCCTATTCTTTGCCAATGTTCAGGAATACATTTGCTTGTATCTGCAGAAAGAAAGAAACAAACGAGAAACTGAAATTCAAATGCATTTGGTAAGTAAGTTGCATAAAGTAAGTTGCATATCAATACAACAGAACGAGACAGTCAACTCAGACACAGTTGTTCAAACAAACTGAGAATTCACCCACAATACAAGAATCAGCTGCTACAAGGTGACAAACTACTAACCGGGATTAAAAGCAAACTGAATATTTCAATTTACAAACCACAAGTCTGATGATCAACAATTTTAAAAAGAGGTGATGGTTAAGGAAGAAAACATTACCTGCAGCAAGACATGTATAAAATAAACAGGGCAAGTAAAAGTCACAGTGGAAAGGAATTCCCGGCAGCACATATTGTGTGACAGCTTAAAGATGAGACTGACTTGTCTGAGGAGTGATTCTAATGTCTGTGGAGCTTAAGCTAACACCTCAGCTTGAGGGGAAATGCAGACTGAACAACGTAGGAGACAAAAGAAGTTCCTACTGCAGTGATGGCTACATGTGGTGAAAAAGCTTGGGGCTGTTTGTAAAGGAGTATAAAAAGGGCACCACAACAGCCTAATTGTGCGTGCAGTTCCCCTTCTCATATTCCATCTCCTGCTTCCCAGTATTCGGTGTCTTGAAAGAGCTGAAGATTTTGAATTTAAGAGAAGAATTCAGAGAAGACATTTGGGATAATACAAGATTCAGTGGAAAAAGTAGAATGAATGGTGAAAGGACCACTTGTCCATGATGATATTTTCTCAGTGTTTGGGCAAACACTCCTGTCAGTGCCATGGCTATTTCTAAGTCACAGCCTTTGAAGTCTTGTATTTGATGGAAATTTCACAGAACAATGTCATGGATGATACAAAACAGATACTTTGACAGAGTGAAATTTGCTGACATGTTTGGCCAGGAGTTCTGGAAGATCTTTCCCCTGTTGTCTAAAGTGACTGAGATGCTGAATTATATCCAGGAGCTACTGAGTAATAGAAGCCAGAAGGCTAACTGGACCATTGACTGTTTCAGAAAGGATTTTTTTTAATGTAACAATACTATTGTGCTGTGTCTGCATTTCCATAAGTATCAAAAGTTATGTTTATTGCCAAATGTTTGCCTTTGGTTATGAGAGGTGCTTTACAGCTGATGTAGTGCTGGTTTAGATGTAGAATACTAGCTACCATTAATTCAATATTGCATTTCTATTGTGCATTTCAAGACCTCAGGATGCCCCAAAGCAAGTTGCAGCCAAATGAAGTACTATTTAAAGTGTAGTCACTGTTGTGATGTAGGAAACGTGGCAGCCAATTTTCACACAGCAAGCTCCCAAAACAGCATTGTGATAATGACCAGATAATCTTTTTTTTAGTGACGTTGGTTGTGGGATAAATATTGGCCAGGACACCAAGGATAACTCCCCTGGGGGGAGAAATTAGGCTACTTTGTGCCTCCCATTAGTGTCCCCAGGGGGCCATAACAGGGCACAAATCAGTTTGCGACCGGATGCGGTGAAAGCAGTGCCTCCCGCTAAATTCGGTGGGTGTTTTGCGGCAGCGGTAACACATAGTGACCACTCTGCTACGCACGGCGCAAGCGTTTCGAACGATTTGATCGATTTGCAGTTCAAGGAGTGTTCTGGCACTTAAAGATTCCTGTCTTGTATTGAAGGCAGATTTGAAACGCCAACATTTATATCGTTTCATGGGGGCTGTGCTGACACTGGACCTCGCCCTCCAGCGTCACCGTCAGAGGCAACTGAGGAAGATTGCACAATGTGGCCAGAGGTAGGAGGGCCAGCAGGGCTCTCAACAGGAGGCCTTACCCTCCCAGGGTATTCTGGCAGTAGTTCTCCAACATCAATTTCACTGAGGAGCAGTGTGTTCAAAGGCTGCGCTTCAGCAAGGATGTTGTCACAAGATCCTACAAATCCCCTGGGAGGACAGACGCACCAACTTCAGTGTTCTCGATCATGCCAAGCATCCCCAGCATCGAAGCACTGACCACACTCAACCAGCTCCATTGTCCGCATGCCCGACACAAGACTCCCAAAGCAAGCGCCTTACTCAGAACTCCTACGCAGCAAGCGAGCCCCAGGTGGGCAGAGGAAACGTTTCGAGGACATCCTCAAAGTCTCTGTGATAAAGTGCAACATCCCCACCAACACCTGGGAATCCCTGGCCCAAGACCGCCCTAAGTGGAGGAAGAGCATCCGGGAGGGCGCTGAGCACCGCGAGTCTCATTGCCGAGTATATGCAGAAAACAAGCGCAGGCAGCGGAAGGAGCATGCGGCAAACCAGACTCCCCACCCACCCTTTCCTTCAATGACTCTCTGTCCCACCTGTGACAGAGACTGTAATTCCCATATTGGACTGTATAGTCACCTGAGAACTCACTTTTAGTCTTCCTCGATTTCGAGGGACTGCCTCGGAGCGTCTTAAAGGAGGAAAGAGAGGTAGCAAGGCAGAGAGGTTTAGGTAGGGTATTCCAGAGCTTAGGGCCTAGGCAACAGAAGGCATGGTCACCGATGGTTGAACGACTATAATCAGGGATGCTGAAGAGGACAGAATTGGAGGAGTGAAGACATCTTGGGGGGGTTGTTGGGCTGGAGGAGAGTACAGAGATAGGGAGGGATGAGGCCATGGAGGGATTTGAAAACAAGGATGAGAATTTTGAAATTGAGACGTTGCTTAACCGGCAGCCAATATAAGTCAGCGAGCATGGGCGAGCAGAACTTGGTGTGAGTTAGGACACGGAGAGCCGAGCTTTCTATGCAAGTTTACCTAGGATAGAATGTGGGAGCCTAGCAAGGAATGCATTGGAATAGTGAAGTCTAGACATAAGAAAGGCATGGATGAGATTTCAGCAGCAGATGAGCTGAGGCAAGGATGGAGGTGGTGGAAATAGGCGGTTTTAGTTATGCTGCGGATATGTGGTCAAAAGCTTATTCCAGGATCAAATATGACATTAAGTTTGCAAACATAGAAACGTAGAAGATAGGTGCAGTAGTAGGCCATTTGGCCCTTCGAGTCTGCACCGCCATTCAATATGATCATGGCTCCATCCTCTATCTCAACACCATATTCCCGCTTTTTCCCCATATCTCTTGGTGCCTTTTGTTTCTAGAAATCTATCTATCTCCCTCTTAAATATATTCAGTGACTTGGTTCAGCCTCAGACAGGAGTTGGGGAAAGGGATGGAGTCAATGGCTAGGGAACGCAGTTTGCAGCGGTGACCGAAAACAATGGCTTTGGTCTTCCAAATATTTAATTGGAGAACATTTCTGATCATCCAGAACTCGATGTCAAACCAACTGACAATTTAGAGACTGTGGAGGGGTCGAGAGAAGCGGTGGTGAGGTAGAGCTGGGTGTCATCAGCGTAAATGTGTAAACTGACGCTGCATTTTCAGATGATATCGCCAAGGGGCAACATGTAGATGAGAAATAGGAGAGGTCCACGGATAGATTGGGGGACACCAGAGGTAATGATGCGGGGGTGGGAAGAGAAGCTGTTGCAGGTGATTCTCTGGCTACGATTAGATAGATAAGAATGGAACCAGGCGAGTGCAGTCCCACTCAGCTGGAGGACGGTGGAGAGGTGTTGGAGAAGGATAGAGTGGTCAACCGTGTCAAAGGCTGCAGACAAGTCAAGAAGGACTAGGAGGGATAGCTTGCCTTTGTCAAGTCACAAAGGATATCATTTGTAACTTTGATGAGAGCGGTTTCGGTACTGTGGCAGGGGCGGAAGCCGGATTGGAGGGATTCAAACATGGAATTGCGGGAAAGATGGGTGCGGATTTGTGAGGCGACAGCATGTTCAAGGACTTTGGAGAGGAAAGGGAGGTTGGAGATGGGACGATAGTTTGCAAGGACCGTGGGGTCCCAGGGTTGTTAATTTGAGGAGAGGGGTGACGACCGCAGATTTGAGGGAGAGGGGGACAGTACCTGAGGAGAGAGAATGGTTAACAATGTCAGCTAACATGGGAGGCAGAAAAGGAAGGTCAGCAGTTTGGTGGGAATAAGGTCAAGGGAGCAGGAAGTGGGTCTCATGGACAAGGTGAGCTTGGAGAGGTCATGAGGCGAGATCAGAAACTGGAGAAAGATGTTAGGTCAGGGCTAGGGCAGGGGGATCCTTAGAGGAAGTTTGGCCCATTGGGCTAGAGGCAAGAAGGGAAGAGGCAGAGGCAGCTGTACATAGGATTACATAGGATATACGGCACTGAAACAGGTCATTTGGTCCAACCAGTCCATGCTGGCATTTATGCTTCACTCGAGCCTCCTCCCTTCTTTCCTCGTCTAAATCTATCCACATAACCCTCTGTTCCCTGCTCACTCATATGCTTGTCTAGCCTCCCCTTACATACATCTGTACTATTCGCTTCAACTACTCCCTGTGGTAATTAGTTCCACATACTCAACATTCTTTGGGTAAAGAAGTTTCTTCTGAATTCCCTATTGGATTTCTTGGTGACTAGTTTATATTGATGGCTTCTAGTTATGCTCTTTCCCACAAGTGGACACATTCTCTCTGTATCCATCCTATCAAAACCTTTCATAATTTTAAAGACCTCTATTAGGTCACCCCTCAGCTTTCTTTTTTTCAAGAGAAAAGAGACCCAGCCTGTTCATCCTTTCCTGATATGTATACCCTCATATTTCTGGAATCATCCTTGTAAATCTTCTCTGCACCCTCTCCAGTGCCTCTATATCCTTTTTACAATATGGCGACCAGAACTGTACACAATACTCTAAGTGTGGTCTAACCAAGGTTCAATACAGGTTTAGCATAACTTCTCTACAATTCTATACCTCTAGAAATAAACCCTAGTGTTTGGTTTGCTTTTTGTGTGGTCTTGCTAACCTGTGCCGCAACTTTTAGTGATTTGTGTATTTGTACTCCGCGATCCTTTTGTTCCTCTACCCCACCTAGACTCGCACCCTCCAAGTAATATTCTTCCTACCAAAATGTAATACCTCACATTTATCTGTGTTAAACTTCATTTGGCAATTATATGCCCATTCTGCAAGTTTATTAATGTACTCCTGTAATTTGTTGCAGTCCTCTTCAGTATTGACTATCCCTCCCATTTGTGTCATCCGCAAATTTAGAAAATGTATTTAATTGTTTTCATAGAGACTCAGGTATCAAAGGTGGTGATGAGGGTGTGAATGAGCAGATCGGTAGCTGCAAAGATGTCATGGTGAATGGAGAGCCAAAGGCTAGACAGTTGAGAGCCCATAAGTGCAGGTGTAAGAGAGTCCGGAGAGAGTTGTTTCCAGGGGTGGATACAATAGGAGGTGGGGTTGGGTGGGGGTTGGCTGTGGAAGGGGAATGGGGGTGGAGAGCAATACAAGGAAGTGGTCAAAGATGGCCTTATCTGCGATTGACACAGTGGGAGTAGTGAGGTCATGAGAGATGCAAGGTCGAGGGGCTAGCCGTGAATATGGTTTGGGGAGTTCGCATGGAGCGAGAGATGAAGGGAGGATAGGAGGCTAGTGAACTCAGAGGAGAGCATGATGAATTGAGGTGGAGGTTGAAATCACCGAGGATGAGAAGTCATTTGGTGCAGAGGCTGAGGGAGGAAAGCAGTAATGGGTGGGCGGAAGAGAACGAGAATCTTAAATGAGAGGCGAGAGGGGTGGAACAAGGTGAAATGCTCAAAGGAGGAGACAGTGCCGGAGGAGTAGGGCGACAGACCAAGGTGTGATTTGTTGATGAGAGCCACACCGCCACCACGGCAGTCTGAGCGGGACAAGTGGTGGAAGATATAGCCAGGCGGGGAGGCTTCAATTAAGGGTAAGGTGTCATCGCTCCCCAAACAGGTTTTTTTTGTCAGGGTCATGATGCTGATGCAATCATCCACGACAAGCACATGGATGGCAAGTGTCTTGTTTGCAAGCAAATATACAGTCTGGAGGGAGAGGCGGAGAGGGTCGGAGATGGCTGCCCCATTGCCAGCGACCACTGCGTCAGCACTGGGGGGAATGAGTTGGATGGGGAGGAGATTGCCGAGATTAGCCCCCACTTGGCCAGCTGGGCGGGAAGGTCGCCGAGAGAGTAGGATGGGACAGTTGAGGTTGCTGCTCGTAAGGAGGCAGCAACGAGTGCCTCGATGTGCCCTTCGTAGGATGCCAAGAGAGGTACAGAGCGAAGCTGCAGGCTTATCTAGGAGGGAGTGAAGCCTGGGACTGCGGTAGGAGAGTAGGAAGGTTGAAGAGTAATGAAGGATTGGGTAGGGATTTGGGAGGGCAGAGTATCTGAGAGAGGAGAGATGACAGGAGGTGGCAATCCTCATTCATATAATATATAATGTTCTACTTTTACTTAGATAACTCTTAAGAGGGACTAAATGTAAATCACTATGTGTGATGAACCTTAAGTTATTTTAGTTTTGGAGCAAAACGGTGAGATAAATATTTGTGGGAATTTGATGACCTTGTCTGAAGCAATATTAAATGTATATTAAACGTGTACAGGGTAGAGTTTGAACTTTGGATGGACATCACCACCCCTCACCGTGGTTATGGGGCTCTGGCTTTATTTCAGTTTGCCAGACGTGGTTCAGGACGGCAAACAAGGGCCAGGGTGGACACAGCAAATCGGGCCGGAGCCGTCACCAGCAAGGTAAGTTGGGATGGGAGAAAGGGGAGGAATCACGTAGGCGAAGGCTGATGTTCCGGGGCCTCAGCAGCCTTGGATTATTTTTGTGGCCCCCCCCACCCAAGGACCACTCCCGCTTCTCCATGGCCCACAAAATCAATTCAAGGCTTACTTTGAGAATGCCTTTTCCCTTCCATTGCCCATAGAACTGGCCGAAACCGGTACGGCACAAGTTACGACCAGTTCATATTTAAATGGCAATCGAAATCCTATTTACATCACAGGACCCCCATTTCCATATTAACAGTGGCCTGTCTCCTGAATCAGGTGGGTGCTATGGACACCCGGCGATACATCCAGTTTAAAATGGAGTTGGACACATTGCCACAGCATTACTGCCCCATTACCAGGCGAGGGCACTCAAAATCAACCCATGTATAAAAATGTTGCAATATATGATTGTAACACACATAACGGACCCCGTGGAAACCACTGTACCTTCGGACCCTGTAACTATCAATCAGATCATAAATATGATGTCCAATAGAAATCATCGACGAGCCACAGGTGTGGCCATGGTGACATTGTTTTAGCCGCATGCACTGATTTTAGTAGAAAGCGTTTTACAGGTAAATATATGTCACATGTATATTTGTTTAATTATCCACCACCATTTAATACAAAACTTTGCAGAGTCTTTCTCTTTCACCAAGGTTTCGAATTCTAGCATGAATTTATCAGACACAGCACATCTTAGTGCAGCTTCCAGGCTTTTGTCGAGCAGTCGCCAACGGTACTTTGACCTCATTGATTGCTGAAAATGTTGACTCACACAAGATGAGTCAGACCCGCCCCTGCTCTCCATGCAGCGCGTGATTGGATACCGATTGTCCTTTGCCCTTTACCATGACATACCATGTTGGAGCTGCTCATTATTGGCTTGCTTTCCTCTGCTGGCCTGGAGCAGTTATTCCGATTGATCGAGGCGAACACGATGACAATTCCCCCTCTCCGTACAATGTTGCCGATGTTTCCATGGTGCTGAAGTCCAGTGTTTTCACCTGCATTACACGCCATTTTAAAGTTTCACCTCACGCCCCCACTACCCCTCCAGAAGAATAACTACAAGAGTCGGAGACACACAAAAGGTACAGAGGCATACAAGAGAAAGTATGTGAGAGGCCTTGAGAGAGAGAGAGAGAGAGAGAGAGACCAAGACAGATGGAGGGAGAGCAATAGAAACAGAATGTGAAACAAGCAGGCAAACAGTTACAGGAAGAGAGAGACATCAATCAAGGAGTTCAGTTTAATATTTAGCATGCACCCTGCAATATTCCTTTACAGCATTTATATTAAAAATAGTAACTTTTTAAAATGATTATAATGAATTGTTAACCACACGGCACAGAGAATATCAACAGGTTAAGTACATTGGTATCTAGCATTTACATGAACTACTTCATAAGACTTACTTTCTTGTTTTATACCAAAATGACCTCTGATGAGTCAGCATCATCTTTTATTCCCGGTCATAGAATCACACAGCACAGAAGGCGGCCATTCGGCCCATCGTAGCATTAGACAAATAATTCAATGGACACTATTGCAAATCACCATTTGTTTCAGATTTTAATAAACTTTTCAAATGTAAAAAAGAACATTTTTTAAAAACAAATACATTGCCTTAAGAACAAAACTAAGCCCATATTTATACAAAGAGACTCAGAAGATCTCAATTTTTCCATCCATTCAATTTAGGATTTTTTTAAAGCATAAATATTTACAATATGTACACTCAAACTAACTGTAGACACACAAACATGACTAAGGCCACTGACTGGCACTACAGTAAATATTTTACATGAGCAGAGTTGGCAGTACCATGTTCCTACAATGCAATGTATGGTAAGCCAAGAAAAGTACAAAGAAATAACAAAAGCACAGTAAAGATATTGGTCCATTTTAATCACTATTTTCATGTTTGTTTCATAATAGGGTTTTGACAAACCTGCCACCAAATATTATCCCCTTCAAATGATTTTAAAAGTTGCGGCATTTTGTATTTTATTACAGAGGGTTTAGTCATCTTGTAAACGCCAGATATTTACAGATACCCTATTCTCTTCAAATACTGAAAAACAGAGCACATTCCGTCCTGGCTTTCATAACAAGGAAATGTATGCCCCCCTCATTTCCCAAAACAGTAAGTGCCCCAGCTTCGGCTTTTCTAGGGACACATTTTATCAATATTGGAAGCGGTTGATACAACAATTACTATTTTGTTCACAAAGAGAATGTGAGGACAAGAATACAGCACAGCCATAGGCTTGCCATTAGGGATCATAAAGAAGACAATAAAATCTAAATGCCTTAAATAGGTTGAATGGGGAACCTATGGTTTGGGAGTAGAGGTCATGGAGTGCTAAGGGGACTTGTGAATAGATGTCTGGGGTCAACAAGAACATTAAATGGAAAGAGGTAAATCTACAGAACTTGATTTCTGGCACCAATACTGATATTTTCAGTATTTGGACTGATACATCTATCTGTGCCAGTACTGACGGACACTCAAATTTTATAGACTGTGGTCTCCTTCTTCTAAAGTTGCACAAAATAAAATTATAAATACGACAAAAATATACAAAGTAAACATTCTCTTATTAGATCATGGAACATTGATCTGGTCTTGAATTTCACCTCAGCCGAATGACCTGAAATGTTCACTTGCACGAGTCACGTGATAAAACTTCAGTCATTAATCCTGTAGGTCAGTAACCTTTTGTTTACCGGCTATTTAGATTTGGTTAAAGATCTTCATAAGCACCTACATAGAGTCACGCAGCCTGTACACTTGACATTATATGTGGAATGTTCTATTAGAATGCTGAATCAGTTGCACAATTTGTTTTTAAAACTAACTTTACTGCGGAGTATACCATTGGCTCTCATTAAAAGGGAAGTGTTCTGATATGAAACTATTTTACAAACTTATTCTTCAACCAAAAAAGGTCCTTCACAAAGTGAAACTGAGTGCACGTTCTCAATTGTTCACACTGGACAATAAATCATTCCCTCTCCTTTCTAAGGGTCCTTCATGTACGAGGTTGCCTGTGCAACAACAATTGTTCTCATTGGACAATAAATCAATCCCACAGTTCCTTTCTCAATGTCCTTTGCACAGTGAGGTTACCAGCACAGTCACAGTTGTTCTCGCTGGACAATGAATCAATCCTCCCCCAAAATCTTTTCTTCAGGGATTCCTTCACAAAATGATTCAGAATGTACCGTGGCAGTGTAGTGGCATATGTTTTAGTTCTTTTCTGCCAATTAAAAATGCAGCAGCAAAGTTTTTAAGCAGCTTCAGTCGGACTCAATCTCACACTGATTCTCATGTGTTTCTTTGGCCGCTTCATAGATCCTCTTAAAGTCTTTGTAGCGAGGAGCGCACCCAAGCCATGCCTCCCCAAAGTGGACATGGCCTGTGAAAATAAAGCTCCCGACTCCTTGTTTCACGCCGCACTTTAAGAATGTCCTGACATCCCCAAACGATTTTCCGTATTTGCCTATTGGGTGAAAGAGGGTGTACTTCTGTCTATAGATTTTGGTGGTGCTCACACTTACAACTGATTCCTGCCGCTCCGGATCGTGGAACACCGTTCGAATGTGCCCTCGCACCACTGGAAAAACAAAGCGAAAAACACCTCAGCATTTTGTGAACACTGCACACCAATGTCTTCAACATAATGAGACACAGACCTGCCAACTCAATCATCTGGAGCAAGACTCAACAGGGTAGATTGAGACTTTGTGCGATAGTGTAAAACAGGCGATAGCGAGTCGACAGCCCACTTCAAGTCTCTCCCGATTGAAGTCAGTGGAAATAAAAATCGGGAGAGATGTAAAGCAAGCTGCTGATTCGCTATCATCTGTTTTACACAATCGCACAGAGGCAAGCTCTACCCCAATCATTTTAGTTTTATAAAGGTCACCATTTTATTTTAATTTCCCTCCTAAAAATAAAGAGCACCAGCTTGTTAAATGTGCTTGTGATCTCTCAACTTTGATTTAAAACCATGTAATTCCAGAAAAATTAAATGACAATAAAAGCATCTGATTTACAAAATCAGTGTAAAAAATCTCACGTATGTTTTAAAATACAATACTCTGATGTGTGTCAATATTTTAGGTAGCTAGTGAGTCCAGTAAAATTTGATTGAATATTCATCACTCCAGATAGATCAGTCCTCCTGGCTTTCAACACAATAGTTAAACTAATCTAAAAAGTATAGACCACCATTAGACAGCATATAAGGGCTGATGTGTGCTGCGAATGTTACTTGCCACTTAAGTGCCAGGCAATGACCATCTCCAACAAGCGAGAGTCTAACCACGGCCTTTTGACATTCAACAGGTTTACCATCGCTGACTCCCCCACCATCAACATCCTGGGGGTCAGCATTGACCAAAAACTTAATTGGACTCGCCACAAATACTGTGGCTTCAAGAGCAGGTCAGAGGCTGGGTATTCTGTGGCGGTGACCCACCTCATGACTCCCCAAAGCCTTTCCACCAATCTACAAGGGACAAGACAGGAGTGTGATGGAATACTCTCCACTTGCCTGGATGAGTGCAGCTCCAACAACATTCGCGACACTGAACACCATCCAGGACAAAGCAACCCTCTTGATGGCACCCCATCCACCACCTTCAACATTCACTCCCTCCACCAGCAGCACAATGTGGCTGCACTGTGTCCTATCTATAGGATGCACTGCAGCAACTCACCAAGGCTTCTGTGACAACACCTCCCAAACCTTCAATCTCTACCACCTAGAAGGACAAGGGCAGCAGGCACAGGGGAACACTACCATCTGAAAGTTTCCAGCCAAGGCACACATGATCCTGATTTGGAAAAATATCACCATTCCTTCATTGTCGCTGGGTCAAAATCCCAGCAGCACTGTGGGAGTACCTTCACTACACGGATTGCAACGGTTCAAGATGAAGGCTCACCACCCCTATCTCAAGGCCAATTTGGGATGGGCAATAAATGCTGACCTTGCCAGTGATGCCCACGCCCAATGATAATTTAAATAAATAAATCAGTCAATTGTGCCTTCAGGAGATGCTTTGAAATAAAATATTTCTTCCTCTTTTCACACCAATTTTCTTCTTTGTCTGCTGACATCATTGACTCTTTGCTGAAATGTAAGGGGCAAGTCCCTGATCTGGCACTGCCAGCAGGGAGCAGGACTCACAGGAAGGCCATCTCAGGCATTCACCCCTGAATCCTTGGGTATTGGTCTATCTCTGGTATCTAATCCATTACTCAAGTTAGAGCTTGGACTGTGAGGGAGATGTGGCAGCTGAACTCAATCCCTTTCATCATCAAAAATACCAGAGAATTTCCAGTAGAAGCCAAACTAAAGCAGGATCCCTTGACTGTTGTCCTGGAATGCTGAGGCCAGTAGTAATGCCCCAATCACCAGCCCAGATGAGATCATCTAACTCAGAACAGACTGATAATGTGCCTTGGGCTTTCCTGGTCTATATGGCTCAAATTCTCACTGTCATCAAACAACAACAACCATGGTAAAATATCCCATGGCGCTTCACAGGAGCCGCTTTCTTGAACCGCTGCAATGCGGTGAAGGTACTCCCACAGTGCTGTTAGGATTTTGACTCAGTGATAAAAAAACGGCAATATATTTCCAAGTTAGGATGGTATGTGTCTCAGAGGGAGAAAGGACTAGAGGGTTACGCTGATAGAGTTAAATGCGGAAAGATAGGAGGAGGCTTGAGTGGAGCATAAATGCAGGCATGGACTGGTTGGGCAGAATGGCCTGTTTCTGTGCCGTATATCCTATGACATCAGGCAGAATTTGACACCAAGTCACAACAGGAGGCACAGAAACATAAAGGGAAGAAAACTGGTGGGGAAAAAAATAGGGTTTACTTTTTTAAAATTACATGGTACATCAGAGATTGTAACCTGATTATGAAATTATGGAACACCTCAGATTATCATGAGGCATCATATATCTTGGTGTTTATATTTAATCTATTGAATGGCAAATATTTGAAATATAGGCTTGAGAACTAAAGGAATTGTCAACTGAACTCCTAATTATTTCAAATACTGGAGGAACCAAGTCCTTGCAAACATGGGAAAACGGGAGTTCGTTATTTGGTAAGCCCCCAAGCGGTTTAGGTAATTAAACTTTAACTTTTGTGAAAGCGGCTTTGAGAGAATATACCATTAAATAAGAGCAAAGAAGAAAAATGGCAGGGAATGCTAGCAAACTCTGATAAAGGGCGTCGAGGGTTTTTGGTGTGCGCGAGGGGAGAGATGGTTATTATGGCTTGAGCTCACTCCTCCGCCCAAACTGAACAGACTTATCAGTCAGGTTAGCACAGGACGACACAGCCTCAGATTAATGGTAATCCTCTGAAGTGCTAATATATTTAAACAGGATATTTATTGTAGATAAAATGGGGTTGTGCCGTGTGTATGCCTGCTACGAAAATGAAGAAATCATTACACAAGCTGCAATAATCTATACTACAAACTAGCATTAAAATTCAAGTAAAATTATTCGTTCTCAGGATTTTTAATGGTGCAACAGAGATTCCTTGCCATTCTACACTGCTATCTTTTCTAGTGATTTAATTACTTTCCCCCCTGCCCGATGTATTTTTCACTTTCTTCACCCTTTTTTCGTTGAAAGCATTGGCATCATTCTGGTCCCATTGGCACCAATAGCCCATCGGTACCTCAATAAAGTGTGCGCCTGGGCAGTGAATATCAGTTGTCTATCTCATCATATAGGGCATCACTGAAAAGCCCAATCTAGACTTCCTTCAATGCACACACACATGCGTGCACTTTCCCGACATGATCTGTGGGTTCTAGTCCCACTCCAGGTTCTTGAGCACTTAAATCTAGGCTGACACTCCAGTGCAGTGCTGCACTGTCAGAGATGCCGTTCAGATGAGACATTAAACTGTAGCCCTGTCTGCGCTCTCAGGTGGACGTAAAAGATCTCGTGGCACTATTTCAAAGAGCAGAGGAGTTCTCCCTGGTGTCCTGACCAATATTTATTCCTCAACCAACATAACAAAAAACAGTTTTTTTTGGTCATTATCATATTGCTGTTTGTGGGAGCTTACTGTACGCAAATTGGCTGTCGCAGTTCCCACATTACAACACTGACTACACTCCAAAAGTACTTCATTGGCTATGGAGCACTTTGAGACATCCGGTGGCTGTGAAAGACGCTATATAAATGCAAGTTTTTCTTTTCTATAGCCCTGGACATTGAGGCCAACTGTAGTACCCTACAACTGCTGCCATAAAACTGAAATCAACTAACCTAGCACAGACCAGGAACTGAACCTGGGGCCTTCCTGATCTGTACAGTCTGGCTATCTGGTTCATTAACTCACTGAATAATCCAGAGAACCCACATCGCTTTAATGATGAAAACATTTCTCAGAGAATTTACCAAAGCTTTTTGTAAAGTTTGCTGTAATCAAATTTATGATGTGGGACAAATGCTTCCAGGAAATGTTGTATGTATTAAACATCACAAAGCAATGATCAACAAATGGAGCAGAATGTGTATACTTGGGAGATAAAAGTTCAACATGGCATGGCAGATGCCTTTTCATCAGTGTATTGATGTTATATTTACAACACATCAAATATAGATCTGCACATCTTTCAACACATATCCCAATCTTTGGACATTCAGTATCATAATTACATTAATGTAATAGCTCAACTTATGAATATGATAAAGTAAAATGGCTGCCAATTAGCATAACACAACAGGAATGTCCTTTCATCAACTTAATTAAAATGTGGCATCTTAAACATGGCAATATAATTTTGATTTGTGATGCCTTTGTGATTAATAACGTAGATGATTTGATAAGATTCGGATCACCACGGCAACACAATGGTGTACAAAGTCCAAACTAGCGAAAGGTCAGAAAAACTTATTAACCTATCCAAACGTTATCCCACTAAACCCTACAGTAGCATTTTCCCCATTAAATCCATATTATGATGAAGTTGTATCAGATATAAACTCTTTCCCCTTCTAGGTTACTTACAGGATTAATTATGTTTCCAAATCACAAACTCCACCACAGACTGTCGTGCCTTAAGCGAGTGTGGAGAAACCATGGTGACAAGCCCCTTCATTGTTTTTTTCTCTCTTCACAAAATTGCTTAAGGCAACGACTCACGGTGCAATGGGAGGGGGAGGCTGGTCAGTTTTTTTTTTAAAAAAAGTACATGGCTCTGCACAGAATTGGTTCCTATTTTCTAACATACTTTTCGAAATTACAATTAAATTAGTCAAAATGATGCAATATGATTTTGTTTTATTTTTGAAGGCTTCAAAACAGGCACAAAAGTCCAGAAAACTATCACGTGCACTGAGAGCTACTTCAGAACAAAAGCAGATTGGAGTAGGGGGGCAGCCATATGCCCTTTGACCTGACGTACATTTAAGACCTACAAATCATGGTATTATCCAACCATGCAAGGATAAATTGCTCACTGGCCATTTACTTTCAGTAGACCATGAGTGCTTAAAGCAGAGCAGCAGAGGTTGGAGCACACTAATTACACTAAGTGCTGGATGTTTAAGCCACTAATTGTTACTAGAGTTCACAGTTTGTGTGCAAGCGATCATTAACCCATCCACAACCAGCAGCTAATTTTCTCGAATACAGCGATGTGGTGTAAATGCGAGTTGGTTATTTCCAGTTTTTTAGTAACGCAAGTATTTCTCTTGTGTTTAACAACTTTAGATCTTAGCCACTGCTCCCATTTTCTAAGACACAGGTGCTGGTAATGGAGGCCGGCTGCACCAGAGCCACTGGGAGTGGAGTTCCATTAGGTGGGCCACATTGGGAGTCTTGTCAGGCATGCGAACAAAGCAAACGCTCTACTCAGAACTCCTACACGGCAAGCAAGCCCCAGGTGGGTGGAGGAGGCGTTTCAGGGACACCCTCTGGGCCGGCTTGATAAAGTGCGGCATCCCCACCGACACCTGGGAGTCCCTGGCCAAAGACCGCCCCAAGTGGAGGAAGAGCATCCGGGAGGGCGCTGAGCACCTAGAGTCTCATCGCTGAGAGCATGCAGAAAGCAAGCGCAGGCAGCGGAAGGAGCGTGCGGCAAACCAGACTCCCCACCCACCCTTTCCTTCAACCACTGTCTGTCCCACCTGTGACAGACTGTAATTCCCATGTTGGACTGTACTTAGAGTGGAAGCAAGTCTTCCTCGATTTCGAGGGTCTGCCTATGATGAGGTGGTGTGGGCTGGTGCTTGGGCTGGAAATTGCCTATCAATACACGACTAATGGAATCACCCCTGGGGACTACACACCTTTCTCCGCTACGGGAGCTTTCTTCGCTTTGCCAGATTTCCATGCTTTCCTACCCCTCTGCTATAACCATTTCAAACTCCTCTGAGCCCATCTTTACTTCTCCCATTACCGCCCCCTGCTCATCTTCAAAATAGTGCCGGAGATCTTTGATTCCACCCAGGGCAGAAGGGGCCTCGGTTTGAAGTCTCAATCAATAGATGGCACCTCAGATAGTGCAGTACTCCCTCAGTACTGCATTCGGGCCTCAGCCTAGATTTTGTGCTCAAGTCTCTGGAGTGGGATTTGAACCCACAACCGACTGACTCAGAGGAGAGAGTGCTGCCCACTGAGAGCTGGCACTGCTGCATCTCCTTCAGCATAAAACTTTACAATACATTTTATTGTAATGTTAGTTTAAAATTGAACTTTTAACATTTGTAAGGGTAAACAAGATTAGTGATGCAATGATGTAATTGTACCACGGATCAATGTCATTTTGCATTCCTCAGTTTATAAACCTGCACTAAGTGGCAATGCCCCCTTTTAAAGATTGGCACTGTAGTGTTCCAGTGATTTGTTTGTAATGCAATCCTACACTGAGAAAATGCCCTTTGCAAAAATAATCCTACTGATAAAGCTCAACTAATCTACAAGAGTCTGACTGTATCTGTTACAATATGAACTCCAGTTTAATGGTTGTTAAACTCAACTAAAATATCTACAGCAGTCAGACAGCGTGAAATGGCATTAGACGGTTGGCAGACATTAATTAGGTGCTCTTCCTGCCAGCTCCTTCTGTAGGTAGATTGCCACATAAAAGATAAGCGGTGAAGCTGTGCCAATGAAAACAAAGGCCTGCTTACAGGCGAACATTGTTTAGTTAATAAATTTAGCTGTCAGCACCAGGATGCAGCATGAAAGGGGATTTCAAATGTAAGGGGCACAGGCCAGAATTGGCCCAGTGTGGTTATGGGAATGTACGAATGTGAATAAAAGCTGCTTTGCCGAGATCCTGATGGATCAAAATAAAACTCTAGGGTCCTGAAATTACACTGTGGGATAATAGCTGTGAATGCTTAATGCCTCCTGAAATTGCTCCCTTGTGTACTTTATTGGGGGCATTAAACTATTTGTCCCTCTGAATAGTTTAGTTGAGTTCCAAAGATGTTGCCTCGTGGATATTTTTCTTTACTAAATTTCTCCTTCCACCCCCCACCTCTCCTGGGCTACACTTTGTGACACTTGAGGCCCTCTGGGCCTCACTCATATATCCAATCTTCCTGTGTGAGCCTTGAATGGGCGTGCTAACAAGCTATTCCACCACAGTGGGCGTCGCCTGACCTCATCCGACATCCATATACAAGTAATCTCCGGACAGGGTCACTGGATCATGATCAAAAATGGGAACCTTGCTTAATTTTCTCCTCTTATAATCCAAGGGTCACTAGAACCAATTGTACAGCCACCCATCGGCGATCAGCTAAGTACAGACCTAGGAATCAAACATGAGAACAACGGGGATGCATTCTGGTATCCTCAGGATGGTTTAGAAACAGTTTGATTACATAGAAGGTACAGCACAGAAACAGGCCATTTGGCCTAACTGGTCTATGCCAGTGATAATGCACCAAAGGAGCCTCATCTCACCCTATCAGCATAATCTTCCATTCCTAATGTACTTATCTAGACTCCCCTTAAGTGCAGCTGTGCTATTTACTTCAACTGCTCCCATGTGGTAGAAAGTTCCACATCAAGTAAACCTGAATTCATCCTGTGGGCTTCTCATGATTAACAACCAGGACCAGAAACCATGGGCACTTTTCTCCTCCATAACCCATAGGCACTGAGGCCAATTAGAGCCCCCATCACTGCACCACGTGGCTCAGCATAGATTGGGTGACAAATCTGGGGCCTTTCTGGACTAGTGTGATGGGCCGAATGGCCTCCTACCGTGCTGTATGATTCAACGACTATGACTCAGCTATTCACCTGAAACTTGCTGAGCTAAATTTGTAACAAAGACTAAATTTAAAAGCCTGTTTGAACTCAGTTTCACAAATTAGTGAATTTTTCATGACCTAAATCACCATCTTTCTCAAATCCCAGAACAAAATAGGGTAGACTGTACTCAAGCTACAGCCACAGCAGAAAATCTGCCCAAGAGTCCTGGGAAGCTTCTACTACAAGCACACATTAGGAAATATTTCCATTCCTGTGATTTGGAACACTGCAGGAAATAGATTTAAATGTTTCAGGTATGTTGGGTAATCTGGATTTTTGACAAAACAAAAAAGGTAACCAAAAATATTCTAAAACCATGTCAAGAAGAAAAATTTATAGAGCGCCTTTCACATCCTCAGAACATCCCAAAGCATTTTACAGCCAATGAAGTACTTTTGAAGTGTAGTCACTGCTGTAATGTAGGAAACGCATGGGCCAATATGCGCACAGCAAGGTCCCACAAACCGCAATGAGACAAGTGACTCGATAATCTGTTTTGGGGGTACTGGCTGAGGAATAAATATTAGCCAACTCCCCTGCCCTTCTTTGAATACTGTCATGGGATCTTTTACGTCCGCCTGATAGGGCAGATGGAGTCTTGATTTAACCGGCACGGACAGGATGGGCCGGATGGCCTCCTTCTGTGTCGTAATTTTTCTCTGATCAACCCATCTGAAAGACAGCACCTCCAACAGTGCAGCACTCCCTCAGTACTGCACTGAAGTGTTAGCCTGAATATGTGCTCCAGTGTCAGCAGTAGGACTTGAATATTTTAATATTCTAATAGTAGCCACCTCTTTCTTTGTGATTGTGTGTATTTAATGGTTCAGAGTTCAGTCCAAGTATACTGATCTTTCAGAATCTATATAAATTATTTGCTATAGGTGTATCTAGAAAATGTGTCAAATAAACTATTTTGTAATATTAACAGGCAACACCTGTCCCAGAATGCTACATTGGTATTCCTTTTATCATCATAGGCAGTCCCGCGGAATCGAGGAAGACTTGCTTCCACTCTAAAAATATGAGTTCTTAGGTGACTGAACAGTCCAATACGAGAACCACAGTCCCCGTCACAGGTGGGACAGACAGTCGTTGAGGGAAAGGGTGGGTGGGACTGGTTTGCCGCACGCGCTTTCCGCTGCCTGCACTTGGTTTCTGCATGCTCTCAGTGATGAGACTCGGTGCTCAGCGCCCTCCCGGATGCACTTCCTCCACTTTGGGCGGTCTTTGGCCAGGGACTCCCAGGTGTCGGTGGGGATGTTGCACTTCATCAAGGATGCTTTGAGGGTGTCCTTGAAACGTTTCCTCTGCCCATCTTTGGCTCGTTTGCCGTGAAGGAGTTCTGAGTACATACATCAATATGCAGTATGGCAACAGTAAAAAATATGAATACATTTACTGTCCTATAAAGAGTGTTGGAAGCCAAATGCTGCCAATTCCTGATGGAGCAAAGATTATTCATAGAAAGAATAGATCGCCAATTCATTTCACTCCTCTTTACTCTCTGTTACAGAACACCACCTAGAAACACCCCCCAGCTTTACAGCTGGGTACTCTACATACCCTATAACGGGTGCACAGTGCTCTGGAATATTACCAGTTGTGTGGTTGTGAAGAAAGATAGGTAAAGGACTGTGGTGAAAAGAAGTCAGGAAGCACTTACCAAAATCACTTGTGCAGACAGCCATAAGGACCTCTGTGTCGTTGCATGGTCTACATGCTCCTACAATCAAAACAAACAAAAAGCACATTTAGTCTTTCTGTAGACTTTCAATTATATCAATCAACATATCTGCTAGGAATGAGAGTTAAAATTATGTTTTCTTTTTAAACTTAAAACAATCAAATGACGTCCAGGAAAATTGCGACATGTCCTCCAATGTGATAGCAGAAGTGCAAAGCTAGGCTAATTTAGAGATGACTTGCTCATTTCTACACTATCCTATTAGTTGCTCGGTGTAAAATCATTTCTCGCTGCCATCTGCTTTTCTTCCTCGAAGGTGCTGACTCTTGCTGGGGTACAGTTCCATTGGTACCTCATCCAATTGGCCAATCCGCATTTTTAAACCCTAGACAGTGAAAATGGTCCCGCTACTCAACTACGGTGGGACCACAGCCTGTACTCACTCGATACACTCACACTCACGGGTTGCCAGCCAGTGATTAGAAGCAGGAGCCCTGCCCGATTATTGCTCTTCCCTAACCCAGAGATGCTGACACGCCAAGGGCAATTGTACCTGGAAACCTTTGAACTATGGAAATTCTTAGGGCTCTGCCAGCAGAAGTATGGCAGAGTGGAACGTACTCACTGAAACAGGAAGGGGCTGACCCCATCAGAAATTCCAGGGTCAGCTAACTTAAGTAATGCTGGGAAGCAGGCCCACCAGCAAAGTGGGGGGAGGCAGGCAGATACACCAAAAATATGGTAATGGGGTAAAAGCAAGGCCATAACTTATTTACCTCATAGTAGGTGTAAGATAGCGAGGACCTAGTTTGGGAGACTCAGGTTGTCAACATGCAGCACAGCTTACGAACATAAGAAATAGGAGCAGAAGTAGCCCCTCGAGCCTGCCCCACCATTCAAGATAGATATAGACATAGACATAGACATAGACATAGACAATGACTGATCATCGAGACACTAAACACGAGTGATGCCAAGTGACTTTAGAAGTCATCCTCGCTTGAGGGACAGTCTATGATGATGACGACGACGACGACGACAGGCCATTGTGGGAGCTTAAAGGTTTTAAGCTTTATAAAACATATTGCATGGGCCAATAAGGGATGTGATGATATAATTATGGAGCTAATGAAAATTACACACACGTTGATTACCAGACCTCAAGTTTTTGACACTGACCCAGCTGATCATGCTATTTCCACCACCCCCCCCCCCCCGCCCCAGGACAACGTATTGTATATTTTGGTAGGAGGAGAATAATTTGTTTTTGAAATCAAAAAGAATTCATAAGTTTCTTGAAGCTTATACAACTTAGTCTGTAATAAACACCAATATAATAAATAATACTATCAGTTAATATAGAAATGATAAGTTACTGCAAGCTCCTTGCAAACAAGAAATGCAAGTGTTCCGATTTTCTAAATAAAACAGGGCCTGTTTGGAAGCAAAATCTTCCCAATGAAGATTAGCAAACATTCAGTTATCTATTAGAGGCTAATTTTTGTACTAGATTTTTCTTTTACATTGAAGTCAATAGAAAACAAAATAGGACTATATATATATATATATATATATATATATATATATATATATATATTTATATAAAAAATATATTTTATATATATATATAAATATATATATTATATTTACACCAAGTCCAATTTTATTTGCTATTGACTTCAATGCAAAAAGAAAAATCGGGCAAGGTATAAAATGGGCTGCCGATTCCCTATCACCCATTTTTCGCCCAGTGATAATTTTAACTTTTATCTGCAAAGACTTTAATTAAGTTTTGTAAAGTTGAGGTAACCAGAGCTTTAATTTGACATGTTTTTGGTTTTTGGAAAGTATTTTATTGAAAACATGTCATCTACTGGTCAACTGGTGGGTTTTATTTAATGATCTTTGTGAACAAAACTTCATAGTACAAAAAGGCCTATTCACAACCACCATCATTTCAACATCCGTGCTCATTCTGTTCAATAAAGCTTCTCTTATTCTCAAATCAGTAAACAGCAGCCAGAAGCTTTTCAATGACAGGAGATTCTGTACGATGCTCGATGCAAAAATAATTCAAACCATGTTGGATTACACTACACTATATTGTTGCATAATCCACTGGTGAAGGCAATCCCACTGGGACAATTGTTCATACCTAACTAGGAATACTTGTTGAGTTAACCCAGAATGTTGAAATACACCATAATGAACAAACCACATTACCCTCAAGTGACTGGTCATGTCAAATCTGGGTCATGCTGGAATATTTTTATGATTACACCGCATGTATTCTCTATTTATAGTATAATATTCTTGAGAAACCGGAAACACGTTCAGCTTTTTCCAGAATGATTCACACCAGGTACTCTCTTCCATCGAGATGTGTGCAGTGGAAAGATGTTCCCCATTGGTGACAGGGTAATAAATGAGTGTTGTTGTCTACCATATGTGTCCCCAGAATGGGCCTGCTGGAGAAATCAGCTACAGAAGCCCAACATTTCTCAAATGTAACCAAATTGTTCAACACATTTGCTTTTCTGACTCTGACCACATTGTACTAAAATTTGAATCCAATCATATTCATCTTAATTTATTACTTTTTAATTCATTTAGTGTTCTTTCATGGGTCAAAAACCTAAATAGGGGTAGATTGTTTCCACTGATTAGTAAATTGGTAACAAGGGACACAGCCTCTTATCAATGGGGAAAAACTTAGCTTTTCAATGAGAGGAGCTTCTGTATGATGCTTGATGAAAATGTGTTCAAACCCTATTCAAAAATAGTCCAATATATTGCCGTTCCATCATCATTGCCAAGTCAAAATCCTGGAACTTCCCCTCCCCTCCCCCTCCAACAGCACTGTGGGAGTACCTTCACCACAAGGACTGCAGAAGTTCATGGCTCACCACCAACTTCTCCAGAGCAATTAAGATGGGCAATAAATGCTGGCCTTGCCATCAACTCCCACATCTTGTAAATGAATTAAAAAGTTAGAATTCCCCCACTCCCCACAGAATTCACAAGAACATAAAAACATAAGAATAAAAGCTGGAGTAGGCCATTCAGCCCCTCACACCTGCTGTGCCTTAACCCCATATCCCTTGAATCCTTTAGGTCAAAAATCTATTGATCTCAATCTTTCACATACTCATCGACTGAGCATCTACAGCCCACCCATGTAGAGAATTCCAAAGATTCACAACCCTCTGAGTGAAGAAGCTGCTCCTTAGCTCAGTCCTAAATGGTTGACCCCCTTATCCTGAGACTATGACCCGTAGTTCTAGTCTTTCCAGCCAGGGGAAACAGCCTCTCAGCATCTACCCGGTCAAGTCCTCGAAGAAATTTATATATTTCAATGAGATCACCTCTCATTCTTCTAAATTCCAGAGAACATAGACCCATTCTACTCAATCTCTCCTCCTAGGACAGCCCTCTGATCCCAGGAATCTCATTCCTAGTTCTACCTATGTCGTAGGTTCCTACGTGGAACACAACAACTGGATCCTTCCTCTCCTGTTCCAAGTTCTTCTCCAGCCGCGAGATGTCCTTAACCCTGGCACCAGGCTGGCAACAAAGCCTTCAGGACTCCCGGTCACAGCTGCAGAGAACAGTATCTATCCCCCTGACTATACTATCCCCTACCGCATCCCTTTTCACTCTCCCCACTTGAATGGCCTCTTGTGCCGTGGTGCCATGGTCAATTTGCCCATCCTCCCTGCAGTCTTTGTTCTCATCCACGTTGGTAGCCAGTACCTGGCACCTGCTGGACAATAGCAAGGGCTGAGGCTCCTTCACCACTGCATCTGCGGTCCCCTTACCTGCCTGAGTCGCAGTCACATCTGCCCGTCCCTGACCAGATCTAAAATCACTACCTAACTGCCTCCTGGGTCAAAATGTCCAGGTAACTCTCCCAGATGCATCGCAATGTTAGCACCTCGGACTCCAGCTCAACAACCCTGAGCCGAAGTTCCTAGAGTTGCAGACACTTACTGCAGATGCGGTTGCCTGGGCTCACACTGGTCTCCACAAACTCCCACATGCTGCGGGTGCAGCAGACCTCCTGCACTCTATCTGACCTTTTTTTTTTATATTTGCTTAAAGTTTTATGTTCTTAATTCACTTGGTTTATTTTAAACTAATTAATTTAACTAAAAGGACCACCTCCTTTCCCCTCGGCACTGAATTCCCACTCTCACCAAATTCTCAACTTCCCACTCTGTTTACACTGCACTCCATCAACGGTGCGCTCTGGGCCTTAGCAAACACCTTCTATGCCACAACAAAGTTACAAGTCATTAGGAAAAATAATATTTTACCACAAATGTTTGTTGAGGCAGTAACTAACATTTAAAGGAGTATGGGACAAGAATATGGGGGAAAGGGCAGGGAAACGGGTGTAGAGGCCGCTCCAGGTGAACAGCATGTACCCAGCACACATGAGTGGTCTTCTTCTATGCTGTTGATTCTATGAACTTGTGCATATCAGGAATATCAAATGATACTTTTGACACATACAAAATCCAAGCATGCAACAAGATATTATAGTTTAAATTACAAAATTATTCTTACCTGTATGTATAAAAGACACATTGCTAAGTAACTATTATCATTTTTCCTTAATGAAAGCAATACACGTTGTGTATCTTTAGGAATACAGATACAAAAAAACTTTAAGAAAGTTTGAATTTTAATTTCTAAAAAAAGGATAACATGGCTCAGTGGGTAACACACTCGCATCGGAGTCAGAAAGTTGTGGGTTCAAGTCCCACTCCAGGGCTTGAACACAAAAATCTAGGCTAACACTCCAGTGCAGTGAGGGAGTTCTGCGGTGTCGGAGGTGCTATCTTTCAGATGTGATGTTAAACCAAGGTCCCGTCTGCTCTCTTAGGTGCAAAAGATCCCATGACACCATTTAAAATAAGAGCAGGGGAGTTATCGCTGGCCAATATTTATCCCTCAATCAACATTACAAAAGAACATATTATTTGGTCATCATCACATTGCTGTTTGCGGGACCTTCGCGGCCACGCTTCCTACATTACAACAGTGACTACATGTCAAAAGTACTTCGGGACATCCGGAGGTTGTGAAAGGCGCTATATAAATGCAAGTATTTCTTTTTTTCCTTTAAAATTCCCTATCATTTTACCTCTGGTAATTTTAAAATAGCCACAGAAAATTAATGTCTCCTTTCTTTGGCCAATAGTGCCACAGGAGTCTTCGAGCTTGCAACTGGTCTATGACCGTGAGCAATAATCATTGTTGTGGAAAGTTCAAAGATGTTCCCCACTGGCATCCGGGTAATAAGCGAATATTGCAAGGATTCACCATATGTGCCCTTAAATAATTTAAAAACATGCTGCAGGACCCGAGCTAGACATCACAGTTGGTCATACATACATACATACCATACCACACACACATATCCTTCTCGCTAGTTGGAAGGAGGAGATAGGATCCTCACCAATGCTGCAAGTCTCTCCTGTTCTATTAGGCATAGGTGTATTGTTATTTTGATTAAGATTGAAATATTATGATGCTTGAAACTTAGTCCCTGAACCAGATAAAGCCCACAGCTGTCAACTTAGCTCATTGGTTACATTTCCTTACTGACAGCACACATTCAACATGCTTCAGACAGCACCTCCAGTGACCAATCTTGACCTTGAATATAATTGCAACATCATGTTGAAGTTATTCAACCAACTGATTAGAAACATATAAATCATTGCCTCAATCTAGAAATCTTAATTATACTGTATTTCAGTGGCCAGGTCAAACCCCAAATGGACTAAATTCTATCCTATAAAATATAATCCATCTTGTGTGATCCATGCACACCACACCCATGCCAGTTTAAAGAAGGTCCACCCATGGGTGGGTTTTGTATTAGTTACTACAGGTATTCAGATATATACCAATATGTGGCAGGGAAATTGCATCTGAATCACCCCTTTTCTCTATCACATTCCATCATCCCATATCTCTTTCTGCTATTATCCTGTGTAATCATTGTTTAATTTGAATCACTCTGTCCTCCAGTGTTTCCAGAAAGATTGTCCATGGAACTATATAAAATCGGGCACAAAAGCCCAAAGATTCCTGCCATGCAGCGACCCACAAAACAACTGAAGCAATTACATTCAACCCGTCTTCAAAGGATTTAAATACAGAGCTCAAATTATGCCACTGGGTTGCAGTATGGCTATAAGGCCATACAACCCAGTGGCATAATATATATTTAAAACTATTCCATAGAGACTGCCGTTTATTCAGAAGGCGGCTTTATTTGTTACATCTTGAAAAGGATATGTCAGCCTGCATTGAAAGGAACAGTAATGTTAACCTCTTTGATTCTACATTCCTTTCTCTATAATCCAACCAGAGAGAGGGCTTCATTTTCACTTTTCCACATTAAGGGCACTTTAAGCTTCTTGTTGCACCACTACCTGCGACCACTCTTCATTCCAACACTGCAAGATTGAAGACAATCTGGGGCCGATTTGTGCTGGCTGCTTTAGGCTCTAAAGAGCCCCCAAGGTTGCCAAGATGGGGGCTTGAGCTGAAACTTCGGTTTAGCGCAAGACGCCATCTTGGTAAAGGAGCTGAAGCGGCCACAAGGAACACCCGCCTGGGGGATCGTTAGGGTTCCGATTACCACTTCAATTGCCTGATAGCCCTCATTAAAAGAGGCTGCATAACATTTTGGTAGATAGGAGAGGGCTTTGGGTCAAGCTCTAACAATGACTAGTTGCTGAGGATTGAGAGCTACTTAAAAGGCATGCTCACCTTTTACTGTTCCCTTGCTGCTGGAGATTTGGAGAACTTTTGAAACCCATCGGGAGATTTTCTGGGACAGTTTGTCAAGACTTCAACACTCTATCAGCATTTATTTTGGAAATTCTGTGAGGCCTTCACCTACAAAGTGTAAGTGCTGTACTACTCCACCTATTGAACACCCTGCAGGAGGGGAAAGAGTGGGGGCATCTTGTGAAGGGGTCTGCAGGAGGAATGGGAGGAAGCCACAAGATCAGGGAGAGCCACGTTAGCTGCTGCAAGATAGAGGGATAGGAGGGAGAGGTGGGATAGGAGGGCGAGGTGGACTCGTTCACCCCTCCGGGCATAGAACATCCCTTTTTCCTCGGGACCTCCTTCACTCGGACCTCCAGTGCCATGTCTGAGAGCCCATGTGCCCTCTCCTCAGTCCTGGAACCCTCCTGAAACCTTCAGTTGTGTGTCAGCCAGCACACGCCACACCTTTGATGGAGTGGGTGTGTGTGGAGCCCACATATACTGCTCCATGAAAATTGCTTCTAATCAGCAGTTGAGTGCTAAACCTGTAGGTGTCTATTTTAGCATCTCCTGGCAAGTTCAAATTAATCGGTAATCAGCAATTAGACCCAAAATTGTCTGCTAAAACCAGACTTTCAAACAGCTGTGTTTTATTAGCACAGCATCTATTAGCACCTGCTTTCAGCCCTTCACCAAAATAACCCCCAATATATTAAAACGAGCAATATCTCAGCGAAATTCACGCTCAGATCCTGTTCTTTGTTCAGAGTTAATCAGAAAGTTCTAATTGTCACATTTTTCTACTTCCACTGGTCAGTGCAAAATACAAGGAGGAAAGAGGTAGAGAGGCAGAGAGGTTTATGCAGGGAATTCCAGAGCTTAAGGCCTAGACAACAGAAGGCATGACCAATGGTTGAGCAATTATAATCAGGGATGCTCAAAAAGGGCAGAATTAGAGGAGCGCAGACATCTCGGGGGGGTTGTGGAGCTGGAGGAGATTAGTTCAGTGAGTTTTATATCTAATTTTTGTCCAAATTGGCTGTCAGAAATCTGATAGAAGCAGCTTTATGTTGGCATTGGTCGTGGGGCGAAGCATTTGGTACCAACTTACTGTATTAGCACGGCTAAGACCATCTTCCTTAAGCAGAATTGTAGACCTACAAACCACTGATTCTGCGGTCAGGAAAAGGGAGCTTATTGTAGGAATGTAAATGCAGGGACATCGTGGTGCCACAAACCCAACGAAACAAGTGCTAGGATAAAAAGTGACTTCAGAAGCTAACCAAATGAGTTTAAGGGCCTTCTTCAAACAATCTTTGGCAACTTGATTAACATTTAGAAAATGTTGGGTGGGGAAACATTCCAGCCCCAAAAGAATTTGCTTAGTCACTGTATTAATAGTTAAATGTGTTTAAAATTAAACAAAGACTTTGTCCTTCCTGGCCTAATAGCCTCAAACACTTTGTTAGGGTTAGAGAAGTGTAAACAGTTTCAGCCTGTAGACCATCAGACACCTGCAGCTTTGCCTCCAGCTGTGCTTTATGACCTCACCTTAACTCCTTTGGACTTGCTGTTTGATGGATGGCTTAAGTCAGGCTGTGCGGAGCCTATTGAATTTGACTGAGCCGTCAGGGGTCACTTGACCTTCAGTCTGGTTGTGTGTTTTCAGTATAATGCTTTCATAAATTCCAGCACATGAACTTTAAGGTGTAGAATTGTAGTTATTCACCTTACAAAACTGTTGTGTGGCATCAGCTAAACGTTCAAAAATGATACACACCTCGGGTCAGACTACAACGCCTCATGAATCAGACTGAAACTGCTCAGACAATTCCTATTGCAAATAACAAAAAAAAAATCAAAGAGAATGAAGTTGAATTGCATTTATTAAATACAGCAGTCAAGGAGACTGGTTTTATTGGCAGGAATGCCAGTTAAAAGAATTCTCAATCTTATTTTCTAAACTGCATCAAATTTACAATTCAACTGGATGCACTAAATGTCCACTTTTATTTAGAATGTTTTCATCCTTATTTAATGTTGCTAAATTCTTAGCTTAGCTTTTTACACTCGTCACTGGAATCAGCCTCGAGGTTTTTTTCTTTTAGAAGCAAGTTATTGTTGGTGGTGTTAAAATGTATCTTATATACATTTAAAGAAATATTATCTGGCCATGTTCTTTGACATGAAAATATACTACACTGGCACCATATTAAGCTGCAATGAATACTGCCACAGAATGCCTGCGATTCTCCACACTGCTGAATTTCCAATTTCAGCCATGCCTCTATGCAGAAAAGTCAAGCAAAGCCACAGGGAGCGATGAACATTTACAAGAGTCAACATGGGCTGCATGTCTCTCGCAACTGGCTCTAAATACATTGGAAGGACTGAGTACTACAATTCACCTATGCAATCTCTTACCACAGTTGGTGCATAGCTCAGGAGACTAGATTAAGGGGTGGGTTGGGGGGGGGGGCAGAGGAAGAGGGAATCTTTTTTATTCTCAATTTTTAAAAATGATATAATTTGAAAATCAAATGTACACTAATGATGTTCTGACAAATCAATTATCTGCATAGGCAAGAATCTAAGGTTGGAGTTTCTTACAAGCTTTGTTTTAGGGATGCAGTCCTGTTTGCTGGTTATAAAATTGTCAAACCGTTTGAATAAAACAATGTTAAATCAAGCCCTTATGTTTATTGGACAGTATGTGTTATGTCGAGGTTGTGCTTCATTGATGTTCAACAGCAATCCCATTAAGTATGGTGATGAACATAATCTATGCTATAATCAGACAAACTATTAAATCATCATCATCATAGGTGGTCCCTTGCATTGAGGATGACTTGCTTCCATGCCAAAAAGGAATGAGTTCACAGGTGCTTCAATGAAAGACCTAATATTCCAGGTCCAGAGCTACATGTTGAAAGGTGGAAGATGTCTATGTGGATTTTTTTTTTTTTTTTTTTTAAAAACGTGGGGTAGCCTTTGCACACCAGCCACTACACAGGCTTGACAAAGCTAGGTCTTGGTCCAGTGGCAAGGATTAACCAAGACGACTGGAGACCAGCTCTGTTGCACCGACCTAGTGTGCACACATATCGCAGTGTGGGCTGGCCCGTGCTGCCCCGGAGCCCTCATCTCTTCTGGGCCCCGATTATGTCACTCCTCAATCTCTCGCCATTCCTGCGCTCCAACTTTGCCGCTCCTGCTGTACCTGCCCACACTCCAATCAGCGACCTGATTTGGAACATAGGAGGCTGAAGGGAGACCCCACCGAGGTGGATAAAATCTGCTCTCTGCTGGGGAGAATGGTACCTTCCTATCCACTCTATCTAGGCCCCTCATTATTAAATACCCAATGGATTACCCACTATTATTATTCACAGATCAGAGATGTGGATTATAACATTACTATCACTTAGAATGCTTTTACAATAGACTGCTTAAATGGCTTAGGGTATAACACCTGCACTGGCTAAACTAGCAAGTAGGTGAGCAATTAACAGATTAGTATAATGTGAGAATTGGAGGCGGCCTATAAAACCTTACACTGCAAAGAAAATTACTGTTATTACTAGACTTAGAACAGACTTTTGCAGAAACAAATGGAGACACATTTTAACTCCTATTAGGAGTTAACAACAAAAAAGGTATGCAGTTAAGTAGAGTCGGCAGTATTAGCAAGAGGAAAATGCGCAAGAGTCCGAAGCAGTCCTGTATTGGTGAATATTTTATTGAATTAAACTTTATGTTCCCCAGTTAGAAAAGGGTTTCAATAAACCAAAGTGTTAATTCAGCCCGTCACATTTAGGAAAAGTATATTTTATGTTCCAGTAATACTTTGGCCTGGAATTATCTCAATTTAGCCCAACATTTACACCAGTTTCTATGCGGATAGGAACTTAAGCCCAAATGCAAGTTCGTTGTAAAAACCGTATAAAACATTCACCAAACACAAAAGCAACACCACTAGCGCGAATGTAAAAAGAGGTGGCCCATCTATGGCCACGCACCTCACTCAGCTCTTTGCCTCTGCTACTCCTTTCCCATTATTGTACAGAACAGGGGTATGTATGCCCATTGGGAGGGCCATTCCAGCAACATAGTCATTCCAAACACATGGGGAGAGGGAGAGGCTGAAAGGTTGTGTGTGTGCTGAGACTGATGGCACTTTGGCCAAGTATAGTGCTGGTCTCAGTAAAAAAAAAAAATAGTATTTTTGTAAATCACAAAGAAAATTGCTACCATTTCCACAAGTCACAGTTCTGCAGATTTGGACTGTGCGGTGCCTAAATTTACATTTACATAAATAAATTTGTGGATAGCAGGGCTCCGGGGTAAAATTAGTAAACTGGCCTTTTGTGCGAATTTCGTGGGGAGTGGGGGGGGGGGGGGGGGTGGTGGGGGGAATGGTGCGATTTGTGCCAAAAATTATGAAGAAATTCCGGGCCTGCATATTTAATGTTGGTGTAGTGCAACGTGACCTTCGCACTGCACTGAAGCCAACTTTTCTGCATTTTGATTGCTAATTTTTTCAGAAGATATACTCACTCCACTCAGGCTTCATATTGGCTGTTGATTTGCAGCCAATATTTTGAACTTTAGTTCCTGATACCCACCCTCTTCCCAACATTATAAATGTTATCACTGATCATATGCTAGTACACAGGATTGCATTACATTTAAGCATACATGCACTGACTGCTACTTTCCCCAATGCAAGAAGAATGCATGGATAACAGTTTAATGTCGACTGCTCTCTGAAAAGATCCCAATATTTAGGACAGTATTTCTGATGCACTAGATTTCTTTTAAGCAAAAAAAAAGTGAAATAGATTGTAAGAAACCAAATCAGTGTTTAAATGTTGTTCTCCATCCCACTTTTTTGACACCTTGAATAGGTTCAAGTTAGAAAACCTCACGCACTACATGGATTACTCCCATCCCTAGGGACTGTCTGCTACCTCTAGCCAGGCAAATTAGTTAAAAGAAATATTTGTACAGAATCTCAGCAATTTCAAAGTCACTTAACTACAGGCCAAACTACACACTCCATGTGTTGTTAATTGTTGCTGTGTTCCACATACTCTGCATGTGACATGGGTCACATGTTGAGGATGGTTTCCAGCTGTACTGAAACTTAACTCCGCCAAGTAACACAATACACAGGTGGCTTAAATTTTAACTCTTTGTCCTGTGCTTTGATACCACTTCTTTCAAAGTGTGCACCTCAGCCTCACAAATCCAGTGTAGGTAAAAACAAAGACCCACAGTGTCCTTTCCTCACTAAGTACGACACACTTAACTAACACTAAAGATACAATGAACAGTTTGATAATCTTAAGTGTTTTGTGATCGTCAATCAAATGAACTTTTCTATTATTTTAGCTATGAGGAAAGATTGGATAGGCTAGGTTTTCCTTAAAACAGAGGAGGCTGACGGGAGATATCATTGAGGTGTATAAAATTATGAGGGGCTTAGATAAAGTGGATAGGAAGGACCTATTTCCCTTAGCAGCGAGGTCAATAACCAGGGCCATAGAATTAAAGTAATTGGTAGAAGGATTAGAGAAGAGTTGAAGGGAAATTCCAACACCCTCTAGGTGAAAAGGGGTTCTGGGACTCACTGCCTGAAAGGGTGTTAAGAGGCATAAACCCTTGTTGCATTTAAAAAATACTTGGACATGCACTTGAAGTGCAGTAACCTACAAGGCTACGGACCAAGAGCTGGAAAATGGGATTGGACTGCATAGCTCTTTTATGACCAGCTTGGATACGATGGGCCGAATGGCCTCCTTCTGTGCCTTAAACTTTTATGTTTCTAAAGTGTTGGAGATCCTGTACTTATAAAATTCGGACTGAAGAAATAAAGGATATGGATCAACAGTCCCAAAAGCTATCTGCTTTCAGTCATGTCCCAAACACATTGAAACTATCATGGACTTTATGACATGGCTTAAGTAAATGCAATTGTTGGCTGGGTTTTACTTTTTATTCCCCATATATTTTAAATCCAGACTGCACCATATGGACTGGCAAAAGGTCTATTCTTGTGATAACAATAGTGGCAAACCAAAACTTCATATCCAAAGGGGTTTGCTTTCCTACTGAAAGAAATGACATCTATAAATCTGCATAACAGCTCTCTCAAACAAACAACAAATCTGTTCTTTGCAGGCTCTTTTTCCATTATTTTTAAACACCGGCTGCATCATAGTTGCTCTGCAGTTAGTTTGCCAAGTTACTGAACATGACACAATGTCCTTAGAAATTGTTATTTCTCCTTTATACATTTAATAGGAATTTGCCACAAGAAAAGCATTAATGCAGCTCAGCTGTTGGGAGTTTTTTTTAATTAAACAAGAGGAGGAATTCGGCTGAGACACATGCTCAGTATTGTTAAGGACAAATGAACCATACGCTAAAGGTTAACCTTGCCCCCACTACTTGAGTGAAATGGAGACTTTTTTTTTATATATACAAAAACCTGAGGTGGAAAAGAAACCCATTGAAGAGCTGACTGAAGGGTGGAGAAGTTTTACATTTGAAAACACAAAAAGACCCTTTCATTATTGGACAAATGTAGAGATTGGTTATACAAGCAGCAGCTTAAATATATAGAGAGGATTTAGCAGTGGTGGAGATGCATCGCCTGAGTTTATTTCATAAGTGGGATAGAACTATAATTAATGTGTATTTTGAAGTTTGTCTTATTAGTGAAATCAACTTGCACTCCATTTCAAAGCAGGGAGATTTAAAATATCTGTAAATGGTTTTGTTATATCCTGGGGGAGATGTGGCACCAATTTCCATGGATATAGTGATCTGTGGATCTGACTGTCGGTGTGCACGTTAGTTGATACTTTCACGAGTGTAATGTTACTTCTCATTTTGTGGTGGAAAATATTAATATTGGGGAATTATGAAAATAAAATATTCATGTTTATCCATAAATATAACCCAGTCAGTAACTTGTGATGAAATACATCATCTCACTTGTGTGATATGACATAAATATCACAGTTCCTCTGTTCTTTCTCCCTGCGCATACAAAAAAATGATTTGCCAAACACTTTTCACACCGACTCTTTAGACCTTAAGCAACAATATATGCTGCTAAAACATCAAGTTTTCAAACTGGGGTCGCCGATCCGTGAGGACATCCTGGGAGTCTATCCAGTTCTTGTCTATTGATCATCAGATTTTTATTAAATTCATCCATATTAGTTGATTAATTAGCACATAACTTATATTGCTCTATACTAAAAATTGACAAAATATTCTGTAATGCCAAAATTATCTTTGAGTAACTGACACTATCTTTTGGCCATTAGTACAGGGATTCCTCATGTGTGTCAATACTTGTAGGAGATCCTCCCTACACAGGAAAGATTAAAAACACAATGATAATACAAAGAGTTTTCAGATGCTATCTATGAATATACTGAAAAAGACCACATCATTGCAGAATGCTAGTGAGCAAAGACCACAATCTGGTCTAGTAAATTGCTATACAATGACTGTGCCTTTTATTTTTAATTAATTGTCACTAGTGAAAACAAGTTAAAAATACTTGAGTTTCTGCAATAAAAGATATTAAAATGGTAACTACAGTAGTTTTAGGACTGTTAGTCATGCTTTCTATCTCAGCTTTTCCCTGTTATTCTATGAAGTATAATAATTCACTGAACATACTCTTTCACTGTAATAAAACAGTCAGATGATAATGTTTCATGATGCATGAAGACAGTCTTTTAGTTTTACCACAAAATGACTTGTAAAAAGAGCTGAAGTATGATAATGAAGGGAGTTATATTGCTTCTGATGACAGGTCTCCTTTGTTGAGTTAATTGACCGGATTTGACCTGAATACGTGATCTGATGTGTAACACTTAGTCAAGTCAGATAAATTCATATATAATCCAGACAAATATCGAATCCAAGCATCGCATTTACAAGCACCATTCCCATTCTCTCTCACTATGTGGAAGACTGAAGTCAGATCAGAGCATTTCTTGACAATCTAACTACAGGTTGAATCTCCCTTATCTGGAACCCTCGGGATCTGGCCTGTTCTGCATAAGGGATTTTTCCAGACGAGGGCTGATCACATAAATTGGATGGTACAGGTACTGAGCAAGGGGATATCGGGGCTGGCTGGCTTGGGCTTGGGGCTGGGAGAGTGCCAGAGAGATCATTGGGGGGGGGGGGGGGGGGGGAAGAGAAAAAGAGGAGGGGCGATGGATCGCGGGGTCAGGCCAGCGATCGCGGGAGTCGGCAGCGAAGAAGTTCAATTTGGTCATGTCGGAGTTCTGCGGATGCGCCTCCCGGTGGCGGGAATGGTTCTGGATGAGGGGTGGTTCTGGATAAGGGAGTGCTGGATAAGGGAGTTTCAATCTGTATAAATATATCTATTCAAATGTTATTCGGGTGTAGTAGATTAGCACAATGTCCTTTCACTTCAGGATCCTGGTTCAAATCCAGTTCAGACTAACAGGATGAAAACCTTCTTTCTCTGTTGCAGGGAAAGTATTATACAAAATGTGACATTTACAGGAAGTGCACAAGACTTTTATCATCAATATATGTGTGTACATTCTCTTGTTGCATAAACGTGTAAGTGTGTGCTGTAGTACCACATGGTAACTAGACTTAGTTTGCCCTCTCTCCATTATTCTTGAAAGTTTGTGTGTTGGTTAAGGCAAAGCGGTCAGTGTTAGCAAACGGAACAATTTTTAGATTTTCCCACTCAGCATCAACATTAAGCACTAGGCCACAATTAGCATGGGTTCAGTAGAGTGAAGCTCTCCCTACACTTCCTTAACAAGGTATTTTACCATCAATTTCAGAAACCACCACCTACAGCACGTATGACATTTCTGTTTCATAAGAACATTAGTAGGAGCAGGAATAGGCCATTCGGCCCCACAAGTCTGCTCCACCATTCAATAAGATCATGGTTGATCTTCTACCTCAACTCCACTTTCCTGCACTTTCCCCATATCCCTTGATTCCCGTAATGCCTACTCCAACCAACAGTAACCTTTGTGAGAAACTACAAAGTCTTGGTAGTTGTGTTTCCTGGTCTCATGTCCATTAAGAAATGGGTTTACAATGCTCAATCTTAGAATTATGTCCCTGATAAGCATTAAGGGTAGAATATGGTATGTAGTTTAAGCCCTGATCTCAGGTGCTGGGGCAATGCTCTAACCCATTGCACCACCCACTAATGGGCTTGTTTTACTGATCAGGAACACTGCGACAGTCCAGAAATGCAGACAAATATCTAATCCAAGCATAGCATTTACAGCACCATTCCCATTCTCTCTCATTTACCCTTCTTTGATTTACTTGACATTTTCCATTCATAGTTAAATATCTACAGAAACATTTGTTCAAAATTACCATCCTTCAAATGTATCCTCAAAGCTCTTGCATTACCTTGATGGCAATCCTATACACCTTTTCTATAGTTTAGTTCCACTCCAGCTTGTTGATAGTGAGATGGAGCTTCAAGTTCACCCTCAAAAGCATCCTTGATAAAGTGTAACATCCCCACCGGTACCTGGGAATCCCTAGCCCAAGACTACCCAAAGTGGAGAAAGAGTATCCTAGAGGGTGCTGAACACCGAGCCTTGTCACCGAGATCATGCAGAAACCAAGCACAGACAGTGGAAGGAGCGTGTGGCAAACCAGGCTCCCCACCCACCCTTTCCTTCAACCATTGTCTGCCTGTAATTCCCGCATCGGACTGTACAGCCACCTGAGAACTCACTTTTAGAGTGGAAGTAAGTCTTCCTCGATTTCGAGGGACTGCCTATTATGATAATGACACCTTTTCTAGTTTTCACATGGTTAACAACTCCCATTGTTTCCCATGGACTACATTTTCACTATGTCTTCTGTTTGTATCAGATTGAATAAATAATTCATACTATAAAAGCATATACGTTTGCAACATAAAAAAGTTATTACTTTAAGAAGAAAGTTTACTCTCCTAAATATCCGACGGCAGTGTTTGTGAACAACGTATTGATGATTTACTGCTTGCTTTGAAAATCTATTAGCATCTTAACTAAACACAAGTGCTTGGCAGTAGCAGAACTTCAAAATGAACAGAGGGAGCACCAGTCAAACCACACCTTCAAAGTTCAGGTAAAGCCAGGCCAATGTTTTTGTGTGTGTTTCGTGTTTCTAGCCAAGGCTCCTGCCTTAGTTTCCTCAATGGTGGCTACTGCATTGGAGCAAAACCTGCCTTGTATAAATCAAAATGGTATAGCTTGATAGGCAGATTAAGCGATCTATTATTTAAAGTATACTTACATGGGATAGTGGCACATGGGAACATTTTGAGTGTAAACACCTCATTACTCTTGAGTGAAGAAGTCAGTTGAAAGATTAAATACAGTATTCTTCACATCCCATGCATTCATTTAATATCATCTACTCCTCAAAAAAAAATGATTTTGCAAGTTGTCAGAAATTAAGGATTTAATTTGGGGAGTTTGGAAGACACTATGACCTTGTAATCTTTATGCTGGTAGCTTTTCAAGACAGCATGGAGAAAACTAAATCTGAATTTGGCCCATATCCTAATCCACAACTACAGTGTAAACAACCAAGTTAACTCCTGGACTCTGGAGATAAGATCAAATTGAGCCTGATGTAAGTGTTTTACAGGGACTCAACTGTAGTTTTGGTTATTTCCTTTCCTGTATTGTGTATCCTAGGCTGCAGTGTAATGTCGCAATGATGTCAATGTGTTATTATATAAACAATTCCAGGAAAAATGTATATTTAATTGAAAATATATTCTGTGGAGTCTATAGAACTAGCCGTGTCTGCCAAAATCTCCTGATGTAGATTCTGGTACCAGAAACAAAAAAAGGAGAGAGAGAAAAAAAAAGAGGAGAGAGAGAGAGAGAGAGAGAGAGAGAGAGAGAGAGAGAGAGAGAGAGACTTGGATTTATATAGCACCTTTCATGACCACCGGACATCTCAAAGCACTTTACAGCTAATGAAGTACTTTCATGGAGCTAATGGAGTGTAGTGACTGTTGTAATGTGGGAAACGCGGCAGCTAATTTGCGCACAGCAAGCTCCCACAATCAGAAATATGATAATGACCAGATAATCTGTTTTTGTCATGTTCGTTGAGGGATAAATATTGGCCAGGACACTCCCCTGCTCTTCTTCAAAATAGTGCCATGGGAACTTTTACCTCCAACTGAGAGAGCAGATAGGGCCTCATCTGAAAGACAGAATCTCCAACAGAGCAGCACTCTCTTAGCACTGCACTGGAGTGGCAACCTAGATTTTGTGCTCAAGTCCCTGGAGTGGGACTTGAACCCACAACCTTCTGACTCAGAGGCAAGCGTGCTGCCCACTGAGCCACAGCTGACACATAAGGGGTCATCAGACTCCGGCTCATTGCTGCTTGTGCAGTAGAAATGGTTTGCCATTCTTTTTGACCACAAAAAGGCCTTTTCTAATGTTTTCCCATCAGAACTAATTTTCCAAGTATTACACTCGTTTCTTAAGTGGCTATTATACTGCACTTTGGCACCAGTGCCCTGCCGAGATTTTCAGTCTGTTGGTGCCAACATGCAGCATAAAGCTACCGGTGTGGGACGATATTTGGCAAAAGTGAGAAATTCTAAGAGGTGGTCTCACATTGTTTCATTTTATAAACTGCCAGGGACCAAAGACTTATATTTCTTTTTAAACTTAAACGGCTTGTCGCACTGCAATTGAATAAAGCCAATTGAAAAGAGCTGCTGGAACAAATCAATGGAATCTGATTGAAGTTGGAGTCCATAGTGTCCAAGTGGCTCTACCACCCCTGCAGTGATGGGAGTGAAGAACGTAACTGCAGCTCCCCACTCACATCTCCCAACAAACACTGTTGGTACTCAACATGCAGATAGGGTGCAACAGCAGCAAGCAGGAAACGCTGAGAGCCAGGGAGCAGAAGATGCATCTCAACGGATAAAGGACGACAAGGAAACCTGTGTTGTGCTCACATTAGTATGTTTGTTTGTTTTTTTATTCCATTGGAATTTGTTCAGGTTTAGAAAGCTGTTCCAAATAACTTTTGTAAGTCTTAAGGCAAAAGTGCTGAAGGTGCACCGAAGATGGAACAGTGGGAGGATCCAGGGCAGGTTCCAGGTGTCCAAGTTGGAATTTTCCAGTCGGACTGGAAACAATTAATGATAATTCTTTAACATGACTGTTTAGCAAAAAACACAATGGTTGACAAAAGGTTAAAATAGATTCTTTCTACTAAGTACGAGTAAAAAGGCGTGGAATGGTGGGCCTAAATGGCCTCCTTCTGCGCTGTAAATTTCTATGCTTCTAATGTCCTGGTTAGGTGACAAAGAGAGAATGACAAAACTTCAATTTTCTGAATATTTATTGTCACATGTTAATAGTTTCAGGAGGAATTAGAAGCGTAAACTGTGTGGCATTTTTCTAGCTCTTTGACTATTAAAATTTGTTGCAATTCGGTAATACACTGGGACATCGAGGATGTGAAAGGCTATAAAAATGAAAGTTCTTTCTTCTGTAATATTGTATGGCAGATTCAGCATTACTTTGTGCACTGACTTTGGAATAGTGGGGAATGATGTCCTCAGTGCACTATGGATAATAAATTCATAATAAGTTATAAAGGAGGAGTTTACAATTTTGTTGCAATGAATAAATCTTCACCCATTATTGAATGGAGATTGGAGGGAATGACAGAAAAAAATCCTTCCTTTTATATTCTTCAGACACTGCAGAAATTAATTTGAAAACTTTGTTTTTAAAATTTCTTAATTTTTACTTTCTGTACCTTTAAAAAGGGAAATTCATTTTTGTACTTTATGCTTAATATACATTATAAAAACAATTATTGTGGCACACAGAAGTAACATGGACCTTATAATATTGCTGTTGCTTCAGACAAATTTGAATTCTTGTTATGTTGAAGGAAAATGCCTCAAGGGTATTTTGCACTTTAAGCTACTTTCTGAGGAAGGTTTTCCAGTTACATGTTCCATAAATCTTATTTCCACCTACATCCTCCAAAACAAAAACTAACAAAATCCAAAAGATACTGGTTGCTCATAATAAAAAAAACTAAACAAGGCGACATGATGAAATACTTCACAATCACCATGACAACTGTACTAATCCTTAATCTTTCATGCATCTGCATAAAAGGCAGAGTTTTGTACTGCGCTCAACACACTGGGCTTTTGTCTGTTCCACCACAAGGGTGCTATTGGAGTCACAAAGACAAGAGCATTCTTGACCCTCATAATGCACTTGCAGCTTTTTTCCCCTCCATGGACTTGTTCATAGGAAAGGGGGAAGAATTCTATGCGTGAGCATGGGAAGCCAAATAGGGGTGGGATTAAAGCTTTGGAACTACCCATTTTCAAGTTGATGTCCAGACGTACCTGGCTGGAGCCAACATGCTTCAGTGAGTGAGCTGTGTGAGACTTTCACTAAAACTTCTGAATTGTACACAACACAAAGTGAAGATTGGAAGAATCGCTGATGGTACAAGAAGCTCAGGCCACACAAACACAAATGTTTCAAGGCATTCTGCCTCGTTCAATCCACAAAATAGTTTTACATCCAAGATTGAATCAAAAGCTTCACCCTTGAAAATTAGAAATATCTTCCAAATGGTATAATAAAAAGCATTGTAATTTATAACTACAATTCTAAACAGATTAAATCCTGTATAGCAAAAAAAATACAAAGTCTGTAGTGCAGTCCTTCCCTTTTATCTTCTCCTATAATAATAAGAGGAAGTAGATTGATTTCTGAAGTGTTCTTAATAATGACTACTTGGCAACAAGTTTCAGAATCACCAACCAAGTGGGATTTGAAGTTTATTTTCTCAATACTACAACCTCTTAATCTAATAGGAGAAATAGTTATAAGGATTCTCTCAGCCTAGTCAATTGTATCTACACAAGAACTTGATACAATATTCATCAGGCAGCAGGTAACTAAATATTTCAGTTTATTTTAAGTGTTGCCTTTGTGAACTGAAGGTTGTGAGCAGGATGTCCCTGCAACTGTATTGTGCTTTGGAAGGACCTGAAATAACACATATGCAAGACTTTGTAGCATTTTAGTAGTACAGCAGTTGTGACCAAATGAAGGCCCTATTAAATTCCCAACACTAAAATGCTCTGCTGAGGTGATTTGCAGTTTGTTCCGACCAGGGAACAAGTATTTCCAATTGAACCTGTTGATATGATGATAGTTTCTTTGCTAATGACAAGATTTCACAGCAGAGTTGCGCTGGTACTTACTGCAATCTTTGACCCTAATCAATTTTAATTCTACATGAAAATGACTTTCTGAAACTGACAAAACAATCAAACCAAGCCAATGTGAATTTTACTTTGCAAGAATCTCTGTTACAGGAAAAAAACACCAGTTGTTTTCTCTTTCCCTTCTGCCCAGAATGAACTGTGTTTTGGTTAATTATCTCCCTGTAAACCTCTGCCCTTGTCCTTTGCAAAAGTTGGATTGCCTGCTGTTGAGAAATGATCAAGTTAACTGGGAGATTTCTCCCACGGTGTCATTAAGTTAATGAAAACTTTAAGGAGCTCCTACTTTCCTATGTACTTTTTAAATCCAGGTGATGCACTGAAGTCAAACTAATTTCACTGGCCTCTCCAGCCTGCTGGTGCAAGTTCTGATGACATTTTGCACCCATTTCTCCCTTTCGGGTGCTGATGCGCCTGTTGGATATTACCAGCATTGTCTGTTTTTATTACAGATGGTCAGCCTCACAACATTGTTATATTTGGTAACAATGAACAGAAGAATTAATGTAAATTTTTCATCCATCCTTCAGATGAGACATTAAACCGAGGCCCTGTATGCTCTCTCAAGTGGACGTAAAAGATCCCACTTGAAGTGCAGGGGAATTATCCCCGGTGTCCTAGCTAATATTAATCCCTCAATCAAAATCACTAAAAGCTGATTATTTGGTCATCATATTGCTGTTTGTGGGAGCTTGCTGTGCGCAAATTGGTTGCTGTGTTTCCTACATCACTAACCATGACTATACTCCAAAAGTATTTAATTGGCTGTAAAGTGCTTTGCGACATCCAGTGGTCTTGAAAGGTGCTATATAAATGCAAGTCTTTCTTTTTTTCCCCTTTTCAATTTTTGCATGCAACCATTTATCAATGTTTTTCCAAAATAAATAAAATCTGGCTGCTTTTATCCTGCCAGGTATCCTACATTACAACAGTACTTAATTAGCTGTAAATCTGTTTTGGGACGGTTTGGGATCATGAAAGGCACTATCTAAATGCAAGTCTTTCCTTCATTGTGTTAAATATTGGAGGTGGAGAGGTGCGGATGAAAATGAATTGAACTGTAACCTTCTTTTCAATGGATAATGCAGATTTTGTTTTCTTTTGTAGAAGAGATAGGAAATGAGGTGTTATCACCCCAACATTGGCCTTCTCAACATTCCCTGTAGTTATTGGCAGTTTCCTACCCTCTCAAGGCAGAGTGTTCAAGTGCCTGATGACTGGTTGATATCATGCCCCGCCCCTTGCAATTGACAAGTGGAGGGTTGCTAGTCAAGGGCAAGCCTGCAGCTTGAATAATGGAAACAAGTCACCGTTAGCGCTAAATGTAACGAGGGGTCAATACGATACATGTATTTCAAAGTAAGGCTCCTTACTTTCAATCTGCTGAGGGAGCAGCAGTCCCGAGCTCCAGTCCCCGCGGAGTTCGTACTTAAAGGCAGCGATGCGGCGGCTGATATCCCGGTGCAGTGTAGACTGGATGAAGAGCGCCACCTTCTCGCCGGCCAAGCGGCTGAAGCAATGTACTTTCGGCTCGGCTCCCTCCCCCTCCTCCTCCACCTCCTCCTCCTCTTGTTGATCTCGGACCAGCAGTTGCAGCTCCCCGTCCCGCTCCAGGTAGATCTGCGCCCCCCGGAAGGTGTCGGCCGGTTTGATGCACGCCGTGATGCGGCTGCCGGCGTGCCCTCGGCTGGCGGAGGCGGCTGGCCCCGAGGGGAGCCGGGGCGAGAGGCTGAGGCGCAGCGCTCCCACCGGGTACAGCCACTCCACGTCCCCTTCGGCGCAACGGAGGAAGATCTGCTCCACGCTGCCAGGCTCCTGGGATAGACCACTGCAGCGGAACATTAACACATCATCAACATACACAAAATAACACCGACACACACATCACCTTTAACACCGCGGCTGATGGAATTTTTCTGTTAAATTCAAACCATCTGGCGCTGCATATATTATACTCAATGCACTGTTGGTTCACGGACTCCCAGGCCGCCTGCAATTTCTGCGGTCTGGAGGAGTCCGTGTTCCATGTTTTTATTGAGTGCACGAGGTTGCAGCCCCTGTTCCATTATTTGAAGGGGCTGCTCCTGAAATTCTGGCTGCACTTCAGTCCCACTCTCCTGATCTTTGGGCACCCTGTGCGGAGGGGAGCGGGTAGGTCCGAGGGCCTCCTCGTAGGACTGCTCCTGGGCACGGCCAAGGGTGCCATCAGCCGGTCCAGGCAGCGGGCGGTCGAGGGGGTCGTTCAACCTGACTGCCTGCCTCTCTTCCGCTCTTACATCCGGTCCAGGGTGTCCTTGGAGATGGAGCACGCGGTGTCCACCGGTACGCTCGCGGCCTTCCGCGAGAGGTGGGCACCGGAGGGACTGGAGTGCATCATCACGCCCGGCAACCAAATTTTAATTTGATTTTACATTTTAAAGTTTAATTTGTTTTAATTGCCGGTGCTTTTAGTGTCCCCTTCCCTTTTATAGGGGGCACTGGGGAAAAATTGTGATTTTAGTGCCCAAAAAAAAACCAAAAAAAAAAAGAAAAACACAAAAAAAAAAGGAAAAAAAGGGTCTTGTAAATGTCTGGTGTGTCACCCAGGTCGGGTGGCACGGTTTAATTTTTTTTGTTTTGCAGATAAACTCCAAAAAGAGTTTCAATACACTGTTGGAATGACATTATTCATTCATAGAGAACCATAGGAATTGAATCGATTATAATCCAATACATTCCCACCAATACAATATACTTCATTCGGCCCATCCTGCCTCATAAGGACATAAGAAATGGGAGCAGGAGTAGGTCATTTGGCACCTCGAGCCTGCTCCGCCATTCAATAAGATTTGTTGTTGGATTGTTCAGCCACCAAAGCACTCACTTCAGGAGTGGAACCAAGTCTTCCTCCATTCCGAGGAAATGCCTATGATGGTGGTGGTGGTGACGATGATGGGGTTGATCTGATCATGGACTCATCCACTTCCCCGCCCGCTCCCCATAACCCTTCACCCCCTTATCGGTCAAAAATCTGTCTATCTTCACCTTAAATATATTCAATGACCCAGCCTCCACAGCTCTCTGGGGCAGAGAATTCCACAGATTTACAACCCTCAGAAGAAATTCCTCCTCATCTCAGTTGTAAATGGGCAGCCCCTTATTCTTAAAACGATGCCCCCCCCTCTCTTTGATCGAGCATCTGATTAGTCCCACTCCTCTGCACTTTCCTCGCAGCCCCTGCAATGTGTTTTCCGTTTCAAGTCTCTATCCAATTCCCTTTTGAACATTACCATTGAATTTGCTTCCAGCACCCTTTCAGGCAGTGCATTCCAGATCATAACAACTCACTGTGTAAAACATTATCCTCTTGTTCTTTTGCCAAGTACCTTAAACCTGTGACTTCTGGTTACCACCTCCTTGCCAGTGGAAACAGTTTCTCCCTATCTACTCTATCCAAAGCCCTTATAATTCTGAACACCTCTTAAATTACCCCTTAAACCTGCTTCAAGGAAAACTTGCCCTTCTGTTCCACGGTTCCAACCTTCACTCATCAAATAACTTGAGATTCAACTGACCAAACATACATTGACAAAGTGATTCATTGGTGGTGGAGGCGATGGGAACTTGGAACTGTCTGCAGAGCCACCTGCTCCAGACCTGTTGCTATGGGCTGTTCAATATGAAAGGCTTTTAAAAGATTTTCACATTTCTCTTGAGAAAAATAAACGGGACACTAGTTATTTTTCACAGTCTACATGAATTATGTAAACCTTAGACCTGGCTCTATTAATTAGTCCCGGTTATAAAACAGTTCCATCATCTGACAGACGGAAATCTCTCTATAAATCGTATTACAAACGAAATCACAGGCAACAAGTTATACCTGTTAAATGGAATAAGCATCAATGTGACTGTGCAGAATCCGCCTCCCCGTCCTCTTTCCACGGGCGTTAACCTTTCCCCCACCCCAGTGAACTCAATACACAAATGTCCAAGTCCCCCACCACCATTCTCCGCAAAGTTAGTTTCGAACAAACAACATTAAGAAAGCAGATAAAGTGCGGACTCAGCCCCAAGCTCGGGTGATGCGACAGATTGCACGGGACTCAGCTGCTGTCAAGCGCATCGCTACACTTCGTGGATAAGACAAATGTAACAATAAAAGTGCGCGCCAAATATAACAAAGGGCTCGCATTTTGATGAAAATGCGGGATTTAAAATCACAATTATCGAAAACAAAAATCCTAACATGCGAACAGACACTAGAGCTTAAGACGCTGCTTTAAATGCTAAAAAACATAACCTCCGGGATACAATGGGCTGCATTAACACGACGATGCTCCAGAATGGAATTGAAATAATCTTCTCGGTCTAAGTAATGCGGACTAACAACAAAAAGCGTTCAGGAATGGGGGGTTGGAATGCTGGGGAATAAAATCTACTACAGTCGATTAATGAGTGTTTAGCTGTACTTTGCAACAAATATGATCTGTGGAAAGCCAAATGTGCACTTGTTACTCGCCCAAGAATTCAGGATTCATCAGGTTAGTTTTAACGGGCAACATCTTTTTTAAATAATGATTTGAGTTGGGAACGCAGAGTTTTTATTTTTTGTTGCTATTTTCGAAAGCAGCCGATTTAAGAGACGAGATAACGAGAGAAAGGGGGTCGAACCCCTTCCTTTAAAATGCAAACCCCTTCGTTTCTCTCCGCGGAAACCCGAAACATTTACAAACTTAGAGTTTCCCAAAATTGTTTCTACTGACAACAACAAGCAACTTTCTGGAGAGCAAGTTGACAGCAGTAAAGTGCCGAAGCTGTGGGGCAGCGGTGGGCAGGGGGCGCCATCACTGAAGAACTTTAACGCAACTTGGTCCCGGTCCTGACTGTTACCGAAACATCACAATACAGTGGGGCATTTTAACTGACGCATGTTGAGGTAAATGAACCAAGCCGGCCACATACCTTCCTTTCCAGTTGCACTGATCCACCGAGTAATTAGAATAGGCCGTTTTCAGCAGGGAGAGGAGGAAAGTCCAAAGTGCAAAAGGAGTGAGCAAAAGCATCTTCAAGCCCAGAAAGGTAATCCCGATTTAATCAAGCGGAGATCCCATTAAAACTGATATCCAGAGGAGGATCACGCTGCAAAATACCGGCGGCTGGCATTCCGCAGGACACATCTGCTGCTTTCCGCCTCGACCCTTTCACTGTCCTGGCATCGCTCAGGCTCAAGCCTCGCTCTCTGACACACTGACACTGCCCAAAGAGCGCCTCCTGCTCGCATTTGTTACACACGCCGGGCCTCCCTGGCCAATCAAGCCGCAAGTGCCGCGATTGCACCGTACCGAAAGCCAATCACCGCGGGAAGCAGCTAACGCCGGAGGCACGCCTCTACACATGACGTCAGCCTGTGCACTTTTAAAAGGGCATCGATGGGTGCTTAACTCGCCGCTTCGGTTCAGTTCCATTCATGGTTTTGACCCATTTAACAACAAAAAATAGAGTTAATATTTTCCTAGATTTGAAATTCCTCAAAAATCAGCACTAGATGCTATGAGATGAAGTGCAGAGTATTGAACAAATGCTGGCTCAGATATTTCTGAAATCCCTAGAGGTGTTTCTGAGGGAGATTCTCTGGGCCCCACATATTGGGAAAGGACCGCCCAGATTAGCATTCTGGATATTTGCTCTTTAAACATTAACACGTATGCATCAAGCACAGCTTTTACATTTTTAACTCAGAAAAATCACTGATAAATCTTGACTGGATAAAAGATAATGTAAACGCCATTCTATCAACAGAATCTCACCTACAGCCGCGGATAGACATCACCGGGCTCTGGGCGCATTACGCGATTTTAAACTGATCAAAAACAGATGTTTTTCTATAAAATATCTACATTTTAACAATACATTAGCTGCGTTTACGATCCTATGTGACGGTCCAGTTTCTGAGTGCAGCAGTGTGAATTTAACGCGGCACTTTTACAAGAAGTCATTGCACATATACAAATGGGATTTTTCTTTTGGGCTACCTGTGGTCTATGGGGTGTGTATTGATACACGGCTTTTTTCCACACTGAAGTTTTTAAGTGATCAGTTTTGTGGCAAATTTCACTGATCCGGAAGTCAAGGATACTGATAATTGCCAGCAATCCCCACAGTCAAACTTATTAAACTTTGTCTGCATCCCATTTTGGAGCATGGTTCACAGGATAAAATACATACTCTAATTTAGTCAAAAATAGTTTTAATTGATAGCCGAAATGAGACAGAACGACATCACAGTCTCCCGAGATTGAGATAAACTTAGAGGTTTTATTTTTATGTTCTGTCTTGAACCTTAAAATGATTTGTAAATATAACCGTAGAGTTATTATGAATCACTGGGTGTTTTTAGCTAACCAAACGTGTAAATGGGAGATTGACTTCAGTATAATAATTAAACCCCCATACTAAACTACCATGTGCAATGGAATATCCATCTCCAGTGGCGTGCTTAACATAAATATGGTACTTTATTGATTTAAAAAAAAACGAATTCTGCTCATGTCCGCAATAGTAACAATACTTCCTCACATTCTTCAACATGCAGTCAGTTCGCAAGCTGTATTGCAATTTCCCATACAGTCTTCAGATAAAGATGGGCGCTGTTTGTATCGGCATATTTGTTGAAATGAACTTAAAGTAACATTTTGTGTGTCAGGTTATAGAATAATTCCGCGTTAGTTAATGTTGGACAGAATGCGAATTCACTTATGCCTGACCTCTTAAAGTTGCATTCGTTTTCTTAATAAGATCTCGAGACTGTCAGACCCATCACCTAATCTCGCCAGTGTTATTGTAAATTCGTGTATACATTATGGTTTGAAAGGGAAAGGCTTTTGAAAGGACTATAGATTTTTTCCCTCGCACTAAATAGTCGTATCGCCCGCCAAAATTTCAAATAAAGAGCCACAAATCCACTGACAATGGGAGAGGACAGACGGGCGGAGTTGTATGCAAATCGCTGACTGTGCTTCAGGACAGAAAATGACCAGAAGCACGTCTGACATCCAAGGCAATGCGAAGTAACCCCAGCAACCCCTGTTGAATTGTTCCACTTCAGTCTATTGAGACTAGCGGATTCCGCAATCATTTATAGTCTGATGCCTGCAGGCAGAGGACTGAATTCTGCGGCGTAGCCCAGTGCTCGAGCCATCGCAACTCGCAAGGTGCAACCATGCCACAGCCTTTCGCCTCTTCATGTCTCCAGTTGTTAGGGCGGATTCCTGTTCACTTTTTGCCCGCTCTATGAAAGTTAGCTGCAATTTGTTACATGATCGATATTTTACTCAATCTACCCTTTAAACCGACAATGCAAATACAGGCCATCGTAAGACAACTCTTACAGGCCAGGGAAAAGCACTATGTGCTTTGCTTTAGATACAATAACCAAAGTTGGCTGTACGTGTTTACATTTTGTTTTACAGATGGAGGTGTTTTGACAATTGATTTCTGCCTCCACCACATAAAAGGACAAACGGTTTCGTTCGTATTCTGGCTCCCTTCCATACTAATAGGTTGACAAGACAAGATCAGCACTGGGTCCGGGATGCACATTCTCCCGCTGAATATCAAAGCTGGTCGTGTCTGAGAATGATGTCAGGCTATTCTGCGTGGCGGGGACGAGTTTGTTGAATTCTTGTATCTCAGGGTACCAAAGGAGGTGGTGGATGTCAGTTCGACATAGACACAGAGGCTGACCCGAAAAGCTTGGTGGAGGGAGGGACTACCGCCTACAGCTTTAGTCAGGCGCCAGAAGTCAAGCACTGACCCTACTTAACATATCCCGCCAAAATCAGCCCTATTCATGGAGTTGAATAGTCAATAAATTATAATCGGTTGAGCCTTTGTTTAAATACATATCAGGCATTTAAAACACATATCTTCATGGAAACAGTTCCAGATAAACGAAAAGTATATTCTTTATCTGATTGGAATTACAATATATACATCAATGATTTTTTTTTTCTTTATCCAGCTCTGGTTCCAGACACGTGTCTCGGTGTACAGTGCACAGAGGGCGCCGGCACCAATCCCATTGCTTTGCACTCATGCATAAAATAGATAAAATGAATCAAAGCAAACGTACCGAAGTTAAGTCCTTGCCGTGTTACGAACACCTGCTATTGTCGTCCCACAACTCGCTTTCCGTCTGACTGGACCCCAAACCAAAACGATTCTTATTTCATATGACATGTGTAAAGTAAATACATCGAATTGGTCAAACAAAGACAGATATAAATTAAGCAGCGTCTTACCAAACAACTAAAAAAGCAGATTATTAAATGGCCCTTTATCGCCCGAGCACCTTAACCATTTCTCTTCCATAGACTGATCATTTTATAGGAAGTGAAAAGGTTTAGGATAAGTATCAACACAAAAGTGTCACTAAGAGACTGGGGAGTCTGATAGCCAAACAGGCTAAAGCGAAGGCTTTGAGATGCTCTCCATGAGGCCACCTCATAACTAGTATGAGTTCACAAGGGGTGCAGTCTAACTCCAGCGCCGTGTAAAGCTGCCTTTTAAAAGTGCCCCAGCAGTTTGATGGGCCTCCTGGGGACTTATTAAACTTGCCTTTGAATGTTTTTATTGTTAGTAGATAGCAGATGTTTCGGCCCTTCTAACATAAAAAAAACCCCGAACCATCCAGTGATCGGTTACCAAGGGTACTGAGGGAGGGAGGGAAGTGGAGGCACTAACGAGAATTGGAAATGGCAATAGCGCCAAAGGACGGGAAGGAGCTGGCAAATGTTCTTGTTTATTCAAAGGGAAAGGGATAAGTCAGGGACATATAGACCAGCGAGTGGGCAAACTTCTCAAGTTCACAATATAGAATGATATTAGTGGAGTGAGATAATCAGGGTCAGTCAGCGTGGATTAGTGAAGGGCCAGACGTGATTAAAAAAAAAGAAATCGCAGAATGCAAAGAGAAATGGATTGTGGTGAATGCACACGTGAATTTTCAGAAAGCATTTGATAAGGTGCCATGCAAGATGCAGAAATTAAGACTCATGGCAATGAAGGGAAGATTTTCTAAATTATGAATAGTTGGGAGGGTGTGTGACAAAGTTGAAGCTTGTCCAGAATATATTATGGTCTTCGATTTTTTTCTTTCTGTCATGGAACATTCAGAGTTAGAAATCAGCTTCACCCAAACATAATTACATAGGATTACATAGGATATACGGCACAGAAAGAGGCCATTCGGTCCAACCAGTCCATGCCGGTGTTTATGCTCCACTCGAGGCTCCTCCTGTCTTTCCTCATCTAAATCTATCAACAAACCCCTCGATTCCCTTCTCCCCCATATGCTTGTCTAGCATCCCCTTCGATGCATCTATACCATTTGCTTCAACCACAACCCGTGGAAGAGAGTTCCACATTCTCACCACTCTCTGGGTAAAGAATTTTCTTCTGAATTCCCTATTGGATTTCTTGGTGACTGTCTTATATTGGTGGTCTCTCGTTATGCTCTTCCCCACAAGTGGAAACATTCTCTCTGTATCCACTCTATCAAAAGCTTTCGTAATTTTAAAGACCTCCATTAGGTCACCCCAAAGCCTTCTTTTTCAAGATAAAAGGGACCCAGCCTGTTCATCCTTTCCTGATATTTATACCCTCGCTTTTCTGGTATCATCCTTGTAAATACCTCTCCAGTGCCTCTATATCTTTGTGAAGAGAAAAAGATTAGTGAAGACAAACGTAGGTCCCTTGCAGTCAGATTCAGATGAATTTATAATGGGGAACAAAGAAATGGCAGACCAATTGAACAAATACTTTGGTTCTGTCTTCACGAAGGAAGGTCCAAATACCTTCCGGGAGTACAAGGGGACCGAGGATCTAGTGAGAAGGAGGAACTGAAGGATATCCTTATTGGCGGGAAATTGTGTTAGGGAAATTGATGGGATTGAAGGCTGATAAATCCCTGGGCCTGATAGTCTGCATCCCAGAGTACTTAAGGAAGTGGCACTAGAAATAGTGGATGCATTGGTGATCATTTTCCAACAGTCTATCGACTCGGGATCAGTTCCTATGGACTGGAGGGTAGCTAATGTAAAAACACTTTTTTAAAAGGGAGGGAGAGAGAAATCTGGTAATTTTAGACTGGTAAGCCTGACATCAGTGGTGGAGAAAATGTTGGGATCAATTATTAAAGATGAAATAGCAGCGCATTTGGAAAGCAGTGACAGGATCGGTCTAAGTCAGCATGGATTTATGAAAGGAAAATCATGCTTGACAAATTTTCTGGAATTTTTTGAGGATGTAACTAGTAGAGTGGACAAGGGAGAACCAGTGGATGTGGTGTATTTGGATTTTCAAAAGGCTTTTGACAAGGTCCCACACAACAGATTGGTGTGCAAAATCAAAGCACATGGTATTAGGGGTAATATACTAACATGGATAGAGAACTGGTTGGCAGACAGGAAGCAGAGAGTCGGGATAAATGAGTCCTTTTCAGAATGGCAGGCAGTGACTAGTGGAGTGCCGCAGGGCTCAGTGCTGAGACCCCAGCTCTTTACAATATACATCAATGATTTGGATGAAGGAATTGAGTGTAATATCTCCAAGTTTGCAGATGACACTAAACTGGGTGGTGGTGTGAGCTGTGAGGGGAATGCTAGGAGGCTGCAGGGTGACTTAGACAGGTTAGGTGAGTGGGCAAATGCATGGCAGATGCAGTATAATGTGGATAACTGTGAGGTTATCCACTTTGGGGTCAAAAACGCAAAGACAGAATATTATCTGAATGATGGCAGATTAGGAAAAGGGGAGGTGCAACGAGACCTGGGTGTCATGGTTCATCAGTCATTGAAAGTTGGCATACAGGTACAGCAGACGGTGAAGAAGGAAAATGGTATGTTGGCCTTCATAGCTAGGGGATTTGAGTATAGGAGCAGGGAGGTCTTACTGCAGTTGTACAGGGCCTTGGTGAGGCCTCACCTGGAATATTGTGTTCAGTTTTGGTCTCCTAATCTGAGGAAGGACGTTATTGCTATTGAGGGAGTGCAGCGAAGGTTCACCAGACTGATTCCCGGGATGGCGGGACTGACATATGAGGAGAGACTGGATCAACTGGGCCTTTATACATTGGAGTTTAGAAGGATGAGAGGAGATCTCATAGAAACATAAAAGATTCTGACGGGACGGGACAGGTTAGATGTGGGTAGATTGTTCCCAATGTTTGGGAAGTCCAGAACCAGGGGACACAGGATAAGGGGTAGGCCATTTAGGACTGAGATGAGGAGAAACTTCTTCACTCAGAGAGTTGTTAACCTGTGGAATTCCCTGCCACAGAGAGTTGTTGATGCCAGTTCACTGGATATATTCAAGAGGGAGTTAGATATGACCCTTACGGCTAAGGGGATCAAGGGGTATGGAGAGAAAGCAGGAAAGGGGTACTGAGGGAATGATCAGCCATGGTCTTATCGAATGGTGGTGCAGGCTCGAAGGGCCGAATGGCCTACTCCTGCACCTATTTTCTATGTTTCTATGTTTCTATCTGTTTTATAATATGGCAATCAGAACTGTAACCTGTACTCTTAAGTGTGGTCTAACCAAGGTTCGATATAGGTTTAGCATAACGTCCCTACTTTTCAATTCTAATGACCCAATTTGTTTTAATACCAAAGCTTTCGAATGTATACATTGAGTTTAGCCTGGTACCAAGACATTCAATGAAGTACAAGCATATTGTTAGCTTTATTGACATATATGTTTCATTGGCAGCTTTTTTGATTCTTAGAGTCACATATTTATATTTCCTTCATCCTAGTCATATCTTTGAAAAGTATTTCTATGCCTGTCTTGTTCAAATTATATAATCCATCTGAAGCCACATCTAAGGATATTGTTTTTATGGACTTCCAGAAGGCATTTGATAAGGTTCTGCAGTGGCGATTATTAGCAAAAATTAAAGTGCATGGAATTGGAGGTAACCTTGTGACATGGGTCAATAGTTGGTTGAGGGGTAGGAGACAGAAGGTAGGTTCAAGGGAATGTTTTCTGATTGCTGGGATGCAATACGTGTTTTTTCCTGGGACCTGTACTGGGGCTTCAGCTTTTCACCAGTGCAACATTCCCACCGGCACCTGGGAATCCCTGGCCCAAGACCACCCGAAGTGGAGGAAGAGCATCCGGGAGGGCGCTGAGCACCTTGAGTCTCGTCGCCAAGAGCCTGCGGAAATCAAGCGCAGACAGCAGAAGGAGCGTGCGGCAAACCAGACTCCCCACCCACCCTTTCCTTCAACCACTATCTGCCCCACCTGTAGCAGAGACTGTAATTCCAGTATTGGACTGAACATCCATCTGAGAGTTCACTTTTAGAGTTGAAGCAAGTCTTCCTCGATTCCAAGGGATTGCTTATGATGATGATATATATTAATGACTTGGATGAAGGAATAGAGAGTTATAATTCAATGTTTGCAGGTGACACAAAGTTATGAGGCACAGTAAGTTGCATAGAGGGGAACAGGAAGTTACAGACAGAATAAGTGAGTGGGCAAAACTATTGCAGATGGAGTTCAACGTGGGGAAGTGTGCAATCATCCACTTTGGAGCTGAGAAAGACAAATTGGAGTATTTTCTTAATGGTAAGAGATGAGGAGCTGTGGAGGCGCAAAGAGATTTGCATGTCCATATACACAGATCTCTAAAGCTGGTGCACAAATACTGGAGTATTACATTCAGTTCTGGGCACAGAACTTCAAGAAATATATATTGGCCATGGAGGGGATACAGTGCAGATTAACCAGAGATACCACAGCTAAAGGATTAAATTATGAAGTCAGGTTGTATAAACTTGGTTTAGATTCCCTTGAGTTTGGGAGGTTGAGGGGTGATCTAATTGAGATGCTTAAAATTATAAAAGAATTCGCTGAGTTGATACAGAAACATTATTTCCTCTGTTAGGGAAACCCAGAACAAGGAGAGAAACATCTAAGATTGGAGCTAGGCCGTTTAGGATTGAAATCAGAAAACACTTTTTCACACAAAGGTTAGGAGAAATCTGGAATTTTCTCCCTTAAATGGCTGTGAATGTTGGGTCAGTTGGAGCTTTCAACACTGAGATCAACAGATTTTTGTTAGCTAAGGACGTCAAGGGATATGGAGCAAAGTCATGTAAATGGAATAGACGTACATGATCTTATTGAATGATGGAACAGACTCGAGGGGCTGAATGGCCTACTCCTGTTCCTATGTTACTATCAGAGAGTGTTAGATAATCTGGAGATACTCCTAAGGGCTGACTGCAGTATAATTGTAAACCAGTTTCAAAACACGCATGTAGTACCCTAGGAGCCAATGTCCAAAGAAGGAATTTGTGATCAGGACACCTGAGAATGTATACTGCAATTTTTTAAAATAATAAAAACATAAAATGCTGGAAATATATAGCAAGCCAGTTAACATCTAGAAAAATAGAAGACTGGCTATGAGGTTTTGGATGTGCGCCCTTCATCAGAGCTCATGTGCACCCTTCATCAACCCTGTAATATTCTTCTCTTTACAGATATTGACTGATCTATTAGTATTTCCAACATTCTTGGATTTTATTTCAGATTGTGCATTTCTTTGCTTTCAATTTCACTACAAAATGTTACGCTTTGGAAACACTTTTGATTGATTCCCCAAATACTTTTACCAATGCATGTGATTACTATCTGCTTTATATTCAAACTCTGCAGAAACTAAGAGGCCAATCAATACCAGTTTTATGCCAACATCACTGTTTATACTTGCGATATACCAATAGGAAACCCAGTGACTGCTCGATAAGCTTGGGTATGTGAATCCATTCAGTGATCAGTTTGTTTTTAACCAATGCCATAACAGAAAGCAACACACTATTTTTGTTGTACATATAATACAGGAAAAATAATTTATGTGTATGGAATTAAATTACAATGCACAGCAGTAGGAATCAGATATCTAAATTTTTGCTTTGCTACATGAATATTTTACAATCAATCATTTTAATAATTACCACTGATCTTTTATACAATAGCTTTCTGGTAAAGTTTCACCAGTTTAATTACTAGTTTAGAAAATATGTCAAACGGTTGTGAATTCCTTTTACTTTATAAAGCACTTTATGCCAAAGCACTTATCTTTAAATGTACCTGACATTGGAACTACTATCACAATATTTATGCTCCATTAGATGCCAGAGTCTGCATTCATTTTTGCCACGTGCTCTTTTAAAGCAATGTTATGGGCATCCATTTATCATGTGTTGATGAGTTCCAACCCCTGTTTGCACATTTAGAAGCTCTTCAGCTATGACTAATAAAAATGTGCACAGACAAGTTTACCTCCCTTACTTGCATGAATTTAAAATGTTTAAGCAAAGCCTCATTAACTTCAATGTCCTTACCAGCACACTCGTGTTTTAATCTTTATTACCCCTGCTGGTCCATTCTTCGCAAATGTCAACAGGTACCTTGATCTATTTACAGGATAGTGGCAAAGAAATACTGAACTTGCAGTTGACTTAGCAACAGATTTTCAGCATTATTTTCAGAAGGTGACAATGTTCTCCATTAAAAAAAATGTTTAATCACAGTCTCCATATAGGAATTATTGTACTGCTCGAGCATGTCTTTCAACTGATTTACTTACTATTATACATCTTTATATGGAAACAAAAACTGATTAAAGAATGTTAAAGAATTGTATCTGTATGCTGGCGTGGTTTGTGTTGTCAATGTCATACCATAGCATCAATACCTGTATAAAGAAGATAGCATAAATAAAGTTCACTGCCCTTATAGTAAGAATGCCAGCATGAGTGAAATGTATTGAGCAATAGTGCATCACTGCACTGGCAGGGTCATTCTTTCCTTAGTCAGCAGCTGGGTGCGACAAGTAACCTCAGCAACCCAGGACTTGGAGCCAGCCGCGCCTTGCTCCCAGTCACTATCCAGCAACCCCTGTTGGAAACAACAGCATGCATTTAGATAGTGCCTTCAACGTAGTAAAACATCCCAAGGTGCTTTACAGGGGAGTTACCACACAAAATTTGTCACTGAACCACATAAGCCGAAAAAGTTCTGACCAAGGGTCGTCTACCCGAAACGTTTACTCTGTTTTTCGCTGGGTACTTCGAGTCTCATCGCCGAGAGTATGCAGAAATCAAACGCAGGCAGCAGAAAGAACATGTGACAAATTTGTCCCACCTACCCTTTCCCTCAACAAATATCTGTCCCACCTGTGACAGGGACTGTAGTTCTCGTATTGGACTGTTTAGCCATTTTTAGAGTGGAAGCAAGTCTTCCTCGATTCCGACACACTGCCTATGATGATTTTCCCTCCACAGATGCTGCCTGACCCGCTGAGATTTCCAGAAGATTCATGTCTTCAACCGATAATTCACATTAAATGCTTCCACCGTCTTAAATATCGATCCCGCCATGCAAATATAACAAAAAGAAACAAGACTTGCATTTATATAGCGCCTTTCATGACCACCGAACATCCCAAAGCACTTTAGAGCCACTTTTGGTCACTTGTTATCATCATCATAGGCAGCCCCTCGGGATCGAGGAAGACTTGCTTTCACTCCTGAAGTGAGTTCTTTGGTGGCTGAACAGTCCAATATGAGAGCCACAGACTCTGTCACAGGTGGGACAGATAGTCATTGAGGGAAGGGGTGGGTGGGACTGGTTTTCCGCACGCTCTTTCCGCTGCCTGCACTTGATTTCTGTACGCTCTCGGCGTTGAGACTCGAGGTGCTCGGTGCCCTCCCGGATGCACTTTCTCCATTTAGGGCGGTCTTTGGCCAAGGACTCCCAGGTGTCAGTGAGGATGTCGCACTTTATCAGGATGTCCTTGTAACATTTCCGCTGTCCACCTTTGCCCACCGAGTAGAGTACTTGCTTTGAGAGTCTGGCGTGCAAACTATGTGGCCTACCCAGCGGAGCTGATCGAGTACGGTCAGTGCTTCAATGCTGGGGATGTTGGCCTGGACGAGGACTCTGATGTTGGTGCGCCTGTCTTCCCAAGGGATTTGTAGGATCTTGCGGAGACATTGTTGGTGGTATTTCTCCAGCGACTTGAGGTGTCTACTGTACATGGTCCATGTCTCTGAGCCATACAGGAGGGCAGGTATTACTACAGCCCTGTAGACCATGAGCTTGGTGGCAGTTTTGAGGGCCTGGTCTTCAAACACTGTTTTCCTCAAGCAGCCGAAGGCTGCACTGGTGCACTGGAGGCGGTGTTGGATCTCGTCATCGATGCCTGCTCTTGTTGATAGGAGGCTCCCGAGATATGGGAAGTGGTCCATGGTGTCCAGGGCCGCGCCGTGGATCTTGATGACTGGGGGGCAGTGCTGTGCGGCAAGGACAGGCTGGTGGAGGACCTTTGTCTTACGGATGTTTAGCATAAGGCCCATGCTTTCGTACTCCTCAGTAAATACGTTGACTATGTCCTGGAGTTCAGCCTCTGTATGTGCGCAGATGCAAGCATCGTCCGCGTACTATAGCTCAATGACAGAGGTTGGGGTGGTCTTGGACCTGGCCTGGAGATGGCGCAGGTTGAACAGGTTCCCACTGGTTCTGTAGTTTAGTTCCACTCCAGCTGGGAGCTTGCTGACTGTGAGTGGAGCATGACGGCGAGAAAGATTGAGAAGAGGGTTGGGGCGATGACGCAGCCCTGCTTAACCCCAGTCCGGACGTGGATTGGGTCTGTGATGGATCCGTTAGTAAGGATCACAGTCTGCATGTTGTCGTGGAGCAGGCGGAGGATGGTGACGAATGTTTGGGGGCATCCGAAACGGAGGAGGACGCTCCATAGACCCTCGCGGTTGACAGTGTCAAAGGCCTTTGTAAGGTTGAAGAAGGCCATGTATAAGGGCTGCCGCTGCTCCCTGCATTTTTCCTGTGGCTGTTGCGCTGCAAAAATCATGTCCATTGTGCCCCATAGAGGACAAAATCTGCACTGTGACTCCGGGAGGAGTTCCTCGGCCATGGGAAGAAGACGGTTGAGGAGGACTCTAGCGACGACTTTCCCAGTGGCTGATAGCAGGGAGATTCCTCTGTAGTTGCCGCAGTCGGACTTGTTCCCTTTTTTAAAGATGGTCACGATTACTGCATCTCTGAGATCCCCCGGCATGCTTTCCTCCCTCCAGATGAGAGAGCTGAGGTCGTGTATTCGCGGTAGCAGTGCATCTCTGCCATACTTCAATGCCTCAGCAGGGATTCCACCGCACTCATAGCTTTGTTGTTTTTAAGCTGACTTATGGCTTTTTCTACCTCGTGCAGTGTTGGGGTCTTACTGAGGTGGTGGTGGGTAGCATGCTGTGGGATGGAGTTGAGAACACTCGAGTCAAAGGCAGAGTCTCGATTGAGGTGGTCTTCGAAGTGCTCCTTCCAGCGGGCCCTGACTGCCTTGGTGTCCTTGATGAGTGTTTCCCGTTCTTGGCCAGCAGTGGGGTGGGTCCTTGGGTGTTTGGACCGTAGGTGGCCTTGACTGTGATGAAGAATCCTCGCATATCATGGCTGTTGGCCAGTTGCTGTATCCCCTGTGTTTTCTCCATCCACCACCTGTTCTTCAGGTCCCGGGTTTTTTGTTGGACCTCAACCTTGAGCCGTCTGTAATACTGCTTTGCTGCTCTCGCGTTGGGTTGTTGGTTAAGGCTCAGAAATGCCTTGCTCTTGAAGTAATGCAGGAAACAGCACCTTTTTAGTTCATAGTTTAGTTTAGGCGCAGTGACCTCAATACGGTAATAAAGTCAATTGGAATCAGTGCATCTTCTGAAAAATATAAACGCACCTGGGATGACCCTTGGCGAATGAATTCATCTCCAGCATCTGTGCAAAAGCTTGACAACATCAAAGAATAAGCGGAAATTATTTTTTCCCTCCAACGATTTTGATACATTTAATTGGATTATGGCTCTTTTGCGGGGCGGGGGGAGAAATGAATTGTTTTAAACGCACTGCAGGTCGTTGGGAAGACCCGAGGAGAGAATGACGCCACAAGGCACCCTAACCGAGCTGTGGGGACATCCCACCGTGCTCTCTCGCTTCACACTCAAATGCACCGTGACTGTAGGATTTGATTTGCCCGTTTATAGATATCTTGACAGCGATTGTGGCCGTTGTTTTGCAGTCATGATAGGGTCAAAATTCATGGACCTCTGCCTGTGGGAGGGGAGCATAAATCCCGGTCGTTTTGTGCAAGTTCCTTGGCCGGAGAGCTAGGGACTGGTGGTGAAAGCGATGCGGAGAAACAAGCTATTTGAATCGTTAGTCCTCCAATTCGGAAATGTTTGCAATTTCCTTCGCGGTTTAAACATGTCTTTAAAAATAGATCATGGGCGAAAAGAAGCGAAATTGGAAAGAAGCTCTCAAACCCGTCTCAGTGTAATGTGGCGTGTTTGACCTGCTGTCTATCGGGGGTGTCACCGACAGGTTTAATCAGCGAGTTATTCTCCAGAAGGAACACTCCTGATACTCAGATTTAACATCCTGCATTGAACTAACAATCCATACACAGCGGGCTGAGTGTTCAACATCCGAGTGACTTTCCGCGATTGGAATCTATTCCGTTTCTACTAGAAAGTTTCAGAGAAGTGGCGCACAATAGCTTGAGTCCCTATTAAGAAGTGTGAATTATTTTTCTAAGAGGCGTTTTATTAAGTCTGGGAGGTGGGAGAAATCACAGCCCCTGTTTTTTTTCCAACCAGCGTGGGGTTTTCCAGTAACTGCACTCTCCCTTGTGTTTAGATCACATCATACATTTTTCCCCAACTGCCTTCAAACTCGAGGAATTTGAAAAAAACAGTGAAATGTCTCATTCTGGATATCTACAAACATTTATTTAATGATCCTGTGATAGATTCATATTTCGGAGCCGCCTCATGTCTCGATCTTAAATTAGCTTTAGCACGGATTGTGGTTCGAGCAAGACTCGGCGAATTGAACTCCCGGGATCTTGTTCTGCATCATTTTCAGATGGCACCTTAACACCGGCAGTGTAATTGTGCTATTACAATAATAATGCCCAATTGGCGACTATTAACAGGGACTTGGAATCGAAATTCTTCAACCCCAGGGTACAAGATGGACTTTAAAAGTGTCCTGGGTCCATGGCCATACATTGGACTATATATTTAATGATGTTTTCCCATCCTCCAGCCCGGTTTAAACGGGCGCGGAGTTCACAGACCAGCTGAGTCTGAAGCGGCGATACCAGTCTGACATTGGCAAGTTCCGCTTAAACCCCAGCGCCGGCGCTTTGAAGTGGTCAATGATAATCCTGCAGCTGTTTATCGAGTAAACAGGGATGGGGAGAGCCCGTAAACCTCCCGTGGTTTGTATTTATTAGTTTTTTAACCACGGGTGGCACATTTACACTTTATCACCTTTCGGTCCCTGGTGCCGGTGAAGGGAGGCAGCAATCTTTTTTCAACTAGCTTCACAACAGAGGCACTTTATTGCCCGTGTTGAGAATTTTCTGTTTGTTTAGTGTCTCGGGGTGTGAATTTTTGCCGGAATAATTACTAGCTCGCACGAGAAGTGTCTCTTTCCTCGCATTCACGGGCATCCCTGCTGAGCTCACCGTGGGCAAGCCGGCATCTGATGTCAACTCATTCCCCCCAGTCCCTCTCCCTTTCTGTCTTCTCCAGCATAGAAACATAGAAACATATAAACATAGGTGCAGGAGTAGGCCATTCGGCCCTTCGAGCCTGCACCGCCATTCAATAAGATCATGGCTGATCATTCCCTCAGTACCCCTTTCCTCCTTTCTCTCCATTTCCCTTGATCCCCTTAGACATAAGGGCCATATCTATCTCCCTCTTGAACATATCCAATGAACTGGCATCAACAACTCTCTGCCACAGGAAATTCCACAGGTTAACAACTCTGAGTGAAGAAGTTTCTCCTCATCTCAGTCCTAAATGGCCTACCCCTTATCCTAAGACTATGTCCCCTGGTTCTGGACTTCCCCAACATTGGAGGCATTCTTCCTGCATCTAACCTGTCCAGTCCTGTCAGAATCTTATACCCTCTCATCCTTCTAAACTCCAGTGAATAAAGGTCCAGTTGTTCCAGTCTCTCCTCATATGACAATCCAGCCATCCCAGGAATCAGTCTGCTGAACCTTCGCTGCACTCCCTCAATAGCAAGAACATCCTTCCTCAGATTAGGAGACCAAAACTGCACACAATATTCCAGGTGAGCCCTCACTAAGGCCCTGTACAACTGCAGTAAGACCTCCCTGCTCCTATACTCAAACCCCCTAGCTATGAAGGCCAACATACCATTTGCCTTCTTCACTGCCTGCTGTACTTGCATGCCAACTTTCAATGACTGATAAACCATGACACCCAGGTCTCGTTGCACCTCCCCTTTTCCTAATCTGCCGCCATTCAGATAATATTCTGCCTTCGTGTTTTTGCCCCCAAAATGGATCACCTCACATTTATCCACATTATACTGCATCTGCCATGCATTTGCCCACTCACCTAACCTGTCCAAGTCACCCTGCAGCCTCTTAGCGTCCTCCTCACAGCTCACACCGCCACCTAGTTTAGTGTCGTCTGCAAACTTGGAGATATTACACTCAATTCCTTCATCTAAATCGTTAATGTATATTGTAAATAGCTGGGGTCCCAGCACTGAGCCCTGCGGCACTCTACTAGTCACTGCCTGCCATTCTGAAAAGGACCCGTTTATCCCAACTCTCTGCTTCCTGTCTGCCAGCCAGTTCTCTATCCATGTCAGTACATTACCCCCTACCATGTGCTTTGATTTTGCACACCAATCTCTTGTGCGGGATCTTTTGAAAGTGCAAATACACCACATCCACTGGTTCTCCCTTGTCCACTCTACTAATTACATCCTCAAAAAATTCCAGAAGATTCGTCAAGCAGGATTTCCCTTTCATAATTCCATGCTGACTTGGACCGATCCTGTCACTGCTTTTCAAATGCACTGCTATTTCATCCTTAATGATTGATTCCAACATTTTCCCCACTACTGATGTCAGGCTAACCAGTCTATAATTACCTGTTTTCTCTCTCCCTCCTTTTTTAAAAAGTGGTGTTACATTAGCTACCCTCCGGTCCATAGGAACTGATCCAGAGTCGATAAACTGTTGGTAAATGATCACCAATGCATCCACTATTTCTAGGGCCACTTCCTTAAGTACTCTGGGATGCAGACTATCAGGCCCCAGGGATTTATCGCCCTTCAATCCCATCAATTTCCCTAACACAATTTCCTGCCTAATAAGGATATCCTTCAGTTCCTCCTTCTCACTAGACCCACTGTCCCCTAGTACATTCGTAAGGTTATTTGTGTCTTCCTTCATGAAGACAGAACTGAAGTATTTGTTTAATTGGTCTGCCATTTCTTTGTTCCTCATTATAAATTCACCTGAATCCGACTGCAAGAGGCCTACGTTTGTCCTCGCAGTTCCCCACCCCACTCAACGCTCCTTCCATTCTGACCCCCTTTCCTGCTGCCGCTCCAGGCTGAAACTTCTGGTGATGCCTACAGAACCCGAGGCATCCTCTCTCATGCCCACAGCTCCAAACTCCAATCACCCAGAGAGTGGTAGGGGTCTGGAACTCACTGCCTGAAAGGGTTGTAGAGGCAGAAACCCTCACCATGTTTAAAAAGTACCTGGATGTGCACTTGAAGTCCTGTAACCTACAGGGCTACCAACCAAGAGCTGGAAAGTGGGATTAGGCTGGATCATCATCATCATCGTAGGCAGTCCCTCGAAATCGAGGAAGATTTGCTGCCACTCTAAAAGTGAGTTCTCAGGCGACTGAACAATCCAATACGTGAATTACAGTCTCTATCGCAGGTGGGACAGACAGTTGTTGAAGGAAAGGGTGGTCGGGAGTCTGGTTTGCCGCACGCTCCTTCTGCTGCCTGCGCTTGCTTTCTGCTTGCTCTTGGCGACGAGACTCGAAGTGCTCAGCGTCCTCCCGGATGCTCTTCCTCCACATAGGGCGATCTTTGGCCAAGGACTCCCAGGTGTCGATGGGGATGTTGCACTTTATCAGGAAGGCTTTGAGGGTGTCCTTGAAACATTTCCTCTGCCCAACTGGGGCTCGCTTGCCTTGCAGGAGTTCCGAGCAGAGCCATCCTTTGGGAGTCTTGTGTCAGGCATGTGAACAATGTGGCCCGCCCAACGGAGCTGATCGAGTGTGGTCAGTGCTTTGATGCTGGGGATGTTGGCCTGATCGAGGACACTAACGTTGGTGCATCTGTCCTCCCAGGGGATTTGCAGGATCTTGGTCAGCTGGCACGGACAGGATAGGTCGAAATGGCCTCTTTCGGTGCTATAAATTTCTATGATTCTATTATCACCAGCCTACTCCATATCACACTCTGGAATGTTCGCTCTCTTGCGAATAAGATATCCTCCATCCACAACTTCATTCTGAATGAGCCTATCAACATTCTGGGCCTGGTTGAAGCCTGGCTTATGGATGCTGGCTCCTTCCCTCTCACTGAAGCCACTCACCTGGCTGCACGTGCCCTGCCAAAGGGTTGTGGTAATGCAATGTCTGTTATAACACCTTGGCCTTTTTTCCCCTCTCACGTGACATCTTTTCCTCATTCAAACCCTTCACACGTCTTTCCATAATTCCACCATTCCTTTAAAGATTTCTTTTAAATTGTCTGCTGCCCTCCCAAGCCCTGTAATGATTTTGTTTCACCATGATTTTCACCTTGCTCTCATTCCTTAGCCTTTGCATTTAGAAATTCTTCATCCTCGTGTATCATAACTCGCACCAAGTCCTGTTCATCCATCGCCCCTGTGCTCAATGACCTACATTGGCTCCCAGTTCACTAACACCTCAAATTTAAATACTCATCTTTAGTTCAAACCCCTGCATGGTCTCATTCAATGTTCCCTCTAATTTTTATTTTTGTGCGCGGTCCCTTTAAATTTGCTGTCTCAGTTCGGCCGCGCATGTGCGGTATCTTCCAGTGGCCTGCGTGGGATCTCCCGACTGAAACGCGGCTGCATACCCGCCCCCGCACGCCTTGGGGTAAACATTGGTCTCGTCCCTCCCTATCCCTGTTACCTCCTTCTGCCCTACAACCCTCGCAGCACTCTGTGTTCCTCCACTTCTGGCCTCTTGTGCATCCCAACATCCTTCGACCACATTGGCGGTCGTGCATTCAGCTGTCTGGGCCCTGACCTTTAGAATTCCCTCCCTAAATTGCTCCACTTTTTAGATGCTGCTTAAAATCTACCTCTTTGACCAAGCTTTTGGTCACCTGTCTTAATGTCACTTTCTTTGGCTCGGTATGATTTATTTTTGTCTGATTGCAGTCCTGTGAAGTGCCTTGGGATGCTTTACTGTATTAAAGGTGCTATATAAATGCAAGTTGTTATTGTTCACTCTGTATTGGTATTCAACATAGAGCATCTATGCTCCATTTCTCAATTTCTTGGCATTATTCGTTATGCATATTTGCTCCATAAGTGGCTTGTAATAAGTTTTATCCAAGTGGGGCTAAACAAGCCTATCAGGTAAAACAATTTCTCCTCAGTACTGTTGTGCAGTACTCACATTTTTGCAATAGAGATAGATTCCAGACAGTTCAGTTTCTGTACACATGCTGACTCCTACTCTTCACCCTGGGGTCTTGCTATTATTGCATAGTAAGAACTTTGGAGGAAGAGCTAAACATTGGCCCATGGCACGAATACACATACCATGAATTCGGAAAGTGACCTCTGCTTTAGAAACATGAATACCACACTGGACGGCTAGAAGTTATATTTTAAAAGTCAGGTATGCCTACCTACCTCCTACTGGTTTGTGGAATTTTTTAATTAAGTGACAACTGTGAGGAGCTGTAACTTTAATGATTGTAGACTTATAGGTAATTAAAGTTTTCTTTAACTTGTTCATTGGACTTTGAAATCTTGGTACCACACAGAGATCTTTAATAATAACTACATTCTTATGCATTGTAGATACAGAAACCAGCAATTTCATATTCAACCAGCTTAATGGCTTTCAAGATTTGTGTGATATGCTTACAGGTTGCCAGTAGGTGGACTTAAAGAGGCATTGTCACCCATATTTGAATATAAAAGCTTTTCCCCATTGTTTTGTAAAGTTCAAATGCAATGGCACGATTTGCATTAAAACTGCAATGAATGTGACACACAGTGCTTCTAGGTACTTATTTCTCCACAGTGATGGCAATTCGCATTCACATTTTGTGAAATTAATGAGGAGCTTCATGTATGAAAGTCATAACAGTTTCAGATAATGAGTGGAGTTGAATTTATCTCTTAAAGCTGAGGGTTCATAGATAGATACAAATGAGGAAGACCATTCAGCTCATTCTAACTGACTCATGTAGCCAGAAAGAACCCATAGTGTCAGCTGTGGCTCAGTGGGTAGCACTCTCGAGGTGAGAGGGACTAGGAGTGAGCAGGTGCTGCTGACTACTGCAGGAGTTGGAGTGAGTTTGTAAAAAGATGGTGATGTTTTTTTTTTCAAATTTTAGGGCCTTTAGGGCCATAAACATCAGCCAGATGGCTGCTGAGGGGCCTGGAGTACCGGGCCCCTCAGAGGACAATGCTCCCAGCGTGAATTTAATCAGGGAGAGAATGTCTTGAGAAGGAAGAATAAAAGACCCAAAGATTTGGGCCGGGACCCCAGGAGGTTTTGAAAAGAAAACACAGTGGTGATTCACTGCCAGGGTAAGAAGATGTGAGTTTTGGGATATTATACAGGCAGTACACAAGGACTGCAGTGAGGGAATTTGCTTTGCTTGCCGACCAAAGCTGAATGTTGGATTCGAAGTGACGGTCAGTGGACAAGAGGAGATGGAAAGACTTTTACTGAGCCTGAAGGTTGGTGAGAGGTACTTGGATGTACCTTTGCTGTATTCCAAAGATGTGGTAGTTTAATTCTTATACCTGCCAGTTTATGTTGAGAATGATGTGCTGATAAAAAAGTTGGAGTTGTGGGACATTAAACTTTGTTCAGTAATAAAGAAGAGATACTATCCTGGAACACGGGTAGCCGATGGAAAAGTACGGTTCCCAGAGGGGGTGAAGTCATTACCCTACAGCATGCAATTCGAGACAATGGAAGGAGTGCAGTATTTCCGGGTTCTACATGATAACCAGGTAAAAGTTTGCTATTACTGTCTTGGACACCAACACCTGGGAATCCCTGGCCAAAGACCATCTTAAGTGGAGGAAGAGCATCCGGGAGGGCGTTGAGCAGCTCAAGTCTCGTTGCCGAGAGCATGCAGAAAACAAGCGCAGGTAGCGGAAGGAGTGTTGCGATAAACTGGACTCCCCACCCACCCTTTCCTTCAACCACTGTCTGTCCCACCTGTGACAGAGACTGTAATTTCCGTATTGGACTGTACAGTCACCTGAGAACTCACTTTTAGAGTGAAAGCAAGTCTTAGATTTTGAGGGACTGTCTATGATGTTGATGGACACGACCATTTAATAAGAAGCTGTCCAGACCTGTACCGTTATAACTGTGGCAAGTCTGGACACATCGCTTGGAACTGCAAGGCAGAGAGCTGTGCGGCTTGTCGCAAAGGCCCCACCTGCTGTGAGTGTGAGGCAGAAGGAAGCTCCTTAAGTGACGAGGAGATGTGAGAAGGAGCAGGAGGTGTGAGTGGAGTAGCCAGAAGAGCGGAGCAGGCGGAGGACACAGCCATCGAACGGAGTGAGGAAAGAGAGCAAGAAGAGGCAGAAAATTGCGGAGCAGAAAACGGGGCGGAGATGGTGGAAAACACACCAAGTACAGTAGAAAAGAACAAAGTCAGCGGAGGACATCACGGGTCAGGGACAGAGTCAAGCCGTAATATGGCTCACCTTCAGGTGTCCGTGGGGGGAGCAGATGCAGGGTGCGGGGTAAGTGTAAATACTCCAAAGAGAGACGGGGAGTTGTACATCTTGGGGAGCAGGAGGGGGCAAGACCAGGAGAGAGTGCAAGAGGCAGGAGCCTTAAAGGAGCAGCTGGACGGGAGCAGGGAGACAAGACGCCAAAAGGGAGCAAGATGGGTGGAGACTCGCCATTGTCCCAAAAAGAGAAGAAACGGGGAGCAAGAATCATTGGTGGAAATGAGACTAAAGGAAGTGGCACTGTTGGAGAAACCATGTTAGCAGGAGGACTCGCTAAGGGAGATTCTGTATCTGACGGGGAACAGGGACAGGAGATTATAGAAGAGCTTGAGAGTGAGGATAGAGACATGGAATTGGGGGGGGGGGGGACATCATGTGGAAAGGGAAAGGTTAGTGAGGGGCAGAAGGAGGGAGAAGGGAAAGTTCCGCTGCTTAAATTTAATGTAAGGAAGAGGCTGAAACTGCAGGGAAAGTTCAAACAGGAAGTGAAAAAGAACCGGAGGCTGCAGAAGAAAGCAACAGCTGCCCAAAAGGTTAGGAAGGAGCATGAGAGGAGGGAAGGGCCAGAGATTAAATGATGATGGGGGGATTATCAGGCACACTTCTTTTATTAGGAGCAATGATTACATTGATCTCGATTAATGGGAACGGACTGAGAGGAGAAGAAATTGCAGCAGTTGTTGCAGTGTTTTAAAGGCAGTGACCTGTTGCATCTGCAAGAAACCTTTTAAGATGAGGATATCCTAGAAAGAGTTCGGAAGGTCTGGAAGGGAGAAGTGTTTGCAAGTTGTGCAAATAATAACCATAGAGGGGTGGCTGTTTTAGTGAGTTCGTCCATAAAGGAGAAAGTTGCATTGGTGGACAAGGACACTGAGGGGAGATTTTTACAGCTAAAGGTACAAATGGATAAATTGAATTGTGATCTCTTTAATATCTTTGTGCCGAATGACCATTGCAAGTGTTGTGAGTTTTTTCGGTGGTTATTCACAGAAGTGGCAGAGGTGGAAAACCCTAGTATAGTGGGGGATTTTAATGTATTTTTTTTTATCTCGGATGGACATTTCAGCCCAGATGACCTTTAAGGGTGATAACTCCAGAGAGATGATTGTAAAAATGATGGCAAATTTAAATTTGAGAGACTTATGGTGGGATCGGAACCCCATTAAAAGGGAGTTCTCCAGAAGAGGTTGTGTGAGTGATGTTTTAAAACAGAGCCAACTAGATTTTGTGTTAATGCGGGAAGGGTTAAGTTCTGAGGTGATGGAGATTTATTATAAAAAAGTATTTTTTAGTGACCACTCGGCTTTGGTTCTTAAAGTTAGGAACAGTAGAATTAAGATCGGTCCAGGGGAATGGATTTTAAACAATCAGTATCTGAAATAAATTGCTTTTAAAGAAGATATTTTAAATGTAATAAAGAATGCCCGGAAGAAACCTTTATTCTTGAAAGAAAAAAAGAGTTTGGTGGGACAATTTCAAATATGAGGTAAAAGTTTTTTCGGTACGTTATGGGAAAGAAAGAGCAACAGCTAACTGACGTCAAGAAGAGAATATAAACAGAAGGTTTACAGATATCTATAAATCAGTTGACGGAGGGGGATAAGGGAGCAGAGACTAAGTGGAAGGTTTTAAAGGAAGAGTGGGAATTATTGCAAGCTGAAAAATGCAAGGGGCCATTCTCCACGCAAAGCCTAAAGATGCATTGGAGGGAGAAAGATGCACTAGATATTTTCTAGAGCAAGAGCAGTTGCGAAAAAAAGGTTATCATTAATTGGAGAGTTGAAGGTTGGCAAAAAGATCATTAATGAAAGTGGGGAGATTATGGAGGCGGCTAGTAGCTGTTATCAAGAGTTATATACAAAAGAAAACATTTCCAAATTGGTGACGGAGAAGGTTAGTGCTTTTATTGAAGAGGATTTAAAGGAGGATGAGAGAAGCATGTGTGACAAAGAGGTAGGATTAGCAGAAATAAAAATAGTAATAAGTGGAATGAAAGGGTGTGGGGTGGGGTGGGTTTGTGTTGGGGGGGTGGGCGGGGAGCCTAGGGTCCGATGGACTAAGTGCAGAATATTTTAAAGAATTTTTAGAGATTTTAAGTCCATTGGTCTTAGAGGTTTTTAAGGAGATTAAAACTGATGGAAGCTTGTCCCCATCTATGAGGAAAGGTATCATAAACTTAGCTTATAAAAATAAAGGGGATGAAAGGAACTGAAGAATTGGAGACCAATCACATTATTAAATGTGGATTATAAGGTCTTGGCGAGGGTTATGGTAAATCATATGAAGGAGGTGATGCCGCAGATAGTTTCGCCTTCTGAATCCTATGGAGTCATAGGCCAGGACATCGCTGACTCTGTGGTCTCAATCCGAGATGCGATTGAACTCATGGAAGAGAGTGGGAGAGAAGCTTATGTGCTAAAGATGAATCAAGGGAAAGCCTTTGATAGAGTCTCTCATGAGTTTTTATTGATGGTTTTGGAAGCATTTGGTTTTGGGAAAAATGTCATTGAGTGGATAAGGATTTTTTATTCAAACACATTTAGCTGCGTTAAATGTAATGGTTTTTTATCCAAGTATTTTCCAATGCCGAGATCAGTGAGAAAGGGTTGTCCCATGTCCCCATTGTTGTACACATTGATAGCAGAACCATTAGGTTACATGATGTGAAAGGAACAAGGCGCAGTCGGGATTGAGGTTCCCAGTTCCTGGCAGGTGTCGGTGATACACCAATATGCAGATGACACAACCTTAATGTTGAGAGATGGAGAGTCAATGAGGAAAGCTATGGGAGTAGTGGAGGACTATTGTAGAGTTTCAGGAGCCAGAGTAAATTATAATAAGTCCCAATGCCTGGTTGTGAGAAGCAGTAGGGGGGAGTGGTTGGAGAAAAACCCTTTTAAGGTGATGAAAGTTTTAGAAGTTCTGTGGGTGCATATGGGGTGCAAGAAGATTGGGATGAAGTGGATCGACTAAATTGGGAACCGAAGGTTATGAAAATTGAAAAGATTTTGGGAAGATGGGAAAGAAGGTGGTTGAAAGTGCAAGGAAGAGTGACAGTGGTGTCAGCTCTCCTGCTATCTAAACTATGGTACCTATTGACGGTGGTGGATATTCCTGAGTGGACGGAAAAGTCTATCCAAGAGGCCTGTGTAAAGTTTTTATGGGAAGGGAAACCCAGCCTTGGCTGCTTACAATACCATCATTGGACAGCGAAATCAGGGAGGACTCAATTTCCCAGATATTGACTTGAAGAAAAAATCCTTTAGAATTAAATGGGTGAAGAGATTTCTTCAGAAGTCAAATATAAGTTTTTGGAAGAGTTGTTTCCAGCATTTTTTTAAATTAAGTGGGATTGGAGGACAGGGAATATTTTATATGGAATACAACAATATGTTTTTGAAATCGATTAAACCTCTCCCTAGATTTTATAAGGGGGTTGTAGACACTTGAGCCCAATTTTTTTAAAGTGTGCAGTTTATGCCCAAAGGTGCTGAGGAATTTTTAGAACAGTCCTTATTTTTGAACAAGTGGGTCAACATTGAAGGAGAGGTATTATTTAATCAAACTTTTATAAAAGCTGGTATATATGTGAAAGATGTATTATATGAGGTAATTCCAGGTTGGTTGCTGGAAGCGGTAGTGAGGAACATGGTTTGGGAGGAGGATCAGGAGATAGAGGAAAAACCAATTAAGATCATGTATGAGAAGATTGCGAGGGCAATGCCACAGGATTGGATGGAAGAAATAAATACGCAAATCTCCAAAAGAGGTACAATGCGTCCCGCTTTCCAAGCTTTTTGCTGGTCCAAGTTGACAACTGTAATACTCGGGATTTGTATGGGGTATTTAGAGAACGGAGATTTAAGACACCTGTTGGTCAGGAGTTTTGGCAGAATATATAGAAACATAGAAAATAGGTGCAGGAGTAGGCCATTCAGCCCTTCGAGCCTGCACCACCATTCAATAAGATCATGGCTGATTATTCCCTCAGTACCCCTTTCCTGCTTTCTCTCCATACCCCTTGATCCCATTAGCCGTAAGGGCCATATCTAACTCCCTCTTGAATATACCCAATGAACTGGCATCAACAACTCTCTGCGGCAGGGAATTTCACAGGTTAACAACTCTCTGAGTGAAGAAGTTTCTCCTCATCTCAGTCCTAAATTGCTTTCCCCTTATCCTAAGACTGTCCCCTGGTTCTGGACTTCCCCAACATTGGGAACATTTTACCCGCATCTAACCTGTTCCGTCCTGTCAGAATCTTCTATGTATCTATGAGATCCCCTCTCATCCTTCTAAACTCCAATGTAAAAGGTCCAGTTGATCCAGTCTCTCCTCATATGTCAGTCCTGCCATCCCAGGAATCAGTCTGGTGAACCTTTGCTGCACCCCCTCAATAGCAAGAACGTCCTTCCTCAGATTAGGAGACCAAAACTGCACACAATACTCAAGGTGTGGTCTCACAAAGGCCCTGTACAACTGCAGTAAGACCTCCCTGCTCCTGCACTCAAATCCTCACTATGAAGGCCAGTCTGCCATTTGCCTTCTTCACCACCTGTTGTACCTGCAGGCCTACCTTCAATGACTGATGTACCATGACACCCAGGTCTCGTTGCACCTCTCCTTTTAATAATCTGTCACCATTTAGAAAATAAAGTGCCTTCCTGTTTTTGCCACCAAAGTGGATAACCTCATACTTATCCACCTTATACTGCATCTCCCATGCATTTGCCCATTCACCTAACCTGTCCAAATCCCCCTGCAGACTCCTAGCATCCTCCTCACAGCTCGCACTGTCACCCAGCATAGTGTCATCTGCAAACTTGGAGATATTACATTCAATTCCTTTGTCTAAATCATTAATGTATATTGTAAATAGCTGGGGTCCCAGCACTGAACCCTGCGGCACCCCACTAGTCACTGACTGCCATTCTGAAAAGGACACGTTTATTCCCACTCTTAGCTTCCTGTCTGCCAGCAGTTCTCTATCCACGTCAATACATTACCCCTAATATCATGTGCTTTAATTTTGCACACCAATCTCTTGTGTGGGATCTTGTCAAACGCCTTTTGAAAGTCCAAATACACCACATCCACTGGTTCTCCCTTATCCACGCTACTAGTTACATCCTCAAAAAACTCTAGAAGATTTGTCAAGCATGATTTCCCTTTCATAAATCCATGCAGACTTGGACCGATCCTGTAACTGCTTTCCAAATGCGTTGCTATTACATCTTCAATAATTGATTCCAGCATTTTCCTCATCACTGATGTCAGGCTAACCGGTCTATAATTCCCCGTTTTCTCTCTCCCTCCTTTTTAAAAAGTGGGGTTACATTAGCTACCATCCAATCCATAGGAACTGAACCAGAAACATAGAAACATAGAAAACGTGCCGGAGTAGGCCATTAAGCCCTTCTAGCCTGCACCACCATTCAATAAGATCATGGCTGATCATTCCCTCAGTACCACTTTCCTGCTTTCTCTCCATACCCCTTGATCCCATTAGCCATAAGGGCCATATCTAACTCCCTCTTGAATATATCCAATGAACTGGCATCAACAACTCTCTGCAGTAGAGAATTCCACAGGTTAACAACTCTCTGAGTGAAGAAGTTTCTCCTCATCTCAGTCCTAAATGGCTTACCCCTTATCCTTAGTCTATGTCCCCTGGTTCTGGACTTCCCCAACATCGGGAACATTCTTCCTGCATCTAACCTGTCCAGTCCCGTCAGAATTTTATATGTTTCTATGAGATCCCCTCTCATCCTTCTAAACTCCAGTGAATACAGGCACAGTCGATCCAGTTTCTCCTTATATGTCAGTCCTGCCATCCCAGGTATCAGTCTGGTAAACCTTTGCTGCACTCCCTCAATAGCAAGAACGTCCTTCCTCAGATTAGGAGACCAAAACTGAACACAATGTTCCAAGTGAGGCCTCACCAAGGCCCTGTACAACTGCAGTAAGACCTCCCTGCTCCTATACTCAAAACCACTAGCTATGAAGGCCAGCATACCATTTGCCTTCTTCACCGTCTGCTGTACCTGTATGCCAACTTTTAATGACTGATGAACCATGACACTCAGGTCTCGTTGCACCTCCCCTTTTCCTAATCTGCCACCATTCAGATAAAATTCTGTCTTCGTGTTTTTGCCCCCAAAGTGGATAACCTCACATTTACTGCATCTGCCATGCATTTGCCCACTCACCTAACCTTCCCAAGTCACCCTGCAGCCTCCTAGCGCCCCCTCACAGTTCACACCACCACCCAGTTTAGTGTCATCTGCAAACTTGGAGATATTACACTCAATTCCTTCATCCAAATCATTGATGTATATTGTAAAGAGCTGGGGTCCCAGCACTGAGCCCTGCGGCACTCCACTAGTCATCGTCTGCCATTCTGAAAAGGACCCATTTATCCCGACTCTCTGCTTCCTGTCTGCCAACCAGTTCTCTGTCCATGTCAGTATATTACCCCCAATACCCTGTGCTTTGATTTTGTACACCAATCTCTTGTGTGGGACCTTGTCAAAGGCCTTTTGAAAGTCCACATCCACTTGTTCTCCCTTGTCCACTCTACTACTTACATCCTTAAAAAATTCCAGAAGATTTGTCAAGTATGATTTCCCCTTCATAAATCCATACTGACTTGAACCGATCCTGTCACTGCTTTCCAAATGCGCTGTTATTTCATCCTTAATAATTAATTCCAACATTTTCCCCACTACTGATGTCAGGCTAACCGGTCTATAATTACCCGCTTTCTCTCTCCCTCCCTTTTTAAAAAGTGGTGTAACATTAGCTACCTTCCAGTCCATAGGAACTGATCCAGAGTCGATAGACTGTTGGAAAATGATCACCAATGCATCCACTATTTCTAGGGCCACTTCCTTAAGTACTCTGGGATGCAGACTATCAGGCCCCGGGGATTTATCGGCCTTTAATCCCATCAATTTCCCTAACACAATTTCCCGCCTAATAAGGATATCCTTCAGTTCCTCCTTCTCACTAGACCCTCGGTCCCCTTGTACTTCCAGAAGGTTATTTGTGTCTTCCTTCGTGAAGACAGAACCAAAGTATTTTTTCAATTGGTCTGCCATTTCTTTGTTCTCCATTATAAATTCACCTGAATCCGACTGCAAGGGACCTACGTTTGTCTTCACAAATCGATTTCTCTTCACATATCTTAGAACAGTATGTAACAGAACCTACAAGGGAGCAAGCTATCTTAGATCTGGAAAAATAAACGATCTGCTAGTAAAAGATCCTGTCGGAATGAGTGATCACAGTATGGTTGAATTTGTAATACAGATTGAGGGTCAGAAATGAACGTACTATGCTTAAACAAAGGGGACTACAGTGGGATGAGGGCAGAGTTGGCTAAAGTAGACTGGAAACACAGACTAAACGGTGGCACAATTAAGGAACAGTGGAGGACTTTTAAGGAGCTCTTTCATAGTGCGCAACAAAAATATATTCCAGTGAAAAAGAAGGGCGGTAAGAGAAGGGATAACCAGCCGTGGATAACCAAGGAAATAAAGGAGAGTATTAAATCAAAGACCAATGCGTATAAGGTGACCAAGGTTAGTGGAAAACTAGAGGATTGGGAAAATTTTAAACAACAACAAAGAATGACTAAAAAAGCAATAAAGAAAGGAAAGATAGATTTCGAAGGTAAACTTGCGCAAAACATAAAAAGATAGCAAAAGCTTTTACAGATACATAAAACGGAAAAGAGTGACTAAAGTAAATGTTGGTCCCTTAGAAGATGAGAAGGGGGATTTAATAAGGGGAAATGTGGAAATGGCTGAGACCTTAAACAATTATTTTGCTTCGGTCTTCACAGTGGAAGACACAAAAACCACGCCAAAAATTGCTGGTCACGGGAATGTGGGAAGGGAGGACCTTGAGACAATCACTATCACTAGGGTAGTGCTGGACAGGCTAATGGGACTCAAGGTAGACAAGTCCCCTGGTCCTGATGAAATGCATCCCAGGGTATTAAAAGAGATGGCGGAAGTTATAGCAGAAGCATTCGTTATATTCTGCCAAAATTCTCTGGACTCTGCGGAGGTACCAGCGGACTGGAAAGCAGCTAATGTAAGGCCTCTGTTTAAAAAAGGGTGCAGATAAAAGGCAGGTAACTATAGGCCAGTTAGTTTAACATCTATAGTGGGGAAAATGCCTGAAACTATCATTAAGGAAGAAATAGCGGGACATCTAGATAGGAATAGTGCAATCAAGCAGACGCAGCATGGATTCATGAAGGGGAATCATGTTTAACTAATTTACTAGAATTCTTTGAGGATATAACGAGCATGGTGGATAGAGGTGTGCCGATGGATGTGGTGTATTTAGATTTCTAAAAGGCATTCGATAAGGTGCCACACAAAAGGTTACTGCAGAAGATAGAGGTACGCGGAGTCAGAGGAAATGTATTAGCATGGATCGAGAATTGGCTGGCGAACAGAAAGCAGAGAGTCAGGATAAATGGGTCCTTTTCGGGTTGGAAATCGGTGGTTAGTGGTGTGCCACAGGGATCGGTGCTGGGACCACAACTGTTTACAATATACATAGATGACCTGGAAGAGGGGACAGAGTGTAGTGTAACAACATTTGCAGATGACACAAAGATTAGTGGGAAAGCAGGTTGTGTAGAGGACACAGAGAGGCTGCAAAGAGATTTAGATAGGTTAAGCGAATGGTCGAAGGTTTGGCAGATGGAATACAATGTCGGAAAGTGTGAGGTCATCCACCTTGGGAAAAAAAACAGTAAAAGGGAATATTATTTGAATGGGGAGAAATTACAACATGCTGAGATGCAGAGGGACCTGGGGGTCCTTGTGCATGAATCCCAAAAAGTTAGTTTGCAGGTGCAGCAGGTAATCAGGAAGACGAATGGAATGTTGGCCTTCATTGCAAGAGGGATGGAGTACAAAAGCAGGGAGGTCCTGCTGCAACTGTATAGGTATTGGTAAGGCCGCACCTGGAGTACTGCGTGCAGTTTTGGTCACCTTATTTAAGGAAGGCTTTGGACGGGGTACAGAGACGATTCACTAGGCTGATTCCGGAGATGAGGGGGTTACCTTATGATGATAGATGGAGTAGACTGGGTCTTTACTCGTTGGAGTTCAGAAGGATGAGGGGTGATCTTATAGAAACATTTAAAATCATGAAAGGGATAGATAAGATAGAGGCAGAGAGGTTGTGACAACTGGTAGGGGAGACTAGAACTAGGGGGCACAGCCTCAAAATACAGGGGAGCCAATTTAAAACCGAGTTGAGAAGGAATGTCTTCTCCCAGAGGGTTGTGAATCTGTGGAATTCTCTGCCCAAGGCAGCAGTTGAGGCTAGCTCATTAAATGTATTCAAGTCACAGATAGATAGATTTTTAATCAATAAGGGAATTAAGGGTTACGGGGAGAGGGCGGATAAGTGGAGCTGAGTCCACGGCCAGATCAGCCATGATCTTATTAAATGGCAGAGCAGGCTCGAGGGGCTAGATGGCCTTCTCCTGTTCCTAATTCCTAATTCTTATGTTCTTATGTTCTTATGTTCTTATATCTATAGAAGCTTTTGCAGTCAGTTTTTATGTTCCCGGCAAGCTTCTTCTTGTACTCTATTTTCCCCCTCTTAATTAAACCCTTTGTCCTCCTGTGCTGAATTTTAAATTTCTCCCAGTCCTCAGATTTGTTGCTTTTTCTGGCCAATTTATTTGCCTCTTCCTTCGATTTAACACTATCCTTAATTATCCTTGTTAGCCACGGTAGAGCCACCTTCCCCACTTTATTTTTACTCCAGACAGGGATATACAATTGCTGAAGTTCATCCATGTGATCTTTAGATGTTTTTTTCATTGCCTATCCACTGTTAACCCTTTAAGTATCATTTCCCAGTCTACTCTAGCCAATTCACGCCTCAAACCATCGAAGTTACCTTTCCTTAAGTTCAGGACCCTAGTTTCTGAATTAACTGTGTCACTCTCCATCTTAATAAAGAATTCTACCATGTTATGGTCACTCTTCCCCAAGGGGCCTCGCACAACAAGATTGCTAATTAGTCCTTTCTCATTACACATCACCCAGTCTAGGATGGCCAGCTCCCTCGTTGGTTCCTCGACATATTGGTCTAGAAAACCATCCCTAATACACTCCAGGAAATCCTCCTCCACCGCATTGCTACCAGTTTGGTTAGCCCAATCAAAATGTAGATTAAAGTCACCCATGATAACTGCTGTACCTTTATTGTATGCATCCCTAATTTCTTGTTTGATGCTGTCCCCAACCTTACTACTACTGTTTGGTGGTCTGTACACAACTCCCACTAGCGTTTTTTGCCCCTTGGTATTCCGTAGCTGCACCCACACCGATTCCACATCATCCAAGCTAATGTCCTTTCTTACTAATGCATTAATTTCCACTTTAACCAACAATGCCACCCCGCCTCCTTTTCCTTTCTGTCTATTCTTTCTAAATGTTGAATACCCCTGGATATTGAGTTCACAGCCTTGTTCACCCTGGAGCCATGTCTCCGTATTGCCAATTACATCATACCCGTTAACTGCTATCTGCACAGTTAATTTGTCCACCTTATTCTGAATACTCCTCGCTTTGAGGCACAGAGCCTTCAGGTTTGTCTTTCTGACACACTTTGCCCCTTTAGAATTTTGGTGTAATGTGGCCATTTTTGCTTTTTGCCTTAGGTTTCTCTGCCCTCCACTTTTACTTTTCTTCTTTCTATCTTTTGCTTCCTCCCCATTCTACTTCCCTCTGTCTCCCTGCATAGGTTCCCATACCCCTGCAATTTTAGTTTAACTCCTCCCCAACAGCACTAGCAAACACTCCCCCTAGGACATTGGGACATATATACCCACAGCTGGACTTCAACAGGATTTGGAAGGGAGTGTGGGCGAATTTTAAATGTCCAGAGTAGTTTGAACTGGATTTCAATTGGCTCATAACCGGATTTTTACCATGACAGTCTTATGTAAGGTTGGGCGAGTAGAGGTGGCAACTTGCCTAGTGTGTGGGACACGGGGTGAGACTCCGTCCCATTTGCTGGTGTTATGTCCGCAGTTAAAGGATTTTACGTATTATGTTCGACAGTTGTGTGAGGTTTTCTTGCTGGGTGAGGACTGAAAAGCAAGAATGGGAATCCCGTGGGACTCAATTTTGAAATGGGGATTGCAGGAGAGTCTGCCCGAGTCTAGCGGAGCGGCAATTAATTTCATGTTCAGTTTGGCTAGATTTGTGATTATGCAAAGAAGGAATGCTCTGTTTTTTAAGGGGAGGAGAATAAACCTAAAAGAGTATTTTAAATATAAACTAAAAGATCATTATAAGGCTCTGTGGGTGTTTTAATCAGAAAATAATTTAAAGGTAGTATTTTATGATCAATTGTAAAGTACAATAGATATATGTTACAGGAGAAAAATTAAACTTCAGATTTTGATGTTAATATATGTTGGAGGAACGGCTGTGCAGAGGGGTGAAATGGATTTGTAGATATAATGGAATGATCACGATGTTTAAATATTCTTAATGTTCAATAAATATTAATATTTTTTTTTAAAGTGCATAGCACACTCAGCTCTGAATCAGAAGGTTGTGGGTTCAAGTCGTACTCCAGGGACTTGAGCACATAAATAAATCTAGGCTGTGCTGAGGGAGTGCTGCACTGTCGGAGCTGCCAGCTTTCGGATGAGATATTAAACCGAGGCCTCGTCTGCTCTCAAGTGGGTGCAAAAGATCCCATGGCACTAATTCAAAGAAGAGCAGGGGAGTTATCCCCAGTTTCCTGACCAATAGTTATCCCTCAATCAACATAACAAAAACAGTTTATCTGATCATTATCACATTGCTGTGCACAAATTGGCTGCTGTGTTTCTCACATTACAACAGTGACTACACTTCTAAAGTACTTCATTGGCTGTAAGTGCTTTGAGACATCCGGTGGTCATGAAAGGCGCTATATAAATGTAGTCTCCGCATCATAACATACCGTTTAGTTTTGCCTCCACCAACCTTCCTGGAAGTCCATTCCATGTATTGATCACATTTTATATGAAGAACTTCCTGACACTAGCCCTAAATTTGCCTTTCGCCAGATAGAGCCTCTACCCCTTGTCCTATTGGACAGTTTAATTTGAAGTATTGTTTTGGATTTACTTTTTCTATGCTGTTTACTATCTGATACACCTCTGTAAGATTTGCATTCAGTTGCCTGCTTTCAAGCTTCTTCAGCTTATCTTCACCATCCAGTCTTCTGGCACTTTGGATCTGCCTCATTGCTTTTCTCTGCATCGTCTCCGGGGCACGGATATCTCCTTTCTGTGTCAGTTCTCAGCTTGGAGCAGAGTCCGAGCACAGAATCCAAGAAGGCACTATTGCTTAGCCTAAACTCATAATTTACACCAAACACTTAAAGAAGATCAATAATAATGGCAACCCACATTTATATAGTGCTCCACATATTGGAAATACAACCCTGGAGCTTTTCAGATGAGAGAATGAAAGAGACACTGAGTAGAAGAGAAGAGGCTAAAGCAGCAGTCAAAGAGAACATTTTTTAATATACTTTTGAAAGCAGAAAGGAAGGATGTAATGGGGAAAGATTTGGGGATGGGGTTCCAGTGGCCAGGAGTATGATGACTGAAATAATAGCTGCCAATAGGGGAAGAAAGAGGAATGAAGTGTAGACCAGTATCATAGGAGTGATGAGTGTGAGCAGTGACATAGAGCTGAAGGGCGGGAGAGCGGCGGCGGCGAGGAGTGACATCACCAGGGTCCAGGTCGGTGGTTGGAGCATGGGCAGACACAGGGGGAGCGGTGAGATCAGGGCGAGGGAGCAGCGAGAAATTGTGGAGAGATATGATCGGGGCCCAGGAGAGGCGCAAGTTCGGGGCCCAGAAGAGGTGAGGGCCCAGGGGCAGCACGGGCCAGCCCACACTGCGATCTGTGTGCGCACTAGGTCCGTGCAGCAGAGCAGGTCTCCAGTCACCTTGGTTGGTCCTTGCCACTGGAACAAGACCTAGCTCGGTCAAGCCCGTGTGGTGGCTGGTGTGCAACCGCCGCCACATGTTAAAAAAAATCCACGCACAGGCATCTTCCACCCTTCAAGATTTAGTTCGGTACCTGGAATATTCGGTCCTTCATTGAAACATCTGCAAACTCATCCCTTTTTGGCGTGGAAGCAAGTCATACGAGGGACCGCCTATGATGATGGTGAGTACTTAAGCATACACTTAGAAAAGTACTTACAACCTCATTGCCTGCTGAAGGTTGGGGAATCTACACATTAGTTCTGAGCTCATTATTCAGACTGATCAAACTCTTGACTCCAAACTCTCATTATAATTTGCCACTTTTACATCTTTCTCTTCCCCCTCCTACATGACAACCAACTTATACATTACAGTTATACCAAGACTTATCTCCCTACATTTGTTCTCTTCTCCTGTCACATTGAATTGCTGTTTGACTGTGAGTATTCCTTTACTAAAAATGCATAATCTAATTGTACTTCTACATCTCTAAATTTCCATAGTATATGAGTAATGGACAATTTTACAGGCAATCTATTGACAAAAATGGGTGAAGATGTAAACATCTTGCTTTCCACTTTCTCAGGCTCCTTATCATTTTCTCGGTCAGCAGGTCATTCTAATATCAGGTATTATTATTTCTATACTCTCTCTCTCGTGGTTCATGCCATGATAACGGTGCAAGTGTTCATTTCAAGTGAGGCCCCTATTTCTCTCTCCTTTTTCTCTCTCTCTCTCATTCTCGTGTGCTTTCGCAGAGATGGAACTTTTCTGCCCGAGATTCGTTACATGCTGAAGTTAGAACTCACATTTTAACCCTTTCTTATCCATGTCTCCTGATATTTTAAAGGTACAGAGGCGAGCTGCAAGAATGATTCCCAGCTTAAAGAACCATAGCTACTTAGATAGGCTTAAGGACCTGGCTCTATTTACTTTAAAGCTGTGTAGACTTAGATACAACCTGATAGAGGTCTATAAAATAATTAAAGGGCTCGATAACATGGCTATTGATAGACTATCCCAGTTTAACATTGGGGAGGAGCAGGGGACACAAGTTTAAACTATGTAAGACTGGATGTTAGGCTGTTATTATTTTGCCGGAGAGCAGTGAGCCTCTGGAATACATTGTCATCTGATGTGGTGGGTTCTGACTCTCTTTCTTCTTTCAAGAGGGAGCTGGATGGCTCTCGATTTGGACAGGGATCGCATCATATAGAAGGCAAGTGGCTTTATAGGTAATACATGGTCCATGTGATCTTCTGGACTGGGTTCGATCACCTGAGGAGGTCGGAAGTAATTTTCCTGAGTATTTTTTCCATTAATGGACCTGGGATTTTTGCTTCACCCAGGAGATTACAACTATTGCGGGGCAGAGGTAATGCACATAGATGCATTATCTGCCGGAAAGAAAAAGAAAGACGAGCATTTGTATAGTGCCTTTCACGACCACCGGACATCTCAAAGCGCTTTACAGCCAATGGAGTACTTTTGGAGTGTAGTTACTGTTGTATTGTGGGAAACGCAGCAGCCAATTTGCACAAGCAAGTTCCCACAAACAGCAATGCGATAACCAAATAATCTGTTTTTGTTATTTTGATTGAGGGATAAATATTGGCCAGGACTCCAGGGATAACTTCTCTGCTCTTCTTCGAAATAGTGCCATGGGATCGTTTACGTCCACCTGAGAGAGAAGACCGGGCCTCGGTTTAACATCTCATCTGAAAAACCACGCCTCCGACAGTGCAGTCCCTCAGCACTGCATTGGAGTTTCAATCTATGGACTCCATCACTTTCTAAAACTGTAACCAAGCAGAAGTCAACCTCTTCAGGAGTGGAGGGAAGGGGATAATCAATATTAACAAAACAGTTGGTGCTACAAGTAGATTTGAGCCTAAACACATTTGTTAAAATTGCTGAGTGAGATATCCAACTCCTGGATATTGGTTTTCAATCAACTCTGAGGTAATGGAACTTGAACCAAGCTGTGTAAAATGTGTAATTTAAATTTAAATCCCACTCTTTCTTGCCCCACAATATAACCCAGAAAAGGAGTCAGACAATAATTTACTGGTGGAGCACAAAGTACTGTGGGACTGCACTGTATTTAGATACTCCCCACGTTATAGGGAATCTACATAAAGGCAGTAGAATGATTTTCTCAGCCAATACCACCAACCTGTTTGCTGTGCTTTAGCTGCCAGACTGCATTTGGCAAAAGACAGCTCCTGCTATGTTTGGCAGTCGTGATTTAGTGTGACAAGTGAAGAAAAGATACATGCTTTCCCTGCCGATTACCCTGCCATAAGTAACTCTGTTTCTTGTGCTAATGACCAGCATCCCCAGTGGGCTATCTGCTTGGGCAATCCTGAACTCTGATCTTTCTGTCTGACTTGTAGAAAATTCTAATTATTCAGCTTTACCTCTCTATAGTGCTCAGCTATGTGTATACAGATAAACAATACCTTCACAGTGAGTATTGCAATTTCATTTTAAAGATGTAAAGGTTATACTGAAACATCTAGTAGTGAGTAGCTTGATCATGACGAGGTTTTATATATTGTAATATAGAGTTTCATTTTGTTGCCCGTAATGTATTTTGTGACATAGAAAGGTTGAGCTAACTTTCCGTGATTTGTATTTCTAGTTTAGCTCAATCTGTTCTGATCCATGACAATCACATTTGGTATGAAATTCAGCTAGTTCTTCTTCCCATTGCAACTGTTAGTCTATTGCATGATGCCTAGTTAATAGGATCATACTATCATTGACAGAAATACAAAGGTTCTTTCACCTACATTTTCCGCGGTTTTCTCAGTGGTACAGCTGTTTTTGGGAGAGAAACCGCCTGGCAAAAGTTTCCCCCTTACTTTTTGAATGGTACCGCCCAAATCGCGAAACGCACGCCGGGAGCAAACCGCCGGCATGCACCGGCGAGAGAATCGCCAGGGCGTAAGTGTGGCCTCAACGGAAGCCTGTCCAGATCGTCAAGGGAACCGCCCTGTGAAAGTTGCACAAACAAGGCGGTAGGTGAGTACCCTGCAAAGAAAGGTAAGTTAAAGGTTCTTTATTTATTTTTTCTAATTGTAAAACGGCGATTAGGTGTAAAAGTGTCTTGCGAATATTTTTAATCTTTTTTTTAAGTGAAAATGTTTTTTTAAGTTTTCCCCCCGCCCTAGGCCCAACCGAAACCTTGGAGCAAATTTTTAAAAACATTTTAAGAACTGCCCATTTCACCTAGTTTCGCCTTTAACCGCCGAGAATACTGGTGCAAGATCCATTTTCTCACCAGGCGATATTTTTTACCTTTAATTATGGAGACTCTCGCCAGCATTAGTTGCAAAAAGTTAATGGTTTTTCTGGGCGTTGAAAGGCTCTAGGGAAAGTCTAGCCTTTAGTCGGCTAAAATACCCACATGTAAAAGGGTGCTCTTAGTGGCGAAGCAGGAGACTGCTTCTAGTGTCTAAATGAAAGACTTGCATTATTATACTGCCTATCATGACCCCAGGAAGTCCCAAAGTGATTTACAGCCAACTAAATACTTTTGGAGTGTAATCACTGTTGCAATATGGGAAACGTGGCAACCAATCTGTGCACAGAAAGGACCCAAATCAGCAATGTGATAATGACCAGATAATCTGTTTTTGTTATGTTGATTGCAGGATAGCATGGATAACTCCCCTGCTCTTCTTCAAATAGTGCCATGGGACCTTTTATGTCCACCTGAGAGAGCAGACAGGGCCTCAGTTTAACCTCTCATCTACAAGACAACTCCCCCAACAGTGCAGCGCTCCCTCAGTACTGCACTTGAATGCCAGACTAGATTTTGTGCTCAAGTCTCTTGAGTGGGTCTATGAACCCACAATCTTCTGACTCAGAGGCGAGCATGCTACCCACTGAGCCACAGATTCATCTCTTTTTAGAAATTAAAATTGGAATTTTCTTGTTATAAAGTTTCTTGTATCTGTATTCCTAAAGATAGATTTATTAAGTAACTTGTATTGGGCCAAAAATGGCGGTCTTGCTGGGTGTGTACGATGTGCACACGCACCCGAAGAGGCCTCGCAAATGGCGGGTCTCAGCACGTGATGTGCATGCGCCAAGAACCGGCTTTTGCAATCTGTTAAAATTTCCTTTGACAGATCACATGCATCCCTGCAGGAAGGACATCCGTGGGGTAGAGATTAGGCTATTTGCCCAACTCCTGCCCAACGAATGTCTATCAAACTCTTATGTCTGGTTAAAAACAAGCATACCAGCGTAAGAGTTTTAAAACATAGAAAAAATTTATATTAAAAACCCTGTCCATTAAGTTAAGTTTATTTTTAACTCTATTAAGAAAGATTAAGAAAGATTTCCAAAAAATAATTTTTTTCAATTTCAAATATGTGAGGTGTTTTTTTTTAATTTATTGTGTTGTGTTTCTTGTTTTTGAGGGGGTTATTCTCATTGATAGTAATGGGAGCTCGTACAAACAGAGTTCCCATTATTATCAATGAGAATACTAGATGTTCATTAGTGGTCAGGCCCACGTGATCTCAAGATATGAATACATACCTGGAAGTCATGTTCCCATACGCTGGACTGCGAAACTAGGCCTCCGACCGCAATCCTATGTTCCTCCGGGACCTCCGGGTATTTTCATTGGAGGCATGCGCCCAAAGGAAGCCTCCGACCGCAATTTCCCCCCCATCATTGTTTTCATTAAGGAAAAGTGCTAACATTTACTTAGCAAATAAAGGTAAGAAGAATTTTGTAATTTATAGTATATTTTGTTGCATGCTTGGATTTTATATGTGTCAAAAATATAATTTGATATTCCTGATGTGCTACCCAGTGAGGTATGGCTGACATCTAAAGCGAAGGATACAGGAATGTTATTTGCAAACCTTATATTTCTAAAGTCAAACATTAAGTTTAAACTTATTTGCCTTTCTTCTTTCATTGTTAATCAACCAAGAGTCTCTTACATAAGAGTATGATTGTTGTCATTATTCTCTCGCTATGCTAATTTCCACAACGCTACAGCTATCACTTAGAATGAGGTGGCAGTGGATAGTGAATCCGGCACTTCCCGGACCTTAGCATTGGAGCTAAGTGCTGGCTGAAAGTGAGATCGCATTATATCAATCGACTGAAATATCACATTCACTGAGCAGTGTGTTTTGTTGCTCTGTGCTTATGAGCTGGCCTTATTCTTTTACCATCTACGTGATCTGCAGTGATCTGAATTTGGGCAACTGTGAGTCTTTTCAAATGGCCCAACTGAGGTCATCACAGGCCACAAAATCAGTTCAGATATCTCTACAGATACTCACTGGAATTTCTGCAGGGATTCTTCACCAGAGATTGGTGGGATCCTGGAGAAATGGTCCAAATGGCTAAAAATGTCCGTGTCCACTGTTTCTCAAGGGTTTTCACTGATCTTGGTTATGGCAGGAGATTTGGAGAAGGCGACGGAATCTTTCCCCCAATATTTATCAGGTTCAGTATCAGTGTCCACAAACACTGGGGCAGATTCTGTGGTGTAGTTGTGCCACAGATGCATGTCGGTCACAGATTTGGAAGAGCAATCATTTCCTGCAGGGTGGCATTTCTGTTACCTGCTGCATTTTGTGTAGTCTATGGGCCCCGAACTTGGTGAAAGCTAAGGCCTGCCCAAGTGCTGCCCAAAGGCCTGCCGAGAGACCTGGCACTACTTTGGCAGGGAGATTCCTCAAAAAGATCTGCAAAGACCGCCCAACGGCGAAAAAACGACTTATGCCCTGAATGTGGGCAGCAGCGGGCGAGAGCTCCCAATCTCACGTCAAATGCAATCCTCGCCAAAGTGCCGCTGAGGATTGAGTTGGGCCCAGGGAGGGGGGAACACATAAACATAAAAATTCACACAAAATAAACCACTGGAAAACCTTCAGGGGACCCCTCATTCACCTGAATCGCTGCAAAAAAATTAAAATAAAAGAAGTTTACTTCACCTTTTTTTTGTAGGTCTTCATACTTACCATTGGGGTTAGACCTTGCTGCACACAGCAGTCCTTCCCCTCGCTGCTGCCGACACCCGCCTGCAGCAATCTGGCAGCTCGGTGAGTGGGAGGACACTTATACGCTTTGCATGCGAGTGGCCGTCAGCGGGCAGTTCCCAGTGGTCCTCCCCTCCTGCTGGCGGGAGGCCTAGAGGAAACTGGCACTGAGGGGAGACCGCCCATAAAACTCGGCGGCAGTCGGCGGTGAGTGCACCAAGTTCGGGGCCTATATTTCCTTTCTTAGCCTCATTAAGGCCCCAGGTTTTCATGCAAACATGTTTTAATGAGCACTTAGGAAAAAGGAAATAACTTTTGTTTAAGTCATTCTTGGGATATGGACAACACTGCCAAGACCAGCATTTGTGGCCCATCCCTCACCACTGCAGACCGTATGGTGAAGGTACTCTCCACAGTGCTGTCAGGGAGGGAGTTGCAGAATATTTACCCCGTGATGATGCAAGAGCATATACCATCTTTCTTTGGACACCTTGTTGATTACAACAGTAAGTGGAACCAGAAGAACACTTGCTGATTGTGAAACAGTGTTGTGCCATCAGGATATTTGCCACAGTTTGCACTGCTAATGATGCCAGTGATTCACTGTACACACCAGCAGCAGAGTCACCAGTTGCAGCAGGCAGAGGGACGCGTTAATTTTTTTTTAATTTCAAAATATACTTTATTCATATAAAAATTTGTACAGTACGTTCAAAAGCAGTTCAGTACATTTGGCTGCGGTCAGCAATCCCATACACTCCATTTGGGTGCTGACGGCAGTTCTGTTTGATACATTTCCTTGCTTTTCAGTTCAAGTACAATTCGGTACAATACGGGATACATTGTAGTACATTCGACAAATTACATTACATGTGTCACTATACAGTACACGGAATGGGTGACGGTACATTTACATTTTTTTTCTTTTCAACGTGCATTACGAAACAGACCTTGCATTGTACATGGCACTACATAGGCGTTTACAGATCATGGTGCTCCATGGAACCTCAACTTCAATGACCCTTCACTGAGAATGTCAGTCTTAAATTGGATAAGGAAGTTACAAGTACGGCCCGAGGGGAGTTTTGTACTGATTCCTGCCCCCGGGTTTACCGTGGCAGAAGGGCTTTAAACTGTGGCCCTTCCCCACCGTGCCTTTGTGGCGACTGCACCAATTTTAAGTGCGTCCCTCAGCACGTAATCCTGGATCTTGGATTGCGCCAGTCTGCAACACGCAGACGTGGACATCTCCTTGCTCTGGAAGACCAACAAGTTTCGGCAAGACCAAAGAGCGTCTTTGACCGAGTTGATGGCCCTCCAGCTGCAGGTGATGTCTGTCTCGGTGTGTGTCCCTGGGAACAGCCCGTAGAGCACAGAGTCCTGTGTTATGGAGCTGCTCGGGATGAACCTCGACAGCAAACACTGCATCTCTTTCCAAACCTGCCTTGCGAAGGTGCAATCCTGAAGGAGGTGGGTGACAATCTCATCCGCCCCGCAGCCGACTCGGGGGCACCGTGCCGTGCTGCTGAGACGTCGGCTGTGCATGAACGCTCTGACGGGTAAGGCCCTTCTCACCGCCAACCAAACTACGTCTTGGTGCTTGTGTGAAAGCTCTGGCGATGAGACGTTCTGCCAAACGAGTTCGACAGTCTGCTCGGGGAACCACCCAACAGGGTCCATCCTCTCCTTTTTTCGTAGCGCATCCAGGACATTACGTGCTGACAACTGTTTTATGGCCTTGTGGTCAAAGGGGTTTTTTGTGAAAAACTTTTCCATGAAGGACAGGTGGACAGGCATGGTGCAACTGGTGGGGCCGTTTCGCGGCAGCGTGGCCAGGCCCATCCTTCGCAATACCGGGGATAGGTAGAACCTCAGCACGTAGTGACACTTGGTGTTTGCGTACTGGGGGTCTGTGCACAGCTTGATGCAGCCGCACACAAAGGTGGCTATCAGGATGAAGGCCACGTTCGGAACATCCTTTCCTCCACTGTCCAGAGATTTGTACATTGTGTCTCTGCAGACACGTTCCATGTTGGACCTCCAGACAAAGTGGAAGACGGCCCGGGTGACTGCCACGGCACAGGAGCGAGAGATGGGCCAGACCTGTGCCACGTGCAGCAAACCTGAGAGCACGTCACTCCTGATGACTAGGTTCTTTCCTGCCATGGAGAGGAAGCGCAGGTTCCACCATCCCATTTTTTGCTTCACTTTGGCGATACGCTCTTCCCAGTTTTTGGCGCACGCCCCGTCCGCTCCGAACCATATTCCCAACACCTTCAGGTAATCTGGCTTAACGGTGAAGGGAATAAAGGATCGGTCGGCCCAGTTGCCAAAGAACATGGCCTAGCTTTTGCTGCGATTGACCTTCGCTCCCGAGGCCAGTTCAAACTGGTCACAGATTGTGAGCAATCTGCGGACCGACTGCGGATCCGAGCAAAAGATGGCCACGTTGTCCACGTACAGGGAGGTCTTGACCTGAGCGCCTCCGCTGCCTGGGATAGTCACCCCTCTAATGCCCGCATCCCTCCTGATGGACCTGGCAAAGGGCTCAATACAACACACAAACAAGAGAGACGAGAGAGGACAGCCTTGCCTGACTCCAGATCTGATTGGAAAGCTTTCAGTTTCCCACCCATTGATTAGAACTGTGCTACTGATGTCTCTGTAGTGCAGTTGGATCCAATTGCGGATACCCCCCCCAAACCCCATTTTGGAGAGCACGTCCATCAGGTACGTGTGCGATATCCTGTCAAAGGACTTCTCCTGGTCTAAGCTGATTAAGCAGGTGTCCACCCTCCTGTCCTGCACGTAGGCGATCGTATCCCTGAGTAGCGCGAGGCTATCAGAGATCTTCCTGCCGGGGACAGCGCAGGTCTGGTCCGGGTGAATCACCAGCTCAAGAGCAGACTTGATCCTGTTGGTGATGACCTTTGACAGGATCTTGTAGTCCACATTGAGCAGCGAAATGGGTCACCAGTTTTTGATTTCTTCCCTCTCTCCCTTCTGCTTGTAGATGAGGGTGATGATGCCTTTCCTCATTTATTCTGACATACTGCCAGCCAGAAGCATACCCTCGTACACTTCCAACAGGTCTGGGCCCATCCAGTCCCACAGAGCCGAATACAACTCGACCGGTAAGCCGTCGCTTCCGGGAGTTTTAATCGTCGCAAGGGACCGGACGGCCTTTGTCATCTCGTCCAGAGTTAACGGGTGATCCAGACTCTCCCGCTCTCTGTCGTTTAGGAGCTCCATGATAGACGACAGGAATGACTGGGAGGCCGCGCGGTCTGTGGACTTGACATCATACAGCCTGGCATAGAAGGATTTGCTGATCCTCAGCATGTCAGGCTGCGAAAACGTCACAGAGCCGTCTTCTTCCTTTAGGCTAGTGATCACAGAGCTCCCCCTGTGTACCTTTTGGAAGAAGAAGCGCGAACACATCTCATCCTACTTGACGGAGCGGACTCTGGAGCGGAAAATTATTTTGGAGGACTCTGAGGCAAAGAGCGAGGCTTGCTGGCCCTTCACCTCTTCGAGTTCCTCCGCGACATCGACCCCCATCGACTGCAACAGGAGCAGGTTTTGCATGCTCTTCTGGAGTTGGGACAATTCCCTCTGTCTCCCTCTCGCTTCCTGAACACCTTTGAGGATGAAGAACCTCTTGATGTTTGTCTTGATTGTTTCCCACCAGTGCATCAGGGAATCGCAGAGGGGTTTTATGGTTCTCCAACCTTTGTAATCCCTCTTGAGTTCCTCCACGTTTTCCGGAATCAACAGTTTCACGTTCAGCTTCCATATCCCTCTGCCAACTTTCTGGTTTTCCTGTGGGCAACAGTCAGCCAGTAGGAGGCAGTGGTCAGAGAAGAACACCGGCGTGACGTCGGTGGATCTGACCTTGAGCGTGTGGGACACAAACAGGAAGTCTATTCTGGAACGGACGGACCCGTCTGGTCTCGACCAGGTGTATCTGCGCGGTGCTCCGTCTGCAGGGTTGCTGAAGACGTTGCACAGCTTGCCGTCTTTTATCGCATCCATCAGGGCGTTTTTTTTTTTTTTTGAAATTCGTAGCCAATCGTTCCAATTCTTTGTCAAATCACAAACGCCAGAGGTCACCTTGGGCCCATTCAAGGATCACTCTGCGCCAATGCTCTTAGCCAAAAGGCCTAGAGCCACTGCACCGTTCCTGGAAGTACTGCAATACCAGGTTCGTGCCATGGAGGTGGATGGGTCAGGTCCCCCACACACCTCCGTGGAGGTGGATGGGTCAAGCCACCCCACCCACCTCCTATTTCCAAAAAAGCAAGCATATACCTTCCTGATCCAGGGAGAACCACCTTGGGGTTATGGTGGTTACTCCCCTGTCAGGTCAGTTACGCATGATCTTAGCCAAAAGGCCGAGAAGCGATCAGGGCGTTAATGGAGCAGAGCGAGTAGCTAATGAGAAGCAAGCCAGTGTCAGAGAGGAAGAGGGCATGTGTGGGGTCACATAGCTAGAAGAGATTTCTGAGATAGGGTGGGGCAAGTATATGGAGGGATTTGGAAGTAAGGATGAGGATATCAACACCTTTTAGAACGGGCGCACTGGTGCTAACGCAATTTACCCGCTATAAATGGTGGATGGCAAAGCTGATCTCCACCTGCTGTGATCCATGCTGGCTCTCCTTCTTCTATTGGTCGCTGAGATACGGATTGGGGTTGGACGCAGCTTCCAGTCAGTTCCTGCATTGACCTCGCGCCGTGCCAACAGCAAATGCCAGTCTGTTAGCAAAGCGAGAATCATGGGAGAGAAGCACAGCAGCTCCGACGCTGCCGCCGGTCCCCTTTGGAGATAAAAACTGAACATCGGCCATAGATAAATACAGCACAGGGCTTAATGAGCTGCGGAGAACTGCCCGAAGTAGCTGGCCCACTAAACGTGTTACAAATGGTGCCTTTGGGATTGACTGTACCGCCGCTGGCAAATGGTGAGCTCTCTTTTCCCGAGGGAGGCAGTTGCCCATGATAAGTGTGGGTGCTGTAAGTGCTGGGGACTGTACTGCCAGACCTCTGGAGGGTAGTGTTAAAACTGCCTTTAATTCATCAAGGTTAACGGTGAAGCGATTAAACATTCCCCTTTTAATATATTGCAGCAGATAAGGGGCCTCCTCTTCTAAATCTCCGATGGCAGGTGTGGAGTGAGCTGGCTGGCACACAGCAGCATGTTTCAGGATGGCTCAGGGACTGAGTGAGAGGGCGCACAGGTTTTCAGACATGGCACTGGAGGTCCTAGTGAAGGAGGTCCAGAGGAGGAGGGATGTCCTTTACAGGATGCACATTAAACTCGCTGTTACTTTCCCAGTAACTTTTGGACCATTGTTTACTCCGAGAGAGAGAAAAAGGTTTTGATACACCAGAGAGTGTTATACCAAAGGGGGACAGTTCTTTTCTGAAGTGATGCCTTATGGGTATGATTCAGGACATGAAGGTGTTGATTCGACTCCAGGTTTCTTTTTCATTGAGAAACAAAAATGAAGAGCCAAGGCCTATAATGCAGAAAGCATAAAGGCTGAAAGAGCAAAAGAGAAGTCAAGAAGCAGCAAGTGAAAAATATTGCATAAAGAAAAAAAACCAAATGGCCAGCATACTATCATGTGAGCAGTGTTGAAATAGCTAAGTGTGCAGGTGAAATAATGTCATTAATAGTCTTGGGGTTGAATTTAACTGATGGACTTTGTGCCTAGATTGTGTACTTGTTAGATAATGCCGAGCTTGTATTTTAAATGTATGAAGAATGCAGAAAGTAGGATGGACTGAGGGAGGTAAGGTCTGTTCTGAGTGACCTGATGTCAACTACAAAAATGTGCATTTATATAGCACCTTTAATGTAGTAAAACATCGCAGCATGCTTCAGAGGAGCATAATCAGACAAAAATTGTCATTGGGCCAAAGAGATATTAGGATGGGTGGCAAAAAGTTTGGTCAAAGAGGTAGGTTTTAAGGAGCATCTTAAAGGAGGAGAAATATATGGAGAGGCAGAGAGATTTAGGGAGGGAATTCCAGAGCGTAGGGCCTAGAAGACCGAAGGCATGGCCACCAATGGTGGGGCGAAGGGAATTGAGGATTCAGAAGAGGTCAAAGCAGCATAGAGTTCTTGGAGGGCTGTCGGGCTGGAGGAGATACAGAGAAGGGGGCAATGGAGGGAATCGAACACGAGGATGAGAATTTTAAAATTAGTGGATTGGGAGCCAATTTAGATCAGTGAGCACAGGGTGTTGGTGACTTCAGGCCAGAATATTAACATTGGAGTCAATGTCCGGAGCTAGAGAAGCAGCCAAGAAATCAGTCAGAATTCCCATTCTTGATTGGTATCTTGTAACTCCTAGAAAGAAAGACTTGCATTTATATAGCACTGTTCACGGCCATCGGATGTCTCAAAGTGCTTTACAGCCAATGAAGTACTTTTGGAGTGTAGTCGCTGTTGTCCTACTGGAAAATGCATGCATGTGGACATCAGATCAGGCTCTCGACAGTCAAATATTCTGCCAAAACTCACTGCCTAGGCTCGCGTCCGCTGAATGGCCACCTGAGGGCTAAACCCACCTGGAGAAACCGTGCCACCCCACGCATCAACATCTTCAGTCGGTGAGAAAAATAAAAAAACATCCAATTGTCTGCTGACAGACTTTCCCAATGAAAGGAAAGAAAACAAATACAGAGGTCCCTCGGAATCTACACACAACTGGTCCTTTCATACCACAGGCCGGGTCTCCGGAGGACAGCTTCTACATGTGCTGCTTTCCAGAATTTATGATGCAATCAAGCTGTCGGTTTCCACCCAAAGCGGTGGCAAAATGCAATGTGTGAAAGCAGAACAACAGGGATAAATTATCCATTTTGTATGCACGACGTAATTGCCCGAATCAAGATGATATCATGGTGTACAAAATGCCCAGTGCAATAAAATAAGCAATGTCGTGACCTCAGTTCAGTGGGGTTAAAAACCCACCAAAAAGCAAGTCTTCCAGGCCACCAATCTCACCAAATCTGACACGATGATCTTCATCAGTCTGTGCGAGCCCCAGGCTACGAGGGTTTGTAGTGTGAGATCAATACACAAGTGGTTACCTAATACAGAACACATGAATGTACTTTTCAAAAATGTCCCTCTGCAGAAGACACGAGTTTGGGTGATAAAGATAGCTTGATCAAAGAGCTAGGTTTTGAGGAGAGTCTCAAAGGAGGAGGAGGAGAGAGAAGTAGAGAATCAGAGCGGTTCAGAGCTTGGGGTCTAGAAGAACATAAGAACATAAGAATTAGGAACAGGAGTAGGCCATCTAGCCCCTCGAGCCTGCTCCGCCATTCAACAAGATCATGGCTGATCTGGCCGTGGGCTCAGCTCCACTTACCCGACCGCTCCCCTCTTGGTTAAAAATCTATCTATCTGTGACTTGAATACATTCAATGAGCTAGCCTCAACTGCTTCCCTGGGCAGAGAATTCCACAGATTCACAACCCTCTGGGAGAAGAAATTCCTTCTCAACTCGGTATTAAATTGGCTTCTCCATATTTTGAGGCTGTGCCCCCTAGTTCTAGTCTCCCCGACCAGTGGAAACAACCTCTCTGCCTCTGTCTTGTCTATCCCTTTCATTATTTTAAATGTTTCTGTAAGATCACCCCTCATCCTTCTGAACTCTAACGAGTAAAGACCCAGTCTACTCAATCTATCATCATAAGGTAACCCCCTCATTTCTGGAATCAGCCTAGTGAATCGTCTCTGTACCCACTCCAAAGCTAGTATATCCTTCCTTAAATAAGGTGACCAAAACTGCACGCAGTACTCCAGGTGCAGCCTCACCAATACCCTGTACAGTTGCAGCAGGACCTCCCTGCTTTTGTACTCCATCCCTCTCACAATGAAGGCCAACATTCCATTCGCCTTCCTGATTACCTGCTGCACCTGCAAACTAACTTTTGGGATTCATGCACAAGGATCCCCAGGTCCCTCTGCACCGCAGCATGTTGTAATTTCTCCCCATTCAAATAATATTCCCTTTTACTGTTTTTTTTTCCAAGGTGGATGACCTCACATTTTCCGACATTGTATTCCATCTGCCAAACCTTAGCCCATTCGCTTAACCTATCCAATTCTCTATCCATGCTAATACATTTCCTCTGACTCCACGTACCTTTATCTTCTGCAGTAACCTTTTGTGTGGCACCTTATCGAATGCCTTTTGGAAATCTAAATACACCACATCCATCGGTACACCTCTATCCACCATGCTCATTATATCCTCAAAAAATTCCAGTAAATTAGTTAAACATGATTTCCCCTTCATGAATCCATGTTGCGTCTGCTTGATTGCACTATTCCTATCTAGATGTCCCGCTATTTCTTCCTTAATGATAGCTTCAGGCATTTTCCCCACTACAGACGTTAAACTAACCTGCCTTTTTTCTGCCTCCTTTTTTAAACAGAGGCCTTACATTAGCTGCTTTCCAATCCGATGGTACCTCCCCAGAGTCCAGAGAATTTTGGTAGATTATAACGAATGCATCTGCTATAACTTCCGCCATCTCTTTTAATACCCTGGGATGTATTTCATCAGGACCAGGGGACTTGTCTACCTTGAGACCATTAACCTGTCCAGCACTACCCCCCTAGTGATAGCGATTGTCTCAAGGTCCTCCCTTCCCACATTCCCGCGATCAGCAATTTTTGGCATGGTTTTTGTGTCTTACACTGTGAAGACCGAAGCAAAATAATTGTTTAAGGTCTCAGCCATTTCCACATTTTCCATTATTAAATCCCCCTTCTCATCTTCTAAGGGACCAACATTTACTTTAGTCACTCTTTTCCGTTTTATATATCGGTAAAAGCTTTTACTATCTGCTTTTATGTTTTGCGCAAGTTTACCTTCGAAATCTATCTTTCCTTTCTTTATTGCTTTCTTAGTCATTCTTTGCTGTCGTTTAAAATTTTCCCAATCTTCTAGTTTCCCACTAACCTTGGCCACCTTATACGCATTGATTTTTAATTTGATACTCTCCTTTATTTCCTTGGTTATCCACGGCTGGTTATCCCTTCTCTTACCGCCCTTCTTTTTCACTGGAATATATTTTTGTTGAGCACTATGAAAGAGTTGAAAGCTGAAAGCACGGCCACCAACGGTGGGGTGAAGGGGATGGCGGATTCACAAGAGATCAGAGTTGGAGGAGCGCAGAGTTTTTGGAGGGTGCTTCAGTATTGCTGCCTGTAAAGTTTAGCTCTCAGAGGGTTAATGGATATCAGGGCTGTGTTAGAATGTCTCCGGACAGCACTTTCAATGTTAAAGAACAAACACATAGAACAAGGAATATACACAGAAGTGTAAAATAGCATGTATTTGCTAATTGATGTTTGTTGGCTCACATGCAAACCAGCATCTCTTTGATGTAGTTGCCGACAGTATCTGAATACAGCGTCCCTTCAAGCTGGAGCACCACCTCTACACCCATTCATCCCACTCCTGACCCGAGAGGCTCAGACAAATCTTTTTCTGCTAACAGCTGGAAAGAGACCATAAATTATCCAGCATCTAAGGAGTGACACTCGGCATATAACAGGCCACACAGATGTCAAAGAATGGCCTAAACTTTATAAAAGTGTGTAATTTATAAGCAAACATCAACTATTTGAATTACAGGCGACAATGAACCTGTCAACGATTCCAGTCTCATGGGAAAAGGGACAAGGGGAGCTGGAATGGCCATACTGTCTACAGGTACAAACCACACCTCTGTATTGTCGACATCTCAAAACCACACACGTAGAAATTCCACTGGATAGCAAGCAACCAGGAAAAAAGAAAGACTTGCATTTATATAGCGCGTTAGACTTTCGGAGTGTAGTCACTGTAATGTGAGAAACGCGGCAGCCAATTTGCGCACAGCAAGCTCCCACAAACAGCAATGTGATAATGACCAGATAATCTGTTTTTTTGTTATGTTGATTAAGAGATAAATATTGGCCAGGACACCGGGGATAACTCCCCTCCTCTTCTTCGAAATAGTGCCATGGGATCTTTTACATCCACTTGAGAGGACAGACGGGGCCTCGGTTTAACGTCTCATCAGAAAGACGGCATCGCCGACAGTGCTGTGCTCCCTCAGCACTGCACTGAGAGTGTCAGCCTAGATTTATGTGCTCAAGTCCCTGGAGTGGGACTTGAACCCACAGCCTTCTGACTCAGAGGCACATCCGATTCCTGTTCTTTCTCCCCCCTCCTCCCAAGTAGCACAAGGGCTGACTCTAATGCTCCTATCCTCGCTGACACTGGCTAACTGAGCAATGACTAGTGATCAAACACAGGATTTTAATCATCTGCATGATTACCCCACATGATGACTGGAGCACTTAAACCATCAGTATTGTCCTGAGAGGCGTCCGGTGGTCGTGAAAGGCGCTATTCTGGTAAAACACTAGCAACATGTTTTCTTCAATTATAAAATGATCTCGTTACTTAAGTTTAACAGGAGGTGATTCTGCAGCCACAATTTCATGACCCTACACTGGGAGCTCCAGAACTGTGTTATTTGGCATCAATATTATATATAAAAATACTACTTGCACTAAACATTTCAGTCATTGCAGAAAAGATTATAAAATTTCATTACCAATGTAGATGTCAAAACAAACTGCTCTCGGCCTACCATTTCTGCTCGGAACTGTGACAGATAGTCAATCTTTTGCGATCAGAACTTATTACGATTTAGCAGATTTTTGTTTGGGGGAACAGATCGAAGATCATATTGCCTTCAGAAACCAACAATGAAAAGAAACTTTACAGATCGAAAGAGCTACTGAATTTATCCTGGTGTGCAGTCGTTTCTGTATATTCTATGTTTTTTTATGCTGTGAGCAATTGTTTAGAAAAAGTCTGACTTACAAGTCAGAATCTTGCTTGTACTCAGACCAACCTTTTCAATTAGCGATATGAAGAATTCTACCCTTTGGGAAGGGGATTATTGGATTTTCCTCCGGACACTGATTACACCTGGCTATATTGGGCAGGAGTATTTAAGTAGCATGTTAATGAAGGATATGCATCATCAGGCTTACCAAGTTGGGTGTCAGGAATGCTGTGATAGAGAGGAGTTTTACATTCTAAGCCAAGTGCCCTAAGCTCTACAATTCCCTCCCTAAGCCTCTCTGTCTCGCTTACTCTCTCTCCTCCTTTAAGACGCTCCTTTAAACCACCCTCTTTGACCAAGCATTTGATCACCTGTCCTAATATCTCCTTATGTGACTCTTGTCAACTTTTGTTTGATCATCATCATAGGCAGTCCCTCGAAACGAGGATGACTTGCTTCCACACCAAAAAGGGATGAGTTCACAGGTGTTTCAATGAAGGACCTAATATACCAGGTCCTGAACTACATCTTGAAGGGTGGAAGATGCCTGTGCATGGATTTTTTTAATGTGTGGTGGCCGTTACACCCCAGCCACCTGTGAGCTCCTGTGAGGCACCTTGGGTCATTTTATTACATTAAAGGTGCTGTATAAAGGCAAGTTGTTGTAGTTGTAAGACTAGCCTGCCAATTTAAATATTTAAAAAAATGCGTCGACTTCAGCTGTGTTGGGGAGTAAGCCCACACTCTATTGCTGCAGATTCCCCTGAGGAAGGTTCCCAGCACCACTGGATATCCCACTAAAAATATCCACATGTAGCTGACCCCGAAAAGTCCAGTGTCAAGAGGCATGGGTGGGCACTAGGCTGATTCTGCAGCAGCTCCAGTGGGACTCCTACTGAAGGTGAACATCAGGCTTGAGTCTCTGTCTGTCTGTCTCTCTCTCTCTCACGCTCTCCCTCATATGGTGACTGGAACTCCTGTGCTTCTGAATTTCATTGTCGACCAGAACTTTGATTGCAGTTTCGTGATGAAATTCAATATTGTCAGAATTTTATGAAGCTTTGTTTTCAGAGACTTTACTGGGCTGATTTGTAGAAGGCAATATACAGGCTCTTTAACCTTAATATTATATTACATGGTTTTATGCTTTATTTCTTATGGGTGGGCACTTCTATCATGAAATAAAGCATAAAACTGTGTAATTACAATTAGGGCAGACCACCTACACACCTCAGGATTGTCATCTAATCCTACATATTATCAGGCACAGATGTCCGGTGCAAATTGAAACCATATAATATATATTCCGACAGGAGAGAGATTTATCTTCTGAAAGGGCCTGATCCATTATGTTAATTTCTGATTCATCTCTCCATCCCTCGTTAATGCTAAAGCTTCAGCCTGTCCTGAGGGTAGCTGACACAATACAATCCAAAGGCTTTGTGTGGGAGCCCAAGCAGAGTGTCACAAAGCATAATTACCCCCTGTGAAACCTCTCGGATCAGCTGGATAAAGGCTGGTCGCCCCTCCCTTTCTCTTACTTCAACCTCTTCTCCTCCTGTCAATGGATTGTACACTAAAAGTACATCGGTGGGGTTCATCAGATTAGAATTAAGTTGAGCTAGCTGCCCTTTCTGCCTTGCCTACCAAGTTCAGGTTCAGGGAGCAGCTGTCATTTTGCTTTGGTAGAATATGGTTGAAATTTAGAACATTATTTTTGCAAAAGAAAACATTTCTGAAATGCTGAATATAATCAACCCCACATAAACATATATAGAAAGAAGGAAAGAACTTATATCAGGCCTTTTTTGTCTATAATACTCCTGTGAAGCGCCTTGGGATGCTTTACTGAGTTAAAGGCGCTATATAAATACAAGTTGTTGTTGTTGTTGTTCATGACCTCGGGACACTTTTTACATGTAATCACTAGTTGTAATAGGGTAGATGCAGAGAATCTATTTCCTCTGCCGGTTAAGCTCGCTCCCCCAAAGGCGGTGGGTGCTGAGTGCATTGAAATCTTCAAGACTGAGATCAATAGATTTTTATTAGTTCAGGCTATCAAAGGAAATGGGTCAAAGGCTGGTAAATGGAGTTAAGGTACAGATCAGCCGTGATCTAATTGAATGGTGGAACAGGCTCGAAGGGCCCAATGGCCGACTCCTGTTCCTGTATAATGTAGCAATTTGGGCACAGCAAGATCCCACAAACAGCAATGAGATCATGACCAGATTGTCTGTTTTAGTGATGTTATTTGAGGGATAAATACTGGCCAGGACATATACATATATACACCAGGTATAGGGATAATCATGTGAAATTCAGAATAAAACACTCTCTACTCAGCTCCAATAATTCACCTCAACCTCAACTGAAGCAGAGCAGATTAGTGCAACAGAGTGACATTTTTCTATTTGTCACACCAGCCAGCCTGTCTGCTGAGTGAAGCTGCTAATTAATGCCATATGAAGTGAACTTTGTGCTAAGGGCCCATGGCCTCACAAAAGCTGAATTAAGACTAACCCAAATACCAGCCGATTAAAATTCTCCAACTCTGGGACACCAGGACCAAACCACTGCAGTGCCAGAGGTTGCAGCCCTTCTTTCATTATTTAAAGGGGCTGCTACTCAATTATCGATTTACCCTAACCTTGTTTATCTTTGGTCACTCCGACGTTCAGGGTGTTCGGATTGTAAGAAGTTCTGATGGACCTTCTGTTGGGCCTGGCGAAATCGGCAATGCAAACTCTCGAATGCATAAGATCACAAGGAAGGGTCTCTCTGGCTGCATATCCATGTTTCACTCTCTGGTATGTACTTGTGTAGCCACAAATTACTACCCATGCTCAGTCAAAGACTGGTGGCCCTCAACCGTTCTATTGGTTAAGCTTCCAAATTATGATTTAAGGATTGTATGAACATGCATTTTATTTTGAAGAGGTCGTCTGTTTTTACCAAGCTAGCTCAATTTAATTCTAATCTGATGAACCCCGCCGAGGTTACTTCACTTTAGAGAAGTGCCTGTAGATCTCTTGGTGATATTTATCTCATCCAACACCACAATCAGTCTGGACAAAAGAGGACAATAACAACAACTTAACGTTATATAGAGCCAAGATGCTTCACAGGAGTATTTTGAGATAAAACATTTGACACCGAGCCACCTAGAGAAATCAGGGCAGTTGGGAGGTAAGTTTTAAGGAGTGTCTTGAAGGAGGAAAGTGAGGTAGAGAGTCGGAGAGGTTTAGGCAGGGAGTTCCAGAGCTTGGGGCCGAGGCAACAGAAGGCACGGCCACCAATGGTTGAGCGGTTATAATCAGGGATGCTCAAGAGGACAGAATTAGAGGAGCACAGACATCTTGGGGGGGGTTGTGGGGCTGGAGGAGATTACAGAGATAGGGAGGGGCGAGGCCACGGAGGTATTTATATACAAGGATGAGAATTTTGAAATCGAGGCGTCGCTTAATCTTTTCCTTTTATTCCTTATTAGATTTATTACTGACTATCATATATTTATGGCCCCTAGTTTTGTTCTCCTCCACAAGTAGAAACATTGGGGCTGAAATGCCGCCTCCCAAAAAGGCCTCTTACTGCCTGAAAGCGGCGGCCAAGTGGCAGAGTTGAGCGGCCGCCCATTTGCAGTCAAATGGCCGCCAGCGAAATTCACCTTGGTTCCCCCGTGGTGCCCTGACAGCTTTTTCTGTCGCAGCACTTTGTCTTCTGTGTGTGAGCCATGGCAGCGCGGCAGCTATTAAAGGTGAGGGCACTCTGCCGTGGCTGCCATGTTTTTTTTTTGTTGGCCTGGTACCCCCTCTTGGGTGCCAGGCTGCGGGCCCGGCCGAAACCCTCCCTGGTGGCCCAGTGGACCGAAGTTTTAAAATGGCAAAGGCTCTCCCCTTTTAGTGAAAGGGGAGAGCCGTGGTGACGCACACATGTCATGACGTCATTACCGCCCCGCTAATGATTGACAGTGGCGGTAACTCCGTCCCGCCTCCGCTTCCGCCCCTCTCGTTGTCAATCTTCTGCTTACCGCCCCACTTCTGCCCCCAGTATGACCGACCTGCGGCCCGCCTGAAATAAAATGATAGAGAGCAAAATTTTGCGAAAGAGGCCAGCCACCTCATCCATCGCAGCAGAAAAAGCACTTCTAAAAATGGTAGGTGCGCCAGGTTTCCGGCAGGCCTGAATTTCTACCCCATCATCTCTACGCCTACCCTATCATACCCCTGTAAAATTTTAAAGATCTCTTTTAGATCACTCATCAGCTTTCTCTTTTCTAGAGAAAAGAGCCCCAGTCTGTTCAGTCTTTCCTGATATTCAATCGTGAGGAGTCCATACTGGAATACGCTTGCCCAACTTATCATTAAACTATTTATGTTGTTATTATTTTAACTTTTAGTTCATAGATATGTTGCAGGTTGTCAACATGTTATATAACCAGAGGGCACAGATTTAAGGTGATTGGGAAAAGAACCAGAGGTTATATGACGAAAACCTTTTTGCGCAACGAGTGGTTAGGATTTGGAATGCACTGCCTGACAGGGTGGTGGAAACAGATTCAATAGTAGCTTTCAAAAAGGATGGGATAAATACATAAAGGATAAAATATTGCAGGATATGGGGAAAGAGTGGGGGAGGGGGACTAACTGGATTGTTCTTCGAAAGATCCGGCACAGACTCGATGGGCCGAATGGTCTCTTTCTGTATTGTACCGTTCTATGATTCTATATAGTAAGTAGCTGCGTGATTGGGGCTATAAGCATGATACTGTGGGGTAAATTGTCGTCCCCACTGCTTGGGCAATAATCCGGCAGAGTGGACTGTTCACCCGTTATAGAAGCTGCCCGATTTTTATTCTATTGAGATAACAGAATGCAAATCAATTGGCTTTCTATAACGAGGCTTTATAAAATTATTACAACAACAACAACAACTTGTATTTATATAGCGCCTTTAACGCAGTGAAATGTCCTAAGGCGCTTCACAGGAGTATTATGAGATTAAAAAAATTGACACTGAGCCGCATAAGTAGAAATTAGCGCAGGTGACTAGAAGCTTGGTCAAAGAGGTATGTTTTAAGGAGCGTCTTGAAGGAGGAAAGAGAGGTAGAGAGGTGCAGACCATCTGGTGAAGTTGAAATTTACCCCAATACGTCATCTAATTTACTGAATAATTGTAGTTTAAATATTTAAGTTACAACTATTCACTGAACAACAGCAACAGCAACTTGCATTTATATAGTGCCTTTAATGCAGCAATATGTCCCAAGCCTCTTCACAGGAGCATTTGAGGATGGTTTAATATACTGACACAGAGCCAAAGAAGTTTGGTCAAAGAGGTGGGTTTTAAGGAGTGTCTTACAGGAGAAAGGAGAGGTAGAGAGGCGGAGAGGTCTCGAGAGAGAATTCCAGAGCTTAGGGCCGAGGCAACTGAAGGCACAGCCGTCAATGATGGAGCGATGAAAACATTCATTATTAAAAAGAAAGACTTGCATTTACATAATCCATATTCATTGTTTTGAGTTTATTTTACAGTTTCAGTTCCTATTAAATTTTCAGAAATAAAAATGAAAGACTTGGATTTATAAAGCGCTTTTTATGACCACTGGTCATCTCAAAGCGTTTTACAGCTAATAGAGTACTTTTGGAGTGTAGTCACTGTTGTAATGTAGGAAACACAGCAGCCAAATTGCGCACAGCAAGCTCCCACAAACAGCAATGTGATAATGACCAGATAATCTGTTTTTTTATTATGGGACACCAGGGATAACTCCCATGCTTTTCTTCGAAATAGTACCACGGGATCTTTTACATCCACTTGAGAGAGCAGACAGGGCCTCGGTTTAACTTCTCATCCGAAAGACGGCACCTCCGACAGTGCAGCGCTCCTTCAGCACTGCACTGGTGTGTCAACCTGGAGTAGGACTCGAACCCACAATCTTCTAACTGGGCGAGAGTGCTGGCCAGTGAGCCACAGCTGATACTTGACTGTCGACATCACCCTGAAATAAAACGTTTCGGATAAAATTATCAAATAAGGCAGCAGATCTTTCAAATTGATTGTTTCCCAGTAAAACAAATCATAAATCAAATTTATATTGCATTCTAATTAAAATCAGTTAAGTTATAGTTACTCACATTTGTTTTGAGATACACTGTTGAGAAATGAATTGTTTCACTTCCAGCCCCCTCTCTACAAAATTTGCAAAATCCTGGTTGATTTTAAACAGCTTTTCAAATGCCAACATGTCATTTCAATATGGAGTTTAGGTACAACTGCTACGCAGGACTAATTCCGCATTTGTACGCTATTTCTGAAAGCGGACTGTTTAGCCCGAGATGAAAGAATACGGCAGCTTTAATGTGTAAATCGGGTTTGTGCTCCACCACACCCTTATTGGAATATTTAATCAAAGCACAGAAGTGTTACAAAGACAATAAGAGCCACTGTTTAGAAAAGTTTAAATAGAATCATTATTGTGCACAAGCAGTACAGACTGCAGAAATGGCAGCACTGTTCAAATATTTGTACCTTTTCAATGCCTTTGATGTTTTTAAAAAATCACCAATAAGTGGGAGAGATCATAGAAATTCATACATTCAAGGCCGATTTTCATTCAGTATGTTTATTTCATTTTGTATTGATTGTGGGCGAATTATAAAACTTCATTCTGCGTTCAAGTTGAGAAGATAATTTGTCTGCTTCACACAGGATAAAAGATTGTCAGACAGATATTAATGGGGGTTCTTCAAATGAAGCAAACATAAATTTCACAACCTTGTGTCACAGTGTTTTAAAACCCAGACATCGGTACTTGAGGTTCACAGCAAGATCCCTCGTCAGTGTCTGCTGAAACCCTTTTCTTCCATTTCAATGTTCCTACTGTCTTAAAGGACCGTTTCGATAGATTCTTGAAGAAGTAATGCCTTCCTTTCTTCGACATCTCAAGTGTCGTAGCATGCCATTTTTTAAAACAATTTTCATATTGAATTTGTACTAAAATCCGGTGTTTGCCAGAGAAAACTGTCTATTTTTGAGTTTGCTCTGGTATCATAAGTGCCCGTTTGTTTGCGCTCTATGGACATTACATAACTTTGCCCAGGCTACCCAGCTTGCATAGCTGCTTGCTTACTAGCCAGTGAAGTGCAGGCTGAATTGAACCAACTATTTTATTCACTCAAACCTGCAATGTTGAAAAGATATCAGCATCTCTTAGTTATTCAGTTGCACATTATAAGCAACATAAAGTAGTTCCAATTTATAACACTATGCTGTATCACCATTGCTTGTACAATATGCATTGCTTGCGATGCTTCAGTCAGTCAGACTGCACACATGTTTTGCCATTGAAAGCTAGCGTGCATTATCTCTCCCCTGAGCCTGTCAACCTGCCCTGTCACTGAAGATTCCAAGGTTAGATTGCAAGGGAGCTGTAGCAATGAAATATACCTGGGTCATAAGAATTTGAGGTTATGAATCTATTCCATGAGATAGAAACATAGAAACATAGAAACATAGAAACATAGAAAATAGGTGCAGGAGTAGGCCATTCGGTCCTTCTAGCCTGCACCGCCATTCAATGAGTTCATGGCTGAACATTCAACTTCAGTACCCCATTCCTGCTTTCTCGCCATACCCCTTGATCCCCCTAGCAGTAAGGACCTCATCTAACTCCTTTTTGAATATATTTAGTGAATTGGCCTCAACAACTTTCTGTGGTAGAGAATTCCACAGGTTCACCACTCTCTGGGTGAAGAAGTTCCTCCGCATCTCGGTCCTAAATGGCTTACCCCTTATCCTTAGACTGTGACCCCTGGTTCTGGACTTCCCCAACATTGGGAACATTCTTCCTGCATCTAACCTGTCCAACCCCGTCAGAATTTTATATGTTTCTATGAGGTCCCCTCTCATTCTTCTGAACTCCAGTGAATACAAGCCCAGTTGATCCAGTCTTTCTTGATAGGTCAGTCCCGCCATCCCGGGAATCAGTCTGGTGAACCTTCGCTGCACTCCCTCAATAGCAAGAATGTCCTTCCTCAGGTTAGGAGACCAAAACTGTACACAATACTCCAGGTGTGGCCTCACCAATGCCCTGTACAACTGTAGCAACACCTCCCTGCCCCTGTACTCAAATCCCCTTGCTATGAAGGCCAACATGCCATTTGCTTTCTTAACCGCCTGCTGCACCTGCATGCCAACCTTCAATGACTGATGTACCATGACACCCAGGTCTCTTTGCACCTCCCCTTTTCCTAATCTGTCACCATTCAGATAATAGTCTGTCTCTCTGTTTTTACCACCAAAGTGGATAACCTCACATTTATCCACATTATACTTCATCTGCCATGCATTTGCCCACTCACCTAACCTATCCAAGTCGCTCTGCAGCCTCACAGCATCCTCCTCGCAGCTCACACTGCCACCCAACTTAGTGTCATCCGCAAATTTGGAGATACTACATTTAATCCCCTCATCTAAATCATTAATGTACAGTGTAAACAGCTGGGGCCCCAGCACAGAACCTTGCGGTACCCCACTAGTCACTGCCTGCCATTCTGAAAAGTACCCATTTACTCCTACTCTTTGCTTCCTGTCTGACAACCAGTTCTCAATCCATGTCAGTACACTACCCCCAATCCCATGTGCTCTAACTTTGCACATCAATCTCTTGTGTGGGACCTTGTCGAACGCCTTCTGAAAGTCATCTGTAGGAATTTGATTCTTTTGACTCTGGTAGATCAACTGCAACCTGAAGAAGACAATGCAGATTATTTTTTTGTCATCATATTCTAATGACGTCACATTGCTGGACTCACTAACTAGCTGAACCCATATTTTGTCTAAATTACTAACAAATCAGAAGGCGGCTTGTAAATAGTATGAGTTCGGTGAATTTAGAATTTTCGAAGTGAATAATTCCATTCCAACATATCTGAGATTTACATTGTGTCGCAATTAATAGGCCAACTCAGTATGGTAGGGTCCCGCCATGAATCTTGTCCTATGTATCAGTGATATTATAGACTGTTAACATGACCATGTTTATCTGTGCATATCGCACCTTGTGTGGCGTGTGTATCAAGAATGTAATCTGAGAGCTCCAGCTTGTGCATCTACACTACTGCCACCTGGAGCAGTTAGAGTGGAAAAATATGGATTCATTTTATACTAATTTGGCTCAAATTCCCAGTACAGGTATAATACAGTTCAAACCACAAACTAACAAACGGCATCTAAAGAGTAAAGCAGCGGTTTTGCGCCATTCTCTTTTGGGCAAAAAATCCACCGGAATGAAGTTTTCTGTCCGATGAAACGTCACCATTGTCTTTTCGTAGCACCGTTGAAAAGTTTTACAAAAGCCATGAAAATTAAATTATTCTGTATTTATCCCAGTGGAGGACTGATGCGAGACTGCTGCCCCTGAAGTGACATGGTTTACAATCTCATCAATCAGCCCTGACACAGGCTGTGCTGTGGTTGCTGAGGCTGGGCTGACACATGACCTGCTGTGCTACCATAAATCAAAGAGCTGCTGAAAGAAGCAAGAATACACCATCTGAATTATTAGCATCCCAACATAAAAACCTTCCCAGCCTTTAGGATCAAAAAGTGGACATGTGTGAGCTGGGCTCGCAGTACACCAACAGCCTGATTCCAGCGAACAACAAAGATGTTCTTGTAACATTCTGGGTTAGTCACTTCAAAACTGAGTGCAACTTCACACACGAAATAGGAAAAAAGGAACAATATGGGATCTCAGAAGCTGTGCTGGCAGTCATATAGTCACTTTTTGATGGCTTAAAGTGGTTTGTCTTTTGGAACAAATACTGTTTTATTATCTGGCTGTTTTGACCATCACAAAAAATGACTGTCGGTGCCGTAATTAACATTTCAGCGGTTACAGATGTCTTTGTCAATTGAGCTTGGGACTTTTGAATGTGGAAATGAAAGCCTTTTGTTGAATCGTGCCTCTCTTTGGAATCTGGGCTTGTTCCACATCCAAATCTGCAAACGTGGATTTGGGGAAATGCACGGACATTTGTATTCAGGGCAAACCGGGGAGAAATCGCCAAGCAACCTGTGCTTTGGCGGTTCTGCTTTATCCGAGGTCGCAAGTTTGCTGCGCATTGTAATCTTGACCCATTTCTGAACAGTGTACAATATAACCAGAGTGTAAGTCAAAGAGAGTTCCATGTACTACATTACAATGACAACCCAGAATAGGAAAATAGTCATAAAAACAGAAATACGTTACAGGCTCGGCAAAACAAACTAACCACTAAGGGGGAAGCATTTTGCTTATAAAGAATGTTGCTTTTCTGCGAAGGGAGTTAAGAATACTGCAAAAGGACCTCACTTGAACTCAATCCCACCCGCAAGACGTGACCTCGGTCATATTTCTGTGCAAAGGCAATAATCTGCATTGTGATGTAGGCCTTTGAGAAACAAACTGGCCAGATTAGGGGAGCCTGATTCACATAGTCAGCACAGGCTGTTTAAATATAGAAAATCTGTGCTGTGCCAGTTTGCAATGTGAGAACGAGTGTATGAAGTATTTGCTTTTTGGGGATCATCTTGTCACTGTATATATTAGACTCGGTATTTAAAGAAGCAGTACCTCGAGGAGAAATTGTTTACCAAAACATTTTTTTTGTCCTAGGAGGGTGAAGAACTGTAACAACCCTGGGCTGGATTTTAGACTTTTCTGTTTTCAGGGCAAAAACAGAGGTGGGGCAGGAAAGTTAGCGACCGGGAATAGTTTATGCTTTAGTTTGAGTATCTGGGCCCTGCATCAGGGAGCGCAGCACTAATGGAGGCGTTGTACACCACTCGGCGCAAGGATGGGAAACTCGTGAACTAAAGTGCTGGACCATGATCGCTCTGAGTGGGGGAGGGGGGGGACTTAAAAAAACCACTAAAACATTGCCCACGCCACCACATCGCAAAAAACATTAAAAGAAGAAACACTCGCACTTACCTTTGGAGTACTTTACCGTCCTCTCCGGCGCCAGCATCGTGGGACCGCTCTGATTTCCCAGGCAGTCATTGCGGGCTCACTTCCGGGCGGATGGGTCGGACAGGAGCTCAAACTCCTGCCGGTGTCGCACCGAGAGGCGTTGCACACCCGACGCAGCTCTTCCCGGCGGTCCTGCTCAGCGCTGCCGCAAAATCCAACCGGAGGATCGCGGCGGGGCGTTGGACACCTCACCGCCGCCTTTCATGCCGCTCCGGGACGCAAAGGACCAGGAAATCCATATCACTTCTGTAGCGGTGACGCGATGAACTTTAAGAAGATTTACATCATCACTTTGTGTGTTTGAATCGCACTAAGTAAGACCTGCCACAAGCTGTTTTGTGAAGATGGTGCCCCTTTTTTCACAGTGTCCTCTGAGATTCTATTGACAAATCTGACAGATCTCATCCAAGCCAGGATCCAATCGCCGTTTACATTTTTCAAAATCGCAGCAACATGCGGCTTTGAAACACACACTTCTTCGGAATAGGAGGCTGTCAATGGTAACAAGGAAACAAACCAATCGCGAAGCACCTGCAATAATAACCTTTTAACATTTCTCAAACAACTTTAAACAATGAGCAAACCACGCACCCAGCACAATGGTTCAAATGTTAATCAATGCGCAGTGCTTTTTGAACACAGCTCAGTCACCACAAGGAAAGGACAGACTTAGAAATCAGGCCCTCGAGCTGCTTGTGAACTGTGCAATTTAAAAGAACAGTCCCCAAATATGAGATGGGCACAACAAGCTTGGCAATGCGAACTCCGTGTGAGCAAACCTGAGCATACGGCCAGAGGTCTGAAAGAATTTGCATGACTTAAAGAATTGCCCAATGGTAAGACAACAATATGGTGTACAGGGCACACATGAGTTTGAAGTAATTGTTGAAAATATATGCTTACAACACACTGCACTGGCACAGAGAAATGTTAGCAAGGATGCCGCAGGTAATAGAAGTGAAAATGGTAGAGCCATGTACGATGTTCTTCCTCTAAAATTAATAGCTGCATAAGTAACGCTGGTTGAGGAGGTCACTAACTTGTGATCTTACAATATGTGTCGCTAACTCCCCTAACAGGAATTACTTGTCTTCAGAACCTTAAAATCTCTTTGTTCCACTATTAGCTGCCCTCAGCTGTCTAATGACATTTGGGACATATCTCTCGAATGCTAGTCTTCACCAAATTAACCCAGGCGACACTTGCACACAATGCCTGTGCAAGGCCGGGGACTGGAGAGGGCATATCAGACATTGGAGAGCTGACCCCCCGTGCAGAGAAATCCAGAGAGCTAGTGGGGAGGTCCGGCGAATGTTTGGTGTGGAGGTGCGGTGGGAGATCATGGCGGAGTTGCGGCGAGTGTTTTGTGGCGGAGGAACACTGAGAGATCGTGGTGGAGGTGTGGCGAATGTTTGTGGCGGAGGAGCGGCGAGTGATCGTGGCGGAGGTGAGGCAAATGAGGGTACAAGGCCCAGAAGAGTCGAGGGCCCAGGGGCAGCACGGGCCAGCTCACACTAGGTCCGTGCAGCAGAGCAGATCTCCAGTTGTCCTAGATAACCCTTGCCACTGAATAAAGGCCCAGCTCTGTCGAGCCCGTGTGGTGGCTGATGTGCAACGGTCACCACACGTTAAAAAATCCACACACAGGCATCTTCCACCCCTTCAATTGGAGTTCAGGACTGGAAGATCGGGTCCTTCATTGAAACATCAGTGAACTCATGTGGTAGCAAGTCATCCTCGTTCGAGGGACCGCTTATGATGATGATCCTGCTCTCGTTATGGGAGATGGTGAAATCATTGGGACAGTGCAGGCACCCAAACACTCACCATGGCAACCCTGTGATGATGCAGCAGACAGCTATAAGCTTCCTCACCCCTCACTGACTCCTTCATCTGAAGGGCGTAATACTCACCCATTCTTAGCTTACGCCCTCCTTTACTGCAGATCCTTCACAGCATCAGGAAGCAGGCCATAGTAAACAGGAAGAAGATGATGAAGAGGAGGAGGAGCAAGAATGAAGAGAATTGGTTTTGGTGGATGATGTTGCTGATGAGGAGCAGGCGGAGAATGATGAGGACAAGGTCACACATAAGCCCCTGGAGCAGGACAGCCCCATGCCCCTCTGGCCCAACCTTCCTTGATGCCACCCCAGACTCGCTTGCTTTCTCATTGCCACACACCAGCTCAGATACTTTCACAGCTCAGATACTTTCACCAGGGGTGGGGGTGGGGGGGGGGGGGGAGCGGTGGGGGCGGAGGAGATGGCAGGGGTGATAATGATCTAATTATCAAAAAGAGAGTAGACCCGTAGCAATTCCTGTTTGTACGTTTTGAGAAAGTTATTGTTTCCCTCATTGGAGCCTGAAGGAATAGTTGCATCTTCTAAACATTATAATAATGTTTTAAAAATGCCGCAATGGACAAGACTACAAAATTATTGCAAAGTTACCACGTAGGTTGTATCCAATTATTCCGTGGGGTTGTATTAAACTGTTGTGACAAAGTAAAAGCATATCGGGCTCTACTACCCCTGTCTGAAATCAGCTGCCGAGGCCTACCACCATATTCTTGCGACAATGTCAATTTTTCTCCCCCAGCCCAGGTGGGACAGACTGCAGACACCCATTCCCTGCCTGCTGCATGTAAAAGCCAGCAGGAAGGCAAAGCCAGTAAACTACCCCATTTCCCTGCTTACCCTCTCTGTCTCTGCCAACCCAAGGCACCGCCAAGAGGAAAATGGCGGTAGTCACTGGGGTCGCAGTCAGTGCATGAAGGGAGAGGGTCCAGTGCTAGCCTCTTCTCCGGCCAAATATCCGCAAGCACACGGTCTCAGTTGAGGCCCAAAAATAACTTCCTCTCCGGGGCTCTTCCGCCCCCTTTCACACCCTGGCTTCAGGTGTGGCAGCGACAACGTCCTGCAGCATTTGAAGAATGCCCGATGTTGGCAATGGCAAGCTTCCTCTTGGTGACAGAGATCCCACCCGCAGCCTGCCTGTTTGATAATGAGCTCTGACCCAAGAAAATGCGATGGGGTTACCGCAGCAACAGTTGGAAGCTCCATCCCTCTGCTATCCCACCAGCAAGGGCAGAATCCCGCCCACTGCGTCTCATTTCAGTTTATATGATCTTGGGACTGCTGATCTTGCTCTTAAATCAGAATACTCCTCCTCCCTCTCATTCCCTCTGTGACTTAGCATTCATTAACTTTGTCATTCCCTCTGTTTCTTTGGCATTCCAAGTCCCTGAATATGTCTGTCTCTCTCTCATTCCCTCTATCCTCGTCTTTCATTCCATCTCTCTGAATCCTCATTTATCTTTCTCATTCCTCTCTATCCCTCTCGCTCTCTCATTCATGACCTCTTTCTTTCCCTTTCGTCGTGTGTAACATTGCCATATCCTCCTTCTCTGTCACCTTCTTTCTCTCAATCCCTCTCATGACCTCTCACTGTTTCTCTCTTTCTTGTTCCCTCTCTCCCAGCTTCTGTTACCTCCCTCTCATTGCCTCACTTTTTTATTTCCTCTTTCCTTTTCTTCCTCATTCCATATTTCCTTTCAGCTCATTCAGTCTTTCCACTCTCGCTTATTTTGTCTTTCTCTCATTCCCCTCCATCATCCTCTATTACACAGTTGTGGCAGCAGCCTAGAAATTGGTCCATTTTTCAGGCACTGCTCAGACTACTAAGGCCTCAATATGGCTGGCAGGAAACGTGTGCACATTTCCGGCCGAAAGTGCATTGCCCGCCTTATTCGATCAGAAGATGCGAGAGGGTTAACATCGAAAAGCTTGTGCATATGGGTATGAGATAGGGGATGGAGTATGATAGGGGTAGGAGATTGGGGGTATGGGATGGAGGACAGGGGGTATGAGATTGGGGATATCATATGGGATAGGGTAAAGCGAGAATGAGAATTGCCGTCAGAGGTGATGGGATGGAGGTAGGAGATGGGGCTATGGAATTGAGGACCGAGGATATAGGACAAGGGGGTATTGGATAGGGGATAGTGGGTATGGGGCAGGGCTATGGGGAAAGAGCAGGGGAGTGGAAATAATTGAGCTTTTTCAAGGAACAGGTACAGGCATGATGAGCCAAATGGCCCCCTTTTGTGTGGTATAATTCTATATTAGGTAAGGAAAAACAATAGGTGTTCTTTACCCATCCCTGAAGCAAACGTTAGGCCCCATTGCATAAGCAAATAAGGGCCTAAGGCCTGTTGTGAGGCCCCTTCTGTAAGATTGGCTTGCCACGTCAGCACTAGCGGTAATGAGGGAAACCAGATCTAGGGAAAATCTGCAACAAAAAAGGTAAGTAACTTACCTGAATGTGGAGACGGGAGGAGCAAGAGTGCTCGGTGTCAATTTAAAAAAAATCTGTTTATGCTGCTGTGAAGTGCCTTGGGACATTTTACTACATTAAAAGTGCTATATAAATGTAAGTTGTTGTTGGTTCAGATTGATTGGTTAGGAACTGAATGTCGATCCCCCTGACAGGTATGATGGTCCATTCAGTCTCAATTAGATGAATCAAAAATGTTTTGCCAACGCACCGACGATTTTATCTATGACAGGTCCATTCCAGAATCACTGTTCGTCAAGAAATAAACACATGACCTGCACACATCCATTTTCAAAGAGTTCTTGCTCCTGGCTAACAGCTTAAACTATCAAGAACATTTGGAAATCTCAGGCTAGAAATTGACTTCATGTGCGCCCCCGTTGGCGCCTGTGGAGGGGCAATAACTAGGCGCTCCTGGCTCTGCGACTGGGCGCGGCAGGAGTACTGCCGCCCGCGAAATTCCCGTGGAATTTTACGGTGGCGATAACCCCATACACCACAATTTCCTGCGACCCTGAGATCGTGACACCATTGTGCTGCGCATCGCCCCAGCAGCATTCCGGACCCAAACTTTGGTTCCGCCCCCCTCCCCCGCAGCATCGCTGGCCGTCGACACCGGCAGCTGCAGGAGGCGTTTTTAGAGGCCCGCCACTTGGGGAGCGGTATTTAAAGGTTAGGCCGCTTGTGTCAATAAAAAATGTCTTTGAATCACTTAGGTAAATTTTTCACCATTTTCTTCGACCGCGATCGATCAGCCCTACACTCTGTTAGTCGCGGATTGCAACTACTGATGGTGACATCAACTTCACTTCATAGAGCCTGCAACAATGGCCTTTCCCTTTCAGGGAGGGAAGGAGCCTCGAGATTGTGCAGCGCTGCACTGCTACCGCCCCTCTTGCCGGCTTTAGTGATCCAAGGGAAGTAGTAGCGTTTGGTTTAGCACTCCAATTCCTTCCTGGAGCGCTGAACCGGAAGTTCACGTCGGAGTCACTCGCGTATCGCCCGGCGATACTTCCGCGCCTCCGCAAACATTATCGCCCCAAACGGGGCACTGCCCAATTTCTCTCCCCTCATCTTTGAATGACATTTCCTCATTGTTATCAGCTATCACCAAACACAGGGAACAGAGCATACTGCAATTTTCATTTTCAATGCACTGAGAAAGATTCTAACATAACAATTCCAGTTATCAAATCTTTCCTTCACTGAGAGCGATACTGCTGTATGTAATGAGAATGGACCTGGATTTGAAATTTCAATTTCCTCAATATGGGCTAGAGTTTCCACTTTGGGAGCAATTGACGATTCTGGTGCAAATTGCACCCAAAATTGTGCCAATTTTGAAAAGTGTTTTTTTTCTCCCTCTCTCTCGAGGTTCCACTCAAACTCAAGTGTATTTTGCCGATCACAATATCTGCCCTGAGCCAGCGCATTCGAGCAGTGTTTTTAAAGATTTTTTTTTAAGTTTCGCTTTAAAAAAATGTTCCTTGATATATTTAAGAGTGATAACTTAGTAAAGTTTGATGAATACAGTTGAAAATGAGTTTTTCATAAAAAATAAGCATTTTTAATCACAGTGTCAATCTACCATCATTGAGTAACCTGATTTTAATTGACTGAAAATTACTTCAAAAAAATATAAAGGACCATTTTCTGGTTAGATTGAGGTGCAGCAGTCAGTTCCATGGTAAATTTTTAAAAAATCATTCAAAACCTTTCAAAGCGTACCTGTTAGTGTCCAATGGCATTTGATGCTGTTTTAAGAACATTTTGTTAGTGCATTGTTATTGGAAGATGTGGTGTACCTCTTTAAGAAATAGTGTAGCTATGGAACTCCTTGGAAAGCATCTGGAGTTAGTGCCTGGCCCACCAGCCTCCATTGCTGCATTGCTGATGACACAGTTAATTCCTCATCGGAATCTTCTTTGTGGGAGCTTGCTGAGTGCAAATTAGCTGCAGCTGTCCTACATTACAACAGTGACTACACTCCAAAAGTACTTAATTGGTTGTAAAGCACTTTGAGATGTCGGGTGGTCGTGAAAGGCGCTATGTAAATCCAAGTCTTTTTTTTTCCTTCTATTATCTAAGGGATTTCCATGGGAATGGATTAAATGTGTTGGATGGCTGTACGGTTTCATGGACAACTCACTGGGATTTAGAAGCCTTAGAGCTCGCTAGGCTGTGCATTGTGAGGGTCCTGTACGTGAATCCAAGACTCCGGTGGCTGTCTGGTGCTACCTACTTTAGGCTATCTCCTCCCATGCCTGATGCAACAGATGCTTCTGTCCCTTAAATTATACGCTTTCGCTCCTTGAGCCCTCGTAGAATGGCTTGCAGCTCCTTTTCAAACTGGCTTTCCTTAATGCGTAATACTCAATTCTACAACAATTCTATGAAGTGTCGTCGAGCTGAAACGTTAGGATGGATTTTAGCACCCAAAAATGGGGTTCGGGCCAGAGGTTAAGATTTTTAAAATCTCAACTCCGACCCCAACCTGCCTCCAACCCACCCACTTCTGGGTTTAACAGAGGAAGGACAAGGGGCGGGCAGCCCACCTGCTCCAAGGAGGCGGGTTGACAATTTAAATATTTGAATGAGATTGCGAGCCTCTGATTTAACCTGTTTTACAGGTTTAACCCTGGCCTGCCAGGTTTCCCAAGCCTCAGGAAACCCGGCAGCTGAAGCAAGGCGCGGACAGCATCGGGGAGAAGGTAAGTGCCTTTACAGCACTACTTGTGGGCCAGGGGGAGCAGGAGTGCTTCCCAAGCTCCCCCGTCATCAGCCCCCTCCCCCTCCCCCAATAGAGACCCCAGGATTGGGGATCAGACCCCCAGGAATGACCCCGCTCTCCCCAGAGGTTAGGGATTAGATACCCCTGGGATCAAACCCCCCCCAGAAGGTGGTTGATCAGACCTACCTGCTCCTCTGCCTGACTGGAAGCCAAGTCCATCAATCAGGCTGACCTCCGGGCGGGGAACCTGTCAGGGACAAAGGAGTTAAAAATCCACAGCATGAGGGGTAATCCGGACCTCTGAGTTTCTCGTCTGAAACTCCGCCCACCCCCGCCCCCCCCCCCCCCCCCGTCTACGTATCCCGCTCCTTTTAATATCCAGGCAAACTCTGTTTTTCTCTTACACCTAATCCTGACACATTTTTGCATTGCTTCTTGTTTTCCGGTGTTACTTCTACCAATACCGAAAGTGCCCACTCAAATACAGATGGGCACATTCACATCAGGCGGTAACGATAGAGTAACATGATGGACTTTGAAATTCTGCGGAGCCACCACCAGGTCCAACTTTGGTGGGAGATTGGCGGAAAGCCCAGAGAAACAGGGTAAATGTCTAAAAATTGCTGGTTGCGTCATTTCTCTAGAGTTTCTGCTGTTCTTCCCACTGAAGTTGCAGAGGGACATCAATGGCTACCCTGAGGGAGTTCAAGGCCTGTATCTCACATTTTCTGTTATTATTGCCTCAGCAATACTGCAAGATAGGATTGCCAGAAAGGACTAGGCCTCTAGGCAATGTTCCCATTGGTTCTATAGTATAGTTCCACTCCAGCGGGGGAGCTGGTTGAGAGTGAGATAGCGCATTGCAGCAAGGAAGATAGAGAAGAGGGTTGGCGCGATGACACAACCCTGCTTGACCCCGGTCCAGACGTGGATTGGGTCTGTGGTGGATCCGTTGGTCAGGATCACGGCTTGCATGTCGTCGTGGAGCAGGCGGAGGATGGTGACAAACGAAATGGAGATTGGGCGAGCCAAGTCGTCCGCATGCCCGACACTAGACTCCCAAAGCAAACGCTCTACTCGGAACTCCTACACAGCAAGCAAACCTCAGCTGGGCAGAGGAAACGTTTCAAGGACACCCTCAAAGCCTCCTTGATAAAGTGCAACATCTCCACCGGCACCTGCGAATCCCTGGCCAAAGACCGCCCAAAATGGAGGAAGAGCATCCGGAAGGACGCTGAGCACCTCGAGTCTCATCGCCGAGAGCATGCAGAAACCAAGCGCAGACAGCGAAAGGAGACTCCCCACCCACCCATGCATTCAACCACTGTCTGTCCCACTTCTGACAGAGACTGTAATTCCCGTATTGGACTGTACAGTCACCTGAGAACTCACTTTTAGAGTGGAAGCAAGTCTTCCTCGATTTCAAGGGACTGCCTATGATGATGATGCAAGGCAATGCATAATGCTTCAAAAGCTTTACATGCCCAAAGCAATCAGTTCAATCCACTGAGGAACCATCAACGAAGGCTTCCAGATTGCACATTTTTGCCACACTTTACAGAGCCATCATAATGTTTGAATTGTTCAAGGCCGCCTGCCCCTTTAAGCTGTTGGAATGTCTGACTCCAGCAGCAGATCACCATTCTCTGGGCTCCCAGTGCTCAGCTCCCAAACACAGCCAGCACATACACCACTGGGGGTGGCCAGAAAGGCTTTAATCAAGTTGAGCCCGGACCATTCACTGCGGTCAGCGCTGAGTTCATCAAGAAGGCAGAGGTCCTGTCCTGCCAGACTTCCTCCATCAATCTTGCCCAAGAGCGCAAATTTTGATCTTACAGATCGACATTCTAAAGATTACTTCAATAGGCTGCAAACCATTCTGTGAAAACTGGAATTAAGATAAAGTGTTGATCTAACATGCAATACATCTTTGCAAGATATGCTTATTATGGAGTTATATTAGATTGGACAAACACATAATAACCACAGGTACACATACCTTCCGATTTCTCATTGTAGTACTTTACCCATATAACCATACCGTTATGTGGAAGGTTACCATGATGTTAACTCAAATTTCTCACAATTTTGGCATTGTTTAAAATGTAGTGACAGTGCCGGTGATTTTGGTAGGTGAATGATTATTAAGCACTCTGCGGTTTTAAGGAAGAATACAGTTCTTTCATAGTTTGCTCATGTTACACTCAAAGTCTGCTCTCAGTTGATATAAAAAGACAACGTTCTCATTTAATTCTCATTGTTGCCGTGTTTTTGGCATGCAGCTTATTAAATTACCAGGGTCCCGCAATTGTTTGCTGACCAAAGCCTCCTGACTAGTAATTATTTCTTTCAACCCAATGTCATGCTTGGCAGAATCATCCAGTGATTGCACATTGCTAAGTGATGAAGCAGCCCAAACAGAATACTATTCCCTTAGAATCGAAAATTGGCAGTTTCAGGTCAGGAAAGGAAAGGCACAGAGCAAGCTTCTACAGATGAACCTCATCTCAAACCTGAATGAATGCACCAGGACCTTTTGTTCTTCTATACTGTGAGCTATTTTATTTTTTAAAAGAAATGTATTAAAAACGATAGCACTTTCTAATTCAGCACACCCCAGGTTAATATTAATGGACACTTGTACATGTTAAGCAGAATTGTATCCTTGAAAAAAATGTAACATCCCTACCGACTCTTGGGAATCCCTGGCCCAAGACCGCTCAAAGTGGAGGAGAAGCATCCGAGAAAGCTCCGAACAGCTTGAGTCTCTTCGCCGGGAGCACACAGAAGCCGAGTACAAAGAGGAGAACGAGCGATCGACAAATCAAGAACCCCACCCACTCGTTTCTCCAACCACCATCTGCCCCACCTGTGACAGAGACTGGAGATCCTGCATTGGTCTCATCAGCTACCTTGGAACTCATTTTAGCGTGGAAGCAAGTCATCCTCGACTCCGGGGGACTGCCTAAGAAGAAGAAGATGATAGTTTTTCAACCATCCTTTTGCTGTTCACTCCCATTTGATGATCCATTGTTGTGTATTTTGTGTCCCACAAGTGGAATCTTTGCCATGGTCTTATTCAGGTTTCTTCTGAAGGCAGTAACTCAAGCTGGGGGATATAATCCCATGAATGACCATTGCCATCCTATACCTCTTCCAGTTGGCTGTTTTTCATCTATGTGCTGAGACTATTGAGAAGGAGAACCACTGATGAATCTGATTCTGTCTTCACTATAAGAACACACACAAACATCATGTTGTGATCAGTGAATAGCTATCAATAGCAGAACCATCTGGTTTTTTGCCTCTCCAAGGAGATTACATGGCTCCAGTTGGGGTGGAGTGTTGAATGTTTTGTTCTAAGGGGTGTCGCAGTTGTGTGAGGCGGACAAGTTGGGCCGGATGCTCTTTACCTTTCTGCCATTGTTCATTGTTCATAGGTTTATATGTAACCTTCAGGGCTGCTGACCGAGGGCTGTGTGGCTCTTTGTCGGCCAGCGCGGACACAATGGGCTGAAATGGCCTCCTTCTGCGATGTAGATTTCTATGTTTCTAAGTTTTCTTAAAGTTGCCCCAGATAGTTTGAAGGCCATTGTAGGCATCTCCACCGTAGGGCCAGTCTACCTTGTCTAGCTCAGTACAGGTCACAAACATAGAAATCACGAAGTGCTGATGATTTGAAAATATGACTCACATGACAGCTCCAACAAGAGGTCTACACACAGGCAAATACGCAAATACGCTGATTCCCGGGATGGTGGGACTGACCTATCAAGAAAGACTGGATCAACTGGGCTTGTATTCACTGGAGTTCAGAAGAGTGAGAGGGGACCTCATAGAAACGTTTAAAATTCTGACGGGTTTGGACAGGTTGGATGCAGGAAGAATGTTCCCAATGTTGGGGAAGTCCAGAACCAGGGGTCACAGTCTAAGGATGAGGGGTAAGCCATTTAGGACCGAGATGAGGAGAAACTTCTTCACCCAGAGAGTGGTGAACCTGTGGAATTCTCTACCACAGAAAGTAATTGAGGCCACTTCACTAAATATATTCAAAAGGGAGTTAGATGAAGTCCTTACTACTCGGGGGATCAAGGGGTATGGCATGAAAGCAGGAATGGGGTACTGAAGTTTCATGTTCAGCCATGAACTCATTGAATGGCAGTGCAGGCTAGAAGGGCTGAATGGCCTACTCCTGCACCTTTTTTCTATGTTGCTATGTTTCTATGTTTCTATCTAATAATTTTAAAATATTAGTATAGATTTTTAAATCAAATTAATAAGGCTATGTTTTAAAGATATTACAGAATATTCATTTAAAATCATGTTTGTTTTATTTCCTAGTTGAACTGGAACAAAATTGAACAGTCTAGAACTGAAAAAGGAAATAAGAGGAGTGCAGCGAGTGTATGAGAATAGATTAAAGGGGAACCCAAAAGAGGGAGATATTCGGCCGCGCTCAGTTGGGGCGGTGTCCGGTCGGAGCGGTAAATTTTGAGCTGGCAAATGGTTTGTTTCTGCCGCCACAAAATTCATCAGCTGGGCCCGGAGTTTGGAGTGGGGTGCTAAGGGAGACGTTGCACGCCTCTTTTAGGGCACTAGGCCGACTGAGCAATGGAAAATCCCCAGCTAAACAGCTGGCCTCGGAGCGCCATAACAGAGGCCGGGGAGGAAAAAACTCTGAAAAAAAAACCCCACCGGAAACATTTCCAATAATTGGCTCATGCCATCACAATATAATTCACAAAAACATTTTTTTTTAAAACAATCACACTTGTCTGAGGTCAGCATTACTCACCCCTCTGCGGCTGCTACAGCTTGGAATGCCTGCTTTCACAGGCCTTCCCACCGGGGCGCTATGGAGTGAAAATCGAGCCGCTGTCACAACTTGGGGCGTTGCACACTGGCTCGCCACTTCCGGGCAGTAATGATCCGCACCCCTTCGATCTCGGCACCGAATATCCCGGTGGAGTGCTGGAAGCTCGCTGCCTGGGCGCAAGTGCTTTCCGCCGCCCTTTCCATCCCTCCTGGACGCTAAGAGGGGCGGCAGAAGACCAAAAACCCAGCCCTTAAAGTCTTTTAGAAACATATAACTAGTAAAAGGAAGGTGGTGCCAATTAGGGACCAAAAGAGAGATCTTCCTGTTGAGCAGAGGGCATGCTGATGTATTAAGTGAGTAGTTTGCATATGCTGTCACTAAAGAAGAGGATGCTCCCAATGTCACAGCAAAGGAAGAGATAGTAGAGAAATTAGATAGGATAAAAAATAGATAAAGAGAAGGGACTTAAAAAGTTGGCAGCGCTCAAAGTAGAAAAGTCATCGGCCCGGGTGGGTTGCATCCTTGGTTGCTGAGGGAAGTAAGGGTGGAAATTACAGAGGCACTGGCCACAATCTGCCAATCCTCCTTAGATATGGAAGCAGTGCCAGAGGACATAGAAACATAGAAACATAGAAAATAGGTGCAGGAGTAGGCCATTCGGCCCTTCGAGCCTGCACCACCATTCAATATGATCATGCAACTGCAATACACCATTCATGCTTTCTCTCCATACCCCTTGATCCCTTTAGCCATAAGGGCCACATCTAACTCCCTTTTGAATATATCTAACGAACTGGCCTCAACAACTTTCTGTGGTAGAGAATTCCACAGGTTCACGGGACTGGAATTTGGAAATGTTACACCCCTGTTCAAAAAAGGAGCGAGGGATAAACCCCAGCCAGTCAGCCTAACTTTTAGAGACTAATAATCCAAGACAAAATTAATTGGCACTCAGAAAAATATGAGTTAATAAATGACAGCCAGCATGGATTTGTTAACAGCAAATCATGCTTGACTGATTTGATTGCGTTCCTTTGATGAAGTAACAGAGAGGGTTGATGAAGGTAGTGCATGGACTTTCAAAAGATGATAACGTACCACATAATAGATTTGTTAGCATAATGGAAGCCCATGGGATTAAAGGGGCAGTAACGGCGTGGATACAAAATTGGCTAAGAGACAGAAAGCAGAGAGTAACATGAACGGTTGTTTTTCAGACTGAAGTGAGGTATACAGTGGTGTCCCCGTGGGGGTTGGTACTAGGATCACTGCTCTTTTTGATACATATTAATAACCTGAACTTGGGTATACAGGTCATGATTTCAGAGTTTGCAGATGACACAAAACTCGGAAATGTATTAAACAGTGAGGAGGATAGTAACAGACTTCAGGAGGACGTAGACAGACTGGTAAAATGGGTAGACATATGACAGGAAGAATTTTCCTTATCCAATTTAATTAAAGTCATCTTTTCTCAAGTTAGCTTTAATGGGGAAATCAATAGAGGCAGGTGTACACAATAATCCACATTGGCCAAAGACAGTTAGAAAGAACCTGGTGAAAGAGTAAAGGCTGATGGACATATGGCAAGTGGACAAGACCTGGTGGGCAAGTTAGAAGCACTTGCGGTGGACTATGGAAGGCCCAGACTCATCATGCTCCTGCTTGCTGATCCACATTTGCTGGAAGATGGAAAGAGAAACCAAGATGGATCCTCCGATCCACACTGAATACTTCCTCTCGGGTGGAGCAATGATCTTAATCTTCATTGTGCTCGGAGCCAAGGCTGTGCTTTCCTTCTGCATCCGACCAGCGATACCGGGGTACATGGTGGTTCCACCAGACAAGACAGTGTTGGCGTACAGATCCTTCCTGATGTCTACATCACATTTCGTGATGCTGTTGAAACAGGTCTCCTGGAGCCCAGAAGAAAGAGGAGAGGCAATATTAACTAAATGGTACAATTTTAAAAGGGTGGCAGGAACAGAGGGACCTGGGGGTGTACATACACAAATCTTTGAAGGTGGCAGGACATGTTGAGAAGGCTGTTAAAAAGGCATATGGGATCCATGTATTATAAACAGAGGTTGTAATGTATACACCTGTGAGCATGTTCACAGGTTTGTGGACCTGTTGCACTGTGAGTGGCTCTGCTTTCTGTCTCTTAGCCAATTTTATATCCATGCTGTCACTGCCCCTTTAATCCCATGGGCTTCCATTACACTAACAAATCTATTATGTTAGTCATCTTTTGAAAGTCCATATACACACCATCAATTGCACTACCTTCATCAACCCTCTCTGTTACTTCATCTTGTGATCTTCACAAGACTCAATAAAACCCCAATTAATTGAGTCCAGGTTCTCCACGATGAGGCATGCAGTTGTGAGCCTAGTGGATGAACCGGTAGGGTTCAGTTTGATTGTTAAAGCTTTGCTAATAAACCAGCTAGTCCTTTACAGTAAAGGTTAGCTGTGAATTCTTAAGCAAAAAACCCATGAAGCAAAATGGAGTACAAAAGCAAGGAAATTATGCTAAACCTTTATAAGTCACTGGTTAGGCCCCAGGTGGAGTTTTGGAGGGGGGGATTTTAACCCCCAAAATAGGTAGGTTTGAGTCAGTTCGGATATTAAAATGTTAAAAATGTTAAACCCGACCCCAACCCACCTTTAAACCGATTACTTCCGGTTTGACGAGGGCAGGACGGGAGTGGGAAACCAACCTGCTCCCAAGAGGCAGTTGGTCATTTAAATATTATAATGAGGCTGCATGCCTCAGATTTAATCTCCATTTTAAATTTTACTTTGGCCAGCCGGGTTTCCCGTTCCTCAGGAATTCCGGTCCTTTCCTCCCTTCTTTGCGGCATACAATCTCCCCCCCACACCCCCTCCCCCACCCCCACCATGACATCTCCTATCACCCCTCCAGGCTCCGCTTTCCCCTTACCCCCTCTACAGTTTTTCCATTCCTTCCCTCTCTCCTCTCTGCTCCCTGGTTGTGGCTTGGTGCTGAAGAACAATCCACCCGACAGCCGACCTGACTCTCCATCTGGTTGGCTGAGTCCAGGAAACGGAGACAAAAAATGTTAATCAGGTCCTGAGAGAAATCGTTCTTCCGGGTTTCCCGACAAACAAAACGCCCCCCCTCCCCCGCCCCACCCACTCGCTTCCTCCCCACCTCCAAATTAATATTGGGGCCATTGTGTTCAATTCTGAGCACCACACTTTAGGAAGAATGTCAAGGCCTTACAGAGGGTGCAGCAGAGATTTACCAGAATGATATCAGGATTGCTGGACTTCAGTTATGTAGCGAGCCCTACAGAAGCTGGGGTTGTTCTCCTTAGAGCAGAGAATGTTAAGGGGAGATTTAATAGAGGTATTCAAAATCATGAAGGATTTTGATAGAGTAAATAAGGCAAAACTGTTTCCAGTGGCAGAAGGGTTGGTAACCGGAGGACACAGATTTAAGATGATTGGCAAAAGAACCAGAGGCGACATGAGGGAAAGAAATTTACCCAGCGAATTATATTGATCTGGAATGTGCTGCCTACAAGCATGCTGGAAGCAGATTCAATAGTAATATTGAAAAGTTAGTTGGATAAATACTTGAAAGGAAAAAACCTGCTATGGGGAAAGGGCAGGGGAATGAAACTAATTGGATAGCTCTATTAAAAAGTTGGTACAGACACAATGGGCTGAATAGCCTCCTTTAATGCTGTACCATATGATTCTACAATTCTATGAATATGAAAATAAATGTAGAGAAAAACTAAAGGCTCCAAATGACTGCTGCCAATATTAGTGAATGAAAGCTTAATGCCTTTGTGGGACATTTCTCCACCAGCTTAACAAACATGGTTAATTTCTTCTCGCCTCGTTATATTAATTCTGATATTATCTATTGGCTACTTACTTATTAAAAATTGCCTTTTTTCAGAAGTATCCGCTCATATATCTACCAGAGTTTAAAAAAAGGAGCTATTGAATATTACTTTGACAGAAACAGTTTATCATCTCCATTGGAGTAGTAAAAAGAGGAATATCATACAAATGTGTTAAGTATTCACCAACAATATTTCTAACCTGATTAGTTGTTTGATCTAAGTCTTGTTGACGACTTTCAAAGTCATGTTTTCCAGGCAGTGATACGCATCTCCTTAGAAGCATGTGGTTTGTCCAGAATCAAGGGAAATGGAGCCTGTTTGTAGTTCAGTGCATGCATCAAAATCCTTCAGTCATGGGCTGCTGTGAATGCATTGAATCCTATGCTTCACAAGCTGCGATTTGAAGTGCTGTCAAAAAATGGATCACAGCTAAAGAATTTGGATGTCAGTGGAAAATAGGGTTTCTCTGCAGCAGTAAAAAAGATTTAATTTATGTGTTGCTGGATGGGAATAGTGCCATAGTCATGTAGTCTTTGGAAAATGGAGTGAAGAGAATATGTAATTGCCCGAGTGTTTTAGTCATTAATCTGCCTGTTGGAGTAATATCCTGATAAGACTGCGGCCTTGCACTTTGCGTGCTCCGTCTTGCGTAAGAACCAAAGGTGGGGTTGGCTCTCTCCACTAATTGTCCCCAGGAGCCCGAAAACAAATTTATAAATGAACATCTTCATCCAGAATTTCACAGGCATTGTATTCTCAAGCGCAAGTAAAGGAAGTACTGATTGCTTCACCAAAGCCAACACATCGCATTAAGCCTCATTAATTCTCTCACTTGTCAGCTGCTGAGTTTCCAACTTTGTTTTCTGTTTTTAAACTAAATAGAGAGGGAGGGTCAGGTAAAGTGTAAAGATTTGAGTATTTTCACATGTGTACCATCCCATTTTAATGAGGTGTGCTTGCTTTTACTCTTTTTTTTTTGTGTGTGTCGATTCTTTCCCCCCTCCTCTGATGTCAAAGACTCTTGCAATTGTGTTTTTTTTGGTGGACCTTGATTAAGTGGGCATTCTTCCATGATGGGACTAGACAGTGAGTGGCATCGCGCTCTTCAGTCATGGAATGTGTCACAGCTGGGCTTGATCTCGATCCTCTTCTCACCCAAAATTTACACCAATTACCGGATAGTAGTCAGCAGCTAAACTATGGCTGATTTTACTAAGCCCTCAGGAGCACAGAGATCCACTGCAGGACTCCAACTACAGCTCTGCCTGAGTTCAACTAATTCAGCACAGGCTTGGAATCGAACCTGAGTCCTTCCTCCTACAGCCCACAGGCTTTTAAACCCCAAGCTTAGAGTCACATAATCATTATTTCTTCATCTATCTCATCTTCTCTCCTAACTTCATGGTGTCCTCCATCCTGGACTTGAACCTATTCTCAATAAGAATGAAAATCAATATAATATTGAGAAATTTACAAGCTAGTCAGCAAAGTCTTTGTAAATTCCCAATTGAGGATAGCTTTATTGAACCAAATGAAAAGAATTAGGATTAAATATAAATGGTTTTCAATTTACCAACAATAAAGACTATTACAAGAATTGAGCATGCTTCAATAATTCTTGTTATTTCATTTGGTGGCCATGCCTTCATCTGCCTGGGCCCTAAGCTCTGGAACTCCCTCCCTCAACCTCTCCGTCTCTTTACCGCTCTTTCTCCTTTAAGACGCTCCTTACAACTAACCTCTTTGACCAAGCTGCCGTAATTTCTTCTTATGTGGCTCGGTGTCAAATTTATTGGTTTTGTCTTACAGCACGCCTTGGGATGTTTTACTATGTTAAAAGCTCTATATAAATACAAGTTGTTGTTGTTAAGTGATTTGAACCACCTTTTATCTCTCTCCAGGAATGAGTGACCCTGTCCTAAAAATCCCATAGCAGAGAACGATTCAATTCGCAGATCGCTTTGCTCAAAAACGTAACTGGCTTGTAGACGTAAAATTAGTTTTTTTTTTGCTGATTAATGGGACATATTGTTGCAAGTCTAATAGTTAAGATTCCTGGTTTTCAGCCAGGCAGCCTGGATTCGATTCCCAGTATGGGGATTTGGTGTTTGGAGGTGTCAGCCTTGACTCAGTGGTAGCACTCTAGCCTCAGAATCAGAAGGCATCTGTATCCATAGACCAGTGTAGCCTGTCCAGTGATATCTCTCCAAAAGACTACCTTTTAATGATGGCTAATGGTAATCAGATGTTTAACTTAATGGAGAAAACATTTCCATTTACGATAGTATTTTTCACATTGTAGTTCACTTGTTAACAATGACCACATCCTGTCATAGAAACATAGAAACATAGAAAATAGGTGCAGGAGTAGGCCATTTGGCCCTTCTAGCCTGCACCACCATTCAATGAGTTCATGGCTGAACATGCAACTTCAGTACCCCATTCCTGCTTTCTCGCCATACCCCTTGATCCCCATAGTAGTAAGGACTTCATCTAACTCCTTTTTGAATATATTTAGTGAATTGGCCTCAATAACTTGCTGTGGTAGAGAATTCCACAGGTTCACCACTCTCTGGGTGAAGAAGTTTCTCCTCATCTCGGTCCTAAATGGCTTACCCCTTATCCTTAGACTGTGTCCCCTGGTTCTGGACTTCCCCAACATTGGGAACATTCTTCCTGCATTTAACCTGTCTAAACCCATCAGAATTTTAAACGTTTCTATGAGGTCCCCTCTCATTCTTCTGAACTCCAGTGAATACAAGCCCAGTTGATCCAGTCTTTCTTGATAGGTCAGTGCCGCCATCCCGGGAATCAGTCTGGTGAACCTTCGCTGTACTCCCTCAATAGCAAGAATGTCCTTCCTCAGGTTCATACTTTCAAGAGTGTCAGCTGTGACTCAATTGGTAGAAGGCTGTGGGTTCAAATCTCACTCCAGAGACTTGGGCAAAGAAATTTAGGTTGTGACGGAGTACTGCATTGTTGGAGGTGCTGTCTTTCGGATGCAGACATTAAACCAAGATGCTGTTTGCTCTCTCAGGTGGATGTATAAAATCCTATGGCACTATTTCAAAGAAGTTCAGGGGAGCTATCCCTAGAGCCCTAGCCAATATTTATCCCACAATCAACATCTAAAACAGTTTATCTGGTCATTATCACATTGCTGTTTGTGGAAGCATGCTGTGCTCAAATTGGCTGCTGCGCTTCCTGCAATACAACAGTGACTATACTCCAAATTGTAATAATTGGCTGTAAATTGCTTTGTGTCATCCGGTGGTCATGAAAGGCGCTATATAAATGCAAGTCTTTTTTGACTTTTTTGACTGCTACTTAAAACTGGCATATCCACAATTTAACTAAACAAATATTACTATGCTCCATTTCCATGGGGATATAGCTAAGTGTGTCACATAGTGCAGGATAACTGGAATATGGTCCTAATGATTAGAATAAGCAATGGCCAATATCAGAAGCTCAAGGTTTTGATCCAACCATGTATTTGCCAGTTCAAATTAGATTTGTCAAATAAGATTTCAATTACAGTTCATTACAGTCAAGCTTGATCTGAATAAATAGGTGAGTACAGATATCTGAGAGATTTACCACCAAGATTGGCCTGAGACTATTTCCAAACATGAGTAATGAATATTGTTGTACCACAGGGACAAAATGAAGGGTTGAAAGATAAGGCATTGATAGAGACTTTCATTCAGTTCTGACATGTCAACTGTGGCTCAGTGGGTAGCACTCTCACCTCTGATTCAGAAGGTGCTGGATTCATGTCCCACTCCAGAGACTTGAACATAAAATGTAGGCTGACACTCCAGTGCAGTACTGAAGAATGCTGCACTGTCAGGGGTGCTGGGGCCGAAATTCACCTCTGCCCGAAATCGGTCGCACCTTTCGCTTTTGAAGTGATTTCTCCACCGTGTTGGATGAGGTGGCCTCTTCCGCGAAATTCAGCTCGTTGTCGTTTTTTTTAAGCGGTCCAGAAGTTGGTCATAATGGGGGCGGAAGTGAGGCGGTAAGTACTCTAGAGGGGTGGAAGTGGAGGCGGGACGGAGTCTCCGCCGCTGTCAGTCATCGGCGGAGCGATGATGACATCATTACGTGTGTGCGTCACCACGTCTCTCTCCTTCACTTAAAGGGGAGGGAATCGGCGATTCTTTAGTTTTGGTCCACTGGGCCACCAGGGAGGCTTTCGGCCCAAGAGGGAGCGCCAGGCTGCCTGTTGGCGGCTCGGCTGAACCCGTGGGGCACAATTGTCCAGCCGACCTAGAAGCCGGCCGGGAAAAAAAAAATTTGGCGGCCACAGCAGTGGGCCCTCGCATTTAATGGCTGCCGTGCAGCCAAGTCCCACACACTGAAGACAAGGTGCGCCGACAGAAAAAGCTGTTGGGGGCACCACTCAGCGGGTCGAGGATTTTTACAGCTGAATTTGGCTGGAGGTGCAGGAGATTGGGATCCAGCAGTAAGCGGCCTTTTTGTGGAGCTGAATTTTGGCCCGGCTGTCTTTCGGTTGAGACACTAACTCGAGGCCCCTTCTACCCTCTCAGGTAGATATAAAAGATCCCATGGCACTATTTTGAAGAAAAGCAGGAGAGTTATCCCTGGTATCCTGGCCAATGTTTATTCTTCAATCAATTTCACTAAAGCAGATTATCTGCTCATTATAACACTGCTGTTTGTGGGAGCTTGCTGTGTGCAATATGGCAGCTGTGTTTCCGACAGTACATCAGTGACCACACTTCAAAAGTACTTCATTGGCTGTAAAGCACTTTGGGACGTCCTGAGGTTGTGCAAGGTGCTATATAAATGCAAATCTTTCTTTTTAAAGTAAAGCCGGCTCCTCTTGATCCGATACAAAAGCAAAATACTGCGGATGCTGGAAATCTGAAATAAAAACAGAAAATGCTGGAAACACTCAGCAGGTCAGGCAGCATCTGTGGAGAGAGAAACAGAGTTAACGTTTCAGGTCAATGACCTGAACTCTGTTTCTCTCTCCACAGATACTGCCTGACCTGCTGAGTATTTCCTGTATTTTCTGTTTTTACCTCTTGATCTGGGTTGGCCTGTGTGGCTCTTTTCAATAAGGAAATTAAACAACCCGCACAACAAACTGGTATTTTAATACAATCTGCAAATGAATTGAAGCTTGGCAGTCACAGATGTAAATCGCGCGATATAGTAAAATAATTCTGACTCGTACTGAAATTGTTCTTTTATTGGAACTATAGTACAAACAGAGGAAGAGTCAGTCATGTGATGATTCTCATTGGAATCTGCTTAAGGAATACCGATTAATAACAGGGAGCTAGTCTGGAGGTGGTCATTGCACTCCTGTTTCACTGTGATCCATCCAAATAAATTTATGGTTTATATATTATCTACTGCAGTCACTTGGCTTTCTAAACTTTCCTTGTTTGTTCCTCCTGGGCTCCAAATATACAGTTCTACACCATCTTCATTCTCACTCTGTTAGAATAACACATCATCTCCAACTTAAACAAATTATTTTCCAGGACCTCAAAATGTTAGAACGTCTCTGCTCTCTGTCTTTCCATTCTCCTCCAAATGGCTGGCTCTTAAAACAGAAGCTTAACAGCACCCAACCACCAGCACCTCGTTTATTCCATCTTTTGCTTCTGTCCACATGTACGCTGCCGACACCCAACTCTACCTCTCCACCACTGCTCTCGAACCCTCCACGGTCTCTAAATTGTCAGACTGCTTATCTGACATCTAGTACTAGATGAGCAGAAATTTTCTCCAATTAAATTTTGGGAAGACCGAAGCCATTGTCTTTGGTCCCCACCACCAATGACTCCCTCCCTCTCCCTAGCATCTATCTGAGGCTGAACCAGACTGTTCGCAACCTAGGCGTCATATTTGACCCTGAAATGAGTCTCCGGACACATATCCGTGCCATAACTAAAACCGCCTTTTTCCACCTCTGTAACATTGCCCGTCTCCGCCCTTGCCTCAGCTCATCTGCTGAAACCCTCATTCATGCCTTTGTTACCTCTAGACTTGACTACTCCAACTCACTCCTGGCTGGCCTCCCACATTCTACACTACATAAACGTGAGGTCATCCAAAACTCGGCAGCCCGTGTCCTAACTCGCACAAAGTCACGATCACCCATCACCCCTGTGCTTGCTGGCCTACATTGGCTATCAGTTAAACAATGCCTCGATTTCAAAATTCTCACCCTTGTTTACAAATCCCTCCCTATCTCTGTAATCTATTTCAGCCTCACAACCCCACAAGATGTCTGCGATCCTCAAATTCTGTCCCCTTGAGCATCCCTCATTATAACTGCTCAACCATTGGTGGCCGTGCCTTCAGTTGTTTGGGCCCTAAGCTCTGGAACTCCCTCCCTAAACCTCTCTGCCTCGCTACCTCTCTTTCATCCTTTAAGATGCTCCTTAAAATCGACCTCTTTAACCAAGCCTTTGGTCATCTGCCATAATTTCTTCTTATGTGGCTCAGTGTCAGATTTATCTGTTTTGTCTTGTAACACTGCTGTGAAGCGACTTGGGACGTTTTACTACGTTAAAGGCGCTATATAAATACAAGTTGTTGTTATCCTTTTCCAGTGTGGTTGTGCTCTGCATTCCTGGACCTTGGCCTTTTGTTGAGGCTTCTCAACAAAAGTCCAGAAAATTGCATATATTTTTAATTGGTACAAAATGCCACTGTAGTTCTCATCAAGATTATTGTTAAACCGTTTCAGGCATCAGGGAGATTTCTGCTGTCCACAATGAAACAATGGGGGGGCGGGGGGGAGGCGCGAGGGGAGGCTGCTACAGCCTTTAGTAACATTTAATTTCACAGTTAAATCTGATTGGGTTTGACAGCAATTTGTTGTTGCCCTAATCATTCATACGTTCTCTTGAGATTTTCAATCAAAAATATTTATCTTCAATATATACCTTGGATAGCAGATTAGTTAAATCTGATTGACTTCCTGCCTGCAAACCACATTAACATCTCATTACAAGTACTTGAGAGTGTAAACATTGTCAGATTTACAACATCTTGGTAAACAGCATTCTCACACTTTCACACAGTAAGCCTCACATACCATCTCCAGGGGGCTGGAACTCAGTGAAGCACGACAATCTAATGTGGTTGTGGTTGCGTGTGTGTGTGGATGCAGATGTCTGTATATAGCCATGATAAAATCTCCTACATTTTAATTCTAAGAACTATTATATGAGTAGTCACACACAGCATTGTTGGGTGAATCCAATCTTTGCAATAAAGTCTCCAACATAAATCACGGCTTAGTTGGCACAAAACCTGACCTCAGAAGGAATGGGTAAAGAACCAATTTTATGGCCAAATTCTGGCAGCTTAACTGCACTTTTCAAATCATGGGACTTACTACTCAAGCAGCCTTTGGTGTTTTCTAGGCAATGCCAGCATGATCTTTGTCCTGAGAACATTGGGTCTTAATGACTGATGATTGTCTTGTCTATGTTTACTTAACTTGTGAGGAAGCAAAATATAGTTTTATGCCTCAGTTGCATTATTTTATCCATAATGCACATCACACCTGTTCCTTGTCTGGAGGAAGCCTGGCGGAAACTACTGGAACTACAAAGTATCAATGAAAATGGAAATTAATATAACATTGCCGACCTTCTTATGAGCAATTTGTAGATTTGTATTGAAACTTATAATTAAAAAGTAGACTGGAGTTTGTCTAACCTTGTAAGTTTTTCATCTTTATTTATTAATAATAATCCACTAGCTAACATCACAATATTAAATTTGTCCATGCATGTGATGGAAGATCAGTGATTGGTTGATGTTACATTCATTAAGTTAACAAGTGGCAAGTAAATAACTAGAAAGTGGTGCTTTAAATGGAGCTGAAACTATAAACTAGAACCTTGAGAGCTTTAGCTGAGATCGATGACATTGCAATGGGCAGCACTACAAAAGATGGCCCCCAAATTCTTCAGCAAGCACCATAACACTAACAGACAGCTCTGAATTGCACCAAATCATAATTATGGAAGCTCTGCTATGACAGGCACGACGGGCCGAATGACCTCCTTCTGTGTTGTATCAATCTATAATATTTAGCTCCCAGGCAGGCACTGGGTCAAGTTTCACTTTTATTGCAAAGTGTAAAAACGGAGAGCGGTGGACTGGCTACCCATTTTATCTATGAAAGTTGTCACAGGCCGATCTGTGACCGCTTGTTTAACAGCGGGTGGTTAAAGTGATAATTCACCCCCGTTGTCCCATCACAGCAGTAAGACTGGTTTAGATCATATTATTTATTGAGATGACCGAAGTAATTATCATCGAAGGGTTTGTTTGCTGACATATAGATGTGTTGAAATGTCTTTTTGTTTGTCGATTTTCTCACTTCCTCTTCTTCCGAAGGCTTTGACTCCTGCTGGGTTAAGGTTCCACAGGTAGCAGGGGCCAGCTGGTATCTTACTCAAATGGTTGTCCTTCCTGTGTGATGTGCACATTACTTAGTCGGATTTGTTTGGTAAGAAATCAATCCCAAGCTGACAAAGATAAATGTGCACTGAGCCAAGATTTCACTTGCATTTGGTTAACAATGGTATTGGTCCGTACTACGCAATGAGCTCGAATCAAGTTAGATTAGTATTACCAATATCTGTCTTGTTTGATACATGTTATTATTTTTATTGAGGAGAAATGGTTTTATCCGGGGGTGAGAATGAATAGAATTGAACAATTGTATTCAGCACTGTTAAGATTTTTATTACGACGCTGTATAATTTATTTACATTTTGAACAAAATAGAAGGTGCCTATTGCTGGGAAAGCTTACCAGCAACCTGGCCCAGTCCTCAGACCAAGGCTGCAGTTGTTTACCTCAAAGGTACAACAGCTGGATTTCTAGGAAAGTATGTTCATTGTGCAGTGTCATGTTGGACAGAAGAACATTAAAGTGATCAAGTAAGGAATCTGATAAAGGCATTCGGGCACCATTGATCATTCACAACAGTGCAAGTTTGTCTTTGGTAAATTTGCAACAAAACATTGAATATATATGGCCTTGTGACTCATATGGCAGGTGCATCGTGTGGTGTGGTACTGAGCAATGCAGGAAAGACTCATGTTAGAATCCTGGGGGCCGATTTTCAGCAAGGCCTCCGCCTGCCCAAGTGCCGCCCAAAGTGCCGCCGATGGCCGCCAAGGTACCAGAAGGTACTTTGGGCGGGATATTCAGGAAGAAGGTCCCTCGAAGGTTGGCAAGATGTACACTGCCAATTTGGGCAGCAGCAGAGGCGCTTGCCGTCCAGGTGCCGCCGAGGATGGAGTCGGGCCCACGGAGGGTCGAAGACCTGAAAAAAAAAAATCACAAATAAAAAATACAAAAAAGTATCCGAAGACCTTCAGGGGACCCTCTGCAGGTAAGTCACTGTTGAAAATTTAAAAAAAAAATGTTCACTTACCTTTTTTTCAGGTTCTTCAGACTTGCCGTCGAGGACAGACCAGCCTCCAGCCAGCGGTCCAACCCGTTCTGCCGCCGAGTCCCGCCGACTCCCCCCCCCCCCCCCCCCCCCCACAGGAACCTGGGAGCTCGGCGGGCAGGAACTCAGTTGTTTCACTCGGCTGTCCGCTGCTGTCAACGGGTGGTTCCCGGCGGCTCTCTCCTCCCGCCCGCTCCAGGCCACCCCAAAAGTGGCACTGGGCAGATCTGCAGGAGGAATGTCGGCGGGAGTGGGCGACAGCGAGCAGAGGCCTTGATGAAAATCGGCCCCCTGGTCTCTTTTGAATTAGCCTGAGTCTTGTGGGGATGCTGCAGTTGGTTGCATTGCTTCAGGATTAGAGAGGAGAAAAATTGGCCAGGAATTCCCAATCCGGATAATATCCAGAGGCTACTGTGTGTGGACCATGGGTGATAACAGGATTTGTGATGCTTCCAATGATTAAATAGATTGTCACAACTCTTAAGAAGTTTAATCCACAGATACCACCCCTTACCGTCGATGGACCCACCCTTGGTCCTTCTCCATCTATCAACATTCTTGGCCTCACTATAACCATTGACAAACACAACTCTTATATCTCCTGCAATGTTAAAGCTATTTCTGAAATGTTTCCCTTTTTCTTTTCAAACCCTTCAAAAGTACTCCATTGGTTTTAAAATGCTTTGGGGCGTCCTGAGGTCCTGAAAGACTTTACATAAATGCAAGTCTTTATACTATTTTTTAATATTAACATTAAAGAATATGTAAAGTATTTAAGCAAATATTATTAACTGAAAGAATTGTGCCAAGAATTCCGGCCTTGACGGGTCAGTACAAAGTGCGCACGGACCCGGCGAGGCCTCGCAAAAGCCAGTTTTTAGGACGCGACGTGCATGCGCTGAAAACCGGCTTTTCCGATCTGTCAAGATTTCTCTCGACAGATCCTCCGCATCCCCGGGAGAAGGACATCCGCGCGGGAGAAATTGGGCTATTTGCCCAATTCATGCCCAGCGAATGTCCTTCAAACTCTTACGCCTGGTAAAAGCAGGCACATAGCTTTCTTTTACCAGCGTAAGAGTTCTAAAACACATAAAAATTAAATTTAATTATACATTTTTATGTTAAAAGTCCTGTCCATTAAAGTAAGTTTATTTTAAACCCTATTAAAACACATTAAAAAAGTCCCCCAAAAATATATTTTTTCTAAAACATTTAATTAACTTTAATTTCAATTAATTTTAAATATACGAAGTGTTTTTTTAATTTACTCTGTTGAGTTTATTATTTTAGGGGAGTATTCTCATCGATAATAATGAGAACTCAACGGAGTGATTGGTGGTCCAGGCCCACATGACTCCACCTTTTTCGTACGTATGGAGAAGTCCTCTCTCTGTACGGTACATATGGAATGAACGCCTCTCTCTGTACGGTACCTATGGAATGAAGGTCTCTCTCTGTACGGTACCTATGGAATGAAGTCCTCTCTCTGTACGCTACCTATGGAATGAAGTCCTCTCTCTGTACGGTACCTATGGAATGAAGGCCTCTCTCTGTACGGTACCTATGGAATGAAGGCCTCTGTACGCTACCTATGGAATGAAGGTCTCTCTCTGTACGGTACCTATGGAATGAAGGCCTCTCTCTGTACGGTACCTATGGAATGAAGTCCTCTCTCTGTATGGTACCTATGGAATGAAGGTCTCTCTCTGTACGGTACCTATGGAATGAAGTCCTCCCTCTGTACGGTACCTATGGAATGAAGTCCTCTCTCTGTACGCTACCTATGGAATGAAGGCCTCTCTCTGTACGCTATCTATGGAATGAAGGCCTCTCTCTGTACGGTACCTATGGAATGGCATGTTGGCCTTCATAGCGAGGGGATTTGAGTACAAGGGCAGGGAGGTGTTGCTACAATTGTACAGGGCCTTGGTGAGGCCACACCTGGAGTATTGTGTACAGTTTTGGTCTCCTCACCTGAGGAAGGACATTCTTGCTATTGAGGGAGTGTAGCGAAGGTTCACCAGACTGATTCCCGGGATGGCGGGACTGACCTATCAAGAAAGACTGGATCAACTGGGCTTGTATTCACTGGAGTTCAGAAGAATGAGAGGTGACCTCATAGAAACGTTTAAAATTCTGACGGGGTTAGACAGGTTAGATGCAGGAAGAATGTTCCCAATGTTGGGGAAGTCCAGAACCAGGGGACACAGTCTAAGGATAAGGGGGAAGCCATTTAGGACCGAGATGAGGAGGAATTTCTTCACCCAGAGAGTGGTGAACCTGTGGAATTCTCTACCACAGAAAGTTGTTGAGGCCAATTCACTAAATATATTCAAAAAGGAGTTAGATGAAGTCCTTACTACTAGGGGGATCAAGGGGTATGGTGAGAAAGCAGGAATGGGGTACTGAAGTTGCATGTTCAGCCATGAACTCATTGAATGGCGGTGCAGGCTAGAAGGGCCGAATGGCCTACTCCTGCACCTATTTTCTATGTCTATGTTTCTATGAAGCCCTCTCTCTGTACGGTACCTATGGAATGAAGGCCTCTCTCTGTACGCTACCTATGGAATGAAGGCCTCTCTCTGTACGGTACCTATGGAATGAAGGCCTCTCTCTGTACGCTACCTATGGAATGAAGGCCTCTCTCTGTACGGTACCTATGGAATGAAGTCCTCTCTCTGTACGCTACCTATGGAATGAAGTCCTCTCTCTGTACGGTACCTATGGAATGAAGTCCTCTCTCTGTACGCTACCTATGGAATGAAGGCCTCTCTCTGTACGGTACCTATGGAATGAAGGCCTCTCTCTGTACGCTACCTATGGAATGAAGTCCTCTCTCTGTACGCTACCTATGGAATGAAGTCCTCTCTCTGTATGCTACCTATGGAATGAAGTCCTCTCTCTGTATGCTACCTATGGAATGAAGGTCTCTCTCTGTATGCTACCTATGGAATGAAGGTCTCTCTCTGTACGCTACCTATGGAATGACGTCCTCTCTCTGTACGCTACCTATGGAATGAAGGCCTCCGACTGCCGAAGGTGCCTCTGGGACCACCAGATGTTTTCATCAAAAAATTTTGGGTCGGAGGCATTTGTCCGAAGGAAGCCGCCGACCGCAATTTTCCCCCCAATAACTGCAATTTCGATTTGCTGGTGTGTCTGGAGCTTGCTAAAACTGTGAACATCTCCACATTTAGTACATTTGTACAGACTTTCTCAATTCCGGAGCTGTTCTTTTATTGTTAAGGTCAATTGGTGACTTGGTGAAGTATCTCAGATTTGTTGAAGCTGCACTGCCGCACCTTACTTGCAGAATTAAGGCTTTTGATTTGCAAAATTACTGCCTCAGTTCCCAGGCCAACATTTTGCACTGCCACCTTTTCTACTTTTTACTTTGTCAGAACCACTTAACGAGCTTATTGGTCATTTGTTTGCTGACACTATTATATCTTTTCACATTGTTGCATGTTTTTATATATTTGTGCATTTACATTCATGTTGCCTTAACAAGTTCTTCAGAGCTCTGAGTCAAATGTCTGACACATTACAATTACCAGCTCTGACTCTAGACCCTGTGGGTTTTCTAATTTAATTTAGATTTAATTGAAATCATGAACTAAAATAATTTTCCTGTTCTCAGAAACCCATCCTATCTCTTCCATGAACAGATTAAGCTACTGAAAACAACTTGTATTATGGCCCAGAATTTCCTGGAGACTCGTGCCATTGTAACGCTGCATCAACATCACTTTACAGAGAGTTGTATATCCAAGTCTGCAGATGACACTAAATTAGGAGGCACACCAACGGTGTCTCCACAAGATCCTGCAAATTCGCTGGGAGGGTAGACGCACCAACGTTAGTGTTCTCGATCAGGCCAACACCCCCAGCATCGAAGCACTGACCACCCTTGACCAGCTCCGTTGGGCGAGCCATATTGTTTGCATGCACGAAACAAGACTCCCAAAGCAAGCGTTCTACTCAGAACTCCTACACGGCAAACGAGCCACAGGTAGACATTTTCAAGGACACCCTCAAAGCCTCCTTGATAAAATGCAACATCCCCACTGACACGTGGGAGTCCCTGGCCAAAGACCACCCTAAGTGGAGGAAGAGCATCCGGGAGGATGCTGAGCACCTCGAGTCTCATCACTGAGAGCATGCAGAAAACAAGCGCAGGCAGCAGAAGGAGTGAGCGACAAATTAGACTCCCCACCCACCCTTTCCTTCAACCACTGTCTGTCCCACCTATGACAGAGACTGTAATTCCTAAATTGGACTGTTTAGTCACCTGAGAGCTCACTTTTGGAGTGGAAGCAAGTCTTCGTCGATTTCAAGGGACTGCCTATGATGATGATAGAAACATAGAAACATAGAAAATAGGTGCAGGAGTAGGCCATTCGGCCCTTCGAGCCTGCACCGCCATTCAATGAGTTCATGGTTGAACATGCAACCTCAGTACCCCATTCCTGCTTTCTCGCCATACCCCTTGATCCCCATAGTAGTAAGGACTATATCTAACTCCTTTTTGAATATATTTAGTGAATTGGCCTCAACAACTTTCTGTGGTAGAGAATTCCACAGGTTCACCACTCTCTGGGTGAAGAAGTTTCTCCTCATCTCGGTCCTAAATGGCTTACCCCTTATCCTTAGACTGTGACCCCTGGTTCTGGACTTCCCCAACATTGGGAACATTCTTCCTGCATCCAACCTGACTAAACCCATCAGAATTTTAAACGTTTCTGTGAGATCCCCTCTCATTCTTCTGAACTCCAGTGAATACAAGCCCAGTTGATCCAGTCTTTCTTGATATGTCAGTCCCGCCATTCCGGGAATCAGTCTGGTAAACCTTCGCTGCACTCCCTCAATAACAAGAATGTCCTCCCTCAAGTTAGGAGACCAAAACTGTATGCAATACTCCAGGTGTGGCCTCACCAAGACCCTGTACAACTGTAGTAACACCTCCCTGCCCCTGTACTCAAATCCCCTCGCTATGAAGGCCAACATGCCATTTGCTTTCTTAACCGCCTGCTGTACCTGCATGCCAATCTTCAATGACTGATGTACCATGACACCCAGGACTTGTTGCACCTCTCCTTTTCCTAATCTGTCACCATTCAGATAATAGTCTGTCTCTCTGTTTTTACCACCAAAGTGGTGATGATGTTATGTGGATGGGAGTTACAAAAGGACATAAACAGATTGAGTGAAAAATTATGGCAAATGGAGTTCAACTTGGACAAATGTGAGGTCAGTCACTTTCGATCTGAGAAAGAAATATTGGAATCTTTTGTTAATGATGGGGGACTAGGAGCTGTGAATTAGCATAGGTATCTAGGCGTCAATGGACACAAATCACTAAAAACGAGTGCACAGATAGAAAAATTAATCAAAACGGCTAATTGAATATGGGCCTTTATCTCAAGGTGGGTTGGGGTGGGGGTTGGGGCGGTTAGAATTCAAAGGTGAGGACATGATGCTTCAGTTATACAGAGATTTGATCAGACCCCATCTGGAGCACTGTGTTTAACTTTGAGCATTGAACCTCAGGAAAGATATATTGGCCTTGGAGGGGATGCAACGCAAATTCATCAGGAGATTACGGGGGCATAATAGGTTAAATTATGAGAACAGGTTGCATCAACTTGGCTTCTATTCCCTTGAGTTTAAAAGCTTGAGGGGTGATCTAATCGAGATATTTAAAATGTTAAAGGGATTTGATAGCTTAGATACAGAGAAACTATTTCATTTACTGAGGTAAGAACAGGAAATCTAGAAATCTCTCCCTCAAAAGGCTGTGGTGCTGGGTCAATTGAAATTTTCAATTGAGATCGATAGATTTTTGATCAGTGTGGGTATTAAGGGATATGGAGCGAAGTCGATAAATGGAGTTGAGGCTTGAAGGGCTGAAGGCCTACTGTTCAACATCACACAGATATTTTTTTTCTCTAACGGGAATTACTGATCTGCACAGTTTTACAGCAAAATCTGTCAAGACAGATGGTGTGGGAGCAACAACAACAACCTGCATTTATATAGCACCTTTAACATAGTAAGACGTTCCAAGGCACTTCACAGAAGCGGTATCAAACAAAATTTGACGCTGAACCACATAAGGAGATATTAGGGCAGAGGGGTAAGTTTTAAGGAGCGGGTTAAAGAAGTAAAGAGAGCTAGAGAGTAGGAGAGGTTTAGGGAGGGAATTCCAGAGCTTGGGGCCTAGGCAGCTGAAGGCATGGCCGCCAATGGTGGAGCGATTTGAAATCGTGGATGCGCCAGAGGCCAGAATTGGAGGAGCGCAGAGATCTCGGAGGGTTGTATGGCTGGAGGAAGTTGTAGAGATAGGGAAGGGTGAGGTGATGGAGGGATTTGAAAACAAGGAGCAGTTAGTAAAATTATTTCACATCATTGAAACAGTATCGGCTTAATTTAGTTAATGGTATGATTGTGATGAAACAATTTTGAAGTTCAAAATATATAGTGTCCAAAATCTCGTAATTTATTGTTAGGCGTGGACAATAGAGATAGGTAAAATTATTTAGAATATATAAAGCCTTGCGATATTGGAATGGAATCAGGAAGCCGTATCTCGTCTTAATTGTCTACCATTCGTGATCAATAAACTGTTTCATAACGTCGATTTAGACTTTGCTTTAGGAAGGCACAGCACAGGTCATTGCCTGCAGAGTTCTGCAGCATTAACTTGCACATCAATAAGATAAATTGTAACCCAAATAACCTTATACAGTGACGGCTACATTATAGCATTGTACACCCAGATGCAGTGAGCTCTCTGTCCCTGCAATGCCTTTAGTCCATTAAAGCAATACAAATATATTAATTAAATCAGTCAACCTATCCTTTGGATAGAGTGAGCTTGATTGCACCCAGAACTGTTCAGGTTCATACTATTTTACAAAGAGTGCTAAGCAGCATTGCTTTAAGTAGTGCCATTGGAGAAATAAATTACTTTTCAGAAAACGTATACGATTCCCAATAGATCATAAATCAAGCAAGACAAACACGTATTTATTTTTGCAACTGGCTGGTGAGAATTAGTATCTGAAGGTTGTAGAACAAGGACAACTGAGCAAAATCAATATTTGTACGGGAGAAGTTAGGTAAGAAATATGAAAAAAAAGAATCCCAATTTTGCTTAAACTCGGTTTCACAGCCACATCTCTTTCCTCAGCAACTGTCTTCAGCTCCAACCTATTCCACATGGATTTCAGCTTAAATGCCACCTTGATCACGTGTTTCCTGAAAAATAAATAAAACTGAGATTAGACTTGACCAAATCTAAAAATATTCAAATTTCAATGTTAAATTATTATTAATTTTTTCCTTTGACTGAATTAGTTCTATGTATAGCTTTTTAATGTGTGCAGATAGCTTGCATCAAGTAGCGGCATTCAAACTCTGTATCAATGTGAAACACAGCTTCAGGAAAGTATTAAATGTATTGGCTTCCAATTAAGTAATGCCTCGATTTCAAAATTCTCATCTTTATTTTCAAATACCTCCATGGCCTCGCCCCTCCCTATCTCTGTACCCTCCTCCAGCCCCACAACCCCCTGAGATGTCTGCGTCCTCTAATTCTGCCTCTTGAGCATCCCTGATTATAATCACTCAACCATTGGTGGCCATGTCTTCTGTTGTCTAGGCCCCAAGCTCTGGAACTCTCTGCCTAAACCTCTTAGCCTCCACCTCTCTTTCCTCCTTCAAAATGCTCCTTGAAACATAACTCTTTGACAAAGCTTTTGGTCACCTGTGTTAATTTCTACTTATACGGCTCGGTGTCAAAATTTTTTATCTCATAATACTCCTGTGAAGCGCCTTTGTGACATTTCACTACATTAAACTATCAGAAGGCATTTGACAAGGTGCCACATAAAAGGTTACTGCACAAGATAAAAGTTCACGGGGTTTGGGATAATATATTAGCATGGATAGAGGACTGGCTAACTAACAGAGAACAGAGAGTCAGGATAAATGGTTCATTCTCTGGTTAGCAACCAGTAACTAGTGGGGTGCTGCAGGGATCAGTGCTGGGACCCCAACTATTTACAATTTATATTAACGACTTGGAAGAAGGGACTGAGTGTAACGTAGCCAAGTTTACTGACGATACAAAGATGGGAGGAAAAGCAATGTGTGAGGAAGACACAAAAAAATCTGCAAAAGGACATAGACAGGCTAAGTGAGTGGGCAAAAATTTGGCAAATGGAGTATAATGTCGGAAAGTGCGAGGTCATGCACTTTGGCAGAAAAAAATCAAAGAGCAAGCTATTATTTAAATGGAGAAAGATTGCAAACTGCCGCAGTACAGCGGGACCTGGGGGTACTTGTGCATGAAACACAAAATGCTAGTATGCAGGTACAGCAAGTGATCAGGAAGGCCAATGGCATCCTGACCTTTATTGCAAAGGGGATGGAGTATAAAAGCAGGGAAGTCTTACTACAGCTATATAAGGTATTGGTGAGGCTACACTTGGAATACCGCATGCAGTTTTCGTTTCCATATTTACGAAAGGATATACTTGCTTTGGAGGCAGTTCAGAGAAGGTTCACTATGTTGATTCCGGGCATGAGGGGGTTGACTTATGAGGAAAGGTTGAACAGGTTGGGCCTCTACTCATTGGAATTCAGAAGAATGAGAGGTGATCTTATCGAAATGTATATGATTATGAGGGGGCTTGACAAGGTGGATGCAGAGAGGATGTTTCCACTGATGGGGGAGACTAGAACTAGGGGGCATAATCTTAAAATAAGGGGCTGCCCATTTAAAACTGAGATGAGGAGAAATTTCTTCTCTCAGAGGCTTGTGAATCTGTGGAATTCGCTGCCTCAGAGAGCTGTGGAAGCTGGGACATTGAATAAATTTAAGACAGAAATAGACAGTTTCTTAAATGATAAGGGGATAAGGGATTATGGGGAGCGGGCAGGGAAGTGGAGCTGAGTCCATGATCAGATCAGCCATGATCTTATTGAATGGTGGGCAGGCTCGAGGGGCCGTATGGCCTACTCCTGTTCCTATTTTTTATGTTCTTATGTTCTAAAGGCGCTATATAGATACAAGTTGTTGTTGTTGTGTGATGAGTTGGCATATTTTCCAATTTGCAAAATTATAATTTCCCTAAACAGCACGGCATTGTAATGTTGACAGTAAATGTGTGTCTTCTTAAAACTGAAAAATGACAACCAATTTCGACAATTTGAACAACGTGCCATGCATGCCGATAGAATTCTATTTGTTGCAGAGATAAGCATTGGCTGCACTGCTCCTGATTCATCACTATCCTCACTGTATTCAAATCAGTCTTCTTTGCGTAAATTTGCTGCTGGAGGATCGGGTCAGACAATGGTCTAACCTACGGCATCCCTCGCCATTATCAGCATTGCAGGAAGTTCTGGGTCAATGATATATTAATCACTTGATAGGGATTTTACCTTGAAATACCAACTATTGCTGTTCTGCAACAACATTTAATATTAATAGTATATTTCAGTCCAATTAAAATTTTAAGTACAATTAAATTTAATAAGGCGTATGACTTAAAGATCTTTCACAGGACATCCCATAGCACCTCACAGCCAATGAAGTAATTTTGAAATGTAGACACTGTTATGATGTAGACTCTTTCCCGGCACTCTTATCTTAACTAGAACCCTGAAAACAATAGCTCAGTTGTTAGCGCTGCAAAAAGGACAGGAGTCAAAGTAAAAGAAACAGAAAGGGTTCACTTTTCCCCAATTACCTGTGCCGCTTTTTTGATGTGCTCCGTTTTTTTTTGGAGTAAATAAAAATCGGCAAGTTTCCCCAAAGTTTCTGTGCCAGCGTAATTCACCTAGGTATGATTTTTTTGCGTCATCGGGAGTGTAACCTGATGTCTGCGCCAGTTTTTCACATTTAAACAAGTTTGGCCAACTTACATTTTTCCTAGAACGGCGTATGTGAGCACTCCCAAAAAACCTTCTGGGCACTTAACAAAAATCAGCACACATTACAAAATCGGCACAGAAAGACGCCATTGTTTTTAGCTGAAGTTTTGGAGGGAGTGACGAAGGCAGAGAATATGCATCATAAATCTTTATTTTTTTTTAAATTCAAAAGAGAGAAATTGGAAGTGTAATGCAATTTTTGAATTTTTTATTTTTTTTCAAAGTACCACCCCACCACTGAACATCACCTCACCGGGCTCGAGAATCGGAGCGTCGGCCGGCAGAATCGCTCCCTCACCCGGACACAGGGGCTTGGGGCCCGGCTTCAAAAGATGCCGGCGGGGGGCGGTGGGGGGGGGGGGGGGGTGGGGGCAGTGTTGGATGCCGAGCCCCGAGCCTCTGTGTCTGGGCGACGTTCCAACACTCAAGCCCGATAAGGAGAGGTTCGGTGGTGGGGTGGTGCTATGAAAAAATCAAAAATTTAAGAATTGCAGTACACTTTGTTGCCCCAAATGTCTTCATTAACTTCCTAACTTCCCGTTGTGTGCAAGGCTATTGCGCAAGTGCAGACCAGTGTATGGTCCATACTAGGGCATCCACCTTGGAGAGAGAGAGGGAAGAAGGGAAGCGAGTGCTTTGTCCGAATGTTTTGAGGTTGTTGCAAAGCTACAATTTAATTATGGGGGCAATATTGACAATGCCATGCCTTGTGCAAGCCTTCTGCATGATGGTGCTGCGGAGGAGAAGATTGATTAGACAGCATCAGCTGAGGAACATCAGAGCACGTAGAATGATGGGCAGGAAGGTTTACCCACATCGGGTCGATCGAGACAGGTGTTCATTCCTGCACCTGAGTGAAGCAGACTGTGTGAGAAGGCTGTGTTTCTGCAAAGAAGTTGTAACCGAGATCTGTGAGTTAGTAAAAGCAGACCTGCAACCTAGAAGTGTCAGGAGGACTGATTTGTCAGTTGAAGTAAAGGTTACAGCTGCACTTTCCTTTTATGCATCTGGATCATTCCAGGCCACAACTGGGGATGTGTGCACCATTTCTCAACATGCAACACATATCTGCATTTGGCAGGTGACTGCTGCATCATATGCCCGGAGGAATGATTACATAAAGTTCCCCATGACCGCCCAGGCAATACGTGAAAGGGCTGTGGGCTTCTCCGGGATTGCTGGTTTCCCCAAGGGCTGCATTGATTGTACCCACATCGCCTTGCGAGCACTTTTGGATGATTCCAAGATGTACAGGGACAGAAAAGCCCTCCACGCGATGAATGTGCAGCTTGTCTGTGACGATATGCATCACATCATGGCAGTTGATGCGAGATACCCTGGCAGCACCAATGAAACATTCATCCTACGCGAGAGCGCTATCTCTGTCATGTTTCAGCAGTAGCCAGAAGGGCAGAACTGGTTGCTGGGGGACCAATGGTATGGTCTCTCCACCTGGCTCGTGGCACCCCTACGCATAACCCGGACGGAAGCTGAACGGGAATACAGCACATTGCACATTGCGACGCGCAGCATAATAGAGAGGACCATTAGGCATCTTGAAGTAGCGTTTCTGATGCCTGGACCATTCTGGAGGCTACTTGCAATACTCCCCTGAGATTGTCGGTCAGTTCACTGTTGTCTGCTACATGCTGCACAACGTAGCCATCATGAGGCAGCAGCAGCTGGTAGTAGAGACCCACCTGAGGTGAGAGTGGCTGATGATGAGGAGGAAGATGCAGGTGGCGAGGAGGACGAGGAAGCCATGCAACTACCTGAACCCGGAGCACGACGACGGAGGAGAGTGGGCCGTCGTGCCCCTTTAATGATTGCTCGAGCCTTGCAGTTCATCCGTGAATGATTTGCTGCCTGAGGGCTCAGCGGCAACTATTCCAAATGGACCGTGTTTACTGTTTGGACCTGATCCTTAATGTTGTGTTGTGTTAATAATGGAACAAATAACGTACATGATTCAGTTATAATGTAATATATATATATTTTATTCAAAATTTTAACACTTTGTACTTAACTTAACTTTAATAAAAATATTCTTGTATCAAACTTTAAACTATTCAGTTAAGATCACTTACAAACTTTAAGATCACTTACAAACTTGTAAATTTACATCACTTAAAAAAACTTTTAATTTGAGAACAGTTAAATAACAATAACATAAGAGCAACAGTAACAATAATAATAACAACAGCAATAACAACAACAGCAGCAAAGAAAGGCTGCACCCATCTCTCCTCCACCTTACTCCAAGACCGCCCGCTGTGCTTGGTCTTGGTAACTCCACCCCTGCCCGCTGGCAGTGGCACAGCATTTCTCGGGTTGGTACCAAGCTCACTCTTTCGAACATCTCGGGTAATGCGCACTTGTTGGGGGGAGAGGGCAGGTGGTAACGTGGAAGGCCCGGTTTGGGCCACTTCAGAGGTTGGTCTGGGGATTGGAGTGGGAGTGGCAGTTGATTCCATCAATCGCCGCGGGGTCTGGGCGACATTCCCTCCCTCATGTTCACCAACAGAGTCTCAGCTTCCTGCGACATTCCCTCCCTCATGTTCACCGACAGAGTCTCAGCTTCCTGCGACATTCCCTCCCTCATGTACACCAACAGTGTATCAGCTACCTGTGACATTCCATCCCTAATGTGCCTGGACAATGTCCCCATTTCTTGGGAGAGTGCTGTTACTTTTCCCGACCGTCCCAATACCTCATCACCCACCCCACTGATGGTGTCCAGGAATGATCGCGTAAGGCTCTCCCCCACTCATTGCCATCATCTGAACCACATCTGTTACATCCTGCATCTCAGGAGAGCGCTGACAAGCTCTCCTTCCTCTCCTCACCCTGGGTGTGGCTCGCTGCACCCCACTGGGACCCGTAGCCTCGGACGGTGGGGCCCTGGGTGTGGCTCTTTAAAAATGTCTGAATGCAGACCGGGAGGTGTACTGGGCATCCCGGTTCATCTTTGGCAGTCCCTCGAAATCATGTAGAAAACGTCATTTTTTACCCCCTGCATGCGCAGAAGGTGGAGTGGGGGCCTTTTTTTTCAGCACAGATCTTAGGCTGCACCCCACAAAGCTAAAGGACAAGCTGCGTGGCGTCAATTCCAAAAATGACAATGGGGAAACTTGCAAGTCTTTTTTTGGCGTAGTCGGGCCAAAAAACAGGCGTAGCTCTTCAAATACGCCAAAAAATGGCATTGCGGAAAATTGAGCCCAAAGACTTGCATTTACATAGCGCCTTTCACAACCTCAGGACATCTCTAACACTTTACAGCCAATGAAGTAGTTTTAAAATGTAGTCACTGTTGTATTGTAGGTAAGCACAGCAGCCAATTTGCACACAGTAAGAACTCACAAACAGCAATGAGATAACTGACACTATAATTTGATTTTAGTGACGTTGGTTGGGGGCTAATGTTGGTGACATGAGATCTTTTCCAGATGGGGGCCTTGGTTTAAACATCTCATCTGAATGACTGCACCTCTGACAGTACAGCATTCCCTTAGTACGATATTAAATTACCAGTCTGATCATGTGCTTAGGTCTCTAGAATGGGGCCTGATGGTCTTCTGATTCAGAAACCAATACTGACACTTAACAATATAAAAGACATAAGCTTGACATGAAAATAACCTTGTTTAAAGAGTCGAAATCCAGAAGCAGACTGCAACTGATGTCACATTTTGTTATTTTATATCAACATCTGGAAGTAAAAATTATTAATATCTTTACAAAGGATTGCAAATTTCTGGGGTTGCTATGTTTAATTTAAAATAGCATTAACAATTCGCTACTTTTGCACCTTAAACATATTTTTAAGAAGTTTTGGGTTGGAACAACAACAACTTGCATTTATATAGCAAAGTGATTATCGGTACGAACATTTTTGTGTCCTTCTGCGCATGCGCCTGGTTGTCATCAAAGGGGCCCAATCAGAGCTTTAGGTGTTACAAATAAATGTGTCCTTTATAAAGCGCATTTAACATAGTAAAATGTCCCAACGTGTTTCACAGGAGCATAATCGGACAAGAAAGAGCTTGAGGGGCTGACCAATTAATAATTCAATAGTAATTTAAAGGTCACTCAAACTGCTATCAGTTTGTTAATGGCATTAATTGAGCATCTGTCAGCTTGAGAACTGAAGTGATTGAGAACTGGCAGGTGGGATGTTTGGTTCAGTAGCCTCAAGACTCTTCAGGTCACACACTCGTCACAAGCTGAATATAACCGTTGGGCTGCTTCGACCCTGCCTTGTAATAACTGAACTGCTGGCACTGTCAAATTACTAAACTGACTCGTTATTTTTGTGGCTGGTATTACGTTTATTGAATACTCACCAGTTTACAAAGGTAGCAGAGGATCTACATATCTCCCATAAAGCTGAAATTCTTCAAATGAACAGCCATATTTTATACTTTTCACCTGGGTCACCATCATCACAGGCGGTCCCTCGAATCGAGGATGACTTGCTTCCACGTCAAAAAGTTCACAGGCGTTTCAATGAAGGACCTAATATTCCAGGTCCCGAACTAAATCCTGAAGGGTGGAAGATGCCTGTGCGTGGATTTTTTTAACGTGTGGTGGCCGTTGCACACCAGCCATCACACGGGCTTTATCGAGCTAGGTCTTGGCAAGGATTAACCAAGACGACTGGAGACCAGCTGTGCTGCACGGACCTAGTGCGCACACATAGCGCAGTGTGGGCTGGCCCCTGTTGCCCCTGGACCCTCACCTCTTCCGGGCCCCGAACGCACACCTCTCCTGGGCGCCGATCACGTCCCTCTACAATCTCTCGTCGCTCTTTCGCCCCAGCCTCGCCGCTCCTGCAGTATCTGCCCACGCTCCAATTACCGACCTGGATCTTGGTGATGTCCCTCTTCACTGCCGTTATTCTCCTGCTCCAGCACGTGCTGCTCCCTGGAGTGCTAGGAATGATAGCTTGTCACCAGATGTCAGCATCTTATTCGAGTGCCAAACAACAATAAGCAACAGCTCTAAGCAATACTCACAACGGTGAAATATGGTTTAGTATGGGATAGACCAGGCCGTAGTCCTAGGGAGAGCCATGAGTGCGTACCAAAGCAAGTCTTCCCTGTCTTCATCTTTTACCTCTCATAAGAAATAGAAGCAGGAGTAGGCCATTTAGCCCTTCGAGACTGCTTCGCCATTCAGTAAGATCATGGCTGATATTCTACCTCAACTTCACCTTCCGGCACTATCCCCATATCCCTTGATTCCCTTCGTGTCCAAAAATCTATCAGTCTCTGTCTTGAATATACTACTGACGATGGTACAGTTCATTCTCCGTTTGAGGCAAGCCTGGTCGATACCTATTAAAGCAATTTTCTTGTCTTAGTTTATGGCTTCTGACTCATCATCATCATAGGCAGTCCCTCGGAATCGAGGAAGACTTGCTTCCACACCTGAAGTGAGTTCTTTGGTGGCTGAACAGTCCAATACGAGAGCCACAGACTCTGTCGTTGAGGGAAGGGGTGGGTGGGACTGGTTTGCCACACGCTCTTTCCGCTGTCTGCGCTTGATTTCTGCATGCTCTCGGCGTTGAGACTCGGGGTGCTCAGCGCCCTCTCGGATGCACTTCCTCCACTTAGGGTGGTCTTGGGCCAGGGACTCCCAGGTGTCAATGGGGATGTCGCACTTTATCAGGGAGGCTTTGAGGGTGTCCTTGTAGCATTCCCGCTGCCCACCTTTGGCTCATTTGCCGTGCGGGAGCTCCGAGTAGAGCACTTGCTTTGGGAGTCTCGTGTCTGGCATGTGGACTATGTGGCCTGCCCAGTGGAGCTGATCGAGTGTGGTCAGTTCTTCAATGCTGGGGGTGTTAGCCTGAATGAGGACACTGATGTTGGTGCGCCTGTCCTCCCAGGGGATTTGTAGGATCTTGTGGAGACATTGTTGGTGATATTTCTCCAGCAACTTGAGGTGTCTACTGTACATGGTCCATGTCTCTGAGCCATACAGGAGGGCAGGTATTACTACAGCTCTATAGACCATGAGCTTGGTGGCAGTTTTGATGGCCTGGTCTTCAAACACTCTTTTCCTCAGGCGGCCGAAGGCTGTACTGGCACACTGGAGGCAGTGTTGGACCTCGTCGTTGATGCCTGCTCTTGTTGACAGGAGGCTCCCGAGATATGGGAAGTGGTCCACGGTGTCCAGGGCCACGCTGTGGATCTTGATGACTGGGGTGCAGTGTTGTGTGGTGAGGACAGGCTGGTGGAGGACCTTTGTCTTACGGATGTTTAGTGTAAGGCCCATGCTTTCGTATGCCTCAGTAAATACATCGAATATGTCCTGGAGTGCAGCCTCTGTATGTGCGCAGACGCAGGCGTCATCCGTGTACTGTAGCTCGACACAGAGATTGGCGTCGTCTTGGATCTGGCCTGGAGACGGCGCAAGTTGAACAGGTTCACACTGGTTCTGTAGTTTAGTTCCACTCCAGCGGGGAGCTTGTTGACTGTGAGGTGGAGCATAGCGGCGAGAAAGATTGAGAAGAGGGTTGGGGCAATGACGCAGCTCTGTTTGACCCCTGTCTGGACGTCGGTAGGGATCGCAGCCTGCATGTCGTCATGGAGCAGGCGGAAGATGGTAACGAACATTTGGCACATCCAAAATAGAGGAGGACGATCCATAGATCCTGGCGGTTTGACAGTGTCAAAGGCCTTTGTAAGGTTCTTTGTAAGGACCACAAAAGGGGCTCTCTTCTCTGTCATTTTGTTAATGAAGTGTCCAAAGTTGTGACATGTTTTTGTTTTATATCTATTTCCTGTGTTTTTTAGCAACAGACTGTGTTTTGCGCTTAACTGACATAACATTGGCCTGGATTGTGTGGTCAGCGGCGAAGGAACGGCGCTTGGCATTCATTATGCTTACAGCTGCCCACAGCCTTTTTCTGGGCTTTTGAGTGGCATCTTACGATATTTAGCAAGCCTTTTCAGCACAGTATCCTCTACAGGGAATCTGTGGCGAGTGTGAGCAGAAAAAGTATAGTGTGACTCTTCAACCAATCAGATTCAAAAATCCTCACTGAGCCACGCAGAGTCTAAACCAGGACGTATTAATGAGAATATTCAATTCAATATAAAATCATGTACAGAAAGCTAAATAAAGAGAGGAAAGAAAGATAGGATTAAGAGAGAGATGAAAGAGACAGAAAGAAAAAGTAATAAAATCGTTTATTTTAATTTTAAATTAGAAAAAAATCTCCAACAATAATTACATTCTGAAAGAATGAGACTCCACATTTGTAAACTTATATTTTCAATGCCAGAGAGATTGTTTGGCAGTAATTAAGACTTATCACACCATTAAAAATGCCATTAAAAATTCACTTGCACCGGATTGTACCAGCACTAAAGTTTTCTGGCGTGTTTAGTGGGTAATTAGTGGGTAAGTGTCACAACTTCATGCCCTTCATGTGCTTTAATGCCGAGTCTACTGGCGAGATACTGGCATAGCGAAGCTTGTGGAGGAGCAGGAAAAATTGGACAGTAGCTTCCAAATTTCCGCGTTTAACTGCGCATGTGCAGATGCTGGAAGTTGCTGTCCGATTTACTCCACAATAGCAATGAGCGCTGATAGCATCACTGCTTTTCCTATCACAAAATCCAGGCCTGTCTGACAACTTGCCCCTGTTTTTTCTTCCATTAGCCGAAAAGTCCAAAGTTCATCAAATTTTACGAAGGGGCCATGCTAACTTATACCAAGAAGCCAGGTACAGAACAGGCAGCTGCAGAGTAAATCTCTTTACCCCAATAATAGAAGAGAACTCCGTACTGCACCAGGGTGAATGTGTTCACTTTCCACACCAGTGATTCTAGTGTATTGTTAAAGTGTGCATTCCAATTCAGTGTGAGTTAGTACCTAATTAGAGGCAGTTTTATACCAACATTATGCCTACTAAGTATTGGAGTAAAATTTCCCAAACCTAATTTCACAGACTAGCCAACAAACAGAAGAAACCTTCATCCTAATGCTCTGAGCTCCAGGCTTGTGCTTGATCTACTCCACAACCCAGTTCCTCAGCTTGGCTTTCAAATTGATGCCAAATACCTAAGAGAAAATATTCAAATCTAGGAAGGTCATAGTTTTCTACCAGATGATCAACAAAAGATTTTGGAAATGTCTCCTCTATTATTAACCCAGAAAATGTATCAACCTGCACCAACAGTTCCCAAAATATGTATTGCTTTTAAAACAAGTTCGAGTAGCAAATATATGTGTATTAGTTTTATAAGGTACCATATCTCCTCCTGATATTTCTAAGGAGATTTCATTTACTTAAGACACTGTGGCCTGTTCCCTCCCTCCCTACCATGTGTCAGGTGAGACAGGTGAGTGAATGAGTGACGTCTATCTTTTCTAGTAGCTGACAGCGAGAAAAAACTGATTAATTGCCATGAGTTATTTTAAAATTGGTTGTGATTTGGTCTATTCATATTTTACAAACATATTACAGATTGAGGTCATGACTATTTGTGAAAATTGAGCCACACCTTCAGTCACCAAGTTGCATGCGTCACTAGATTTTTGTAGGGTTTTTTTTGAAAAATTGTTGGATGCTGTCAATTTTTCATATTTCACCCCTTTGTGCCCTCATTCAACAAATGTTTCTGACAAATCCCTTATGGTGGTAGTGCCATCTTGGAAAGGACAGACTGTGGTTCCAAACAGCATCTCCTTTGGATTTTCTGACTCATACCTGTAATGTCTGTAAGCTTGTAATGTTTGTAGCTCCACACTATGGACGTGGACGTATTGTGTACTGCAATTGCGCAGTTAATAATTAAACAGAACCAGACAGATTTCTGAAGGCTTCCGAGAGAGAGCTGCCTGCCATGTTGGAAGCTGTGTGTGCTTGTGCTCTGTGAAAATATTACAATAACCATTATTGAAAACCATTATAGTGCTGAGCCCTTTCTGGTGACGTTCGGGTTTTTAAAAAAAGATAGTTGGAGAGCTGAAGCTTTTGAGAAACTTGCAACTCAAACATATTATCAGAACCCATTGATCGTAAGCAACACAGTGCTGTACAACCTCATCCAGGTCATTAGCATTTACCCTCGACAGGAACGAGTCGCAGAGAAGTAACAGGGAATCGGAAAAGAATAGATCTGTGAAAGACTGTCACAACACAGCGGAAGATGTGACAGAATCTGAGTTTATTTATGTACTTTTTAAAATTTGCCATCATTCTGAACCGAATTACTTCCTGTTTCCTATAGGCAAAACATCCTCAGCTAATTTAGATTACAGTGTCTTGGGAATAGGCCATTAGGTAGGCAGAGGCTTCATCTGCTTCCTCTTCACAGAAACCAAGGAGAGAAATAATCTGACTGTGTCACTACAGAAACCGAGAAGTAATTTCACCGATGACTTAAGTTTATGTAATACAACCACCTGGTTACATTTACATTCCAGCATTATTTATTGCTTCACAGTCATTGAGTCATTATAAATGCCTGTTGATGTCTAATCATAATTGTTACTATTTATCCACTATTATGATGACATTTAATGACCCCCATCATCTATTTATTATGCTGTAATTTATAAGTCATTGAATTCCATTTCCAATTGCTCTATTTCAGCCAGTGTCCTCGCCTTTACAAAGTCCTGCAATTCCCTCATTCCCACTCTTACTGAGCTACACTGGCTTCCTATTTTATAGTGAAATTATTTAATGATCATTACTCTTGCCTTCAAATCCTTACATCGCCGTAGGTCACAATACCTCGACGATTACTTTCAGCCGTACATCCCCGCACGCATCCCCTACTCCTCTGGCTTTGGTCATCTAGCTCTGTGCATTCTCCACTTCACCATCCACTGCACCTCTTTCAACCCTTATGTCCCTTTTCTGTTCCTCCCTAAACCTCTTTCTCACAAAGGGTACCAGAAACCTGGAAATCTCTGCCCCAAAAGGCTGTGAATGCTGGGTCAATAAAACTTTTCAAGACTGAGATCGAATGATTTTTGTTTGGTAAAAGTATCAAGGGATACAGAGTAAGGGTGATAAATGGAATTGAGGTACAGATCAGCCATGATCGAATTGAATGGCGGAGCAGGCTTAAATCGCCTACTCCGGTTCCGATGTTCCTAATTTGAATAGTTAAGCAATATACTACTGTCAATCAAAATGTCCCTGTGGACGTGGGCAATATCCATTTGGACTTTTCACCAATATTACAGTTCGAGTGAGCAGCTAGCATTCATGACTAAAGCCACAGTGACAAAGTAAATGGTTTATAAGCAAATATGAGGCGCTGGATTTTCAGATTTGATGATTTTGGTGCAGTAATGGTGGTGGGTAAAGTTTGCGCCCGGGAACGGTTTGCACCTCAGTCATCAAAATTGGGCAGCTGGGCCCCGAGCCTGGGGCGCAGTGCTAAGGGAAACATTGTACACCTCTCTTAGGGCGTTAGCATGGGAAAATCCCGAGCTAACGAGCCGGTCCGGGAGGATGAAAATGCTGAAATAATGACCTGGAGGGTGGGGAGCCAGTGGAGGTCAGCAAGGAACTGTTTGATAAGTGAGCACAAGTTAATAAAGAATGGGATGCAGATAGCAGAATTCTGAACAAGTTGGAGTTTGAGTAGGGTGGAGCTTGGGAAGCTGGGAGGGGATTATTAGAGAAGTTGGGCCTGAAGTAGTAAAGGTATAAAGAAGAAAATGCTGGCACGTCCCAAAGTGCTTCACAGCTAATGAATTACTTTTGAAGTGCAGTCACAGTTGTTACGTGGGCAAACACAACAGCCAATTTTCACACAACAAGATCCCACAAAGAGCAATGTACTAAATGCCCAGTAAATCTGTTTCAGTGGCACTGGTTGAGGGATACATGTTGGAAAGGGAACTAGGAGATCTCTCCCCTGCTCTTCTTCAAACAGTGCCATGGGATATTTTACATCCAGCTGAAAGGGCAGACAGGCTTTGTTTAACAGCTCCTCTGCAAGACAGCATTCTGACACTACAGCCCTCCCTTTGTACTGCACTGAAGTGTCAGTAGATATTATGTGTGTTATGTTCAAATAACCACACGTATTTGTGCAGTAATAAGCTACTTTTTAAAATTTCCAGATCCTGGTAGAATGTTCCCGTCAAAGAATAACACAGGCAATCCAATTGAGACAATATGTTTACTCGCATCAGGGGCCATCTAGTTTAGTTAACAATATGCAAATACTATACATATCAATATGCTCCAGTCTCTGGAGTGGGGCTTGAACCCGTGATCTTTTGATTTAGAAGCAAGCGTGCGACAACTGAGCCAAGGCCGACACTTTCCAACTGTGGCCCTGCGGATTTGATGTGGGTTTCAACTACAGTGGGGTTGCGGAAGGAACAGAGACAGAAATAAGTGTTCTTGATGAGGGACTGGATGTAGATTTTTTCCTGCTAGAACAAGATACCAAGATTGTGTCCTGCTGGTTCAACCTGTGTCAGCAACCAGAATGAGAGATGGAATCAGAGATGAAGGTGTGAGGTTTCTGGTAGTGTCTGAATAGAAAGAACGAAGAAAGACTTAGATTTATATAGCGTCTTTCAAGTCTCAACACGCTTTACAAACAATGAAGTACTTTCAGAGTCTAGTCACAGTTGTAATGTGGGAAACACTGCAGCCAATTTGCGCACAGCAAGCTCCCATAAACAGTAATGTGATAATGATCAGATAATCTGTTTTTTTGTTATGTTGATTGAGGGATAAATATTAGCCAGGACACCGGGGATAACTCCCCTGCTCTTCTTTGAAATAGTGCCATGGGATCTTTTACGTCCACTTGAGAGAGAAGACGGGGCCTCAGTTTAATGTCTCGTCCGAAAGACGGCACCTCGAACAATGCAGCGCTCCCTCAACACTGCACTGGTGTGTCAGCCTACATTTTTGTGCTCAAGTCCCCGGAGTGGAACTTGTACCCACAACCTTCCGACTCAGAGGCAAGAGTGCTACCCACTGAGCCAAATTCGGTGGATTCAGTCTTGCTAATGTTTAGCTGGAGCACATTCTGGCCCATCCGTAACTTAATGTCAAACAGCACAGCAACAGTCATAAAGTCGAAGGTGGTGGTGAGACATAAAGCTCAGCATACATATGGAAGCTGTTTACAGATAATGCCACTGAGAGGCAGTATATAGATATGGTATAAGAGGGGGCAAGGATGGGATTTTGAGGCATGTGTAAAATGATGATGTGGCCACAGGAGAAGCCATTCCAGGAGTCGAGTAAAGTATGTTGGTATTGGTGGGAATAGAACAAGGAGAGGCAGTGCTATGTAAGTGGACCACAGAGGGAAGGTGGTGGAAGAGAATGGAATGATTAACATTAATGAAGGTTGCAGAGATGCCAAGAGGATGAAGAGCAGTAACAGTCCCAGAGGGTATTGTTGTTGATTTTTATATGGTGGCCTCAGTGCTGTGGGCGGTGTGAATGTCAGACTGAAAGGATTCAAAGAAGGATAGTTGGCATGGAGATGGATGGAAATAAAGGCTGGCAAGTTGCTGTGACATAATGCCATAGAAATGATGAAATAATGGCAAATGCCATTACTATCACCACTGAAGTCCCAGGAAGTTATGGTGTTAGCGAATAAGGCCACTGTAAAAGCAGTGCCATCATTTCCCGCAACTTTAGCGCTGCTCCGTCGATGAAACCTGGAAAGGAACATAATGCAAGCACTGAGGAGACCCAACATGCAGCGGCGGGGGAAGCAATTGAAATCATTAGTGACTTGTTTACAACCTCCTATCAATGCTTTTTTCCCAGCTTTCTGATTTTGACAGGTCACCCATTGGTTCTCGCTGTGCCTCGACCTTGTCTGTGAAGCTGAGGCAGGAGGTCACTTGCCATTGTTTCAGCTGATGAATTGACAGCTTTAAATGTCAAGTCCAAGCCCCCAGCTGAATCAGATATCTTGCCTGAGCCACTAGCTTCTCTAAGCTGCATATCCACTACAGATTCATAATGCTGCAAGTCTTTACACAAGTCTCCATCCAGTCTGACCTTATTTGCTCTCCCATCATTGACAGATCACGTCTGTTAACTTGACTTCACCTGTCATCTATTCCATCAGCTTCAGTGCCCTTGAAACTATCCCACATTGGTCCTCAGAATCCC